>NC_035107.1:87362296-87980065 GCF_002204515.2 Aedes aegypti
AATATCATTAGGAATTCCTCCAAGAATTCCATCAGGAATTCTTCCATTAAGAGTTCCTATAAGGATTCTATTAAGACTAACTTCGAGAGTTCTTCTGAAGATTTTATCAGGAGCTTCTTTCAGAAATTCCACCTGGACTTCCTCCAGAGATTTTATCACGAGTTCCTCAAGAGATCACATCAGGCGTTCCTCGAGGAATTCTATAAGGATTTTTTCTAGGCATATCATAGGGAATTTCTCTAGGGATTCTATCAGGAGTTTTATTAGGAATCTTATCAGGAATTCCTCCAGAGATTTCATCAGGAGTTTCTATAGAGATTCCATCAAGAGTCCTTCAATGGGATTTCATCAGGAGTTCAAATATTTCGTTAGTAGTTCCTTCCTAGTTTTTGATAGAATTCTTGGGGAAATTCTAGGTGGAATATCTCACCTGGAATTTTTCCAGGGATTCTATCAACAATTCCTGTAGGAATTCCATCAGAAGTTTTTTTTTAGAGATTCTACTCGGAATTCCCACAGGGGTTCTTTCATAAGTTTATCTAGGGATTCCATCAGGAGTTCCTTCGAAAATTGCACCTAGAATTTCTTTAAAAATTATATCAGGGATTCCTCAAGAAATTCCATAAGTATTTTTTCTTGGGATTTAATCAAGAGTTCTGACAGGTATATTATCTGGAATTCCTCAGGGACTTCATCAGGAGTTCCTATAATGAGGATCCTGTCCCAAGATCCTTCAGAGATTATAATAAACGTTCCTCCATGGGTTATATCAGAAGTTCTTCTAGGGATTGCTGCAGGAGTTCCTCTTCTTCTTCTTCTTCTTTCTGGCGTTACGTCCCAACTGGGACAAAGCCTGCTTCTCAGCTTAGTGTTCTTATGAGCACTTCCACAGTTATTAACTGAGAGCTTTCTATGCCAATTGACCATTTTTGCATGTGTATATCGTGTGGCAGGTGGGATTCGAACCCACGACCCTCAGCTTGGTCTTGCTGAATAACTGCGCGTTTACCGCTACGGCTATCTGGGCCCCTTTAGGAGTTCCTCTAGAGTTTCCATTAAAATTCCTTCTAGGGATTTTATCAGGAGTTCCTCCAATGATTCTATCAGGAGTTCCTTCAAGAATATCAAATTTTTTTTTTTTTTTTGAAAATTCCATTGAGTGTTCCTTCTGAGATTTTACCTGGAATCCCAACAGGAATTCTATCAAGAGTTTCTTAAGAAGAGTTATTCAGAAATTCCTCCTGGGATTCCATCAGAAATTTCTCTAGGGATTTCATCTGGAGTCTTTCAATCGATTTCACAAGGAGTTTCTGCAAGGAATTCTATAAGAATTTCCTTGAAAATTCCATTGGGATAGATCATCCAGGGATTCTTTTAAAGATTCCATCAGAGGTGCCTCCATGGATTGCATCTGGAATTCACCAGGTAATTCTCGATGTTTTCCGTCAGGAAAACCTTGAAGAATTTCAGCTGAAATGCTCATAGGAATTCCACTAAAAATTCTTTCAGATTCTCGATAATTTGTTTTTAAGACACCGACTCGTTAATGCCTCCAGTAAAAGATTTGCCCTTTGAAGCAAGCATCACACTAGACAACGGACTAGCATGCAACGCTCAGTGGCACAGTCTAAATACGTTCCTGATGAAAAGTTTTCCGCTTAGTAGCGAGATTTGAACCCACACTCCTTGACTCGATGTGGCTAAATGCTTGGTAACACTAACCACACGGTCACGAAGTTCACATTTTTTCTGGTGATTTCTAAAACATTCTGAAAGGGATCCGCCAAAATGATCTCCAAGGACCCCATAATAAATTTCGTGTGGGATTTGACCACAACTTCCTGTAAGGACCAATAATTTCTTTAAAGACTTCGGCAGTGTTTTTTTTTGTCTAATTATTTCATCAATAATTTTTCGCGAGAGGAGTTTTTTAAGGAATTTCACCAGGAGTTCTTCAAGAATTAGCACTGGAAATATCACCAGAGTTTCGCTAGAATTTCCACCAGAAAAATCTACCAGGGTTACGCCAGAAGTCCAACCAGAAAATACTACAATGGTTTTACTAGGATTTCCCTTCATAGATTTGTTTCAGAGTTATCCGAAATTCCTCCAGAGAATCAATCAAAAAAATTCACAAATTCACAAGATTTTTTGTCTCTAAAAAACATCATTATTTCCACGAGAGAATCGACCAGGAATTCCGCGAAGGATTGAGCTAGAAATTCTTCCTTTCTTTACTCTAGGTATTTTATCAGGAAGGCATCTACAAAATTCCAAAAGATTATTCCTTCAGGAATTCCACTGATGTTTACTCAGAGGATTTACCAAATTTGATACTATCTAAAAGCGTGGTGGGAACCCCTGTAATGGGACAACCTATAGGGCAGGGGTTATCAACACACTTTTTCAGGGTCGTTCACAATAATTTTCTCCCGGACAATCTTACCTATTATACTTGGTGACAAAGCGGACAATACAATAACAAAATGGCGGAAACAAGATTTTCTCTAAATGGAGTAAACTAAGAACAAAAGTTAGGGTTTAGCAGGCCATACATTTTAATTAAAAAAAAGCTAATGTTATGTAATTTTCGTGCGCTAATTTCGTTTTATTTACATTTTTTACAAGTTTGGGAGCTCACCGTTGCGGCCGTTTGATGTGATGGTCGACATGCTGGAACCTCATAGGGGGGGGGATCTTCTTCGTCTTGCTGGATCGTCTTCTTCCTGTTGCTTCTTCTTCTTCTTCTTCTTCTCCTTCTTTCACTCTTACTCCAATTTGAATTGGAAGTTCTTATTCTTATTTTCCCACACTTGGCAAGGGAATCTTCACGGTTTACCGACGGTCTGGCCAATGTAACGGGGGCCACAGTTCCGTGTCCGGGGAGCGGTACCAATCGCGCGCGCACTTCACTGTGTGGTCTTTTTCAAGCGAGCTTGCACCATTTTGGAGCAGGACAGTATCAGTCTTTGCGCAATACCACTTATAACTCACTATAACTGTCCGCTCGACCACTATTGTTCACTGCAGTTATTGTCAATAAAGTCTTTCACCACTCGCTCGCTTGAACTCTCGTACGTTGATAATCAAAGTGATATTAACGCGGTTGAGATTAACTTTGCAGATAATCGGTGCACATTCTCAACCGTTCGTGGTGATTATCACAATTGATCCGTACTGATTCTTAGCTTTTAAGGTATTATTTAATTTTGTGGTATTTTAGCTGATTTTGATTATACCATTTAGTTCGTAAGTTTTAATTTAATTTTAGGATTTAGTTTTACGTTTTATCCTTTATCACTTACGCGGAACTACTACGGTTAGTTATAGAGGCGAACTAAACCGCGAACCGTCACTGTCTTCGCTCCTCCGGACTTTGTACAAAATAAGAGAGCGCACCCTATTTCGAGTGCGCTATTTATAGTTCACGACGATCTTCCATTTCATTGTCAAGGTCTAGACGATCATGATGACGATGACATACGTGGACACGAAGAAGGACGAACGATGACAGTTAATCGGCAAAAGCTTACACTCTAAAAGGGGCTTGGTTGATATCCTATACTAAATTACACACTTACTCCGACAAAAGTGGCTGCATGCTTTGCCTTAACAAAATTCAAATTCCCTGCTACTTGTTTCCGCATAATATAATAATCAAAATTATTTTGGGTTCGAAAAGATGAATGTAAATAAATATTCTGAATAAATAAATAAATATGTTCGAGTAAATAAACAATCGGAGTAAATAAATAATCTGTGTAAACAAATAATCTATGTAAATAATAATGTAAATTTATAATCTAAATAATGTAAATAATCTAATTCATGAATGAATAAATAAATAAATAAATAAATAAATAAATAAATAAATAAATAGGTAAATAAATAAATAAATAAGTAAATAAATAAATAAATAAATAAATAAATCTGAACTACGATCGGAGTAAGGTAACAAACAAAACAAATATTTTTCTGAAAGACATCAACCAAGAGACTACTAAATACAAAATAAACGTCACTCAAACACTAATTGGAGCGGAGACAGACATTTATTTCACATTTAGACATTTAATTTTTTAAGACAGCACAAAACATATATTACATCATATTGTTGCTAAACCTCTAACTTGCCTTCTCACCAAGTATTTTATTGTGACCCGAAATCAACGGTCACAAATTTTTCACTGAATGTCTTCGGGTTGAATCCTTGGAAGGGTTTTTTGGAAAATTTCTGGAAAAAATCACAAAAGAATTCCAACGATTGAGGAAACGCCAAAGAAAGCACTGGAGAAATTCCCAGAAAATTCCTTGGATAAATTCCTTTATATATCTATGGAAGAACTTTAAAAGCACTCCCTGAAGGAGTTCCTACAGGATTCTCTAAGGTAGTTCCTGGTGGATTCATTGGTAAAATTCCTTCAGGAAATACTGGAAGGAATTGATGGATTAACTGCTTGAGGAATTCTCGGAAAAAATTCCGGTAGATTCTTGAAGTTATTCCTTCAGAAATCTCAGGTTGAATACTTCGTAGGGTCCCTTCAGGGATACAAAAAATAATCTTAGAAAAGAAGCAGAAATAATTTATAAAAAAAATGTTTTGAAGATTCCCTTGAATAATCCCCTGAACATATCCTGGGTGAACCTCACAAAAAGTTGCAAGCGGAATCTCTAAAGAAATTCCTGGTGGAATCCCGTGTAAAAAGTTTTCCTCAATTCTTTTGTAATATTTCTTGTGGGTCTTCCTTAGCCGAGTGGTAAGACTCCGCGGCTACAAAGCAGAAATTTGTTGAGGAATTTCTAGCAAAAATCGTGTTAGAATCCCTGGAAGAGTGTTTGAATTAATCACTGAAGGATTTTTTTTTTGTGGTGTTCCTAGGGAAATCACAAGAAGAATCACTGGAAATGTTTTGATAGAAGCAATTTTTGGTGGAAATTTAGGTGGATTTTTTTATGGAATTCCTGTATTTATTTAATGGGAGGGATTCATTGAGCAATCTTTTTAAGAATTTCTAGAGGAATTCCTCGTGGAATTGCAGGAAATATTCCTTATAGAATCTGTTCGGAAATTCCTAATGTTTCGCTGGAGGAATTCCTAAATAAATCAATGGAGGATTTTTTGGTGTAATTCTTGAAGGAACCATTGGATGAATCTGAAAAAAATCCTTGGGAAGCTTTTTGGATAAATCCCTGGAAAACTCTGTAGATAAATTACACGAATCGCTGAGAAAATTCATTTCAGAATTTCTGAAGCAACTTATGGTAGAATTTAAAGAGGAGTTTTAGGCAGAAGCCCTAAAAAAAAGTCCTGTAGAAATTCTTGGGGGAATTTCTGGTGATGAATTTCTTGAGGAATCCCTTGAGAAGTGTTTGAAAGAACCCGTGATGTGATTCTTGGGTAATGCGTAATGGAATCCTTGGAACTAAATGTTAAAGGCATTTCTGAAAGAATCTTTGAACAAATTATCATAGCAATCTCTGGTGGAATGCTTGGAGGCAGCCTTTGAGTAATCTCTGACAAATTAATGAAGAAATCATTTGATGAATTTTTTGGATTGATCTTTGAAGGAATCAGTGAAGGAAATCTTGAAAAAGTAATAGAGAACCCTATGAAGTAATATCTGGAAGCATGCCTCCTGAAGGTATGCCTGAAGAATTTTCCCCGGGAGGAATTTCTGGTTGAATTTGAGGATAAATTTCTGAAGAAAATATTGATAGAACTGCTGGTAGAATTCATATCGCTGACTGTTCAGAATAATCCCCAACAGAGACTCCTAATAGTTTTAGAGTTTCGCCGGAATCCTTCGTGCAAATTATTACTGGAATTCCTCTTCAATATCCATTTCTTCCGGTGCTATAATTTTGAAAGTTCTGCTCTTCCTCACAACGATTATTGCCGAAAAATCGTAAAAATATTCTTACCCAAAGCCACAGAACTCGGAAAAAATAACTGCTCCAACTTATTTTGACAGTCGGTCAAACGGTTGTTTCAACATAAATCAGTTTGACTAACTAACGGAGTCAATGTTGGTCAAACCGACTGAGCGTCTGTGGGCTGCTCACCTTTCGCAACAACGTTTGACGGCAATGCTTTTTCTATTTTCATCTGGAAAACTCTAACACCTTCCGTTATTCTAGGGAAATAGTTTTTCCACACGTCATTTTGGTTGGAAATTCGGTCATGTCGAGAATAGTTCTGTTTTTCAAGAACTTCTCCACCTGATCCAGGGTCTGACTCTTTGGCAGGGTACTAAAGTCGAGTATCGTGGTGTTTTTCCTGTGTGAAGACATTTTGCTTGGAATGCAAAATTTTACTTCACAAAGAACTGCGAAAACTTGATAAACGGGAGCTTTAGAAAAATCGCGCCCGAAGAGCGGTTGCCAACTATGCATTGTATTGCACCTTGTTTCAACAATGTAAGTTGTCAAAGTTCGGAGAGCATTGTCAACACAAATTTCGTTTGCAAATGCAATACTATCGATATGCGTTTTATATGTATTTCAGTCAGCTCTCAAATTTTTGGAAGTGAAGCTGATAGGATTGAGAATCGCTTCATAAGAAATTTGATGCCAAATGAGACATGACAATTATCAAAGTCAGCGTAGTAACCAGTTGGCTTCAGAGTTGAGTAGATTTGGATGCGTCCAAATCAATCGTAGCAGATTCTTTAGAAGAGGAAAAAACGAGTAGGGCTATCAGGGTTTTTTTTTATAAACGCCTCGAGGAACACTCTTTTAATGGAATCACGTTGAAGTTTGTTCCAAAAGTAATATTTGGCATTACTGTCTCCCAAGGACAACAGATTTAGGCTTATTGAGAGTAAGTTTCCACAAATTGGTTAGAAGCTGAGAAGTTATAATTCTGCTTTAATCGTCTGAGTGGGCTATCACCTTTATTAGTTTGAAACCATGGAACCTTATATGACTATAAAGTGATCGCGTCCCATAAAAATTATGGAAGATGAGCAAAATAAATAGATACTTAAACCTTCAACACTAATGCTTATTATCGTAAAACCACGTAAACTCGCTCTCGGTCATCAAACTGTGCTGCAGTCTTTCAATTAAGCCAACCGTAATTGCAATTGACATTTCCAGGTTGAAACTTAATCACATGTCCCCGTGGAATACTCGCTGTCTTCTAGCATTGCTTGTGCAGCTTACCACAAGATCGCACACTTAAGCACCCGCGTGCTCATTATACTGACAGCCCATTGCATTACGACGATGATGACCGGCGTCCGACCGCATCGGTAATGAGCAAAACACAACACTGACTGGTAATAAAACCGGACAAGTCTCGTTCCCTTTCCAGAGAACTAGAGCATGCCGCACAGTGGTCCTGATTAACGAAATTGTGGAAAAAATCATCATTTAATTCTTATTTTTTATACTTTTTGCAATGGAAAGTGGCTTGGAACATCATTTATGGTTGCAGACTCCATTTTGTGCATAGTCACCGATTCTTGAATTTCAAAGAAAAATTATAACATACTAACTTAATTGCCATTTTCCATACATTTTGAGGTTCTTAAGTGCTTTCAAAAAGATAATGTTAATAAGCACCCACCCTAGTTGAATTTTGAATAAAAAATAAAGATGTTTGGAGGTTTGCGGTTCGTTAGGGTCCAAACATGATACCAGTATATTTCTTTCTAAAAACTGGTAGGTGCTCCTAACTTTGTTATTTTAAAGATAAATGTTTGACTTTGTTTGCCAACTTAAAACTATGTTTGGAAATTGAATTTTCATCAACTTTCTTCAAAACCGGACTTCTGTGCGCCGTCTGGTTTTCATCTGCCACAGCACTTGCGGTTTCTTACAGCAAACAACCACGGCTCCAATGCATATTTCAAATTGACTGTGCACTAAAAAAAGCTCCTTCTCTTGAAGCGCTACCAAGCGGAAGGATTTTTCGAAGGAAACCATATCTAATCAATTGGCAGCTGAACCATGACCATTGTGCTTCGTCGGATGACAAACGCAGGTAACCAAAAAACCGACCCATTTGGGACTCTTTATCTATTGCGTTAATATTATCGAAAATTAAGAAACCTTCTTGACAAAAGAACGTGCTTCCCATTAACCTTCTGTCTGCGACGTAGGAAAAGTTACGTTGTCTGTGCCTTGGAGTTAAACTCCCGTGTAACAGTTTGGGTTCACCTCTTCAAAAATATACAAAAGTGTTTTGTCCGTAACTCTGTGATAACACGTCTAATTGAAGCTCTCTATGGCGCATTTGAGTTTAACTTACTTCGTAGGTGTTCTAATAAAAACGTATTTTATTATTTTGTTTACTACTTTTACTTGAAGTAATGCCTTTTTTTATGTAAGACCCCCTGTTACGTTACGTAATGTTTGAACGATCCCTAACCAGCTTTTGTCATGATCTAGTGTCTGAAAATTAACTAAGTAAGTATTGAGTTATTTTAACAAAAATTATCGTAACAAGTAATTTCATCGTGGTTGCTATAGTATTTTGGCATGTGCTATGATACATATTTGTTGATTTTGAAGAAGAAAATTATTTCCATTTCGTCGTCGTCGCAAACGGACCGATTTTGCGTATTCAAATTTCGTCATAATGTCCGACCATATTGAAGTACAGTGTCTTACCGATTTTGGCAACAAGGCTCGGTTTTTATGTTGCCAAAATGGGGATGTTGCCAAATTCGGGAATTTTGAAATGCTTATGTTTTTATTATTCTAATCTCTAAAAGTATCAGAAAATGCATGGCAATTACTACGAATGATGTGAAAAATATCTGGGAGCCTTCTTCCTTCAGTTCAACTTTTGATTCAAAAGCAGATACATCATGTACTGATTATATGCACCATTTGAAAAGCACACTTGTTGTACACAGTACAAGCGTGGTATTACTTTCAGTGGCCATTTGCGACTGTTCAAATGGGCCATTTGCAACTGCGCAAATATGCAGCTTTAAAGCCAGATCATATTGAAAGTAGCAGATTGTGAATACAGGTTCGGTTGAAGATCCTTTTGGGTGGGGTTATTTTAGGGATTTCTTGAACATAGAGCGCAATTTTGGTGACCACACGTCTTAATAGTGAGCAAGGTTCTAAGTGGAAAAAAGTGGAAGTTCTTCTAAATTACTTCTTGCTATTACTATCAAGGTTATCACGATTGAAATGTTATGTCAGGTTTTTTGTCGAGACTGGCACCGCCATGCACCCAGAAATAGAGTTAATGACGAGTTTTCAAACATTACGCTCATTTGCTGAGATTCGAGAAAAATCATGCTGAGAGTTGTAAAATTAATGTTTAGAGGATTGGGGCCTTCCTGAGTCAAGTGGTTAGAGTCCCCAATTACAAAACAAAGCCATGCTGAAGGCGTGGGTTTGATTCCCGGTCGGTTCAGGATCTTTTCGTAATGGAAATTTTCTTGACTTCCCTGGGAAATAGAGTATCATCGTACTTGCCACACGATATACGCATTCGAAAATGGCAACTTTTGGCCTAGAAACTTCTCAGTTAATAACTGTGGAAGTGCTCATTAAAACTAAGCTGAGAAGCAGGCTGTGTCCCAGTGAGAACGTTATGCCAAGAAGAAGAAGGATTGGAAGATATACAGTATAGGGCTCTGCACAAAAATCTATCTCTCTCTTTCGCTCCTTCATGAAATTAGTAAACAACAAGGCCAGTAAAAGTCCAAAACTCAAACAAAATCAAAACAGTGCAGAGACCCATTGGACAAAACATTTGCCACTTTTTACGATTTTTCATACAAAATGACCAACTTTTATAAGCCTGATCTCAGTTATTTATTGATCGATTTGAATGAAATTTTCGCAGAACATCAGACATAACTTGAATTTTAACATATATTTTTGAATATTTTTTCCAATCACGAGTTTATAAGTTATAACGGTTAAAGTGTAATTTTCGACGAAAAATTCAAAACTAATTATCTCAAAATCTGATAGCCCTACACAAAAACTGTCTTGAGCAAACTTGTTTATCTTGTTAAAATCTGCAACTTTGCTTAAGATACCATGAAGCTATTCCTTCAATATGTTTAGTTATGTCATTTATAAGAAATCGTCAAAAAGTTCACTGTAGTAAAACCATTACTGCTTTTGAACTTGTGATTGGAAAAATCGCTCAAAAATATATGTTCAAATTCAAGTTATGTCTAATGTTCTGCGAAAATTTCATTCGGTCAATAAATAACTGAGATCTGGCTTACCAAAGTTGGTTATTTTGTATGGAAAATCGAAAAAGTTGCAAATGTTTTTCCCAATACTGTATCTTGAAAAAAAAAAATCATGTTTAAGAAGAAATGTGTGGTGAATTGAAGCAACTCGAGGAGTCATATTCGAACTGAAAATTATTGAAAGTTTTGCTGCCG
This sequence comes from Aedes aegypti, assembly GCF_002204515.2. Taxonomy (NCBI): domain Eukaryota; kingdom Metazoa; phylum Arthropoda; class Insecta; order Diptera; family Culicidae; genus Aedes; species Aedes aegypti. The sequence goes on from NC_035107.1 coordinate 87,372,667, forward strand.
AAATTTCAAATTTCATTCATTTCATTGCATTTAGTTTTTCAAGAGAATACCATTTGATTTTTTACGAACTCGTTAAGAAGTTGCTTGCAAAATGCCTTTGGCACATTGCTCAAGGATAACACTAATTGATGCTTCTGGTAGAAATACAATTGCTACATGTATCGTTAGGTTCGATTTGATTTCTGTAAGACTCTGGAACATCCGTAAAAATGAAAACGGAGAATAAAAAATATGTAGCTTAGATGTGGTGTCAGTGGAAAAAATGTAGTAATCATTAATTCTTTCTTCTTTTTAATTGTAGAGGTGTCTAAAGTATGCATCCAAATATTCTTCTATACCACACTTCAATTATCGCAAGGATGTGTTCAGTAAAACTTATGACTGTTGAAGAAGCGTCAATCTGGTCTAGATTGCTGGAGATGATTTCCAAATGTCTATATTCGATAAATGCGATAGGAAGAAGAACCATATGAACATAACAACGTCCAAAGATTGGAGAACCATTGGACATCATGGGCTCTTCTTCAACTCACTCTGAGAATTCTTCTATAAAAGTTTTTCAATGACTACTTCAAAACCCATTCTCAACAATTTGCCAAAATTGTCATCTAGTGTTATGAATAAACTTTCTCGATGTTTTTCTCAACAACTGTTACTGTATGCCTACATAAATATCCAAAAGAAATCACTCATCTTCAAAATCTTTTACGAATTTACTAATCAATGATCACGAGATAAAGATTTTCAGGATTTTCAGGCCGCCACACATAATCCGATTGATACGTTGAAAAAAAATTACAAGCATAATTATAACAAAACATTGGTGATCTACACAGTAAAGCTGTTCATCTTAATATTTGATGCTTTTATTACACTTGTTTTTACTATCGACTACCATCCTATTCCACCAAATTATTGTGCCTTTTAAACAATGTAGCAATTATTTATACAGCTTGCTATATTTATACAGAATTCTCCTGTACGTTAAACAATGACTTTGAAATATGCGCAATTTACTTATAAGTACGTTCAACATTAACTTTCTTAGCTCGCAATGGTCACCAACATTCTCATTTTGACTTATTTTCACTTAGTTTTAACTCACAATATTAGGGTACAGTACTTAATAATCAATTGAAAATATTTTTCAATGTGTTGCCAAAATCGGGAAGAAAATGTTGCCAAAAACGGGTGTTGCCAAAATCGGAGGTAGACAAAAGCGGGTGTTGCCAAAATCGGGAAGGCACTGTATTACGTAGCTCCCGTGGTGGCGAAATATTAGTAGTTAACGACTACTTATATCATCGCAATAAGAAAGTTAGTAGTAACGCTGTATTAATTTACTTAAACTTAACATTGTTTTGTATTACCAGGCTGATGATACCCACTAGTGGGAATGCTCCCGAAGAAAACACAACAAGCTACAAGAGAGCAAGTGTTCTTCCAGACTGGTGACAAAATTCGTGGGCAACAACCACGTAATTATTTCGGGAAATCTAGGTTCTCATCATCATGCTCCGGATCATGCAGCGGCTGATGAGTTCAAACTCCGCAACAACCTCAAGCGGCAAGCAGAGCACGATTCCGGTCCTCCAGCCAGAATCATTCGAAAAGTTGCAGCTGAGTTTTCGGTTGGAGTTAAACAACGCTTCACCAATAACGCGCAGAAAAAGGTGATCCAGCGCCATCGTCCATCTGCTCAGCCACCGCAAAATCCGGGAAATCAAGAATTTGTGATTCCGGAAAAGAGTCGAGTGACATTTGAAGGCGGATTTTTTTATCGAGGTGAATTGACAGATGACAATGGTGGAAAGGCGTTAGTCTTTGCCGCGGACGATGATCTCAGGAGATTGGCTTTATCACGATATTGGTTAGCAGATGCCACCTTTGATACTGTCCCTGGAGAGTTTAGACCAATGTTTACTGTTCTTGGAAGTGTTGGTCCGGATCATGTGAATACTGTGCCAGTAGTGTTTGTGTTAATGACCAAAAAATCACAACCATTATACCAAATCGTATTGTCACATGTTTCGGAGGTGGCAGCCAATATCGGGATCACCCCACAACGATTTTGATCGATTTCGTACTTGCTATGATAAACGCGTTTAGCCACGAATTCAAAGGTGCCTCACAGGTGTGATTTTTCTTCCACTTCAGCCAAAATTTGTGGAAGAAAGTTCAAAAAAGTGGTCTTGTTTCTCAATTTTCCAGCCAAGGATTAAACAACCACTTTAAGCGCCTTCAAGCTTTAGCATTTTTGCCAGCTGAAGATGTTCCTGAAGGATTAGCTTTATTGGACAAACAAATACCTGAGGTAATGCGACCGTTGGTAACGTATCTTGAAAATACGTACGTGTTGAGTAGAATTCAGCCAGGAACTTCTCTAAGAACGCAACCAATGTTTTCACCTGCTCTTTGGTCTGTTTAAAATAACTTACTGAACACTTTGCCACGTACCACAAATAATGTGGAAGCATGGCATAGCCGATGGGCAAAACTAGTCGGAGAGAGTCATGTGGGTACAGTGCGCATCGTACCTTCGTGCTGTGCGTACACGAATTCTCTCTGCTCTTGGAAGTTTTCTTAAAAACTACCTAAAGCAATAAAACAGTACTTTTCAGTGCTACACAAACAGTACTTTTCAGTGCTAAAATTAAAAATGGTACTTTTCAGTGCTACTTAAACAGTACTTTTCAGTACTATTTTTTCTACTATTGATCCCTTTACGATCCTTGTTTGGACCCGTGCCGTCGATTTTTCGTTGGACCCGTTGGCGAAAGCTAGCGGTGGTAATCCTTCTTGGACACCGTCTAGGGAAAAAACCTCTCGAAGGTCACGTCTTTCTCGTTTATTAACTAAACATGGTATCAACAACTAACAAAAGGAAGGGTGAATCTCTGAATTCACTACTTCCTTCCAAAAAAGTGGGTTTTAAAACTGTCACTACACGTGGCAAGAATGGAAGAAAGGACGCTTCCCCGGAATGCGAACTTTCTTCCAAGGGTGAAATGAATAATTGTATCGAAATGAGCAATCAGTTCGATGCTCTAGACAAATTTTCCGAACACCAAATCGAAGCAGCCTCTAGCCCAGGCTCTTTGATTCAAGTGAGGAAGCAAAGAGTGCCGCCTATCGTGGTCAGTTGTTCCGAATTTGGGGGATTTAGGCAGGAGATCTTGAACTCCATTAGGGGAATCAAGGTTTCCTTCCAAATCGCAAAGAAAGGAGACTGTCGCGTTTTGCCGGAAACACTTAAAGATCGCGAACTTCTTCTCAGATATCTTGAAGAGAAGAAGCACAAATTTTTTACTTATGACGACAAAACTGAACGTTTGTTCAAAGTTGTCTTGAAAGGTCTCTCAAGTGACTATAAGTCACCTGAAGAGATCAAAAATGGAATAAATGATTTACTTGGATTTTCCCCAGTCCAAGTAATCATTATGAAAAAGAGAACCCAATCTGGCATTGTTCGGAAAGGGCTTTCTCAAGAATATTATTTAGTTCACTTTAACAAAAAAGAACTAAATAATATTAAAGCTTTAGAAAAAGCTAAACTTATGTTCGATGTCCGTGTGACGTGGGAACATTTCCAGAAACCTGGAGGAAATTACCAGAACCCCACTCAGTGCCGTCGGTGCCAAAAGTGGGGTCATGGTACAAAAAATTGTCGCATGGATGCTAAATGCATGATTTGCGGAGGTTCTTCTCACGCTAAGGACGACTGTCCTGTGAAAGAAGATACCAGAAAATTTCAATGCGCCAATTGCAAGGGCCCTCACAAAGCTAACTTTTGGGAATGCATTTCACGCAAAAGAGTCGTTGAGGCTCGTGCCAAGCAGATGAAGGATAATATCCGTTACGATAACGGTCGTTTCCGGAATTTGCCTGGTAGAGTATCGAACAATGCTCATTTTTCAGTTAACGATCGCTTGATTAGGAATCATACCCACCAGGAAGATCATAATCATGCTCATTCACAAACAAATTTTAATCCGTCGAGTAGTCGTTCGAATCTTTCAATTTCGAATGTATCTACCCACGGTAAATCCTTTGCCGATATCGTAGCAGGTAATTTGAACTCCTCCCCTGTTCGTTCCATGAGTACCCATTCTTCTTGTTTCAAATCAAATGGAAAAAACCCTACCGCCACAGGTAACTCCTACCCAGCTTCTTCGTCTACCGAAAATTCCAATGGGAAATCATCAGATGATATGTCTGCCTCTGATTTTAATTTTCTAACTGAACAATTGAATCTAATGATTGATGCAATGTTCAAAGCCACCACTATGACTGAAGCAGTCCAAGTAGGTGTAAAATTTACAAATAAAATTGTTATTGGATTACGTTTTTCTAATGGATCCAAATAATAATTTAAATATTTTAAATTGGAATGCTCGTTCTCTGAATGGTAAAGAGGACGAGCTGTTTAATTTTCTTACAGCTAATAACGTGCATATAGCAGTTATTACCGAAACTTATTTAAAACCTGGATCCAAATTTAAAAAAGATCCTAACTTTTTTGTTTATCGTAATGATCGACTTGATGGGGCATGTGGGGGAGTTGCAATCATCATTCATAGGCGTATAAAACATCAACTGTTTTCGTCATTTGAAACTAAAGTTTTTGAAACTTTAGGTGTTTCTGTTGAAACACAGTTTGGTAAATATACTTTCATAGCTGCCTATTTGCCTTTTCAATGCTCTGGACAGCAAGTTAATTGGCTTCAAACTGACTTGCGAAAATTAACTCGCAATAAGTCAAAATTTTTTGTCATTGGTGACTTTAATGCCAAACATCGGTCATGGAATAATTCTCAAAGTAATTCCAACGGCAGAATTTTATTTGATGAGTGCTCTTCAGGATATTTCTCAATTCAATACCCTGATAGCCCTACATGTTTTTCCTCTTCTAGAAATCCATCTACGATTGACTTGGTCTTAACCGACTCTAGTCATCTTTGTAGCCAACTGATTACTCATGCTGATTTTGATTCTGATCATGTCCCTGTTACATTTCAAATATCGCATGAAGCGATTCTCAATCCTATCAGCTCCACTTTCAATTATTTACGAGCCGACTGGAATATATATGAAACGTATGTTGACTCTAATCTTGATGTTAACATTTCTTTAGAAACTAAAATTGATATTGACAATGCTCTTGAAACTTTAACAAATTCCATTGTTGAAGCCAGAAACATTGCAATTCCAAAATGTGAAGTAAAATTTGAATCCGTGATTATAGACGATGATCTTAAACTCTTGATCCGTCTTAAAAACGTGAGGAGAAGGCAATTTCAACGCACTCGTGATCCTGCTATGAAAATTATATGGCAGGATTTGCAGAAAGAAATCAAGAAACGTTTTGCTCAATTAAGAAACAAAAATTTTGAAAATAAAATTTCTCAATTGGACCCCGGCTCTAAGCCCTTTTGGAAATTATCTAAAATCTTGAAAAAACCTCAGAAGCCAATACCGGCATTGAAAGAGGAAAACAAATTATTACTAACTAATTGCGAAAAAGCTCAAAAACTTGCTATGCAGTTTGAAAGTGCGCACAATTTTAATTTAGGACTTACTAGTCCAATTGAAAATGAAGTTACTCAGGAGTTCGAAAATATTCTCAATCAAGAGAACGTTTTCGAAAATGCCTGGGAGACTGATTTGGAAGAAGTGAGAACTATTATTAAAAAATTCAAAAATATGAAAGCTCCTGGCGATGATGGAATTTTCTACATCCTCATCAAGAAACTTCCAGAAAGTAGCTTATCATTTTTAGTTGATATATTTAACAAATGTTTTCAATTAACATATTTTCCTGACAAATGGAAAAATGCTAAGGTTGTTCCAATTTTAAAACCAGACAAAAATCCTGCAGAAGCTTCTAGCTATCGTCCAATCAGTTTGCTTTCCTCCATCAGTAAACTTTTTGAAAAGGTTATTTTGAACAGAATGATGGCCCACATCAACGAGAATTCAATTTTTGCCAATGAACAGTTCGGATTCCGCCATGGACATTCGACCACTCATCAACTTTTACGTGTAACAAATTTGATCCGTTCCAACAAATCTGAAGGCTACTCTACTGGTCTTGCTCTTCTAGACATAGAAAAAGCATTCGACAGTGTTTGGCATGAAGGTTTGATTGTAAAATTGAAAAATTTTAATTTTCCAACATACATTGTTAGAATAATTCAAAGTTATCTGTCAAATCGTACACTTCAGGTTAATTATCAGAACTCCAGATCTGAAAGACTTCCTGTAAGAGCTGGTGTTCCCCAAGGCAGCATATTGGGACCAATATTATACAATATTTTCACATCTGACTTACCTGAGTTACCTCAGGGATGTCAAAAATCTTTGTTTGCGGATGACACAGGCCTCTCCGCCAAAGGACGAAGCCTGCGTGTCATCTGTAGTCGATTGCAAAAAAGTTTGGATATTTTTTCTTCATACTTGCAAAAATGGAAGATTTCTCCTAATGCTTCCAAAACTCAACTAATAATATTCCCACATAAACCAAAAGCTCTTTATTTGAAACCTTCAAGTAGACATGTTGTCACGATGAGAGGGGTTCCAATAAATTGGTCAGATGAAGTTAAGTATCTAGGGCTCATGCTACATAAGAATTTAACTTTCAAAAATCACATTGAGGGCATTCAAGCCAAATGTAATAAATATGTAAAATGTCTCTATCCCCTTATTAATAGAAAATCAAAACTTTGTCTTAAGAACAAGCTTTTGATATTCAAACAAATTTTCAGGCCAGCCATGTTGTATGCTGTACCAATATGGACTAGCTGTTGTAATACCAGGAAGAAAGCTCTGCAGAGAATTCAAAATAAAATTTTGAAAATGATTCTGAGGCTTCCTCCCTGGTATAGTACCAATGAGTTACATAGGATATCCAATGTTGAAACATTGGAACAAATGTCAAATAAAATAATCAATAATTTCAGGCAAAAACCGTTACAATCTTCTATTGCCACGATTAATGCGTTATATGTTTAGGTTAAGTTAGGTTAAGTATATTAAAAACTTTTTTTTTTCTCTTATAAGCAGGTGAAATCAACTCACCTGTAAAAAATCTGAACTGCTACGGCAAATGAAATGTAATATGTTGTTAACAAAATGTTAATAAAATCTAAGATTTGTTTTACCAAATTAGGATGATAGTGTTGTCTAATAACACAGAACACCTAGATATAAGAAATAATGAATGTAATGTTTGGAATGATACTAATAAAGAAATTAAAAAAAAAAAAAAAATGTCATGTGGGTACATTTCGGATAATAGAGGAGATGCGTCTTGAGCAAAAAGCTTCTGTTAGTCGTGCATCAGTATGGCTAGAGGGAGGAGCGACAGGCAAGAGAAAAGAAAACATTGATAAAGATGTACGCCTCCAGAGAGTAGTGCAGAATTACAAGGAATATCAGTTATTGGATTATATTAATGCTGTAGCATCTAACCTGAATAGTAAATAGTATTTAATGTCAAGCCTGGTCGGCTTTGTTTGCCCGTCGGTTTATCGTATATTTCCGCTTGTAGTAAATTACGAAAATTGCTGAAAAAGTGCTGAACAAACGTAATACTTAATTTCGGTTCGATTGGCGTTGTGCGAAAAGTATTTAAGACAATTTAAACGCTTAAAACTGTGAACTATATCATGCCTACTGCAGATCACAACGTTGTAATGCGATGCGCTAAATGCCCGCTTGCAATCCATTCAGCCATCGGCCAATTCGTCGTGTGTGGGGGGACGTGCGAAAAAATATTCCACATAACGTGTGCTAATGTAAGAATGAATCAGCTACAGTTTTTGTCCAAAAACGTGCTTTGGTTCTGCGATAGATGTTTGTGTTCATTTGATGACTGGAAAAAGAAGTTGGAAGCAGATAAAGCTGATTTCTTAACCATTGCTCGTGATATTGCAACGATCAAAGTTCAAGTAGCTGATATCATCGAGACAAGTGGATCGTACTCTTCAATGTTGTCTTCATCGCCTTTGTCGACCACTGCAGTGCGACATTCAACACCGATTCAAACGAGATTCATACTAGATGGAATCAATAGCAGGCACACATCTACAAACGAGGATATGCAGAGTGATGTACACGACGATCGTTTACAATCTACGCAAATAGCTGACGACACAAATGCGAACGATAGTCACCGTGATGAGAGTTGCCATTTGTTTTTAAAAACATTGATCCTCAAGTCACTGAAAGAGAAGTAAAACTGATGGTTTGTCAATGTTTAGAGGATTTAAAAAGTGTCAAAAAATTAGTTACCAAAGGACTGCAAAATTTAGATTACGTATCATACAAAATTGAACTATATGTTAAATGGAAGCATAGAGCTTTGGAAGCATCGACTTGGCCGTGTGGTATAAAGTTTCGAGAATTTATCCGCCAGAGCACTCCTTGGAAACCCATAAGCCCATGTTAAAACGTATTTCTCTCTTGTTTGTCAATCACGTATGCTAAATTATGTTTCGTTTGTATGATTTATGTCGGTCCATTTATTTACTGTAATTTGTGTTGAAGTTGTTCTGATATGTACTTTATCAGATTTTTTTTTCTTATCAGTATGTTTATGTTTATGAAGAATTCTCTTGTATGTTATCGGTACGAAATGGATTGTATTTGTGTAATATTAGATTAAGTACATTCAATAAGACTCGAGGAAGTCAGTTGAATAAGAATTAAATAAATAAATAAATAAATAAAGTATTTTAGATTGCTATAACTGTAATGAAACATGAACTCGTTAAACATAATAAACAATATTTCGCTTATTAAACGTTTAATATACACATAATTTGTAGCATTTAAAGGCAGACAGTATCACGTGTTTGACTCAACCATATTTGACAAGCTATTTTTTCTGAAATCCTAACATCGCTCAGACATAGTGAAACCAATCTCGGTGAAATACTCAATGTTAATTCACTTGGCTTGACTTGAAGCCTAATTGTATTATCAATTCATTCACCTTTCCGACCCAATGGCCTATTCGGCCCAACAACCCATTTTGCCCAACGACCCATTAGGACTTTATGTCATTTTCGGCCTAACAACCCTTTCGGCCTAACGACCCTTTCGGCCTAATGACATTCGGCCTAACGACATTCGGCCTAACGGGATAGCACCTTACTTCAAATTTTGGGAGAATGATTTTCATCATAATTGACACCGTTCTAGCATAGGGGAGAAAAAACTTTCAAAATGTTCATCAGTCTACTGCACATACTCATGGATGAACGCTGAGTAGGCTTGCTTAAGCGCAGGACTAGCATTGAGACGACGCTTGAGAGAAAATAAGCGTCGATCGGCAACATCTCTGAGCTTCGAGATCATCGAAGGTTTGGTAGGGAGAGCGACGATGAAACGGCCAGAAGAATCCATTTCGGTCGTGTTTGCAAAAAAAACTCCTCAAATTCTGCTTCTTCGATGGAGTGCTTTTTGTATGCAAAAACATAATTCATTTGTAATACAGTTAACTCTCCCTTACTCGATATTGAAGGGACCATCGAGTTAGAGAGGTATCGAGATACAGAACACATATTTTTCAAATTTTTATTTTTTTATTATTTTGACAAAATACATTCAGAATAGTTATTTTAACGTGAAAAACAATACAATTTTAAGACATTTACCTATGTGACACTTTTTACCGATCTGCAAAAATTTAAAATTTTAACACCCAGAAATTGGCAGTAAACCTTTATTTTACTATCAATTTAATCATAATAACCAAAATCACGAAATTTATTAACGTTTGGAGGACATTTGGAACTTTTCATGAAAATATCGAGTTAGAGAGGTAAACTTACTTGGGAACTTGAAACAGATAGCATCGAGTTAGGGAACATTGAGTTAGAGAGGTATCGACTTACAGAGATATCAAAGCATGCTAGATTGAAGGGACCGCGCATTCCATCGAGTTAGGGGAAATATCGAGATACAGAATATCGAGTAAGGGAGAGATGACTGTATATACTGAAAATCTCGTCAAACGATATCTTAGTAACAGAATTTTGAAACTGCGGTGTCGGCATTCAGTACTATAAAGGTTAAACAGACCAAATATATTGGTATTGATGTTAATATGTAACTATTTGATTTTTTTTTCTACTAGGAAATGAATCAGTTATGATTTACAAAAATCCCACATTTGTTGAGTTTGTTCTCTGTGAAAGATCTAAATACAGTCGAAGCTCGTTATAACGACAACTTTTATTGCGACAAAACTCTCTATAACGACATTTCTAATGGTCCCTTCAAATTCCCATACTAATTTCAACTTTTAAATCGACATTTCTCTGTTTCGACCGTTCTCTATTGCGACATTAGTATTATATTCAATAGTCACTCAATATAACGACATTTGTTTAGCTTTGTTTGTACATATTATGATCGTTTTATTCCTCCATGCTTCATAACGACATCCTACCTCTTTATAACGACGATTTTATAGCGACATCTCCGTATGCCGACAGTCCCATGCGATGTCGCTATAACGAGCTTCGACTGTAGCAGGATTCCTTCAGATTTTTCTAGAGCAATAAAACGAGAATAGTATTAAAATCGAACTTTATTGTCTCTCAATGGCATTAGTGTAACAAGACAAGCACCACACTAAGCATACGGGTGACACCAGAACACAGACAAAGGGTAAAAACAATTAAGTACAGAGGGTGCGGCCAGCTTGCCGTCTTCTTCAGTGGCTCCATTCGGTGGTGCCTTTCGTGAAATCAATTATAAAAATACACACAATCAACGCGCGAATGTGGTTTGGGTCCGCGTCCACGTTGAAACAGTCCAGTAACGGTCCGGTTGGTAGCTCAATCTAAACGATGTCAGCTGCCGGTCACTGCGTGTGATGGTCTAAAACTCTAAGTCTTAGGGTAGCTACTGGACTGGGAACGGGAGCAAAATGCTGGAAACCGAACAGCCTAAGTTGAAGCCCAATGAGCAGATAAGATAATGAACTTGAATGATGGTTGATTTTGTTCCCCCGGGGTAGAATGGAATGGAATTAATTGCTTTTGTTTCAACGTGACATGATAGAAGGTTGCTCGTTGGGTTGCCTGACTAACAACCGTTTAAGGTGCCGTTCACAAATCACGTGGTCATTCGGGGGTAGGGAGATGGTTTTAACCAAAGACTACGGTTCATAAAATTTGAATTTTTTTGTAAAGACAAAAGATCTCGAGGGGAATGGAGACTGAAAATGCAAAATAATGATCACGTGGGTTATGGACTGCCCCGGGTTTCCAGTGAAACAGGATGATATAAATTCAGCGGATTCAAAACGATGGAATAAGTGCGAATGGGAACTAAACTTATTATGATTGTAATATTTGATAGTAAACTATTGTCGTTGGAAGTAAGAATGGATCAAACATATATAAATCTATCAGTACGCGTAGTACCTTCGTGCTTTGCGTACACAAATTGTCTCTGTTGTTGGAAGTTTTTAAAACTACATAAAGCAATAAAACAGTACTTCTCAGTGCTACAAAAACAGTACTTTTCAGTACTTTTTTTCTACTATTGATACTGTCTATAAACGTGGCAATAATGACAGAAAGGACGTTTCACCGGAATACGCACTTTCTTCCAAGGGTAAAATGGTTAGTGTTGATCAAGGTATTTAGAAGGGAGGTAGTACTATGTGTCAAGTACAGCATTCCCCCACATTGGAAGCCATGAAATACAAGGAAATTTTTTCCACTGATATCATTTTGTTTCAGAGTACTTCAGTTCTATTTCCACAGTCTGTACATACTCAGCATCATGATTTTATTCACAAAATACAACAAAACTGAGAATAAAGGTGGATTTTCAGATTCGCATGGTTTGCCATCATCTGAATTATCAGGCAGCTTCTGTGTATAAGTCTGCCTCTGATTTTCATTTTTTACGTTTTTTGGATTACGTTAAATTACGTTTTTCAAATGGATCCAAATATTTTTTTTAAATTATTTTTAATAAGAATTCTCATTTTTTGAATGGTAAAGATGACGAGCTGTTTATTTTTCTTTCAGCTAATAACATACTTATAGCAGTAATTACTGGAACCTATTTGAGACCTGGATCCACACTCAAAAGAGATCCAAACTTTTTGTTTGTCGAAATGATCGACAAAAAAAATACGTAAAAGGTTCAAAATATGTACACTTGACTTTCTGACCCTATATCAGTAAGCCATGTACTGCTACTTAATCGACCCTAGCCATAGAGAATGGCAACTCAATTAAAATTCTTTGATCTCCGTCTCGCTGCCCAGTCGGTTCAGTTACCAACTACACGATCGATAATTGTCCCCTCCAAGACATGACGACGGTGGCCCTAATAAAACTTGATCAATTGCAGCACAGTGATCGCGTTTAATTACTACCGCCAAGGGAGCGGCGCGGCGTTGAACAGACCTCAACAAACCCGGTAGCTGATCCTACAACGGCCAGCTTGGTACAAATACGGTAGCAGGCCAAACACCCCAAACGGGTTGTACCAACCTACCAACCCACAGAGAACTGAAACGCGAAACTATGCCTGCGGGTGGGATATGATCCGTGTCTGACTTATATGGAGACAGCACGACAACCAACCGATTGCACACACCGCACCAGGGATGCCAGATTGGAATACAAGTATTCCATTTTAAGTCGTTAGATATTTGGGAGACATTTATGAATTTATGAAGATATTTGAAACACAATTTCAAATTATAGAGTTTAGTTTCCAACGCCTATGTTAAAAATATAAAGGAGCTGTTAATTATCAGAACTTGTTGACAACATTACTTTGTTTTGATTGATTATTAAAAATCACTCATCAATCCATGAATCCAGTTATTCGTATAAAACTTTATTCTTAATTCTCATTCAGAGATTATTGAGAAATTCAAAATTATTTTTTAACAACAACATATTATTGAAATCACGAAATATTTTTTTTTTGCCGATATGTTTGCACCTTTTCTCATAAGCTCTCAAAAAACTCTCATACCATCAGAATCTGTGGTTGATGGTTGATTATTTGGATACGGAGATATTCCGAAATTCCTTGGGGGACCGAGACATAGCCATATCTCATGTTAATATCTCAGGTTACAGATTTTTCCTCGTGTTCCGTTATTCGCTTTTCAAAACAATACTTTAACATTCCTTTTGAATTGGGGTCATTTTTGGCCAATAGGATCTTTAAAGGGGCCCAGATAGCCGTAGCGGTAAACGCGCAGCTATTCAGCATGACCATGCTGAGGGTGGTCGTGGGTTCGAATCCCGCTGGTCGAGGAACTTTTCGTATAGGAAATTTTCTCAATTCCCAGGGCATAGAGTATCTTCGTACCTGCCTCACGATATACACATGCAAAAATGGTCAATCGGCAAAGAAAGCTCTCAGTTAATAACTGTGGAAGTGCTCATAAGAACACTAATCTGAGAAGCAGGCTTTGTCCCAGTTGGGACGTAACGCCACAAAGAAGAAGAAGAAGAAGAAGAAGGATCTTTAAAGCAGCGGTAACTTTGTAGCGCAAAGAAATAGAAATCTATTTTTTGACTTTCCCTAACTTCTGAGCAGAAGCATTTACGTGCTAAAAGAAACTTTCAGTGACCTCTAAGAGTGGCGCTACAAAAAAGTGACACATTATGCACTAAGGGTCAAAAATGACCCATGACTTTTATACGCTCTCAAAACTCAATTTTTGGACCAATTTTTATGTATTCAGCTTTATATGAAAGATATGAAATAGGAGATTGGAACCCTGGACATTGTAAGTATGGCCTCTGCGGATACAAGGACACAAGGGCACCTGGAAAATGTTTCAGAAGGATTCAGTAAATCCTTCAGGATAACCTCCAGAGATTTTTTCTAGAATTCCACTCGAAATATCTTCAGAGACTCTCCAGAGATTTCTCTTAAACGTCTTCATAATATTCCTCCAGAGAATTCACCAAAAAATCCTTCAAGATAAGCTCTACTGTAATTTCCACAACGATTTCTGCAGGAATGTTTCCAGTGATTCCTTCATAGATTACTCCAGTAAAATCTTTACTGGGATTCTTTCAGGAAGATATCTAATGATTACACTAGGATTTGTTTCAGGAATTTTTCCTGGAATACTCCGGAATTTCTCCGGAGTTTTTTCCAGTGATTTCTCCAGCGATTCTCCAAGAGATTTTTAATGATATTCCATCAGAAGTTCATCTAAAAAATCTTCCAGAGGCTTCTCCAAGGATTCCTCTAAGAAATTCTCTATGAGGATTCTTTCAGAGATATCTTTAAGGCTTTCTCTAATGAGATTCTTGCTGAGGCTTTTAAACTTTCTCCAGGAGTTCCCTAATTATTTTTATAGATTTTTTATAGAGCAATATGGGCGACCTCTGGCGATTTTTCTTTGCAAAAGTAAGTTTTCCCATAGTAAATCCCATACAAACTTTGAACGGCTGGCGTTAAAATATAGTTTCTCCGATCGAGCTGAAATTTCGCATAGTTGTTATGGGACCTAAATGCAACCCAAAAAGTGGACTGGAGCGAGAATCTAAATTTTTCATATAACCGTGTCCCAGGCTATTGCATACTCGGCCTCTCCAACTGTACATTGCACTTATTTTCCAAAGTCCTGCAGTGAAAGTACCGTTTCTGAGCCTTACGCAAACGGATTACGGAGGTTAAGTAACTGCATCCAATCCAATTATCTGCGCCGAATGCATGAGTCTTCTCCACTGGGTCAATCGATTCCAGTCGCCCTGAACGTTAAGTGCCCTTAAGTCCTCCTCAACTGCAAAAAGCCATCTTGTGCGTGGTCGACCACGAAATCAGCGGCCTCTTCCGGGTTGAATATTATCTTTGCTTGTCGGTCCTCCGGAATACGGGCAACGTGACCAGCCCAACGCAGCCTGCCGTGTTTTATGCGCTTAACAATATTCACCTCTTTATACACTTGGTAATATTCGTGACTCATGCGACGCCACCAGACGCCGTTTTCTAATTTACCGCCGAGTATTGTTCGCAACACTTTACGTTCAAACACCCTTGTATAACGCGAGTTTTGTTTGCAGGCTACGGGACTTCAGCTGGTTACAGAGCCCATAGAAAGCCGACTCGCAGCTGCAATGCACCTTTGCACCTCGCGGTTACATCATTATGGCATGTCACTAGTGTTCCAAGATACACAAATTCTTCCATCACTTCAAACTTTTCACACCCTAGCACAATTTAGCTACCACTAACACGTCCGTACCCACGTTGACCACCAGGTATCATGTACTTCGTTTTTGTGGTGTTGATCGTGAGCCCTATCTCATCAGACAAGACAATCCCGAATAGCTCCGGAACCACCTGGACCATATTTCCAAAACTTCCAGACCTTGCACTAGAGTGCTTTTCGGAAACTTCTGAAAAAATCAGCAAAATCCATCAAGAAACATGTAGGTTATGCAGGTTCCAAACACGCTAGTACTGTAATGTAAGTAGAAACTTATCATCCCATATTGAAAACTCATTCTTTTGAACTAATTTTGTGTGAGATTTTTGTGTAAATTTTTAGCGTGTTTGGAACATATCTCAAGTTTTATCCATAGTAATTTCCATAAAAACCTACATTGTCTTTGGGCCACCTTCAAACCCTTTAAATCCACCCAGAAAGCTGAAAATTTCACAGAACACTATTTTATGGTAAGGATGGTAAGGAATATATGGGAGATTGGATTCTCGCACATTTTTAAATATTGAACCGCCCTAATCAGCATGCGCATGAGCATTGATGACCGTTGCAACTCTGTGATCTGGATAAACTTTGCTAAGTGATGCGGTTCGTGTAATTTATTTTTAAAAAGCAATTTATTTTCATATATTCTTTTCTTTCGACCTCAAAATATATCTTCACCTCTGCTAACGAACCATTCAAATGGTTTGTAAATACAATAATGGACATTTTCGTTCGATAAATAATTCGATTCACGGAAGCATGAAATAAAAATTGTTTTCTATCAGCATATGAAGAAAACGACGACACTTTTATGTGGAACCATTCGATGTTTTTTTTTTTTGTTGATTATGTATTACGTGAAAATGAATTAAAGCACGCCGACGATAAATACGTACCGTTTTGTATCAAATTCCAAACAGACTCATATTCCGAACACTCGGTTTTTGTATGGCGATTTGGTTGAAATATTTCGCTAAAATATGTCATCAAATTACAAATCTATTTTATACCGTAAATTCAGGTGAAATTGATCACCGTGTCACTCGATTTGATTTCTTTCATTGGAACACAATGAAGTGCAGTGAATGAACGTTCTCTGTCTTTCAGGCAAAAATCGTTACAATCTTCTATTGCCACGATTAATGCGTTATATGTTTAGGTTAAGTTAGGTTAAGTATATTTAAAGCTTTTTTTTTCTCTTATAAGCAGGTGAAATCGACTCACCTGTAAAAAATCTGAACTGCTACGGCAAATGAAATGTTATATGTTGTTAACAAAATGTTAATAAAATCTTAAATTTGTTTTACCAAATTAGGATGATAGTGTTGTCTAATAACACAGAACACCTAGATATAAAGAATGAATGTAATGTTTGGAATAATATTAATAAAGAAAAAAAAAGGAAAAACGTTCTCTGTCGTAGCTAGTGTCGAATTGTGTGTTGTGAAGTGTTTTGCGTTAACGAATGTTTATTTGTATGAGAGTAATGCAAAATTAAAAAATCATGTACGGTGCAGTATTGACAAACAATCATAAACTTATAGTTCTAAACAAGAATTTGAACATGGTATAAACATGAAAGTTTGTGAGGATGCTGGAAATATATCCCGAAACCCGATTTCATAATCAAAACTCATACCAATTTGCTCATTCTGTGGAAATAATTGAATTTCTGTTACATATTAGGAAATTCCTTAGGAAATTGCATACATCAAGGCGTTTCCGCGTAATTATTGAAATTCAACTGTTCAATATTTCTATAAATATTGTATTGTTAAGAATTTAGCAAGCATATTTGGATTCAGGGTGCTATAATTTATTATGTAGCGTTGGTTTGAGAACTAACAATAATCGCATTGACAAGTGGGCCCAGATAGCCGTAGCGGTAAACGCGCAGCTATTCAGCAAGACCAAGCTGAGGGTCGTTGGTTCGAATCGCACCGGTCGAGGATCTTTTCGGGTTGGAAATTTTCTCGACTTCCCAGGGCATAGAGTATCTTCGTACCTGCCACACGTTATACACATGCAAAAATGGTCATTGACATAGTAAGCTCTCAGTTAATAACTGTGTAAGTGCTCATAAGAACACTAAGCTGAGAAGCAGGCTCTGTCCCAGTGGGGACGTAATGCCAGAAAGAAGAAGTGATCATTTTCCCTCCGAAATGAGATTCCAAGACTTTTTATTTTAATGGTATTACTTAGCAATAAAATGACATTTGTTAGAAAAAATCAGTACATGAGTCAATGAGGCCCACCTCCGTACTTGTTTTTCTGCATTCATTTGTTTGGCATTGTCATCATTATAGAAAACAGACATGAAAAACATTGAAATATGATCAATTTCACTCGAAATTACGGTACCTCGGGAGTAGTGACAATTCTCTAGTTCAAGACCAGTAAAACCAGGGCTGGAACGCGTCAATACAAATAGAGAGTGTCGGACTTTTACATACCGTTTTGATTCATATTACGGACACTTAAGGCCTCAGTGAAGTATAACCCAGCTTGGACTATACAAAATATATCATTCTGTATGATTTTTTGGCGTTATCGAGCATCCGATGCCCTTAACTTTCGGATGGTGGGTGAAGAATACGCGTCCACAACTTGAATAATTTTAAATAAATCAAAACGTGTTGCCTTTTCATGATTCTTATTCCGGACGCTCCCTCACTTTTGCCTCATATTCCGGACGCTTTGATTCGAATTACGGACAGCTCATGATAATCATTAATGGAACAGTCAAATCATCAATTGAAATCGTTTAACCACTTAAGAGACGTCTAAGGTAGTTGGGCATTATAAATTTGCAATGATATTCATGGAAAAAACCTAATAAAACGAGCCTCGAAAATGAGAACTTTTGGACGGCGAAAATTGAAACATTTCGTGTGAAATGTTTCCCATACAAACGAGAGTGTCCGGAATTTGAAGCTGTCCGTAATATGAATCAAAACAGTAGATGCTTCCCTCACTGTCATTGGACGGCGAGATAATGACAAAAAATTTTTCAAACTCTCTTTAATTTTTCCGTCACTACGGTTTGTGATGGAATCATTAACTTTATAGTTTTTAGTTTCTCATCTGGCATGATTGTTATTTATATCGCTCGAATCATGAAAGAATATCCACTTAACTTATCAAACACATTAACTTCCCGAAATTCCTTAAAATTAGATAGTAATTTTAATACCAAAACAACATGATAATTGCACTCGTGAGAGCTCCGTCATTGCGACGTAACGAAGTGAGCACAAGAAATAGAGCTTCTTCTAGGGACAGCGAGAAGGCTCGCTTCGTCAGTGTCGCAAGTCGGTCATGATACTTAACAGCCCTGAGTAGAACTAGCTCAGATAAATTATTTGAGAAATTATTCATTTAAATACGATTTATTCGTGCTGTTCGGAATTTGAATCAAGGTGTTTGGAATATGAGACAGAATGAACGCAGTGTTCGGCATTTGAATAAAAATGATGTTCCGTACTCTTACGTGAAAACAATACTGAATAAATTCAAACAAACAATTTCATTGGCACACTCAACAGCTAACAGTTAGGCTTTGCGGAGGAATTAAAATTTTCACATATATAATTTAACTTATGCCTATCAGATGTACTGGAAGTCACTGTTACCCCTAAGTGTTCGGAATACGAGTCAAAACGGTATGTAACATATTTCGAAAAAAAAATTCAGTAATAACTACTATATGTATGTTATTAACTTGTTGCTGCCAGCACTGGTCAGTTGTGTCCCTTCAATCGGTTGAATCTGAGCTGTCACAATATATATTTGGCAGGTGTCAATTTAAAATGTAAAACAGACATGCAAGTTGTTGTTTGTGGAAGAATAACTTGCATTGTGCGTTAGGCACGCACGTATCAGAACTACACAATTAATTATTACTTAAATCTATAGTTTATTTGCATTTGAAGTTGATGTCGAAAAGTTGGAACAAATTGAATTTAATCTAAACTAATTGTATCACAGTAAGTTGTTTCTTAAATCTACTTGAACTAAACCTAACCTATAATTATATCACAGATTGTAAAAGGGGAGAGCATAGAGGCTAAAGCTAAGTTGACATTGCTCAGATGCCAAATACCGATAAATGTAAGTTAATAGTTGGAATTGTAACCAGGAAAACCTAATAAAATAAATATTTACAGATTTTAGCTTTTTCGCACCTGAAACGATGAGTTTGCAAGCTGCTTATTAGAATTTGGTCCGAGGCACCTCTTTGCTCTCGTAACACAAATAATCAGCTCTCTTCTTTACAATTCAAAGAAATAGCATTCCAATTTGAAATATTTAAATAAAACATTTGGATCCATTAGGGAAACATAATACGATAACAATTTTTTTAGTGAATTTTACACCAATTTTAACATTGCATCAATCGTTCGATTAAAAAGTTCTGCTAGAGAATCAAAATCAGAGGGTAACATTTTACTAGAAGTAGGTGCATTTTCTGATGCATGCATTTATCATCCAAGCGGCAATGTTTTGTGGCATGGATCCAATTTTGGCACCAATGGCACTAAGTGGTGTTTTGAAATTTTCCTCCAGGTTTCTGGTATTGTTCCTTTGTCTCGCGGACATCGAGCATAAGTCCTGCTTTCATATTATTTAGGTCACTTTTGTTAAAGTGAACTAAAAAATATTCTTGAGAAAGCCCTATCCGAAGCATGATAGATTGTTTTCTCTTTTTCATAATTAATACTTGGGTGGAGAAAATCCAAGTAAATCATTCATTCCATTTTTGATATCTTCAGGTGACTTATAGTCACTTGAGAGACCTTTCAAGACGACTTTGAATAAACGTTCGGTTTTGTCGTCTTAAGTAAAAAATGCGCTTAAGAGTTTCTGGCGAAAAGCTACAGCCTCCTTTCTTTGCGATTTTGAAGAAAACCTTAATTCCCCTAATGGAGTTCAAGATCTTCTGCCTTAATCCCCCAAATTCGGAAGAACTGACCACGATAGGCGGCACTCTTTGTTTTCTCACTTGAATCAAAGAGCCTGGGCTAGAGGCTGCTTCGATTTGTTGTTCGGAAAGTTTGCCTAAAATATCGAATCAGTTCGATGAATTTATCAACATTAACCATTTTACCCTTGGAAGAAAGTGCGCATTCCAGAGAAACGTACTTTCTTCCAGTATTACTACGTTTAATGACAGTTTTAAAACCCACTTTTTTGGAAGGTAGTTGTGGATTCAGAGATTCACCCTTCCTTTTGTTTGTAGTTGCAACCATGGTTAGTAAATAAACGAAAAAAGACGAGACTTCCTAAGAGGCTTTTTCCCAAGACGGTGTCCAAAAAGGATTGCCACCGGTAGCTTCCTTGAACAGGTCCAACGAAAAATCGAAGGCTAAAGGGATCGTAAAGGGATCAATCGTACAAAACTAGCACTGAGAAGTACTGTTTCATAGATTCCAAGAGCAGAGAGAATATGTGTACGCACATACGCTAGTATTTTTCTGAGATCACCAACTTCATTCTAGAATTCTATACTCAACAATAATATCAGCATTAATCCAATAATCTGCGACAGGATTAGCGGACGAGAGCTTGATTTTCTGACCTAACCCACAGTTTGAAGTTGCGTCACATTTTGAAATGCAATTGAAAGTCATCGAAAAAATCACTTGGCATCTCTGCACCGCACCACTGCAAATGGTTAGAGACCACTTGGTTTTGCGCAGAGTTCCCCTGAAAAGTAATTATCGTTCGTTTAGCTCCTGCCCGCTCTCCCGTGGTGCCAATGTCCCAATAGAGATAGAAGTTGCGCGGTCGACTCCAACTGGCTTAACTCGGCTCATGTAATTATTACAAGAGCTTCCCCAATGGTGAAGCTTGGTGTCACCTGAGCCGAGAGGTGCTCCCATTCGCCCATATCGTGGAGATTCGTAGAAAAAAGACCAGCAGCTGGCCGTGATGGAATTTAGAACTTGTGTATCCACGCGGAGTTATCTTTGCTTTGGACCGGTGGTCGTTCAGTTTAGTTATGCGATGTCGCTCATATTTGCACAACTTCGCAGCATTTCTGCCGCCAAAGTGGAGCAATCACATGTGAATGGTGAAAGGAGTTTTCCCGCAGGTGGTCGATGCAAAGAAATCATATCGTAATGTGAGAAACCAGCTTGAAGTAGCAAAACTCGTGATATGATAATAAACAAGAAATGCTTATGGTAGGTAATGAATTTATTAAATGAATATAAAGAGCATTAACCTAAGACCGGTCGTATCGTATACTGAGTATACGCATCACGAAAAAAGATCGCTCATAATACATAGTGCGGAATTGCAGTTTTCTGATAAATATTCTGATTAACTTAAAACGCCTTATAACGACTTAAGGGGGCAGGATCCGTCATTGATTTCTGAATTTTCAAAAGCAGTTTTTTCGTTCAAAATTTAGAAAAATTACAGGCAAATGTGTTCACTGCATTCTATTCTCCAACCGAAACACAATGAACTCATTTTTATCGGAAAATTTTTAGTTTTGAACAGACAAACTGCTTTTGAAGTTTCGATGATGATGATTACGATGACGGAGCGTTGCATGTTAAACCGACTTCAAATGGCTTACAAAAGCTAAAAATGGATTCAAACGGCATAAAACAGCTTCAAACGGCTTTAAATGGCTTAGATGGCTACAATTAGCCTAATGTGGCTTCAGACGGCTTGAAACGGCATGAAATACGCAACTAGGGTTGTCATGCACTTGTTCGACGTATTGGCTAGTGTCGGCGGAAGGACTACAATTAGGATAATCTTCAAGGACAGGTCGACTGCGACGGCAGGAAGCGAGATTGATGGTGATTGGAGAAATAGGCTCGACTGTCACGGTGTCAGAAGGAACCGTTCCAAGCCGTTTTAAGCCGTTTTAAGCTGTTTTCAGCTGTTTCCAGCCGTTTCAAGCTGTTTTAAGCCGTTTATTCCGTTTAAGGCCGTTGTAAGCCGTTTTAAGCCGTTTTAAGCCGCTTTAAGCTGTTTTAACCCGTTTTAAGCCGTTTTAAGCCGTTTTAAGCCGTTTTAAGCCATTTTTAGCCATTTTTAGCCGTTTTTAGCCGTTTTAAGCTGTTTTAAGCCGTTTTTAGCCATTTTAAGCCGTTTTTATCCGTTTTAAGCCGTTTTAAGCTGTTTTAACCGTTTTAAGCTGTTTTAGCCGTTTTTAGCCGTTATAAGCCGTTTTTAGCCGTTTTTAGCCGCAAGAGCCGATTTAAGCCACTCTAAGCCGCTCTAAGCCGCTTTAAGCCGTTTTTAGCCGTTTTAATCCGTTTTTAGCCGTTTTAAGCCGTTTTAAGCTGTTTTAAGCCGTTTTAAGCCGTTTTAAGCCGTTTTAAGCCGGTTTAAGCTGTGTTAAGCCGTTTTAAGCTGTTTTTAGCCGTTAAAAACCGTTTTAAGCTGTTTTAAGCCATTTTAAGCCGTTTTTAGCCGTTTTAAGCCGTTTTAAGCTGTTTTAGCCGTTTTAAGCTGTTTTAGCCGTTTTTAGCCGTTATAAGCCGTTTTTAGCCGTTTTTAGCCGCAAGAGCCGATTTAAGCCACTCTAAGCCGCTCTAAGCCGCTTTAAGCCGTTTTTAGCCGTTTTAATCCGTTTTTAGCCGTTTTAAGCCGTTTTAAGCCGTTTTAAGCCAATAAAAGCCGTTTTAAGCCTTTTTAGCCGTTTTTAGCCGTTTTAAGCTATTTTAAGCTGTTTAAGCCGTTTTAAGCCGTTTCAAGCTGTTTTAAGCCGTTTTAAGCCGTTTTAAGCCGTTTTAAGCCAATAAAAGCCGTTTTAAGCCATTTTTAGCCGTTTTTAGCCGTTTTAAGCTATTTTAAGCTGTTTAAGCCGTTTTACGCCGTTTCAAGCTGTGTTAAGCCGTTTTAAGCTGTTTTAAGCCGTTTTTAGCCATTTTAAGCCGTTTTTATCCGTTTTAAGCCGTTTTAAGCTGTTTTAGCCGTTTTAAGCTGTTTTAGCCGTTTTTAGCCGTTATAAGCCGTTTTTAGCCGTTTTTAGCCGCAAGAGCCGATTTAAGCCACTCCAAGCCGCTCTAAGCCGCTTTAAGCCGTTTTTAGCCGTTTTAATCCGTTTTAAGCCGTTTTAAGCCGTTTTAAGCTGTTTTAAGCCGTTTTAAGCCGTTTTAAGCCGTTTTAAGCCGTTTTAAGCCGGTTTAAGCTGTGTTAAGCCGTTTTAAGCTGTTTTAAGCCGTTTTAAGCTGTTTTTAGCCGTTAAAAACCGTTTTAAGCTGTTTTAAGCCATTTTAAGCCGTTTTTAGCCGTTTTAAGCCGTTTTAAGCTGTTTTAGCCGTTTTAAGCTGTTTTAGCCATTTTTAGCCGTTATAAGCCGTTTTAAGCCGTTTTAAGCCGGTTTAAGCTGTGTTAAGCCGTTTTAAGCTGTTTTAAGCCGTTTTAAGCTGTTTTTAGCCGTTTTTAGCCGTTTTAATCCGTGTTTAGCTGTTTTAAGCCGTTTTTAGTCGTTTTTAGCCGTTTTAAGCTGTTTTAAGCTGTTTAAAGCCGTTTTAAGCCGTTTTAAGCCGTTTTAGCCGTTTTTAGCCGTTTTTAGCCGTTTTTAGCCGTTTTAAGCCGTTTTAAGCCGTTTTAAGCCGTTTTAAGCTGTTTTTAAGCCGTTTTAAGCCGTTTTATGCCGTTAGAAGCCGTTTTAAGCCGTTTTAAGCGTTTTTAGCCGTTTTTAGCCGTTTTTAGCCGTTTTTAGCCGTTTTAAGCCGTTTAAAGCCGTTTTAAGCTGTGTTAAGCCGTTATAAGCCGTTTTAAGCCGATTTAAGCTGTTTTAAGCCATTTTGAGCCGTTTCAAGCCGCTTTCAGCCGTTTTAAGCTGTTTTAAGCTGTTTAAGCCGTTTTAGCCGTTTTAAGCGGTTTTAAACCGTTAAAAGCCGCTAAAAGCTGTTTTAAGCCGTTTTTAGCCGTTTTTTGCCGATTTTAGCCGTTTTAAGCTGTTTTAAGCCGTTACAAGCTGTTTTCAGCCATTTTAGGCCGTTTTAAGTTGTTTCAAGCTGTTTTAAGCCATAATAAGCAATTTTAAGCCGTTAATTCTTTAAACAGCTTAAAGCGTAAAACTTATAATAAAAAGTAAGATTAAAATAACTGTTAAAATTTTCAAAATTAATATATTTAGCTCAAATGAAGAGTTAGATCAAAAGACACTTCGACAAAGTTGTTCAAAATAACATTTTCTTAAAGTTTGCAGAAGAGCGCAGTTAAAAATTTCATCAAAAAAATAAGTTTGAGTCAAAATTTTAACATAAATAAGGGCCACCCTATTCAACTTTTTTCTTTGAAGATGCGAATCTCAATTACGAATATCTTCTCTGAAGACATCGAACGTCTAAAATCGACGAGAACGGAGAAATCTCTAATTTTTCGGCTAAATTGTCGATTCGGTCCATTGTGCAGTGATTTCATCCAGATTTTCACACCGGAGAGTCGTTTCTGTAGTCCAGGATCTCACATCAACCTTGACGCCAAGTACTTCTTGTACTAGTTGCTTATAGATTTTTTTTCCTTAAATTTTCCATAGGGGAAGACGGGGTAAGAGCGCCCTCCGGGGTAAGACGGACTACCTTCTGTTTGGCATGAAAATGACGGTTTTCTTAAAAGTTCACCAAGCACTTTCCATAAACACAAAATTTTTGACATTACGAACCATTTAGGGTGATATTAGCATTAAAATTTTCATAACTAATATCAAAAACAAAATTTCTGCTCGTCGTTCTAAATTTAACAGATGTTCACTTAAGGATTTTGGAAGGGATTTTTTGTAAAATATAACAAATTACCCGTCCATGTAAGCCAAATCATGTAAGCCAAATCCGCATATTTTTCCAAAGTATGGGTGTTTCAAGGTGATGATAAGTATATATTTATAAGTTTTATTTTTTAATTAATTAATCCTGAACATCATTCAATATCCACGTTCGTCAATGTAAAATTCATTTAACCCTCTAATACCCAACCCCGCCTTTAGACGGGGTACACTTTGGAATTTTGTATATTTTTTCGTAGCTCGGAAATCAAAATGTTTTTATTTTTGGCTTATACTTTGACTCATAACAGGCATATTTGAAAAGTTTTTTATGACTTTGGAACTTGTTTGTATTTTTAGAAATTGTTTGAAAAATTGCATTCTTATATAACCTACAAATGCCTGGGGTTCATTTAACGTGTAATATAAAAAATCGTACTTTTTATATTTTTCTACGATCAACATATCACAAAAAAAGAGCCTGGTGGTATTAATATAATTTCAAACCTGTTTTTCCGTTAGTTACACGAAAAATAAAATACGCTCCGAAAAAAAAATAAAAAATTTAATGTTTTCAAAAGTGCCGTAAAAATTTAAATTTTTATTATTCTCAAAAATCAACAACTAGAAAACATGAAAAAAGCTAGGTATGTTCAAAAATAAAAATTATAAAAATCAAAAACTAAAATTTAAAAATTTGTGAATAAAAATAAATAATTGCCCAAAACGTGTTTAGAACGATTTTAGATAACGAAAAATAATACTTAAATCGAAAATAAAAATTTGGGTATTAGAGGGTTAAGATTATACTTTTTAGAATCACAAGGAGCTGATATATTATTTCGCAAAATTGTGCACGAAAATCGTGGTGATCGCTTTTACCCCATGGGTGGCCGGTTTTACCCCGTTGCTAAAAATAATCGTGATAAGACATCACTTTTTCAAGCTTCAAGAAATAAATATTTTTTACCTGTGATATTTTTCGATCATGCATAAGGCTTTAAAAAACGATACGCTGCGTCGAAAAAAGATTTATTGGTTCTTGATTTTGACATATGAATTAAATTGCTTAGGCGGGCGGTTTAACGCGTCTTCCCCTACATGAATATTTATGAATGCTGAACAAGCACGTTCCTGGTTGGAATTCATAATCATAACGCCAAGTAGCAACCTCTCGCAATATAATGCTATGAAGAAAACTAGCGAAAATGTCAAATTATTCACTAATCAGTGTGACGAATATTCTATTGCAGACATATTTGAAAGGTAATCTGATGTAAAGTCGTTTAAAACACCATCTTCGATTCACTCCCCGTTTTTTGTATCAAAACGTTCCAATCCAGCCATTGAATATCCATTTAAAAGAGCACTCATTTACCATAACCATAAAACCCATCCAAACTTGAGTTCACAAATAGATTTCCTGTCGTATTAAATGCGCATTTCTCGAATTCAAAAAACGAATCGTCTCCCCGAGTCAACGATCGCCCATCGAACATCAGGAGAGAAAAAATGAGTAATAACAGTCATAACCTATAAATTAGCCCGAAATAAAACTGAAATAAAAGTCAAATTCGAGAATAATATTTATAAACCCCTCGAGTTTATATCGAAAGCAAAAGCGCGAGATGATAGTGATGCGTAGAGTAGAGAAAACACGGAGCTGCCAGCGAATGCAGGAGACAAAACAGACTTCCAAATTAATAGACGACAAAATGGGAATTTATGACCCCGAAACCTGGGCTCGTTCACGCAGAAAACGCTAGGCTTATGATGGACAGCGCACCCGGTGTGTGATTTGATGGGAGTTCAACAGTCGGGTGGGACCGCACGGTGCCTGTTTAGATTTTTTTCATGAAAAAAAAGTATCCTTCTAAACTATTATCGACCTCTAAGCCTATGAAAAAAACCCTTGCAGGAACCTTGAGTAATCATCATTTGAAATTATTACACATTAATGTTCTAAACAATTCATGAGTAGTGTTTGATCCGAGATACGCGTCCGTAGCAAGTAGGCTTGCTCTTCCGCAGGGCAGGTAGTGTTTCAGGTTTGATCATGTTGAGCGTGCAATTCGTGAGTGAAGTGATCGTGTGAAGCCGCGAGCCAATTAATTAGTACAGTCAACTCTCCATAACTCGATATTGAAAGGACCATCGAGCTAGGGAGGTATCGAGTTACAGAACACAAAACCAATGCAACTGCGATCCAAGGGACCATCAAGTTAGCCATGAAAACCAACTTTTACAATGGTTTTCTAACTCGATATCGAGATACGGAATATCGAGTAAGAGAGAGTTAACTGCAGAAATACGCGTCAGTCGCAAGTGAAAACATGTATTACCTTATATTTTATTTATTAAAACTATCTTTTCAGAAATGGTTCGAATATATCAGGTAAATTGAAAATTATTATATATGTACTTACCGTGATGCATCAAACTCCGGACGGGACCAATATCCGGACACTCAGATAATAATCATGTTTTTCATTGTTATTTTAGTTGAATATAATATAAATTTTATATCTGTCGGATAATATGAATGTTAAGGTCTCATATTCCCTTTAAAATCAATCTAGTAATCCTTGTAATAAAACAGAAAATAATAAAAATGACAAGCTTGCCCCCTTCAGCAGTCGTTGTTCATCAGTGCGAAAGGGCATAGCAAAATCAGTACCTAACGTGTAAACTTTACTTTAAACATTGAAATAAAAGAAAAATGTGTCCTTTGACGTTGATATTGTGCTCTACTTTCAACACAGCAGTAAAAGGATTCAAGGATGACATAAAAATTGCAAACTTGTGTTGTTTTATGTGTACAAATGGCTGTCCGGGAATAGTCCTAATATTGTTAATAAGAAACTGTGTTCAAACGTAAAATTTAGATGACAAATAAATACACATTACATTAAGTATGAATAGTGCACAGAAAGTGGAATGAAGTAAAATATCTGTGAATTTTCCTTCAATTACGGTAATGCATTCAAACCCACTTGGCAAAACAGACTCAGGTAATTAAAATCAAGTTTCACGAAGTAGTTTGCGCTCCTTGTTATTTTACCGAGACAAAAATTACAAGATATAGGATAAATAAGTGTGAATTTGCAGGTTTTCGGTTAATACACTCTCGTGCAAAAGTTTGGGTTCACCCCCTCAAAAACATGCAAAAGTGTTCTGTCCATATCTCTGTGATTACACATCCAATTGAAACTCTTCAAGCCGCATTCGAAAGGCAAAGAGTTATTCTTACGTCGTATGTATTTTTCCAAAAACATTTTTTGAATTTTGTACACTTAATTTTTACTTAAAGTTGTGACATTTTTCAAAAATAACACTGAAAAATCATATCTAATTTCCTCAGCATTGGGTCGACCAAAATTTTAAATCAAAGTGTCATTAGAATCGTAATCTTATATTCTTTGAAGAGACCCCACGAAATTTTGGCGGAAAAATCTGGAAAGTATTCAAAATCAATGAAACAGTCAGTCAAGTCATCGTGCAAAAGTTTGGGTTCACCCCTCAGTATGATGCAAATCGTGCAAAAGTTTGGGTTCATCTGAGCCGCACGCACATAATTTTTGTCAATATCTCTGCCATTTTTCAACCGATTTTAATAGTTAAAAGTTTTTTTGAGCGCAAATAATTGCGCGTACATGATTGGTACAAGATTTCACAGATTTAGGTAAGTTTAGGTGAACCCAAACTTTTGCACGATACACCATACTGAGGGGTGAACCCAAACTTTTGCACGATGACTTGACTGACTATTTCATTGATTTTGAAAACTTTTCAGATATTTCCGCCAAAATTTCGTGGGGTCTCTTCAAAGAATATAAGATTACGATTCTAATGACACTTTGATTTAAAATTTTGGTCGACCCAATGCTGAGGAAATTAGATATGATTTTTCAGTGTGTTTTTTGAAAAATGTCACAACTTTGAGTAAAAATTTGGTATACAAAGTTCAAAGAATGTTTTTGGAAAAATACATACGAAGTAAGAATAACTCTTTGCCTTTCGAATGCGACTTAGAGAGTTTCAATTGGACGTGTAATCACAGAGATATGGACAGAACACTTTTGCATGTTTTTTAGGGGGTGAACCCAAACTTATGCACGGGAGTGTATATACTACAAACTCCTTGTAAATGTGCTAATATTGCAAATGTTCGGATTTCGATTCCAGCGTGTCCGGTTATTGAGCCCATGTTTGAACATCTGTCCGGATTTAAAAACACGACAAGCAATGTAAATTCAACGGTTTTGATCTGGGAGGGAGAAACCGATACAAAATTTCTGTACGTTATAGTGAGCCGAGATTCTGATGTCACGAACTGTCACTGTGAGCCCAGATCTAAAACAGTGGACTTACATGATAAAAGCGCGTAATTGATTAAAACATATAATTGCATTTTATCAAATGTGACAAAAAATCGATTGAAAAGCTATTCTTGCTTATTCAAAAGTAATGTCACAATAGCAACTTTTGTTTTGACTGAATATAAAGTATTTGAAAAGCATAATTTTACTTTTTCCAATAAAAACGAAAATGAAATGCATAGACAACTTTGGCCCTTTTTCCATGTTTGTCCAGAACGATCGAAGGAACACAGCAAATGAAAACTAGCGATTTTCATCATGTCTGCCTTGATTGTCGATGGCAAGCTGGAGTTTTCTTGCAGTTCTAAATAACTTTGTGTCATATTTCGTGTGTAGTATTGGTGCCTCCCTCCCAGGTTTTGATGAATAAATCGTAATAAATACTACAAGATATGTTACATTCATAAAACTTAGATCTCAATTGGTTAGTTTCAAAGCAAAACCTTTGAGAAACTTATCTAGAACATGTTTGAAATTGTGTTTGAATATAGCGCCCGTCTTAAGCGTCCGGGTATTGATGTATCACGGTATTACCATATGTTACCAATAACACTGCGGAACACGGTTTTGTCTCAAGCATCAAAATACCGCTATTAACTTAATTAAGGATTGCTGAATCCATTGCCATTTTCAGAAATATCATAGCACGCCTATTTTTTTTAAATATTAGCTATTGAAAATGCTTAATTTGACTATTTCAGTCAACTTGCATGCAAGTTTGTCAGCTTGTATGGCAATTTATTTGCTTAATTTGCCTCAGAATTCAAACATCATGTGTCTAACAATATTTTAAACAAAGTTCATAACACTTCCAGTGCTCAAAAGTTATTTTTTGTTGGTTTAGAAAAGTAAGGTACCCCGGGGCAAGTGAGAATCCGGGGTAAGTGGGGCGTTTCGTCATAGCTCAACTAGGAAAAGTTGTTCATGGGGGTATTCTTCTAGAAAGTTGAAGATACAATGACAAGGAATGTATTTAGTACTAAACATATTGTTATTTTTATTACTATGTGGTTCATGTAACAGTTGTCAGTTCAGCGCCATTTTCAACTTGCATGACAAATTGTGACACGTTTCACGTCTTGCATTGACTCGCAAAAAATAAATGTGTTTTAAATCGAATTTCCATCAGTAAGCTATAATTTTTAGTATTATTACAAGCTGCTAACGATAAACCAGTATTTTGTTTTCATTTCATATGAAATTTTCGATGGTCTATCTTACCCCAAAATATATTTGTACCTGAGGTAAGTGGGACCTATCAGAACAAAAACCAGAATCAAAACTTTTTGTACACGTTTCATACATTTTGCTAGAGAGTAGCACTTAAACATTCAAACGAATCATTTTTATCAACCTCAAATTACGTAATTGCATAAGAGGGAGAAGAAAAGTGTTATTATTCTTTAATTTTTAATTATTTTTTTTTTTTTTGAAATACGACTACAAAATTGAACAAACACACAGCTGAAATTTGAAATGCATCATGAGAACGATTACTTTTCTATGTTATTTGAACTTTATTTGTTACTTCTACCAAATTAAGTAGTGATGGAAAACAATTCCATCCCATAAGGTGGTTTTCTGCCATGCATATAAATAATAACAAAACATATTTATAATTTCGTCAATTATTGATTGTTTATGTGCTACATTTTAATTAACAACTAAACAATGATATGTTTTGAACATGTTTAATTCTTCTTTACGCTTTTATTGAGGAATTTTCAGTTAATATTAAATGTGAGGTGACATACTATTAAATAAAGGGTTTCTTCCTAAAACGTTACGTATTTTATGGTTGATCCCTTATGTACACCAAATATGTACTTAAAATTAAAAATCTATGACTTATCAATCCTATTATTGTAATGGTTGACTTACTGATGTGGATTGACTGCGCAGATGTGAAAATTATCTCATATAATAGGGGATCGTTTAGAATCGAGAGTAACTTCTGATAAGGGCGTATGTATTTTGGCACCACCATTTAAAAAAAATTGTACCTCGGAAACCGTTTGTTATAGAGAAAAAGTATCTGAGGAGGGATGGTAGACAATCAAAAAGGCTTTGTAAAAAATATACACTAAAAAAAATACTTTTATTTTTATTAAAAAATCGAAATTAAACCTTAAAACACAAATTGCAAAAAATAGGTATCTTCGATTTTTTTCAAATTTTTTCTGTAAAATTTCAATGTAAAACTAGATGTTTTAAGCACAGTTTCAACATGGTTCAATCTAAAATAAAAAAGTTTTTCTAAGAGCAACTTTTGGTGCATTTCTGAAAATTCAATTTCTGGCCGTAGAAAAGACGTTTTGATGCTGTAATATGATTCTTCATCCAAAAACAATTCAAAATGCTAAGAACAATGATTTTCCTAAAATTAGCCGTTTTTTAGATATTTAGGATTCAATTATATTAATATCATAAAATTTAAGAAAATACGCCCGTTTCATAAGTTACTCCAGATGCTCCACCAACAATGTTACGTTTATCTCTTTCCACATTAATATCCCATGTTTTAAGGGCAGTTTCAACATGGTGCAATTTAAAATATTTTTTTTTTCTAAGGGCAACTTTTGGTGTATTTCTGAAAATTCAATTTCTGGTTATAGAAAAGGCGTTTTGATGCTGCAATATGGTTTTTTATCCAAAAACAATTCAGAATTCTAATATCAATGATCTTCCTATAAGTTATCGTTTCAAGATATATGGGATTGAATTATATTAATATCATAAAACTTAAGAAAATACGCCCGTTTCTTACATTATTCCAGATGCTCCATCAACAATGTTACGTTAATCTCTTCCCACATTAATATCCCATCTGCTTTTTCTTTGACATTTAGATGGTTGGATGAACTGTTCGAAAGATACAGGATGATTGTTGGAATATTGTTGAGAATTAATATAAGTATTACCACAGACAAACAGACGTAACACTGGATAAATTTCCATCGCCCACGAATTTAACGATCAGTTTAAAATAAGTGTCAAAGATAAAGTTGATGGGATATTATTGCGCATTTCATTCACCACTGGACTCCGCAGTTAGTTTTAATAAGTGAGGGAAGGAAAATAAAAGTGCGATTCTGCATCCAATCTTGTGGATGTCTTCAGCGCACTCATTCATTATAAATCGTAGAATAAGTGCGCTGAAGACACCAACAAGATTTGATGCAGAATCGCACTTTTATTTACATTCTCACACTTATGAAAACTGACTGCGCAGTCCAGTGGTGAACGAAATACCCAATAATGTGGGAAGAGATTAACGTAACATTGTTGATGGAGCATCTGGAATAATGCAAGAAACGGGTGTATTTTCTTCAGTTTTATGATATTAATATAATTCAATCCCACATATCTTGAAGCGGTTACTTATAGGAAGATCATTGTTATTAGCATTTTGAATTGTTTTTGGGTGAAGAATCATATTACAGCATCAACACGTCTTTTCTACGGCCAGAAATTGAATTTTCAGAAATGCACCAAAAGTTGCTCTTAGAAAAACTTTTTTTTAGATTGCACCATGTTGAAACTGTGTTTAAAACATCTGGTTTTACATTGAAATTTTACAGAAAAAATTTGAAAAAAATCGAAGATACCTATTTTTTGCAATTTGTGTTTTAAGGTTTAATTTCGATTTTTTCATGAAAATAAAGGTATTTTTTTTTCAGTGTATTTTTTTTTACAAAGCCTATTTGATTGTCTACCATCCCTCCTCAGACACTTTTTCTCTATAACAAACGGTTTCCGAGGTACCGTAAAACGGGGTAACTTTGATAATGCGGGTAACTTTGATAGTGCGTAACCCACCACATACTAAATGAAATATCATAATTTCTGTTAATCAGTTAAGCAAAACGAATGCAAAACTGAAGAATATTAGTATGACACTTCATGAAAGAGCGGTTTTCATTTGAATCAAGAACATTTTAGGCTTTTTATACGAATTTAAAAAAATTACACAATTTTAGTATTTTCAAAACGCCTACAAACAATCTGTTCTACGATTAATATTTGATGTAGTTTTGAATAGTTGGCCACTTATCTTTGATAGCCTAGTTATCATAGAACTTGAATACGGTCTCAAATCTCTTAGAGAAAAGCATATTCACAAACTGGGACCAGTCAGAAATTTCCATATAACGTTAAACGCCTAGAGGTATGCAATGCCCTACAAATGTTCGTTATTCATTCAATTTTGTTCGAATCATACTCCATTATCAAAGTTACCCCAAAACAGAAAACCAACTTTCGATTATATGAAAAATTATATATTCATTCAAAATGAATCCATTGCCAATTTATCGACTGTAATCGATAGCTAGGATACCAGTACTTGTTTTAAAAATATAAATTGTATAAATTATATAGTACTTGTTTTAAAAATATAAATGTATAAATTATATAAATTGTAAATCTTTGAAACAGCATGCAAAAATATTCAAGTTTTCTTCGAAAAAACTATCAAAGTTACCCCGTTTTACGGTACATTTTTTTTTAAATGGTGACGCTAAAAATAATTACGCCCTTATCAGAAATTACTCTTGATTTTAAATGGTCTCTCCACCTGTGGAAAAAAAACTTATTCTATTATATCGAAACTATGTGCAAAATTCCATTTGAATCCAAGGTAGTCGAGTTTCATCGTTTACCGATTTGGCGTGGAATCAATAAAACCATTAGTGTTTTATGCAACTTTGGCGACCTGTGGCTAAAAATTGCGACGTGCTGCAACGTTTCTGAGAACGGCATCAGATTCAGCAGCCCCAAATCTACTGGAGACACATTATTTGATCCAAGAAACACGCAAACATGTCATTTTTGTTACGCTGTGTAATGCTCTAAATTGTCGAATTGAGCTCATCCTCATATACACCTCACCCTACTAACACAAACTCCCTATCCCGTGACGTCTATGAAGATAGTTTGGGTTCCCTGTATCTTCTTAATAATATCAGAATATCCTCTAAAATCGAGTTTTGTACTTAGTTTTGACAGACATTTTTTTTCATAATAACGGTCTAGCAGGGCACCGTGGCCGGCTTGGTGCGTAGAGCCGCTAGTGTGTGTGTTATGATTTTTTGACGCGAACCTGTCGTTTCGGGAGAAAAACCCTCCGCAGGGAAGTGTGGGTCCACGAACTGCGGTCATTTGCCGTGGTGTTCCGTCCTCCGAAAACCGATGCGTCATGTGGCGAATATTAGCTGGTAATTAATTTCTGTTGAACTGGTTTGGGAGATTTCATCAGCTGAATGTCACGGCTTTGGAATGTGAATTTGGGGGTTCGTGAAATGAGCATTAGGTAGTTGTGACGAGTGATATCGTTTGACGACGGCAGATGAGCTTTGAAATGTTGATGGGAAATTAAATATGTTCAAACGAGAGAGTTTCTGAAGTTAGTCTCTTTTGATGATACACGATCAAGTTCCATTGCCTTCATTAAATTTGCTCAGCATTTGTTCAAAACAAGAATGATGGACAGTTGATACTTATGTTGTAAAAATATACGGAAATAAACGTGAATTCCATTACGTTATTCCATTAACGTAGTATTATGTAAATGAATTTGTATGCTACGCAACATTCGTTCATTTGTATATATGGTTTAGGAAAAAAATGTCGAAAGACAAGTCGTCGAATGCCAGATTCGGTTCTCTTTTTCATAATGATTACTTGGACTGAGGAAAATGCAAGTGAATCATTTATTCCATTTTTGATCTCTTCAGGTGACTTATATTCACTCAAGAGGCCTTTCAAGACGACTTTGAACAACGTTCAGTTTTGTCATCATAAAAAAGCGCTTCTTCTCTTCAAGATGATTTGGAAGGAAACCTTGATTTCCCTAATGGAGTTCAAGATCTCCGGCCTTAGTCCTCCAAATCCATTTTGTTTCCTCACAGCGCCTGGACTAGAGACTTAGATTTGATGTTCATAAAAATTGTCTAAAGCATCGAACTGATTGCTCATTTCGATGCAATTATCAACATTAACCATTTCACCCTTGGAAGAAAGCGCGCATTCCGGAGAAACTTCCTTTTTTCGATTCTTGTCACGTTAAGTGACAGTTTTAAAAACCACTTTTTCGGAAGAAAGTTGTGAATTCAGAGATTCCCTCTTTTGTTTGACCAAAGCTGAAGGTGGTCCAATTTTCTAATTTAGTTCTAACATGATAGTTAGGGTCTTTTTTACCTGATTGGTGCGATTAAAATAGCAGCATTGAACTTTTTTCTCAATTTACTGGGTGGACCGGGGATTTTCTTATTGGTTTTCAGTCTCAACGGCAATCAGAACTAAAATATTTCGTTTTCGCCCAACGTTTCGATTGTATTTTCAATCTGGTCGGAGGTGAATGAAAATTTGACCAATTTTTGATTGAAGTAGGTGATTTTCGATTACACGTTTGTTCTTTTTTGTGGACACTTGGTTTGACTCATATGCAATATCTTGTTTCTGAACACCCTTTTCCCTGAAAACATTATTGAATAACTTCCACACAACTAAGCTCCACTCGTACGTAGCAATATGCAACCCCAGTGACCCCAAAAAGTGCTAATCTTCTAGTAACATCGTTTGGAGTGTTTTTATAACCAACCCATCAACCCAATCCGATTACAGCGTGCTGACACCGCGTGGACTTGTGGAAACACTCCACACGTGCTTCAACGCTTCGACGTCCGCCCTCAGTCCGGGGAGCCAAAAACCACCCGCTCAGAAAAAAATATAATGAAACAACACATGAAACAGTTTTATTTTTGTTTTACCCACATGTCAGCACTTTTGCTACCCTCCCCCTCAGCTGACTCTCGGTGCGAACCAGCGAGCACGGTTGATTTTAACATGTTAATTCTGCTCTTACTCGCTTATTCACTTGTTTTTTCCTGCCACTTGAGCCGCCACTCTCCTCAGAGGATCAGCGTCAAACTGATGATGTTGTATTCATTTAACGCAACGTTTAGATCTAAATCGCTCACCTCTGGCCGTCGCCGTCACCATCGTCATCTTCAGCGGGCCGTGAAAGAACCCAAACAATCGAGTGCGCTCTCTCCTCGAAATGGTGTAGGGGAAGTGGTGGTAAAATGAACACTAATTAGGTAAATAGCGGTATTTTAGTGATTGAGACAAAAACGTGTCTTACAGTATAATTTCTCTAGTAATTTATCCACAGATTGAACCAGAAATTCAGAGATTGCAATAACAATTTCTTCAAAAAAATCCTCAGAAATTCCTCTAGAAGTTAGTTCCAAGGATTCCATAACGCATTATTCAGAAATCTTTCAAATACTTTTCAAGAAATTCATCACCAGAAATTCCCCCAAGAATTTTGCCAGGACTTTTCTTAGGGTTGCCTCCTAGGGCTCCTTTTAAAATTCCACCTAGAGTTGCTTCAGGAATTCCAAAAGGAATTACTTCAGCGTTTTTTTCTTGAAATTTTTCTGCCGAGTACTCCAGAGATTTATCTAAAAACTTCCATTCCTCCCAGTATTTTTTATTGTTTTCAAGGAATCCACCACGAATGATCAGTGATTACCTTTTCTGATAGAACTTCTGGCGAAACTCTGGTAGATTTATCTGGTGGAAACTCTGGTGATATTTCCAGTGCTAACCCTGGAAGTACTCCTGGTGAATTCCTTACAAAACTTCTCTCGCGGAAAATTACTGACAAAATAATTAGAGAAAATATTGGTGAAGTCTCTGAAGGAATCACTAGTGGAATCTCTACAGGAAACTTTGGTCAAATCTCATAAGAAATTCGTTATGAGATCCTTGGAGTTCACCTGGGAGAAACTTTTTGGAGGATTTTTTCCAGAACATTTGGAAGAATTTCAGCTGAACTTCTTGAAGGTTTTTCTGATGGAAATAATGATTTATGAGAGGGCTTTTCAGTTGGAATTCTTAGAGGAAATCCTCACGGAATTTCGAAGAAATTCCTCGTGGAATCACTTGAATGATTCTCAGAGGAATCTCTGAAGGAATTCCTTTTTTGACTCCTCTAAGAGCCACTGAAGGATATACTGGTGGATTCCCAAATTAAATGGGGACTTTTTGGCAAAGTTGCTGGAGGAATTCCTTAAATTCCCAATAATACCTGGAGATATTCCGCGAGAAATTCCTTGAGAATTTCCGGAAGGAATCTTTTTAGCAATTTCTGTGATGAAATCTTTATAAGAATTTTCTGGTAATATTCCAGAAGGAATTCCTGATAACCCTTGAGGATCCTTGAAGATATTAATTATTTGAAGAATTTCAGGGGGGAACCCTAGATTAATTCCGGAGGGCACCCTTAAAGAATTAATGGGAGAATCCCTAGGAAAACCCCTGAAC
Organism: Aedes aegypti; assembly: GCF_002204515.2. Taxonomy (NCBI): domain Eukaryota; kingdom Metazoa; phylum Arthropoda; class Insecta; order Diptera; family Culicidae; genus Aedes; species Aedes aegypti. The sequence continues at coordinate 87,410,336 of NC_035107.1, forward strand.
AAAAATTCTGATAGAATCCCCCAACCAATAACGGGAAGAATTCGTAGTGCAGAATCTGTTTATCTGTATTTTTCCTAAAAACCTGTGATCAGTATATACAGATTCTTGGTAACAAAATATTCGAGAAAAAAAATTAAAATAAAAAATACAGATAAACCTTAAATATTGACCTTCTGATAAAATTCCTACAGAATTTTTTGATAGAATCCCTGGAGAAATTCTAGGTGGAATATCTAAAGGAACATCTAATGAAATCGTTGTAGGAACTCCTGATAAAAACCCTCAAAGAATACCTAATGTAATCCTCAGAGGAAGTCCTGATGTAAACCCTAGAAGAACTTGTAATGGAGGAATTCCAGGTGGAATCTCTGAAGAAACTTCTGATGTAATTTCTGGTGCGGAGCCCCTGTTCTTCATTGTCAGTTCGTTTGAAATCTGTATGCTAAGAGCGACCTATAATTCCGACGAGAATCGTAAAGTGAAATTTGTGTTGGTCAATCCTCAAGTAAAGCAAAGAAATTTCTTGACCGAATGGGTCAAGAAATTTTCTATGCAGAACTCCATTTGAAATGACATTTCTTCTCATCTGCGTACTGCGATCGAAGAAATGTGATTTTCTTGACCCTCGGAAGAAATTTTCCACGCATCGAGATAGCCGATTAATTCATTACGCGAGGTAAAGATGAATAAATTATGGGTGAAACTATGAAAAATGGGGCTGAGGCAGTCACTCTAATATATATTAACACGTATATTGAGCTTTTCGGTAATCCAATCCGCATGGTTCATTGGGTCTCCAAGTGGCTTGGTAGCTTAGTTGGTAAAGCGCTCGTCTCACATACAAGAGTCCTGGGTTCGAATCCCAGCCAAGCACGTGAATTTTTTTTTTTCATAATTTCACCCATAATTTCTCCATCTTTACCGCGCGTAATTAGTTAATTGATTTAACAATCATGCGGATTGAATTACCGAAAGCTCAATATATGTGTTAATAAAAGAAAAAAAACAGCCTTTATTGAAAAAAGATTAGTTTCATTCGATTGAGACGCTTCATCAATTTAAGCTTAACCTGCGACAATTAGGAATCTGTATGAAACTATGTATGACTTTTAGACAAATATTTAAGAATTCGTGGCTTGAAAATGTCAGAAATGCTTTGGTTCCCGATCTGTGTTGTGAGTTCAAAAAACAACAACGTTTGTGTAGCGAAATATTCATTTTAAAGCCTTAATTTATGTGTCTGAATCGGAAATATTCACAGTTTTGTTGAAACTCGCGAAATATTCCTAATTTTGAATTATGGTGCCTGTTGCGACCGAAATGACGAACCAGCCTAACACCAGTCATCGAGGTTGGTGCTATCGGTCATCAGCAATCCATCCACATTTCAAATATCACGTAACTCTTATATAAATTGAATTCATTGTTCTCTTGCTCATCATCTTCTCAAACACCCTATGCTACCGGTTGAAATATCAGTATTGTTGAATTCGTCTAGTAAGTCACGTGCTTTTACTGAAAATCTACTCCGAACACTATCATCTCTCCGTCGGTCAGTATCACGATTTTTCTTGGACCTTGCGCTAACAGTGTTAAAATCTCGACTTTGATCGAAGCTGCATGCACCTTAGATTTTTTTGCGACTTCCATTCACATTCTGAAAGTTTCGAAATATTATATCGAGGAAAATTGGATTTCTTCAACTAAATTCAAGAAATCACAATTTTGCAGCTAAAACTGTTCCATATGAAGTGTATGTAAAAATGCTCTCTGAAATAATATTTTAAATTCTTTTAATTGCAAAATTTTAGCCCAAACGCTGAACGTTTTCGTAAAAATATACGAGGGACATGAAAGTTTGGTTTTTCGTCATCCACTATAACGTCAAAAACATCATGAGGTTAAGATGAACTAAATCAGCTCTAAATTTTCAAGAGCATAAATCTAGTGGTCTTAGTTAAATGTTCGATCGATCGGTCGGAACCAACGAGTTAGCCGGTCAAATTGGTTGTTTTGTTCTTTAAACGTATACTCCTTAATGTTCTGGATATGGCTTGGTTTGATATGATTAAACACGTATTTTGAAACAAAAAGTTGTGATATTTTAAGGAATTAGTACAATTTTTCAGAATTTTCGGAAGCACCTGCTAAGGCCTCGTGGAGCACCAAGTACTCCGCCGAGCATGGTATGAAAACCGCTGTCCTAAAGGAATCTCTTAAGGAACTCATGTTGAAATTTATGAAGAGATTACTGATATGGTTCCAGAAGGAATTCCTGATGGAATCCCTGGAGGAACTCCTTATGGTATCCCTTACAGAAATCCTGATACATTTGCTTGAGGAACTACTGATATAATCTCTGTGGAATTCCAGATGGAATCACTGAAGAAACTTCTGATGGAATCTCTAGAAAAACTTTTTATGGAGTTCCTATAGGAACTCATGATGAAATCCCTGGAGAAATTTCTGATGGAACTCCTGATAGAATCCTTATGATTTCACAAGAAGGAATCCTGATGGAATTTTCAGAGGAAGTCCTCATATAATCTCCGGAGCAACTTGTGATAGAATCTCTGGAAGAATTCCAGGTGGAATCTCTGAAGGAACTATTGATGGAATCCCTGGCTGAACTCCTGACGAAATCTCCAGAAGAACTCTGATGGAAGCCCTAAAGGTACACTTGATAGAATTGCTATAGAAACTCCTGATGGAATCCCTATGAGGAATTTCTGATAAGATTTCTGGTAAAACTCCTGATAGAATTCCCTAGAGAAATTTCTTATGATATGTCTAGAAGAAATCCTGATGGAATTCCTCGAAGAACTCCTGATCCAATCTATGGAGAAACTCCTGATGGAATCTCTGGAGGCAGGCCAGGAGGAATCTCTGAAGGAATTTTTGATCGAATCTTTGGGGGAACTCTTGATGAAATCCTCAGAAGTACTCCTAATAGAATCTCCGGTTGTATGACATTTGCCAGAAAACCATTTGCCAGAAAGCCGTTTGCCAGAATCAATTTGCCAGAATGGATAATTTGCCAGAAAACCATTTGCCAGAATGGACCATTCCCCAGAAAGACCATTTCCCAGAAAAAATATTACTACATTACTTTGCTTTGTGTAGCAATATTTAGGTGTGTAAAATCTTTCGAATCATTATGATTTTCAGCGTACGATACATAATTATATGCAAAATAATTGTGACGTAAGTTTTTAAGCTTTTTGTTTGATAAAATGTTTTAAACTAATATTAATTCATAAACTTATTATATAGATAGCTGTAGGGGTAAACATGCAGCTATTCAGCAAGCTGACGGACGTGAGTTCGAATTCCACCGGGCGAAGATTTTATTGGATTGAAAATTTTCTCGATTTCCCAAGGCATAGAGCATATTCATATCGGCAATACGTTATACACATGCAAAAATGATCAATTGGCAATAAAAGTTCTCAGTTAATAACTGTGGAGGTGCTCGTAAGAACACAAAGCTGAGATTTGGCTCTGTCCCAGTTGGGACGTAACACAAGATAAGAAGAAGAAGGTGTAATAGATTTCCGAGGTTTTCATAGTTTCTGAGAAATAACTGTTTTTTTAATGTTAAAATAGTCATCAATTTTATACAAGCTATTAGGGGTCGTCCATAAACCATGTGATCATTTATGGGAGGATGGAAGGGAGCCTGGCCAATGACCACGATACAAACAATTCTTTTTAAATTTGTGTATGGACGAAAGACCCCGTGGAGGTTAAAAATCCGAAAGAATTGACCACGTTGTTAATGGACAACCCCTTATAGGCAACTGTATTTTCAACATTCTATTAATGATTTTCCCTTCTTTGAAGACTATGCTGTTCTTTAGGGCTAACTAATTCAAGGACTTACATGCTTCATAGGAGATTAACCTTTCTTTATATTATTGGCTAGTCTTTATAATTGTACTATGTGTTTCTGCCTGCAGTTAACAGAAGGAATGGAAGTAATGTAAACAAGGTTATGTCATCTCAATTTTAAATAATTACAGCTACAAAAAATCAATATAGGACTGCTGTCAATAAAAATGTCTGTAAAAAGGATTTATGTAAAAAAAATGCAAATATCGGGAAATGGACAATCAATATATGTCCTCAAATAAAAAAAAAACTAAATTGAAAGTGATTCAATAATGGAATATTTACCATGACCTTCATCTAATTTTTCATTGAAGATTACTCGAGTGATTCCGAAAACATTAATCTTCATAACCGACTTGTTTCGTAGAGCAAGCGACAGAATATGAGAAACCAATATATGTGTGTTTTTTTGGTTTCCACCATTAATCATGGCCACGTAGCAGTCCTGCTAAGAATTTCAAAATATCTCCGGTTCCAGATAGCTAAAACTAGCAATCAGGGTAAACACTGAAGATTGAAGAGTTTTCCGGCAGCCTGTCGCAAATGTTGTAAAACTACTTTAAAGCAATAAATAATGCGGTTCAAATTATTATTTAGAGTAAAACAGTTTAACGTTCTTTTCAAGGACTGAATAATGTATTTAAATATATGACCGAAAGAACATTGGGTAGTCATTTGAGCTATATTGTTCCAATGATTATTGGCGCTAAGCTGATCATATTTCAAACATAATTTTCCCTTCTTTCACTCAAAGGCTGTTCTTTTTAGTTGTTTTGCAATTTTTTTCCGCAAAGATACACTATTCATATTTCTGAAATTATTCAACTAAACTAATTCGTGTCAAACGTTTCAGCTTTTTTGTTCTCAGACCAGCTATGTAAGTAGTGAAAATTGCATAAAATTGTATGCGAAGGATTTTAACAACATAGACTAAATAACACGGATCGATCAGTTGCGTTGTTTTATACTTGGTATAATATTACAAAGATATAAACATTATTTGGAGCGATATTTACGATGCGAGTGAAGTACTGTAGAAGTGACGCTAAATTTTAATTAATTTTGCGCTGCAGCTGTGCAGTGCTAATAGTCCAATCCTCTTGATGTAAATAATGTGAAAGTTGACTACACAATGTTTCATGCTATAAGTGCAAATAATATGAGTATATTCAAGATACAAAAATGATAAATATCGAAAATTTCGGTAGGCTTGAGGTGAAGATGCATCGAAGCCAAACCTCAAATTTTCAAGAGCATAAACCTCGAGAACCAGCCAGCGGTTTGAGCTGAAAACTTAATCAATTGGTCACACGCTGGTGGTGACCAATCGGTTAAATTTTCAGCTGGAATGGCTGTTTGGGTCTCTAGATTTGCGCTCTTGAAAATTTGAGGTTTGGCTTCGATGCATCTTCACAAATATGTCGATCAATTGATATCAAGGTTGAAAACGAATTACAAAAAATGATTCTGGGGAATGGTTTTCTGGCAAATGGTCCATTCTGGGGAATGGCTTTCTGGCGAATGGTACATTCTGGGGAATGGTTTTCTGGCAAAAATCATTCTGGCAAATTGATTCTGGCAAAAGGTTTTCTGGCAAATGTCATACAATCGAATCTCCATACGAACTCTCAATGGACCCTGGATGAAATCCTGGTGTGATACATGGAATAATTCCTGATAAGATTCCTGATAAAACTTCTGATAGAATCCTTAGAGCAACTCCTTATGATGTCCCTAGAAAGGGATGACGGAAATCCTCGAGGAACCCTTGATGTAATCTCCTTAGGAACTCCTGATAGAATCTATGGGGGAATTCCTAGTGAAATCTCAGAAGGAATTATGGATGGAATCCTTGGTGGAACTCCTGATGAAATGCCCAGAAGGACTCTGATGGATTCCCTGAAGGAATTCCTGATGCAATCGCTGGAGGAATTCCAGATGGAATCCCTAAAAGAACTCATGATGGAATCCCTAGAGAAATTTTCGATGGATTGCCTAGTGCACTGTTTCCCAACCTTGATAACCACAACAAAACAGCTCGGTGGAAGGTGTTCCGTTCAGCGAGCTTTCCGCATGGTCAGGGGTACGTGAACCCCCTGTTGAGAAACTTGTCCCAAGGGGAACTTCCGAATGTATCCCTAGATGAACTTGCGATGGAATCTCAAGAGAAACTCTTATGGGATGTAATCCTTCGTGGAACTCATGATTGGATTTTTTTTTTTAGTTTTGAGCATGCTCTGATCTAGCAACTTCGTTTCTGTCAATAACGATAGCGATCGCACTTTCACTAAGAAGTGGACCATTATTGACGGTGAGCTGATAATCGTCTTCGATCAAACTATCTTCGGTAAAGACGCTAGCAGATTTTTGTTCACAAATGTTATTCGGGGTGGAAGCTAAGATGCCATTGAGCATCATGGAGGACGGCAAGTCTGCTTCATGAAGTTGTTCGTTCCCCAATTTCCAAGACTGCTTAGGGCATGCTTTAAGTTTTATTTAGATTCCTTACTGATACTGCAGAAAATATCGTTTCACGACTTGTTCACATTCGTAATTGTTATGGACATAACTAAGACGAAGAGATGTTCGATGCTTTATGTACTCCCTGAGGGCTGTTCTTTTTCTCGATTTCAGACGATGCAGTTCTTTCGTTTGCCAAGGATAAGGACTAACTAAGGAGTCTTTTTTGGGACGTGTCGGTCGATTACGTAATTCGCTATAGCGTGAATGGAACGTTGCTGGAACACGTAACATCTATAAAAGATCTATGAAAGAGTTGTTATGGACGGAAAGTTGACAAGCAACAAGAACGTTGCTGCGATCACTGCCAAGGCCTTTCCTGTACTCGGATTTATTCGACGTAACGCATTCGATTTTCGTGATCCATAGGCTTTGAAGTCCGCTTACTGCTCACTTGTATGAAGTATTCTGGAATATGCTGTTCAAGTATGGGCCCCATATCACGAAACTCAAATTGCTTGTATAGAAGGAGTGCAACGGTGCTTCGTCTGATATGCCCTAAGGAGATTACCGTGGTCGAATCCGATCGTGCTGCCGCGTATGATAGTCGGCGCTAACTAATAGAGCTGGAGTCACAAGTCCACAAGTAGACACCGTACTGTTTTCGGCCAAAATCATCCTCTGTAGAAATGCTTCCTTTAAATGTAGGAGCTTCACATAAAAACGGGGCGACATCCTGAGCACTCACAAAGCAGAGATATAAACTGCGATGATTTTGATTGATGACATTGTTGATTTGTGAAAGATTTGCTGAACTGTACTTATCCAGGAGAAACGAGGCGTTGAAATAAATAACAGAGTGATCCACATCCGGAAACATAAAGCTGCTATGTGACGTTTTCAAAAATATGACAGGTAGAATGAAATCGCCAATTACGATGAGTTCGTCGGTTGCATTAGGCATTTCCATTACAGAAGAAACTGACTGGCAATGGGTTTTGACAAGATCTCGATCGCGTACACGATCAGGTGGAATGTACAAGCTTAATCGACATCTACACCTGCTCTGGCAGCACCCCTTCAACATCAATGAAACTTTCTGGGTGTGAAGACTATGTGAAACTAAGATACTTTACATACTTTGTTTTTTTTTTATCAGAATCGATCTAGACTTACATATGGAAAGAGTCAAAGTTATTTTTTACTTATTTTTTATAAACCCGTATAACTCAAAAATGGTAAGACCTACAAAAAAGTGCTTATGAGGGACTGTCGTGAAATTTCCTGAAGTTTTAGAAAAAAATATTGAAAAAATAGAAAACATTTTATACACTGAAAAATAAATGATTCAAAACTTTAAAGTCGATTAAAAAAATCGGCCACTTCAGATTTTGATCATCCTTAAGCAAAAAGTTTCGTAATTAAATTAGCTAAAAGTCGTCCATACATTGCAAATTGGGCATATTTTAAAGAAAAAAGTTTTTCTAACATCGAATTTTTGTCTTACCGTTTTTGAGTTATACGGGTTTATGAAAAAAAGTAAAAAAAACTTTGACTCTTTCCAAATGTTAGTCTAGATCGATTTTGAAAAAACAAAAGATGCAAAGTATCTTAGTTTCACATACTTTTGACATCCAGAAAGTTTCATTGAATTCTGAAGGGGTGCTGCGTGTCGAGTTGGCGTGAAATCCGTCTATAGAAGCCGAGGAGTCCCCTGCACTTCCACAAGAAAACACCGGGAGTTTACAACTTGGAATGGCGGATTTAATGTGAAGTTTTGGATTTTATTTTTAATTGAGGATGTTGGTAGCTATCCTTAGGAAGAAAAAGAGGATAGCACATCATGCCTAATCATGAAAGTATTACAATTTTTAAGTCTATGGTATTACAGCTCATTGAAACATGATAGACCTTTTAAACACCGTGTGTAATGAAATCTGATCTTCTGTTTATTGTTGAATTGCAAGGGAAGCAAGAGTCAACGGAATGGATGGGAATGGAGGAGATTTAAATAAGATCCATCTCGGTTCCGTGGAGTTAAGTGTTGCGTTGTCTGGTGAGCAATCTTTGGACCATCTGGATATTTGAATACGGTAGCAAACCCTACTAAAAATCTGGTTGACAATTTGATCTATAGTTACATCTGGTCGGCGTTAAGTCAGAGGGGATCAAGTACAAAACTGGGGAAAATTGGATTATTCTGTCATTAGATGCGAAATTACCTTACCTCCATTTTACTTTAATCAGATTTGGTGAGTTCTGTGAACTAAGAGAGATATGTGATAAATTTACTTTGGATGATCAATAAAAATCGATAAAAGTATACAGTCAGAGTGGACCAAGTGCTTATTCCCATAATAGCGAAAATTATCAGCGCGCTGAGGAATGCGAGGAAATTAGAAAAATTTCAAGTGATTTATCAGGTTTTTCGACATCGAATGATTCTCCTATTCATTCATCAATAGGAATTCATAAATTTTACTTGATTCGATGCATTTGATTTTGGCTTTTGACCATTTATCATATTTGGATGGGTGATCAGAAATTGCAACAATTTTTGTGCAGACAGAGCGGACCAAGTGTTGAAAAGCAATAAACTGATTGATTATTGCATTTTTTGAATACATTTCAGAGTTCGATAAAACTTTATGGTCGTTCTATGATGTATGCATGGAATGTGCTAGATCCCGCTTATTGGACCTGTACCAGTATATTTTGGTCGGTACTCAAGATTTTCACTTGGTCCACTCTGGCTGAACATATAAATGAATTTTTCCGGCCTTCAATACTCTGACCCTGCAAAACCTTAATTTTCAAGCTATCGTTATGCCACTGATTTCGGTATTGACGATATGGATCATTGAAAAATTTACGATACTGGTGTCGAAGGGTCTTGATAATTTGTTTTTCTTAGAGATATGCACCCAGTTTGACCATGCAAGCATTGAATGATTGTTATTTTTCTAGAAATTGTTCAGTCAGAGTGAACCAACTCACTGAACGGTGGTTTTCAGTTCAGTCAGATAGGCCAAGTACACATAGTCCATCAGAAAATCGTTCTATGAGAGGTTTGGATTATGATTTTTCATGATTATCGCTTCACATTATATTGTTTGAAAGTAACACAAAGATGTATAGAAATATTGAACCAAATTTTAAACGAGTTCAAAAATTACAGAGCGTTAGACTTTAAACACATTTTTCTCAAAATGTGAAAAATGTCACTTGGTTCACTCTGACTTAACGCCGATCGAATTCATCAAACGTTACTTTTCAAGGTTTTGATATTCGTTAATAATTCCAATTCAATTGACCTCCGTTTCAACATGAACACTATGCTTAATGTTAATAAAAGTCTGTGCGTGATCAAAATTCACTAGATTTTTTTCCTGTAATCCTCAAAGTGTTCATTCTACCGCCGCTTCCCCTAAGCGAAGGCAGGCAGCAGCATGAGTATGACTCGGCGCTTTCTGGAACTGCGTGCCACCGCAACCGCCTCTGGGGCTCAAGAGGTTTCTTCCTCCGAAACCGCGAAGACGACGACGACGATGACGATGAGGACAGGGGCACTTCTTGAGTGGATGATTCGCCGAGTTTGCCTTGTCATGCAGAAGCAGTCAGTTGGCCACCAAAAACAAAAGAGCTTTGTTCCCGAGAGCGACCTCAGACTGTGAAATGTTTTGATGTGCAAACTCCGGTTCCGGATTAGGCGGAGAGTCGCGTGACATGGACGTCTCTAGAGTCTCTAAGGGGCATACATGGTTTTCAAATTTTAGTCCGTACGACGGGAAAAGTATACAAAGCTACTGGAGGAAGATTTCTGATCATCTGGGAGACAAAGTTCTGAGAGAAGTTTCCCAAGATTTTCCCAGAAGCTTCCCATGCATCTCTCAGAAGCTTGCCAAGCTTCTTTGAAAGCTTCCCATGCTTCTGGGAGAAGCTTCCCAAGTTTCTAGAAGAAACTTGCTAAGCTTTTGAGAGAATCTTCTTATATTTCTGGGAGAAGCTTTCCAAGCTTCTAGAAGAAGCTTCTAAAGCTATTGAGAGAACTTCCCAAGCTTCTGGGGGAAGCTTCCCAATTTTCTGGGAGAAGCTTTCCACGCTTCTGGAAGAAGCTTAAAGCTTCTGGGAGATGCTTTCAAGCTTCTAGGAGTAGCTTCTCAAGCTTTTTGGAAGCTTCTGGGAGAAGTTTCCTACGCTTCTGGGGAAAGCTTCCCAAGCTTCTGGGCGCAGGTTTCCAAGCTTCTGGGGGAAGCTGGCGAAGCTTCGGCGAAATAAGAAGCTTCCAAAGCTTCAATGAAAAGCTGTCAAAGCTTCGATGAGAAGCTTCCAAACTATTTATGAGTAGCTTCCAAAGCTGTGATGGAAATCTGCCAAAGCTTTTGTGAGAAGCTCCCAAAGCTTCGATGAGAAGCTTCCAAACTTTCGATGAGAAGCTTCCAAACTTTCGATGAGAAGCTTACAAAGCTCCGATGAGAAGATTTCAATGCTACAGTGAGAGGCTTCCAAAGCTTCTGTGAGAAGCTGGCAAAGCTTCTATGAGAAGCTTCCAAAGCTTCCGTGAGAAAATTCCAAAGCTTTGAGAAAAGTTTCGGATGGAAGCTTCTGGAATAAGTTTTCTTAAATTCTGAAAGAAGTTCTCAAAGTTTCCGAAAAAGTCATGTTGAAAACCTATTGGAAAATTTAATCCGTTTTCTCTTGAATGTAATTACATTACCCTTTTCTCATACTTGCTCTCCGTATTAACTTCATCCCTCCTTCTTAACGATTCTGCTGACACCATCGTTTCTGATGCAGACATTTTACACTGATCACACAGAGCTGAACGTGGCGTGTTCACCGCACTGGAAACTGATTTCGGTGAAAGGTATTATGAATGCAATCGGAATTCCCCTGAGAGCAGCACAAAAGTGATTGCATTTCTATCTCGTTGCGTCTCCCCAAGGACTAACAACGACTACCAAACGGACTGCCCAAGCAAGGACATCTCCATTCCGTTTTCAAGCAGCAGCTACCAGCACCGGGGACCATAATCAACTCACTTGACTAAGCAATTTGCCCCATGTAGCTCAACTCGGCTGCTAATGCCGTCCCAGTCGGTCGTCACGAATCGAAATTATTCCCCTCTTGAATGTCCGAACGAGAATCGAATCCAAATCGAAGCTGATTTCCCAGGTTCAAAAAATTTCCCATCCACAAAAAGCTCGAATAATTCACTCTCGGAAAATGGAATCCAACCTCCTCGGTGACAGAATCAGTCCAGGTTAACGGAGCATACTTTTTTCTTCATCGGATCTTCTCAAAATTTGAACTTGGAGTCGGAGCTGCTGCAGTGGTACAATAGAGATTGAATTTGAAGGATTTCTTCCCAACCTCCCCCCCCCCCCCCTATAGCCGTCTCTTCGACAGTTCTTCAGCAGTACATTGAAATCTCCATTCACGTTAATATTATATACGTAAATTCTGACTAATAAGAAAAATCATAAGTAAAGTTGACATTACAAAATTTTTACCTTGTGCGCCACGGAGTTCAAACACCAACTCGAATGTGTATAAACGTTGTTCATGAAACTTTGAGAGATCATTGCATTGGACACAAAACTTGGTAGAACTTAACAATCTAGGCACCCCTACCTATTACTCAAAAAGAGGTTTGACTGTACCCTGCTCACAATTGAACTCATGTATATTTCATCAGCTCAACAACTGGCGACAGGCCGAGAAGGTTGAAGCTGAGAGAGGTGTCTGGGATGGCACCTCAATTTACTGAGTGTGTTGTCCTCGAGTGGCATTTTCTGGCCACCAAAGTTCAATTCTTCGCACTTTACCGCACGTCTCTTGCGCTCTCTCGGCAGGAAGGGGAGATCATCCTCAATTGTCCTGCAGACTGTAGAAATCTCCCCTCTCCTAGGGTTGCTGGGTTCTTATAGCATCTTTCAGAAAATTCGAATCGGTCGAAAGCATCTCAGGGTGGGAAAATAGGTGGCGAAATCGATTTCCAACTATTGTTCGTGTGTATCTCCAGCAACTTTGGACTCTGGTGGTTGTGCAAGCCGTGCTAGATTCAAGATTGTGTGCACCATCGGCGGTGAAAGCATAAGTTTTTCGCAATAATACCCGCTCCTGGTACCGATCGACAAGGGAGAAAAGTCTTCTACAGGCAGTTGAACTCTGTCTAGTTGATACCAACTAGCTTTTTTTCCCGAGCTCCATGTATTCAACTTTATTTCGTTTTCTTGCCACTTGCACGTTGTACCCGTTTGACTTTCTTTCGAAACTATTCTGGAGCCTAGTTATCGGGGCGCAGATGGCTCCTCGAGATAGTGTAGGGTGGTGCTGTAAACTTCAGTACATACTATGCAAAGGTTTGTTTGTTTCCATCATACCCTCCCGTAGAAAAATGAATTTATCCCTTTGAAAAACATACAAAAATGTTTCGTTCACATCTGTGAGATTATATGTCTAATTGAAATTCTCTATCATTCATTAGTTTTACTTCTTAAGTATTAAAAAAAATGAATTTCAACACTGTTTTTTCCTAAAATTATAATATTTTCCAAAAGTTACACTGAAAACACATGATACATTTTCTCAGCATAGGAATGACCAATATTTTAAATCAGAACGGCCTTAATTCACCCAAAGTTGAGTGTTTACGTTCCTTATCTCATGTTAAGTCTAGATTCCTTAAATACTGTCTTGTAATCCTTTTTCACCTTTGCGATAGATAGTTCGTTTCAGTTTTTATTTTGTTCAATTATTCTTTATTCACTCTTGTTATACTTGAGACATACTGGTGGTGTACGTATTATTAAGAAAATCAAGTATTTTATTGTTTTCCTAGATTATTCTGCCTTTTTTTGAATCATGGCTGTTCTTTTTGATTGTATTCTCATAAAAGTGATTTGCACTAGTGTTGTTTGTTTTATATTAAAAAATTGGTTGTTATTTGTTTTCATGCTTTCGTAGATTCCCTTCTTTTGAACATTGACTGTTATTCCTAGGTTTACATTCTTCGTTTTATTAAGGATAATGCAACCGAATTACACAAGAGAAGTCCGATTCTGTTTTATAAAGTGCTTTAGGAGATTTTCAACAAAACGTAAAGGCTACAGAATATCCAAGCCTGTGTGCACTAGGGTGGTTGATCAAACTAAAAAAAACTTAAGCAGGGCAGACAATCGTCACCGTAAAATGGAAAAAGTCGGCAACGGAACTAAAAGAAGCATCGTCATCGTCACTCAACCAGCGTCGGAAGACGATTTGCCACAGAGATCCGATACATAGGCTCGGCTTCATGACGAACAAATACGATTCCTTCCTTACGGGTGAATCTTCGTTCGGGAGCACTGAGCCGACTAAAAATATGAATCTTGCCTTCTACAGATTAAAATCATTTTTTTGAAAAAATAAAATAAAAACAACAAAACCCGTCTGGAATCGAACAAACGATCTCTGGATCGTGAACTCCATGCACATACCAACAGAGCTATTGTGGAAACATGGGGAGTGTGGTTTTATTTGCCAATACAAGCAATTATGTAATGGCATTCGTTTGTTAGTGCGAAGCAAGCGAATATACAGTAAATGCCTTCTTCTTTTGAGTAAGGGTAGCAATCGGAATGAAGAAAAATTTGCTCGTTGACGATTTTGGATTGAAGTTAGTCGTGCATTCTTTCGTCGACGACGAAACGATGACCTGCCAGAGTTATTATACTGGATGACGATGTCTTTTTTTAATTTCGTCACCACACGGTGACGAATCTGACGATTGTCTGCCCTGATCTTAAGTTACATCCACCAAATTCAATTAAAGTTGACGGATTTCACTGTTATTGTCAGAGTAGCTTCTGCGGATCCAATTTGGAGTGTAACTAACTTGCGATTTTCTCAAGTTGATTTGTTTTCATATAGGAATGGACCATCTTAATACGAATCGTTTGTTTTAATTCCAGTTGACCCTTCAGTCGTCGCGTGGCTTGCGACTGTCAGAACCACCATGCTGATGCTATATACGATTAGCGAGGTTTTTCCACCACTGTTGTACAAAATACAACAGCGCGACGACTGAAGTGTTAAATGCCGTTGTAGGGGAAAAGCTCTAATTTTCGATTTAAAATAATTGTATCAATTTTCGTTTTTTTATGCAAAGTATGCCAAAATCGTCTGGATGGGTTAAAAAATAATGCTATACTATCGGTTTCTATTTACCTGGGTTTTAGCAGTCCTAGAATCTTATATTTTTTTTCTGGGGAATGGCGTTCTGAGAAACGTCGTACAATCAGAAATACAGAAGTTACTTAGAATTTTTAAAACTTCTTGTAAAATTTAAAATGCTCTTCAATTGTCTCAGATGCCATTAATATATCATCAATAAAAACAATAATTTTGCCTTCATCAATAAGAAGTTTGAAAATTTTGTTGATGAATCTTTGAAATACTGCTAGCGCGTTGCAAAGCCCAAACGGAACTCGTAAATACTCATATTGTCCAGAAGGAGTTATAAAAGAGGTGAATTTAGTGCACTCAGAAGCAATTTTTATCTGATGAAATCCTTCAAACTTCAAATCTAGTATTGAAAATATGGATTTGTATTTTAGTTTATCAAATATATCTTCAATTAGTGGCAACGGATAGTTATATTAATAAGTGTCCTCATTTAGTTTTTTGTTTATTTTTTTCGGAATTAAAACTATTGGACTTGCCAAAGGCGAGTCACTCTCTTTAAATATGCCTGATTTGAGCAAATCTTTTTTTTCATAAACATTCAACTTATCTAACTGTGAAAGTCATGTAGGTTTAAAATAAAATAGTGCACCGGATTTAAGAGTAATTGTCATATCATAATTAGTTTGAGGTTAAGCAGGTCGTTTGAAATTAGAGAAATAGCTTTTAAAAATCTGTAGTAAATTTTCGAAATGATCGCTACCAATATCAGCAGATTCTTCAATGATTTTTTATCGTCAACCAACTGTACAATATTTGTTACCTTTTGTTCAGCTTTGTTCATTTCACCATCAATAATAGGAGTTCGAAAAATACGAATTTGACGATGTTCGAGTACTCAAGGAGATCAGTGGAACAAGCTTAGTAGCGTAGTAAACTAAATCTGCTTTCCTCGTTCGATCAATTTAGAGCACTTATCACGCAGCGAATTTTAGCTTATATTTATTAAAAATCACCTAACTATTGAAACATACACTTGAACAAAACACGATTTATTCTTATATTAGATTTAATCTTAAGGTAAATTGTTGCTCAAACTTATTGCAGATGAAATCAAAACAGAATCAAACGAATATCGCGCTCGGTAGTACGTCTTGTCTGAAATGTAGTCTTGCATGCACTGACTCGACAAAATAGAGAAGACAAAACAGCGCACAACTTGGTAATAATTGTGTCGTGTTCATTGATGGTTGGCAATCGCTGGATGGTCTTCGTTATCGGGTAGCTGTAGAAGTAATCTACATTCTCTAGAGATTCGAATATTGTAATCCAACAGACGATTTACCATTATGGTTTTCATAACAATTCTACCAATTATTACATCATAGCCGAATCAGGAATCACCAAAAATTCAATTCTGAAAAATAAATTTTGAATACAAACATTAGTTACTAATCTGCCAACAATTTTCAACCGAGTTTCTCCGATACCCTTGAATGTTTTATTTTCGTTGTAAGGACAATTTTTTTCCTGATCAATCAATCATCATTCTATTTCGGACAGCCGTTCAGTAAGGACGTGTTTTTTTCAATTTGTTCGCTTCCGAAATTGACTGCTCCTCGGCGCTATAATACCTTTTTGGTTTGGCTAGTGAGTGAGTCTCCCTGTAGCAAGTAGCAGCAGAACAACCGCGGCCCATAGCATTTGCAATGGGTCGCAACCGAATACAGAAGGCGGATTCCGCCTCGAACCCTGCCCAACTGGCAGACAACGGGCAAACAAGCGCCCCGAAGCGAGCCCGCAATGAAGATGCCAACCCAGCAGCTTACAACAGCAGGTTGCTGGCCTCCCTCCCAGTCGACAAAGTCCCCCAGATTGCAAAGGTTGCCCCCCTGTTCGCGGCGACGATGGACATCGCGGCACTGCGGTCGGAACTAGCGGCCCTCAACATCAAGCCGCTGTTCAAGCTGTGCCCCACGGGCACGGGCGACTCCCACAATGACTACGAGAAGGCCGGCAAGCTGCTGAAGGCAAAGGGGCTAGAGTTTTACAATCACGATGCCCCCGGTAGCAAACCGCTGAAGGTAATCATTCGAGGGCTTCCGGAATACACCCCGGAGGCTATCATCGATGAGATGGTGTTGGTCGGACTGAAACCGACGATCGTGTTCCCCATCCGGCGAGTGCAAGGAGGAAGGTACCGGGACAACCTGTACCTGGCCCACCTGGAGAAAGGTTCCATCACCATGGCGAGCCTGACGAAGGTGAGCGCTCTCTTCAACATTGTCTTTGAACGAAACGTGACACAGTGTGGCAACTGCCTCGCGTTCGGTCACGGGACTAGGAACTGCCACATGAAGCCCCGCTGTGGTAAATGTGCCGGCGCGCACGCAACGACGACATGCCAACCAATGGAGGAGGGCATCGAACCGAAATGTGCTAACTGCGGTGCCAACCACGAGGGCAGCAGCCGTAATTGCCCCAAACGAGCGGAGTTCCTAGCAATCCACCAGCAAGCATCCGCCAAGAAGTTGGGACGGCAACGCCAGCGCCAACCACCCCCACCGCTGACTGAGGAGCACTTTCCGACTCCCCGCTACCAGGTGCCCAACCTGCCACCGCTTTCACCGACCCACCAGCAGGCATCCCGCCAGCCGGCCCCTCCGTTCAGGAACGCCTCGCGGCCGCCGCCGCTGCTCTACTGGTCCGGAATGCGTCCTCTCCTAGGTGGGGGAGTACTGGACCCAGTGCTCCCGGCACTCCTCCTCCCTCCGACAACGGCTCCCTGTACACGCCGGAACAAATGTTGGAATACACCAGGAAATTGCTCCAACGGCTGCGAGCCTGCCGTTCCAAGTCGGAACAGATCGACGCCGCCAACTTGGTGGTATTTGCTTTCCTCTCTAAATATGGCCCGTGAGGCCATCACCAGGATCGCAAACTGGAACGCTTGTTCCCTCCGGAACAAAGCTATCGAGCTCCTCGACTTTCTTGAAGAGAAAAGCATCGATATCGCCATCATCACGGAGACGCACCTCAAGCCTGAGCTGAGCGTCTCCATTCCCAACCATCGACTTGTGCGGCTAGATCGGCTCTGAAAGAGGGGGAGTCGCCATCGCTTTGCGCCACAACATAAACTGCCGCCTGCTGCCGAGCCTGCAGCTTAAGCTCATCGAGGCCGTAGGAGTAGAAGTGCAAGCTACGGATGGCCCATCATTGCTGCATACTACCCAACGCAAGCAAACCTCAACGACGGGTCGGCAACGGCCCATCAACAAGCTAACTCGGCGGTACGGGCGGTACATCATCGCTGGCGACCTCAACGCGAAGCACGAAGTCCTGATCAATCAAACCAAGGCATATCATACAAACTGGGCTGTGTCAAAGAAGGCTAGCAGTTTAATTTTGGAGTCGGTCAAGTACATGTCTACTAGTACGTCATAGTTTGTAGTAGTCTTATCAGCCGAATCTTCAGTATTAGTTAACACCGAACATTTGCAGGTTTGTTGATCACAGTCGTCCTTCTGGTCATCGATTTCGTATCAGAATACGGAGCTGTACCCAAATAGTTTGTATATCGTTGTATATTCCTTCGACAGTTAACAGCTATATATCCGGGTTGACCACAGTTATGGCACACAGGAAAGTTTGATGTACGCCTCAGATGAAGTTGGATGGACTTGAATGCTTGAAGAAGATCTTCTTCAACTGTTAAAATTCTACACATTCTAGCTTGATTTTTCAGGTGAATATCTGTTATCCCTTCAAAAACGTATTCCACAAGTTCTGCTTCATTGAATTCCAACGTTACAGCGAAACTTCTTTTAGAAATATAGTACCTCAAAAAGCTTTCATTTGCGTTCCATTTCCTTGCCTCTAGTTTTTATGTGTTTCAACAGTACTTGTACAGTGGCCCAATTTCATATTCGTACAGGACACTGGCGTCACATCAAATAAGTGAAAAACTATTGAATGATATATTGAGTTTGAAATTCTTTACCTATATTAACGGCCATAGGTGTCATCTATTATTTAACAGTCATAAAATGTTTCTTTGGATCAATGGAAAAGTATTGAATTTGTGTTTAAAATTCACCCAATCTTATATTCGTACACCTTTAAAAAATGAAACATACAACATACTAAAAATATTTTTAAGGTCTATTTGTTTTTTGAAATGCTATTTTACGTTGTTCAGGCGTAGTAGAGTACATTTGGACAATTTATAAGCGGACAAATATTAAACTTAGTTGGAATTATTAGAAATACCAGTTTTTCAATGATTTTTGCTATAAAATCCAATTATTCTAACAAAAGCGTTCATTTTTGTTGTTGGATTCAATCTAAAAAATATATTCGTGAGCACTGAAAGAGTTTTGGTTCAAATATATTCAATTTACAGAAGTAATAAAAAGTTTCTATCCCTCTTGAGTTTGGAAAATTGTTATGTCATAACTTCAAAATTCTTATGAAACGATATTTTCAAACAATGTAAACAGTAAAAGGTTAATTTCAAATTTGTCTGAAGAAATAATTTTAACTAAGAATTTCGTTTTACAACAAAGGACCCTACACTATGCTCTACATACCTTGACATAATTGATGTTTTCGCAATATTCAATTATTTTTCAATTTATTTTCAAATTATACTCAAAATAGGACACTTTTCTGCGGTTTATTTATGTTATAATTAAAATACAAAAATATCCGAGTGAGCAGAGAGCATTGATAGTTTTAGGTAGGAACAATAAAATTTTTGGTTTCTGATTTTTTTTATAAATGTTATATTACACTGCGGAACACGTTTTTGTCTCAAGCACCAAAATACAACTGTTTACTGAATTAGGGGTTGCTGAATCCATAGCCGTTTTCGAAAATATCATAGCACGTCTAGTTTTTGAGATATTTACTGTTGAAAATGCTAAATTTGACGATTTCAGCAAACTTGCATACAAGTTTTCCAACTTGTGTGGCAATTTATTTGCTTAATTTGTCACAAAATTCAAACGTCATGTGTTAAACAATTCTTTTCAACAACGTTAATAATTCTTCCGCTGGTTAAATGTTACTTTTGGGTGGCTCTGAAAAGTATTGTCTTATGCCATATGAAAGAAAAGAAATTTTACATGGAGACTGCAAGCATGTTGAAAAAATCGATTTAAACTGAATTCAATGGTAAAATTTAAAATCAAATTATATCTAAAGTGAAAGGTCAAGTCCTATTTTACATGATTGGTAGATTAAATCACAATAAGTTTGATAAATTACACTTTAAATTTCATGTAAACATTATTTGGCGACCTGTACGCTGTGTTAACCAAGATTGTGAAGTATGAGATACCGATATCCACTCGTAGGTACTCTAAAACTGATTATAAGTTTTTTGAAACTTCTTCAATATTCGTAGTTATCATCGTTTATGAAGTGAACTTGAAAAATCTTTCGTTATTGTTCGACTTACTAGTTTGTTTTAAGCAAAAAAACATTGAAAAAGTGGTATTTTTCTTAAATTTACTTAAGTTTCAAATATGTCCGCTTATTTTTTTTTTTTTTCAAATGTACTCTACTACATCTGAACAACGTAATGAACGTATTGTGCAATCATCTAGCACTTAAAAACAAATTAAATGTTGTATGTTTGATTTCTGTTTGGTGTACAAATATGGGATTAGCTCAATTTTAGACACAAATTCAATACTTTTCCAATATTCCAAAGATTCTAGCGAATAAACAGAGCTTATGATTGCCGAGCAATAGATGACACCTATGACCTTCGTTATTGATAAAGTACATTGAAGTCCGTAAATCATTTAATAGTTTTAAACCTACTTGATGTGGAAACTGTCCCCCGTACGAAAATGAGATCGAGTCACTGTAGACACTACACAGCTCTACCAAAACACAATTTATTATCGGCAAACTTGGCCGGCGAATAAGTTTTAACAGGAGCACTTCTAGATATCTACAAACCATTATAAGTGGTTTTTACTGCAAATTATGTTCTGCACCTCTAATAAAACCTCAATAAATAACATCTAATACAGTCGACTCTCCACATCTCGATGTTCTACATCTCGATATCTCTCCCTATGTCGATGATTTCATAAGTCCTTTCAGTCTGCATACATTTTCACTCTCCATATCTCGATATCCTCATTATCTCGATATCTCCATATCTCGATGTGTTTCTGTTGATTTTTTGTTCTCAATTTTCTCTCCGTATGTCGATATGACCAATATCGAAGATTACTAGACCACAGTTTTGGGATTTAAAACAAATTAGGAGCGCAAAATTACGCTTGTTTGCGTACTACTTTCTTGGCAACGGAGTGTTTTTCAATTTAGTATTCATCAAACATTTGTTCTTTGTCTCGATCTCTCCCTATCTCGATGGTCCCTTCGATATCGAGATGTGGAGAGGCGACTGTAGTTTAGAAATTGTTACTTGGTTAGACCTTATCTGCCTCAGCTCATTTTTTCATTGAATCGTACGTTGCCTTGAAATCAATAAACAGATGGTGGGTCAGCAAATAAAAATCCTAGAATTTATCTACGATCATTCGCAAGGTAAAAATCAGCCTAGTATTCGTCGACGAAGGACTCCTCGAGTGGTCTCAGTATGTTAAACAGGATGCGTGACAGTCTTTTGTACGCCAAATTCAGCAGGGTAATCCCTTGGCGCATTCCAGTCTGAACTCTTTCTTATTGATTCGACGTATGAGGCAATCCAACCAACCGGAAGGCATTTCTTCGTCCTCTCATACTTTCAGAAGTACTCGGAGGATCGACTAGTAGAGCTGCTCACTTCCGTGATTGAGAAGCTTGACCGTGTCATGTCTACCTTCCGCTGGCCACACGTTGGGCAGGCCTAATCTGAAGGTATGTTTAGATGGTTAGCTAGACATTTTAAGACTATTGAAAGATTACATTCCATTGAATAGCTGAATTGGATTTATGGACTTGTAGTTACCAATACTCCTCATAGTACGGTTAACTTTTTTCCTTGACCTCAAGAAGACTTCCCGGACTGTGGACTGATTAACATATTATTTTATTCCTTATTTGCAAGATATAAAAGACGAAATTTCGTTCTTTCCAGCAGTAATACGGTTCTTCACCTCGCTGATAGCCTATTTAACCTCTCCAATGGTCAGTGTATCCACAGCTGGTCGTCATCATCAATGTTCATCCTGTTTCTCGCTACTTTTCCATATTCACCATTCAACAATTGTTGAAAGTGCTCCTTCCATCTGGCAGCCACCGATGTTTTATCGGTCAATAGATCCCCTTCTTGGTCATTTCATACAATAGGTACTGGTACGGTATTGTGCCGCGCGCCGCACAGTGGGACGAAATCAAAAAAAGTGGGACATGTGTGTTTGTGCTGAAACTATTGGTTTTAGCGTTTCGACATGTTCTACAAAGTTTCACCATTTATTGAGTACTTAATTAAGACACTAAAAAAATTTCACTTGAAGTGATATACACTGAGAAAAAAAATTAACTTTTTTATTTATTGTCAAAATTGAAAACTGTCTAAGGAGGTATTGTAGGCGACATCATTTCATGAAATTTTGTCGAAGACGGAAAAGCTCTATCTCCTACACTGACGAAGTTAGGGGGTAAAAACGATGGGTACCCCCTTAAAACTCATATTTTCTCCATAACTTCTAAATTTGAATTTCTACATTTTTACAATGTTCTACAATGTTTAAGGTGCTGTAAAAATACACATTTTTGCCAAAGACACTAAAGCGCTAGCTCTTCACGTTGAAGATTTACGAACGATTTTCTGATTTTTTCACATCAAATTTAAGTGTGCATATCTTGTAAAGATGCAAGTAGTAGCAGCTAATTTTATCATCATGCTGTTCCTCAACCTATACCCTTTGAATATATGTACGAATAATTGCGGGGTCAAGCGGGGCTCATCGCAGTTTGTTTAATTGAAAATTGTATTTCCTATAAATAAATGTATGTTTTCTAAATTTTAATTATTATTTTTTTCTATCTGGTAATGGGGATGAACCTGCCTACGGCAGAAAATCCCTTCAATAAAAAGTAATTCAATTCAATTCTATCTGTTAATTTTTTTTTATGTTTTGTTATGATATTTAACTCTTGGCCCATTTTACGAACGGCAAATTTATAATGTTTACTGTTCAAGTTTCAATTTGACAAGGCTGTAGAGAAAAAGTTGTTGTTTCCGTGAAAATTACTGGATTTTTTCAAGTGTATAGAATGCTATCATCAATCATCATCATCAATCATCAATCAGGAGTGCAATTCAATTATATTTTATAACTAAGATTGTAGTATATACAATCAAATTGTACAGTTGAATTAGTTGAACAGTTGATTATAATCTTATAGCGGTATTTAGCACTTTGGTTCACTTATAAAAATGCTGTCAGATACACGGAAAAATAAACATTACTTAAAAAAATATAACTGTTCAAATTTTGACAAAAATTGTAAAACATTACATTTTATCATCGTTGAAAATGGGCAAACATTAAAAATTCCACAGCAAAATGAAAACAAAACTTAAAATCTATACCACATAAATAAAAACTACAAAAAAATATATATTTAATTATAGGAAATACAATTTTCAATTAAACAAAGTGCGATGAGCCCCGTTTGACCCCGTAATTTTTCGTACATATATAAAAAGGGAATAGGTTGAGGAACAGCATGATGATAAAATTAGCTGCTACTACTTGCATCTTTACAAGATATGCACACTTAAATTTGATGTGAAAAAACCAGAAAATCGTTCGTAAATCTTCAACGTGAAGAGCTAGCGCTTTAGTGTCTTTGGCAAAAATGTGCATTTTTACAGCACCTTAAACATTGTAGATTATTGTTAAAAGGTAGAAATTCAAATTTAGAAGTTATGGATAAAATATGAGTTTTAAGGGGGTACCCATCATTTTTACCCCCTAACTTCGTCAGTGTAGGAGATAGAGCTTTTCCGCCTTCGACAAACTTTCATGAAATGATGTCGCCTACAATACTTCCTTAGACAGTTTTCAATTTTGACAATAAATAAAAAAGTTATTTTTTTCTCAGTGTATATCACTTCAAGTGAATTTTTTTTCAGTGTCTAAATTAAGTACTCAATAAATGATGAAACTTTGTAGAACATGTCGAAACGCTAAAACCAATAGTTTCAGCACAAACACACCTGTCCCACTTTTTTTGATTTCGTCCCACTGTGCGCCGTAGACTGTTGCATAAAATCTCCGCATATCATTCCGGTTCATGCTTTCATGAGCTTCATTCTCGAGCTGCATTTGTTCAATACGGTGGGTGGGCATTTCTTCAGCTTTTGCTGCTTTCTTTATTACGTAACGCTAAAATTTCCAATTTTAGCGTTACGTAATAAATGGACGCTGCTTTATGCCATATGTCCACTATGCCGTCCTTATGTGACATGTCCCACCCCCGTAGGCCTTATCTAGGCTCTCATAGAACTCATCTTTCATGTCACTGGGCTTATCGATCGTTGTCGCATATATGCTGATTAGCTTATTGCTCTTCATTCTCAACACACAGATTCAGTCGTTTACAGGTTTCCACTGAAAAGCTCGCTTCATCTGCTTCCCAGTCAGTAGCCAACTCCACGTTCTGATTTGTCGCCACCATGATTGCAACATGACTTGAGGAAGATTCTATTTTTTCCACTTTGATCCACCCTAGTTGAATGTCCCATCATCGATCGGCTGTTGCAACAATAAGATCCGCCTAAACTCTCCACCACCTACACTCGAACGTGAGAATCTATGAAAAAGAAAACTAAACTATGAGTCGAAACTTGTGTGTCTCTTTCTCGTGCACACTTTCAATGGACTTTCACGCTGCACCAGATCCTTTCCAAACGACAAACGACAGGAACAAGTTTGTCCTGTTAAAAATATTGTCCTGAGGCGATTGTATGTTCGACTTCTTGGCTCGTTTAGGACGGTGTCGAAGAAAAAACCTTGGACAGTTATAAAACCGAAAGCTTGTTGATTCAAAAGAATGCGGTTTTCTATCAACAGTTCTATCACAACGGATAAATTGATTCGCGATTTCCTAAAATTGTAAGTTTAGGTGGCAACTCGAATCGGTAATGGAAGTTAGAGCACCCCACTTCTAAACATCGAGTTTTTAATGGAAATGCATTATCTTCCATTTGGTTCGAGTTCGCAAAAACCTGCAATCCGAGTGCCTTCTCGAGGACAGTAAGTTCGATCTCGTTAATTGTTACAAATCGTACTTCGTGCGGTGGGGATGGGAGGTGGGACACTTTGAATTCCACGCGTGCTCGTCGTGGCGCGAATCGAGATGAAGATTGCACACTTTCCGTTCAGTTTCTTCGGTGAGCACGAAAAATGCAACCAACTGGCAGCTTATAGATGTGCACAAGAAGTGCTCACTGGATGCCTCGTCTTTTGCTCGTAGATGAAGGTGGCCGGGAACTAATAAGGAATGGTACGCTAAATGCATTTACTTGTAATGAGCTCGCTAAGAAGCTCTAAATGCAATGGCAAATATGTGGTGGCCCAGGATCGTCAGGCTTCCGTCGGTTGCGAGGTTGCTTCACTGCGGCAGCGACAATGTAGAACGCGCTCACTAAATGACGACGACGACCATTGCATTGAAGCTCATAGCATTTTGTGTAAACAAAACGTGTGTGCGATTTCGCGATACCTTTTTCTTCGGTTCTTCGGGAATGGCACTGAGTGCGCGGCAAAATGTCCTGCTGCTCCGTCTTCGGATTCTCAATTGCTCGCCGCGTGTCTTACTGTCTGTATGCGAATGCGGAAGAAGCGCTTGCTCGACTGCCATACCGGGAGGAGTGAATAACAATAAAAGCTACTTATTGCTAATTAATTTCTTGTGTATACATAGAGGTGTAATGTTGCGAGAACACCTCGCTATAAGAAGCTGCAGCTGCCCCGAGGAAGGCATCCCGGAGTCGCACCTCCTTCTTATTCTTACAAATTTTCTTCTTTTACGACAATAATGCAGACTATGCAACTATGGTCGGTAGGACAAAGAGGGGGACACGTAAGCCGATTAAAATTATTGGAAACAATTTGAGGAACGTCGTCCAAGGAAGCAACGACATCCAACCAGGTGTGCTTCGAGTAATGGTGGTCATAAATGGTCATAAGAAGACTTCTGCTAACGACGAATGGCTGGTAGATGGTGGTAGCTATTGTTAATTAGCTCTAGATCAAATTGGGATAATAGTTCTTGTAAGTAAATCAGCGTTCTTTGCACTTGAAGTTGGTGGTATCTACATGATTTGGGGTATTAAAGTTTAATGCTATTTCATAATTTTCAAACTTTCAGTTCGTGAATAACATTAAGATTGTATTCCAATCACCATCATCATGAGGAATTTAGGTTAAACATTGCTGAAGCAAATCATTTGACTGGTTCTCGTCAAAATCATACTGCTTTCCGATGGGACCGTGAAGCACAATATTGAACAACATTTCTCAATTGGACCCTGGCTCTAAGCCCATTTGGAAATTATCAAAAATTTTAAAAAAGCTAAGAAGCCAATTCTGGCGTTGAAAGAGGAAAACAAATTATTACAAACTAATAACGATGAAGTTGAACAACTTGCTATGCAGTATGAAAGCACGCACAATGTTTATTTAGGACTCCCTAGTTCAATTGAAAATCAAGTTACTCAGGATTTCGAAAGCATTCTCAATAAAGAGAACAAAAATTTCTGGAAGACTGTTCTGGAGGAAGTGAGAACTACAAGTGAAAAATCAAAAATATGAAAGCTACTGGCGATGATGGAATTTTCTGCATGATTATCAAGAAACTTCCAGAAAGTAGCTTAGCATATTTTCCTGACAAATGAAAAATGCCTAGGTTGTACCAATTTTAAAACTGGACAAAAATCCTGCAGAAGCTTCCAGCCCCAGTCCAATCTTGCTTTCCTCCACTAGTTAACTTTTTGAAAGAATCATTTTGAACAGATTTATGGTCCACGTGAACGAAAATTTCTTTTTTTTTCAATCTTTCTGGCATGGACGTTCGACGAGTCATCGACTTTAACGTGAAACAAATTTGATTCGTTCCAGCAAATCTGAAGGTTATGCTACAGGTCTTGCTCTTCTAGACATTCGACAGTGTTGGGCATTAAAGTTTGATTGTAAAATTCAAAAAAAAAATTATCTATATTAACTTTAATACTTTAAAACTAACACAGTTCGACAAAAAAAGTCGATCTGAATGCACAGAGACCGGACACCCCGGGCCTAAAAGTATAAATATAATCAAAAATAATAACGTTTTCGGAATTTTCGTCTCTACCCCAGGTCATTTTTAAAATATACTTGAACATTTTGCATTTTTTTTATTTAAAAATCTAATCCAATAACACAGGAATTCAGGACAGCAGAATTCATATGCCATATTATGTTTTAAACTTGAAATTCAATATGAAGAGTTGTATTAAGATTTGCATTTGCATGTACCATCCCTATTTTTAGAGTATTGCAAATGATGGAATATTTGATATAAATGGTTGAAATAAGCGATTTTAGTGATTGTACCATCCACCAGCTATCTCTCCAAAAATGTCGTGGTTTATGAACAACCCCTTTACTATACTATGAAACTGTCTATAAATTGCGTGTTCATTTTAGGGGGGGGGGGGGGTTCTGTTCAAAGGTCTCGTTTCTTGTAAATAAAAATAGTAGTAGCAGTAGATAACTGCTTGCAAACAATATCTTTCAAGTGCATTTATTACGTTTAATTTTGCGAATAATTATTTTTACTTTTCCACGTTAAGCCATAAAACTGGTTCTGGACTTAGGTTGGCGGCTATTCAATTTTACTCTCATTTGACAGCCACCCTTCACCCTTGGAGATCAGTTCATGGATGGATAAGTCAATTTGTCGGTTTATTCGTTCTTCACTCCCTCCAAAAGATCATCTTTTTCATTCGACGGCTAGAAAACATGTGTTTTCTTCTTTTAGCCTTCAATAAATGGTGTCAAGGTTCATCTAAAAATGTAAGGAGCATTGTATCCGAAATAAGCGATTGTTGCTCGACTCGAAGTATCCATTGTTTTGACCTAGGCAGACCAATTTCTTATTGGTTGTTTCCTTGATGTTTCGCACATAAAAGTTAT
Source organism: Aedes aegypti (assembly GCF_002204515.2). Taxonomy (NCBI): domain Eukaryota; kingdom Metazoa; phylum Arthropoda; class Insecta; order Diptera; family Culicidae; genus Aedes; species Aedes aegypti. The sequence continues at coordinate 87,438,004 of NC_035107.1, forward strand.
TCCCAGCTAATAAGTTTTTTTTTTTGGGCGAAAATATATCCTTTAGTTGATCATCGTTTTCGAAGATACTAAATTTTTCATCACTGGACTTCAATATAGGCGAATAAAATATTTGCCGACTAGCGCCATCATGAGAATGAATTCCAATATAAGAAGGATTTTGACACATAGCTTTCTTTGGATTTAATCCGTGGACTGATATATGAGCGAATAAAATTTGTGCCCAGTAGTACCATTTAGGTGATTTCCGAAGTACCGTAATCCTGGGTATCATTGATCAGCAGGGTAAAATTGATCGGAATGACTCATCTCGTAAAAAGTTCGTATTATCATTTATTGATGAAACATTTCCAAATCATGAATGGTGCTTCTCTTTCTTATATTCATGAGCTAATAAAAGTGAAGATTTTTGAGAAGATTGCGTTTACCTTATGCGTAAATTTGGCAACTTTTCGAAACAATGATTTTAATGGTTAAGGATGACACTACCGAAGATTCATGTCTCACATAAGTTCTGCAAACGATATGAGCAAGGAAAATGCGGTTCTTACTAAAAATGGCATCGCCGAAAACGATTCCGTTGTCAAAACTTTCAAAAGTATGTTAAATTAGGCAACATTGTCGAATTACTGTTACTAATGTAAAATTCCCTTAGGAAATTGCCTACTTTTAGGCGTATTCCGGCGTTCGAGGTGTTTTTAATTTTAAAATACCTCAAAAAGTAAATGACTTGTAAGCGTTTGGCCTTTATATTCGGCTTCAGGGGCCATGATTTAAGTAAGTAACGACATTTTCAATATTACCGAATGTTGTTTACATGAGTGATCAATGTTACCCCATATCAGCTTAATCAAAAAATCACTTGAAACATTTTTTTAAACATGCTTAAATCTTTCTTAAAACAAAATACAGTACATAGCCACGAGCTATGGGTGGCAGTACTTGTTTTAAAAATATAAAATTTTCAACATTTGCATTTTCGAACGAAATATTTAAGAAATATTAAAAAAAAATGATCAATGTTACCCCGGATTACGGTAATAAGTTTCCAGGCGAATACGTCTCATTTAGTTCTTCAACTTTCTCAAAGACACTAAATGTGTATCAAATCACTGGATTGAGATATAAGCAAATAAAATGTTTGTCTACTAGCGCCATCTTGGGAGAGTTTTTCAAACTACTATGCTTCTGGGCGAATAGATCCCATTTAGTTGAACACTTTTGTCGAAGACACCAATTTCGAATCTCATCGCTGGGCTGAGATATAAAAAAATTTGACCACTACCACCACCTTGTGAGTGTTTTCCGAACTAATAAAGTTCTAGGCGAATAGGATTCATTTAGTTGTTCAACATTGTCCAAGATACAAACTTTGTATCTAATCACTTGACTGAGATATTAGCAAAATAAAATCTTTGCCCACTAGCGCCATCTAGTGAATGGTTTCCAAACTAATAAGTTTTCGGGTGAATAGATCTCATTCAGTTGAACACATTTGTCCAAGACACCAATTTTGTATCTCATCACTAAACTGAGATATGAACAATCAAAATGTTCGCCTATCGTTTGAGTATTTTCTTAACTAATAAGGCGAATAGGTCTCATTTAGTTGATCAACTTTATCGAAGACACCAATTTTGTATCTCATAACTGGACTAAGATATAAGCAAATAAAGTTTTGGCTCACTAGCGCCATTTTGGGAGTGTTTTCAGAATTTATAAGGTTCTATGCAAATAGGTAATAGGGCAAGTCGCCTAATGTTGAACGGCTAAAAACGTCGCCTATTGTTCAACAGCCCGTGTATTCCTTATGGCGTGTTCAACAATTAGCGAGCATTTTGACCGTTCAACAATTGGCGATTTACCCTATATAGTTGTTCAACTTTGTCAAGGACACCATTTGTGTGTCTCAAACTGGACTAAGATATAAGCAAATAAAGTTTTTGCTCACTAGCACCATCTTGGGAGTGTTTTCCGAATTTATAAGGTTCTTTGCAAATAGGTATTATTTAGTTGTTCAACTTTGTCGAAGACAACAATTTTGTATCTCATCGCTGGACTGAGATATAAACGAAGCAAATATTTGTACGCCGGCAAGTTGTTTCATATGTTGCTTATATATGCAACATTTGTTGGCGTCAGTGCGCCACCTGGTGAGTTAATTTTAAATTAAAATAGTTACCAGTTGGAAGTCAGCAGTCCTGTGATCAACTTTGCAGAAGACAGTTTTCTCGTAAACCTCTTTATTTTCAAGATACTTGCACTACAAGTACTGTCTTATCTATAGGACGCTGGGCGTTCAGGGCTTCCGTCCTATTTTTAGGACGCTGGACGGATATGGGTTAAACAAAATGTCTCTTGAGACTAAGTAGACTTGTCAGTTGTTGAAAATATGACTTAGCAAAGTAAAAAGCGCAAGAGGCGGAGTTTGTTTGCAATTAATTGCTTATTTGTTGCAAAATAATTAAGCAAAAAAAATGAAAACAAAAATATAAACAAGATCTTAAGATTATAAATCTTCTCTACTCACTACTCCACCAGCCCTTCGAATAATTGCTGCGCCAAGCGACTACATTACCTGTTAATGAAGGCTTGTTGTTTGTTAATTTACTGCACCTTTCGGTATAAAAGCTCATTACTGGCGAAATTAGGCCCCACCTCACATTAACTAAAGTTTTTGCAAAAACTTCCGCGCAACATATGAGAAACACCATTTTAACAGACAAACTGTTGCCAGAACATGTTTCGTAGTTACATGTTGCTTAATGTGAAACTCAACTATATTGCTACTAATTGAACAACTGGAATAAATCTTCTTGAGTAATGGACATTGAAACGGAACTTGAATGCAATAAACTCAAGTTGCGGATGCTTTTATTGCAAGTAATTTGAAAGATATCATTAAAATAAGCATTTTGGGAGAAGTTGCAAAAGTTTGTTTGTAAATTTACCGAATACATCTTGGTGAACTTGACTTCATTGCTCTTTGCAGAGAACATTTGCAGCAAAAGTTAAAATTAAACAAGGGGTGAAGTGCAAGTTTATTGGAACGATAATTAAACTTTATGAGCTTTTCATATCAATATACAGCGGAACTAGAACTAGATAAGTTATAGATGCTTTAATTGATACATATTTGAAACCAATTTTAGAATGCATCTCTTTAGAAGATTTGGAATGGATCAAATTTGTTACACTTAAAAGTTGATGAGTGGTCGAATGTCCATGTCAGGATCCAAACTATTTATTAGGAAAAAATATTGAATTTTATATGACGTGGACCATCATTCTGTTGAATTCAGCTAGTGAAAATTAGATTCTGCAAATGGTGCTATGCCACATGCAAATGATCTATGGAACCATGTTTTTCCAAATTATAAAAGTGCTTTTTTACGGAGATTATATCTGCAGATGATTTGTAGAGACTTTCTTTTTATTTTGCTTTTATTCGAGTTGCTTGCGCTTTGCTCGAGAGTGCTATGTGTTGGTTCCAGCAATAAAATTCGTCTCGCGCAACTCGTTTTTTTATTTCCTGTGTGTGTGTTAAGTGTGTTAAATCAAAAATTGAATGTGATTTTTGGATACCCGGTTCAGGATCGATTATGAACTGCAGTTCTTTTGTCGATTTTTCGTGCGGTGCGTGCATTCGATGGACAGTTCTAAGTTACGGCTTACGCTATTGTTCATTATTAGAGGAGCCACAGATTGCAGATGAGTTTAAAAAAAGGAATTTAATGAGTTTGTTCTGATCAGCAGCGCATGATAATAACCATTTGTCGGCCAGAACGTCTACCGAACGTATCCTATGGCACTACCCTTTCCATCAACATTCCACAACATCCCATAACACCTATGAGAGGTCGCAGAGTTCTCTGCATCTTTCTTAAGTAGGTGTTCAATCAATCATCCTTTCCCATTCCCCAGCATTCGCAAGGACGTGGCCAGGACAGCTCTCGATTATTGGAGGATGCGTCAATCTTGTCTAATAGCTAGAGGTTCGTCCCAAATGTCTGACTTTGGTAAGGGAGGGGTCAACCCTCAGGTATCAGATATCAGAAGGCCGGCTCCGAAGGCACGTTCCCCACCAGTTGGGAGATTTATGCCATCGCCATATTTGAGCCTATATCATCATCTCCCGATGGGAGAGAAAAGGGAAGGGAAAAATGGAAGGAAATAGGAGTAGGGTCCCTTGAAGAGGGAAGATCGCAAAATCGAAACAAGAGCATGTAGCTCCATACCACATGGGGTTCGAACAGCGCCCTGAAAAGGGCATTGCAAAACGCTTGAGCGTAAAGAGAGACTATAGCTCATTACCACAGCGGGTTAAGAATAACAGAATGTACTGAAGATTCAGGCTTCTGAATTCAATTTCACTTGATGAGCGTTTACCAAGTAATCTGAATAGCAGTTGCGCGAAAACTGGACAGTTAGATATCAGGTGATACGAAGTTACATAATCGGAGTCACAACTTTAACACACGCCGAATATTTGCCATGTTGAGTCGGCAGTGGCCTGTCAACGCTCTGACCAAGAGACTGCAATTCTGTTTTGACAGATTTGTTGAATACTTCGCCACTCTTGGAGATGGCTCAGTAATGTACAATTTTGTTTGACAACACGACTCCAAACTATTCCAATATTGCTTGTGCTGAGTTTCCGCCCAAAAATTTATCTGAAGCTTAACCCAGCACTTCGAAATTGGAATAGCCGGCTCAGGGCCAATGAAGTCATGCGATGCTCCATCGTGAGCTAGCTCATCGGCCAATTCATTTCCAGCGATGGAAGAATGGTCAGGTACCCATACAAGGTTTACAGAGTTGACTGAATTCAGTTCCTCAATTTGAGTTCGACATGCGATAACAAGCTTCGACCTTGAGTTGGCCGAATCAAGAGCTTTTATAGCAGCCTGACTATCTGAACAGAAGTATACGACTTTACCCATTACGCGCTGTTGAAGTGCTGATTGCACTCCATAAATAAGAGCAAATATATCCGCTTGATAAATGGTGCAGTGTCTACCAAGTGAGTAAAACTGGTTCAGCCTCAGCTCCCGAGAATATATACCAGCACCAGCTCTACCTTCAAGAGGGGAGCCATCAGTGTAACATACTATATTGTTTGATATACTAATGATTGATAATGTCCTGTAAGAAAAGTGACAAGCAATTGTGAGATCACTTGGAGCAAGGACAATTTTGTCCCAATTCACTAAAAGTGGAAACAACGTAGTGTGTGTAGATCTACGATTCATCGGATTTCTCTCCACTAGATCCAGTACCCATAAACGGTAAAAGCAAGAAAGTGTTTCTTGTTTAAGAGATATGTGTAGTGGCACAACGTCGAAAATAGCCTCGAGCGCTGCTGTGGGAGTTGTAGAGAACGAACCAGACATCGCCATCAAGCACGTTCTTTGGAGATGACCCAATTTTGATTGGATTGTTCTCACTTCGCCCTTTTGCCACCTTACAAGAAATCCTTATGCCAATATTGGTCGAACATCTGTTGTGTAAATCCATTTGATATACTTTGGTTTGAGGCCCCAAGTTTTACCAAAGGTTCACCGGCGTTGACCGAAGGCTATGCAAGCTTTTTTGACTCTGAAATCAATGTGAGGTGTCCAAGAAAGTTTGAAATCCAGAACAACTCTGAAATACTTTACCTGATCAGTTTCATTAATCTCAGTGCCAGAGAGACGTAAAGGTCGAACTCCATCGCTGTTTCGTCTTTCCGTAAAAAGAACAATAGATGTTTTATTCGGGTTAACCGAAAGGCCACATTGGCGACACCAACTCTCGACTACCTGAAGAGCACTTTGCATCAGGCCGAATAGGGTGCTTAATAAGCTTATGCATATACCAACTATCAACGCTAGATAGTCGTCGGCAAATCCATAAGTTGGAAACCGCAATTATTGAATTGCCTCAATAGCGTATCTGCTACAAGATTCCACAAAAATGGTGACAACCCAAGTAACCATAAGCACTAATAATAAGCCCTTAATCAGCATCATAGATGCGTACATGCATTATAATAGCACCACAAATGCTTACACACCTTATAACAGCACTTCCGCTGCATAGAAACCCTATTACAGCATCATTAATGCTTCTAAGCCTGATGCATACAGGCATTAAATAAGCACTATATTGGCTTTATATTCGAATACAGGGCATGTTTAAATGCCATCCAGTGTTTTGACAGAAATACCACGTGCTTTGTGTTTGCATATAGTGGTAAGAGGGAGTCAAACATAAATCTTCTCACTACTACAATTGCAGGTTTTATGACGGGGAAAAGTGATGGTTTAAATTGGTCACTCCAATACTATTCATCTTATGTGGCCGTAGGAGCAAAGGAGCAGGACAACAACTCAACAATACGGGTGTCGCAGGTTCGAGACGCAAAATGAGGAATTTCATCGTCATAACGAGGATCAAAATGTGGCAATTGCAAGTCCTCAAAAGGATGAAAACTACCAAAATGAATATGTCTGATAAGGAGAAGTACATTTTTTGCATACTATTAGTTTTTTTTTCTTTATTAGTATCATTTCAAACTTTACATTCATTATTTCTTATATCTAGGTGTTCTGTGTTATTAGACAACACTATCATCCTAATTTGGTAATACAAATCTAGGATTTTATTAACATTTTGTTAATAACATATTACATTTCGTTTGCCGTAGCAGTTCAGATTTTTTACAGGTGAGTGATTTCACCTGCTTATAAGAGAAAAAAAAAACGCTTTGAATATACCGTAAAACGGGGTAACTTTGATAGTTTTTTCGAAGAAAACTTGAATATTTATGCATGCTGTATCAAAGAATAATAATTTATATTTTTAAAACAAGTACTGGCATCCTACCTATCGATTGCAGTCGATAGATTTTCAAAAGATTTATTATGAATGGATAGATAATTTTTCATATAATCGAAAGTTGGTTTTCTGTTTTGGGGTAACTTTGATAATGGAGTATGAATCGAACAAAATTGAATGAATAACGAACATTTGTAGGGCATTGCATACCTCTAGGCGTTTAACGTTATATGGAAATTTCTGACTTAGATTACAAAAATGGTCCCAGTTTGTGAAAATGCTATTCGCTAAGAGATTTGAGACCGTATTCAAGTTCTATGATAACTAGACTGTCAAAGATAAGTGGCCAACTATTCAAAACTACATCAAATAGTGATCGTAGAACAGATTGTTTGTAAGCGTTTCGAATATGGTAAAATTGTGTCAATTTTTTAATATTCGAATAAAAGGCCTCAAATGCACTTGATTCCAATGAAAACAGCTTTGACATGAAGTGTCATACTAATACTCGTTACTTTTGCATTCGTTTTGCTTAACTGATTAACAGAAACTTCGTTATTTCGTTTAGTATGTTGTGGGTCACGCACTATCAAAGTTACCCGCATTATCAAAGTTACCCCGTTTTACGGTACTTAACTTAACTTAACCTAAACATATAACGCATTAATCGTGGCAATAGAAGATTGTAACGATTTTTGCCTGAAATTATTAATTATTTTATTTGACATTTGTTCCAATGTTTCAACATTGGATATTCTATGTAACTCATTGGTACTATACCAGGGAGGAAGCCTCAGAATCATTTTCAGAATTTTATTTTGAATTCTCTGCAGCGCTTTCTTCCTGGTATTACAACAGCTAGTCCATATTGGTACAGCATACAACATGGCTGGCCTGGAAATTTGTTTGAATATCAAAAGCTTGTTTTTAAGACAAAGTTTTGATTTTCTATTAATAAGGGGATAGAGACATTTTACATATTTGTTGCATTTGGCTTGAATACCCTCAATGTGATTTTTGAAAGTTAAATTCTTATCTAGCATGAGTCCTAGATACTTAACTTCATCTGACCAATTTATTGGAACCCCTCTCATCGTGACAACATGTCTACTTGAAGGTTTCAAATAAAGAGCTTTTGGTTTATGTGGGAATATTATTAGTTGAGTTTTAGAAGCATTAGGAGAAATCTTACATTATTGCAAGTATGAAGAAAAAATATCCAAACTTTTTTGCAATCGACTACAGATAACACGCAGACTTCGTCCTTTGGCGGAGAGGCCTGTGTCATCCGCAAACAGGGATTTTTGACATCCCTGAGGTAACTCAGGTAAGTCAGATGTGAAAATATTGTATAATATTGGTCCCAAAATGCTGCCTTGAGGAACACCAGCTCTTACAGGAAGTCTTTCAGATCTGGAGTTCTGATAATTAACCTGAAGAGTACGATTTGACAGATAACTTTGAATTATTCTAACAATGTATGTTGGAAAATTCAATTTCAGTTTTTCAATTTTACAATCAAACCTTCATGCCAAACACTGTCGAATGCTTTTTCTATGTCTAGAAGAGCAAGACCAGTAGAGTAGCCTTCAGATTTGTTGGAACGGATCAAATTTGTTACACGTAAAAGTTGATGAGTGGTCGAATGTCCATATTTCGCCATTGGCAACTGTTCATTGGCAAAAATTGAATTTTCGTTGATGTGGGCCATCATTCTGTTCAAAATAACCTTTTCAAAAAGTTTACTGATGGAGGAAAGCAAACTGATTGGACGATAGCTAGAAGCTTCTGCAGGATTTTTGTCTGGTTTTAAAATTGGAACTACCTTAGCATTTTTCCATTTGTCAGGAAAATATGCTAATTGAAAACATTTGTTAAATATAACAACTAAAAATGATAAGCTACTTTCTGGAAGTTTCTTGATGAGGATGTAGAAAATTCCATCATCGCCAGGAGCTTTCATATTTTTGATTTTTTTAATAATAGTTCTCACTTCTTCCAAATCAGTCTCCCAGGCATTTTCGAAAACGTTCTCTTGCTTGAGAATATTTTCGAACTCTTGAGTAACTTGATTTTCAATTGGACTAGTAAGTCCTAAATTAAAATTGTGCGCACTTTCAAACTGCATAGTTTTTGAGCTTTTTCGTAATTAGTTAGTAATAATTTGTTTTCCTCTTTCAATGCCGGTATTGGCTTCTGAAGTTTTTTCATGATTTTAGATAATTTCCAAAAGGGCTTAAAGCCAGGGTCCAATTGAGAAATTTTATTTTCAAATTTTTTGTTTCTTAAATCTGCAAAACGTTTCTTGATTTCTTTCTGCAAATCCTGCCATATAATTTTCATAGCAGGATCACGAGTGCGCTGAAATTGCCTTCTCCTCACGTTTTTAAGACGGATCAAGAGTTTAAGATCATCGTCTATAATCACGGATTCAAATTTTACTTCACATTTTGAAATTGCAATGTTCCTGGCTTCAACAATGGAATTTGTTAAAGTTTCAAGAGCATTGTCAATATCAATTTTAGTTTCTAAAGAAATGTTAACATCAAGATTAGAGTCAACATACGTTTCATATATATTCCAGTCGGCTCGTAAATAATTGAAAGTGGAGCTGATAGGATTGAGAATAGCTTCTTGGGATATTTGAAATGTAACAGGGACATGATCAGAATCAAAATCAGCATGAGTAATTAGTTGGCTACAAAGATGACTAGAGTCGGTTAAGACCAAATCAATCGTAGATGGATTTCTAGAAGAGGAAAAACATGTTGGGCTATCAGGGTATTGAATTGAGAAATATCCTGAAGAGCACTCATCAAATAAAATTCTGCCGTTGGAATTACTTTGAGAATTATTCCATGACCGATGTTTGGCATTAAAGTCACCAATGACAAAAAAAAATATTTATTGCGAGTCAATTTCCGCAAGTCAGTTTGGAGCAAATTAACTTGCTGTCCAGAGCATTGAAAAGGCAAATAGGCAGCTATGAAAGTATATTTACCAAACTGTGTTTCAACAGAAACACCTAAAGTTTCAAAAACTTTAGTTACAAATGACGAAAACAGTTGATGTTGTATACGCCTATGAATGATGATTGCAACTCCCCCACATGCCCCATCAAGTCGATCGTTACGATAAACAAAAAAGTTAGTATCTTTTTTTTAGTTTGGATCCAGGTTTTAAATAAGTTTCGGTAATAACTGCTATATGCACGTTATTAACCGTAAGAAAATTAAACAGCTCGTCCTCTTTACCATTCAGAGAACGAGCATTCCAATTTAAAATATTTAAAATATTATTTGGATCCATTAGAAAAACGTTATCCAATAACAATTTGATTTGTAAATTTTACACCTTCACTGCTTCAGTCATAGTGGTGGCTTTGAACACTGCATCAATCATTAGATTCAATTGTTCAGTTAGAAAATTAAAATTAGAGGCAGACATATCATCTGATGATTTCCCATTGGAATTTTCGGTAGACGAAGAAGCGGGGTAGGAGTTACCTGTGGCGGTAGGGTTTTTTCCATTTGATTTGAAACAAGTAGAATGGGTACTCATGGAACGAATAGGGGAAGAGTTCAAATTTCCTGCTACGATATCGGCAAAGGATTTACCGTGGGTAGATACATTCGAAATTGAAAGATTCGAACGGCTACCCGACGGATTAAAATTTGTTTGTGAATGAGCATGATTATGATCTTCCTGGTGGGTATGATTCCTAATTAAGCGATCGTTAACTGAAAAATGAGCAATGTTCGATACTCTACCAGGCAAATTCCGGAAACGACCGTTGTCGTAACGGATATTATCCTTCATCTGTCTGGCACGAGCCTCAACGTGAAGGGCATTCCCAAAAGTTAGCTTTGTGAGGGCCCTTGCAATTGGCGCATTCAAACTTTCTGGTATCTTCTTTCACAGGACAGTCGTCCTTAGTGTGAGAAGAACCTCCGCAAATCATACGTTTAGCATCAATGCGACAATGTTTTGTACCATGACCCCACTTTTGGCACCGACGGCACTGAGTGGGGTTCTGGTAATTTCCTCCAGGTTTCTGGAAATGTTCCCACGTCACACGGACATCGAACATAAGTTTAGCTTTTTCTAAAGCTTTAATATTATTTAATTCTTTTTTGTTGAAGTGAACTAAATAATATTCTTGAGAAAGCCCTTTCCGACCAATGCCAGATTGGGTTCTCTTTTTCATAATGATTACTTGGACTGGGGAAAATCCAAGTAAATCATTTATTCCATTTTTGATCTCTTCAGGTGACTTATAGTCACTTGAGAGACCTTTCAAGACAACTTTGAACAAACGTTCAGTTTTGTCGTCATAAGTAAAACAAATTGTGCTTCTTCTCTTCAAGATGTCTGAGAAGAAGTTCACGATCTTTAATAGTTTCCGGCAAAACACGACAGGCTCCTTTCTTTGCGATTTGGAAGGAAACCTTGATTCCCCTAATGGAGTTCAAGATCTCCTGCCTAAATCCCCCAAATTCGGAACAACTGACCACGATAGGCGGCACTCTTTGCTTCCTCACTTGAATCAAAGAGCCTGGGCTAGAGGCTGCTTCGATTTGGTATTCGGAAAATTTGTCTAGAGCATCGAACTGATTGCTCATTTCGATACAATTATTCATTTCACCCTTGGAAGAAACTTCGCATTCCGGGGAAGCGTCCTTTCTTCCATTCTTGCCACGTGCAGTGACAGTTTTAAAACCCACTTTTTTGGAAGAAAGTAGTGAATTCAGAGATTCACCCTTCCTTTTGTTAATTGTTGATACCATGTTTAGTTAATTAACGAGAAAGACGTGACCTTCGAGAGGTTTTTTCCCTAGACGGTGTCCAAGAAGGATTACCACCGCTAGCTTTCGCCAACGGGTCCAACGAAAAATCGAAGGCACGGGTCCAAACAAGAATCGTAAAGGGATCAATAGTAGAAAAAATAGTACTGAAAAGTACTGTTTGTGTAGCACTGAAAAGTACTGTTTTATTGCTTTAGGTGGTTTTTAAGAAAACTTCCAAGAGCAGAGAGAATTCGTGTACGCACAGCACGAAGGTACGATGCGCACTGATGCATACTATTAGTGGTTTCCGTTTTCATTCATTCATTTTTTTACTTCGTGTACCAGTTGCTTGGCCGCATACGCGAAAGCTCTCTGGCTGCGTACGCGAAAGCACAAAATATTCGCCCTAAAAACCTGGCGAAAACAACTGACGTTTCTCACATGGTCTTATATCAGCATTAGTGGTGCAGAGAAGCACGGTTATATCTTGGCACTATAATGGCACGCATTTTCGCCTTTTCTGGCATTATAATAGCATTATATGCGTATATAAAACTGACATGCATCAAATGATTACCCTACACCGTGTCCAGTATATTCTCATACAAATTCGAGATAACATTACTTTGCGCTTGTTTAACTGACATCATTGGTGATAATATTTTTTGAAAGTGGTTATAATACTGATTCACTACAGGAAATATTTTGGAAATATTTCAATTATAAACTTATTTTATCAACTTAAGAATTTACGAAAAATATTTCCAGCGGCACGCTCATAGGCAGACCCCAATTTCAATCTGCAGTTATCACACATATATTTATCAAATTTTATCAATATTTATCTATTCAAAACGCAATATAATTAACTTAAAGTTTCTGAAACTTTTTTGTGAATGCTCCGATTTTCACTTTGTTAACCAGACCAATATGAACAAAAATTCATTTTAAGTGCAAAACACGACTTCAATGGACATTTCATCACTTATCCTAGCAATTATTGTTTCTTATTCATAAAACAAGCTATTCTACGTAAGTATAATACTACCAGACTACAATGAAATACTACAACATTGGATTATCCTACATTCAGTAAAGTTATACCAAAGAAAAGAAAAAGTGTATGAGAATATATTGGACACGGTGTATATGCGCATATAATGCTGTTACCGTGCCGCATTATCGTGCTTACTGGTTACTTGGGAAGACTCCCCCTTGGGGGCATCCGCAAACACTCAATTTTCGAATCGCTGCTTGACGCAATGTCGAGAAGAGATGTCGGTTTTCGAGCATTTGATGAATCCAATTGGTAATCATTGTAGGTAGCCCATGGTTTCGTGTGGCTTCCAATATGGCATCGAAAGACACGTTATCAAAGGCACCCTCAATATCCAAGAAAACACCCAAGCAGGATTGCTTCTGAGCGAATGCTTTCTCGATATCGTATACAACTTTGTGTAAAAGAGTCACAGTGGACTTTCCTGATTGGTAAGCATGTTGCTTCACATGGCATGTTTGCCAAATACACATCACGGATTTCATGAGCGATAATGCGTTCCAGACATTTCATAAGAAAAGAGGTCAGATTGATTGGTCTAAAACTCTTTGCCTCTTCAAACGACGCACGTCCTCCTTTAGGGGTAAACTTCACAATGATATCACGCCAGGATCTGGGAATATACACGGTTGCTGAACTGCTTACAAGTAGCTTTTTTTTTTAAACATGTTCGATAATTTCAAATCACTTCTGGAGCAGAACAGGATAAGTTCCATCTGCTACTGGAGATTTGAAAGGAGCAAATGTTCACACATCCGGAAAAAGTGTACCTATATTGAATAAACATTCTAAAACTTCTTCATCAGAAGCAGTCAAGTCACCATTAGGTAAGCGAATTTTGTTCACTTGGAGATCCTTAGATGTTGCAAGTTTGTCCACTAAGCTCGAAATTTTACTTCACCTGAGTTCGGTTTTGCGTCGTCCAATAGATTTGGCTCACGGTTTCGCGCATGTTTTCGTCGCCGGAGATTTTTTTTTTTTTTCCTGTTTTCAAGCGTCTTGCTGGGTAGTGCTTCGTGAAGCCCAAGCAGGACAGTTCGGTTTTGCGTCGTCCGATAGATTTGGCTCACGTTTTCGCGCATGTTTTCGTCGCCGGAGATTTTTTTTTTTCCTGTTTTCAAGCGTCTTGCTGGGTAGTGCTTCGTGAAGCCCAAGCAGGACAGTTCGGTTTTGCGTCGTCCGATAGATTTGGCTCACGGTTTCTTGCGTGTTTTCGGCTCCTAAGATTTTTTTTTCTGTTTTGGAGCGTCTTGCTGGGTAGGTATTTGGAAGGCACAAGCAAGACGGTTTGTTTTCGGGACGCCAAGAAGTTTTGCTGTCAGTATCAGTTTTGTGTTCAGTCGAGGATGGATTACCAACTGGTGAGTTCGTTTCATTCTTGTGATAACACATATTTTCTTGAAAGCGTAACTTTTAAGTAATTTTAAAACAAACTTTGTATGGTTCGTCACTATAAGTGTAGGCATTATGTTTTTTTCTTATACAATTTCAATATACATATATTTGTCTCTTTTATACGTTATTAAAAATTATCTTTTGAATTGTTCGACATTGTGAATATTGACGTATTTTTTAAAACTTGTACCATATCGAGACAAAATGCACAGTAATACTCATATGTAATTTTCAAACAAACTATGTATAGTTCGTCACTACAAGTGTCGGCATTATTCCTGTTTCATATAATTTAAAATATATACATGTAATTTTCAGTTTTCGTCATTAATAAAAACATCTTTTGAATATAGTGTTTGATCCTTCGACCTTGACACTTGCTCCTGCTGGGGCGGGTGATGAGGGCAGGATCAAACATGTCGCGCGTCGGTAGTGAAGCGGTGAAAACGTGATTGGTTCGTAAGTAGTGTTTGATCCTTCGACCTTGACGCTTGCTCCTGCGGGGGCGGGCGATGGGGGCAGGATCAAACTTGTCGCGCGTCGTTCGCTCAGAGAAATGAAAAAGCGCCGTGGATCGCTAGTAGTGTTTGATCTATTGATCGCGTCGCTTGCTCTTGCATGGGCGAGTGACGAACACTTGTTCGGCGTTTAATGCGATTATCGAATTATTTCGCGAATCCGGTTAGGCGTGATTATATCATGGCTCGCATCACCAAACATTGGTGACTCCCAGATCTTTACCTTATCCCACTAACCCAATATCCTCTCCATGACAACCGTGGAGATGCAGAGGTGATCTCGGTCTCTAGTAACAACGGTAGTCACACTAACATTCCTTCCCTTCCCCGATGACCGTAAGGACGTGGCCGGCGCCGTTATTGACTTTTAAATTTGAGCTCTCGATTTGTGTACATTGAAGAATGGTAAGCTAATCCCAAGCCCCATTCATTAATTCCCTGTGCAACTTCGATTGTTCTGGTCAATCACGGAGTAGCAACTACGAATTGTACGGTCATCTATGCTTATGCTTATGCTTATGCTTAAGCTCGAAATTTTACTTCACCTCACTCTTCTAAGTGGCGAACAATATGCTAAAAATAGATTAATTTAGATTTACCTAACCCAAAACACCTTTATAAAAAACAGTATTATCATTACATAATAATAAATCCCTCGCAACTGTTTGTTAGTCTTAGTTTTCAAACTCAACATATACCACCGAATAACAGCCCGTATTTAGCTGTAATTGACTCATTGTTTGTCGCTTTCATGGTTTTCATTTTCCGCCCAATGGCCATCCGCTTCTCATTGTAGAGCAAGCTTTGTTCCTAATTAAGTGGAAATCTACGCGTAAACATTGCCAAAGCCGATGAAACTGACCGTTCCAGTTTGCTTTCAGAAGTCAGTGCCTGCAAAGTAGATGCCCCATGATTCAAACGATGTTTCTTCGGAATTAATTAGACAACAAGCGAGAGAAGAACTGCTAGGCATTAGCATTTCCCAGCAAATGGAAAACATTCGTCCCCTTGTGGCGATTGTTGATGCCGGCCGACACATCAAAAGGACGCGAGAAGGAGGATGTTTTTCGGCTTCAGAGTGTTGCTGGCTGAGGCTGATGCTGTAGTCAGTCTCATCACGGGACGATGATAGATCAAAAGCTAAGCCGTGTTGACAGTTGGTTGTTTGGACGCGAGAAAATTACAATTTTTTGGAAATGAATGTGCAGAGTGGGAGGGAGCTTTCAAGGAGATGCACATATCTGGTGGTAAGAAAAGTTTTTTTGGTGCTCATGGAAGCTGCTCGGGATCTTAGGAATATTTCCACTCTATTTAATCAAAGAATACTGGACCAAGGCTTCATTTGAGTTTCTGAACACAACTAACAGGAATACTTTGAAATGTTTTATTATTTTGTACCGTGATGCTACCATATTTCGCGCATGTTCCTAATTTCGCTCACTGACATTTTACCCATATTTGTTGAAATTTATTGGGCTATATAATTGCATGTAATGTAACCATGGCTAAAGTAGGATTATTCAAAATACTTGCTAACAAAATTTTTTTACGCAGAACAAGTTCAAAATGTCAGTGAGCGAAATTAGGAGCGCGCGCGAAATATGGGTACTTAACGGTAATTCAAATTAAGATGTTTTGTTTTATTTGGAAGTATTGTAAGTTAAGCATATGGGAATTTTTGCAAGTTTGAAAAAAAAAAATTCAAACTTAAATTCCAAAGAAGAGATTCAGAACAATATATTCTGAACTCCCGAATAATCTCTTCTGAATATTAAGGAGAATCTCTTCTGCAGATTCATGGGAATTTCTTCTGGAGATTCCCTTAAATCTCTCTTGAAAACGTTGTCTGCAGTAGAGGACGATCTTATACCCAAATTCATTAAGTAACCTTCAGATACTTTGCACAAGTTTGACGGTGATAGAGTTCCACAATACGCTCAGCACTGCTTAAAAGCTACGTTGTATCTAACGGGGTAACGAGTGCATTTCGCTTTATGGATTCCGAATGCTGTTTCAAAAGAACCATAACCTCACTATTCCATACTTGACTTCAACAAAGTTAACAAAGAGCTTTCACCTGAATGCGGTAATACACAAAATAACTCCTCTCCTGACTCTCATCGAGTTTCTTTCAACTGGCATTTCGGTCTGCAACGTAACAAAAGTATTTCATAAAACGAAACAATTTAATATAATATCAGTGTTCGCTTCGGTGCAGCACTCGGAAACTTGCGGGAAGCGGCGGCAGGGAGGGGGAAGAAATGAATTGTTAGAATCGCGCGACTTTTTCTCTCTTTACAACTAAATTGCATCCATACATAGGGAGGTAACCACTCTCTTCAACCTTCCTTCATCGTCGTCGTCGTTGTCTGATATGGCGCAAGCTGGTCGGAGAACACAAAGTCAGCGTGCTGCTATTCAAATGTGTGCAAAAGTTTAAAATTTTTCCCTCCGATTATTTCCACCGTCCTTTTCGCATAGGGGAACTGGGGGTAATACGTCCATGTTAATGCAAGACGTGTTCTGAAGCAAAGAAATTTCTCTTTCAGATGTTAATCTATGAATTAAACAGAACTTGTGTAGAAGCTACAAAACAAAACCTCCTCTTACGCGATTTTTTCTCAGATTGCTCTAGAAAAAGCTTCAGGGATTCTTTTTGTGATTTCTCTAAAGATTTTTTCCTCTATACTTTAATTGGCTTCTCATGGCATCCCTCCAGATATGCCAGAGATTTTTCATAAATTCTCCCAGGAATTCGTCTAAAAATTTTTCCACAAATTTATGTTAAAGCAGACTTTTTCAAAATTTCCAATATTTTCTTCAAGAAATCTGACGCAACTACCTCCAGGAATTTTGGAGATTCCAAGAATCTCTTCTGGAGATTCCGAGAATCTCTCCTGGAGATTCCGAGAATCTCTCCTGGAGATTCCGAGAATCTCTCCTGGAGATTCCGAGAATCTCTCCTGGAGATTCCGAGAATCTCTCCTGGAGATTCCGAGAATCTCTCCTGGAGATTCCGAGAATCTCTCCTGGAGATTCCGAGAATCTCTCCTGGAGATTCCGAGAATCTCTCCTGGAGATTCCGAGAATCTCTCCTGGAGATTCCGAGAATCTCTCCTGGAGATTCCGAGAATCTCTCCTGGAGATTCCGAGAATCTCCAGGAGAGAAAAAAAATCCAAAAATCTTCCGAGAATCTCTCCTGGAGATTCCGAGAATCTCTCCTGGAGATTCCGAGAATCTCTCCTGGAGATTCCGAGAATCTCTCCTGGAGATTCCGAGAATCTCTCCTGGAGATTCCGAGAATCTCTCCTGGAGATTCCGAGAATCTCTCCTGGAGATTCCGAGAATCTCCCCTGGAGATTCCGAGAATCTCCCCTGGAGATTCCGAGAATCTCTCCTGGAGATTCCGAGAATCTCTCCTGGAGATTCCGAGAATCTCTCCTGGAGATTCCGAGAATCTCTCCTGGAGATTCCGAGAATCTCTCCTGGAGATTCCGAGAATCTCTCCTGGAGATTCCGAGAATCTCTCCTGGAGATTCCGAGAATCTCTCCTGGAGATTCCGAGAATCTCTCCTGGAGATTCCGAGAATCTCTCCTGGAGATTCCGAGAATCTCTCCTGGAGATTCCGAGAATCTCTCCTGGAGATTCCGAGAATCTCCCCTGGAGATTCCGAGAATCTCCCCTGGAGATTCCGAGAATCTCCCCTGGAGATTCCGAGAATCTCCCCTGGAGATTCCGAGAATCTCTCCTGGAGATTCCGAGAATCTCTCCTGGAGATTCCGAGAATCTCTCCTGGAGATTCCGAGAATCTCTCCTGGAGATTCCGAGAATCTCTCCTGGAGATTCCGAGAATCTCTCCTGGAGATTCCGAGAATCTCTCCTGGAGATTCCGAGAATCTCTCCTGGAGATTCCGAGAATCTCTCCTGGATCGAGAATCTCCGGATCCGAGAATCTCTCCTGGAGATTCCGAGAATCTCTCCTGGAGATTCCGAGAATCTCTCCTGGAGATTCCGAGAATCTCTCCTGGAGATTCCGAGAATCTCTCCTGGAGATTCCGAGAATCTCTCCTGGAGATTCCGAGAATCTCTCCTGGAGATTCCGAGAATCTCTCCTGGAGATTCCGAGAATCTCTCCTGGAGATTCCGAGAATCTCTCCTGGAGATTCCGAGAATCTCTCCTGGAGATTCCGAGAATCTCTCCTGGAGATTCCGAGAATCTCTCCTGGAGATTCCGAGAATCTCTCCTGGAGATTCCGAGAATCTCTCCTGGAGATTCCGAGAATCTCTCCTGGAGATTCCGAGAATCTCTTCTCTCCTGGAGATTCCGAGAATCTCTCCTGGAGATTCCGAGAATCTCTCCTGGAGATTCCGAGAATCTCTCCTGGAGATTCCGAGAATCTCTCCTGGAGATTCCGAGAATCTCTCCTGGAGATTCCGAGAATCTCTCCTGGAGATTCCGAGAATCTCTCCTGGAGATTCCGAGAATCTCTCCTGGAGATTCCGAGAATCTCTCCTGGAGATTCCGAGAATCTCTCCTGGAGATTCCGAGAATCTCTCCTGGAGATTCCGAGAATCTCTCCTGGAGATTCCGAGAATCTCTCCTGGAGATTCCGAGAATCTCTCCTGGAGATTCCGAGAATCTCTCCTGGAGATTCCGAGAATCTCTCCTGGAGATTCCGAGAATTCCGGATCGAATCTCTCCTGGAGATTCCGAGAATCTCT
This sequence comes from Aedes aegypti, assembly GCF_002204515.2. Taxonomy (NCBI): domain Eukaryota; kingdom Metazoa; phylum Arthropoda; class Insecta; order Diptera; family Culicidae; genus Aedes; species Aedes aegypti. The sequence goes on from NC_035107.1 coordinate 87,457,304, forward strand.
CCTGGAGATTCCGAGAATCTCTCCTGGAGATTCCGAGAATCTCTCCTGGAGATTCCGAGAATCTCTCCTGGAGATTCCGAGAATCTCTCCTGGAGATTCCGAGAATCTCTCCTGGAGATTCCGAGAATCTCTCCTGGAGATTCCGAGAATCTCTCCTGGAGATTCCGAGAATCTCTCCTGGAGATTCCGAGAATCTCTCCTGGAGATTCCGAGAATCTCTCCTGGAGATTCCGAGAATCTCTCCTGGAGATTCCGAGAATCTCTCCTGGAGATTCCGAGAATCTCTCCTGGAGATTCCGAGAATCTCTCCTGGAGATTCCGAGAATCTCTCCTGGAGATTCCGAGAATCTCTCCTGGAGATTCCGAGAATCTCTCCTGGAGATTCCGAGAATCTCTCCTGGAGATTCCGAGAATCTCTCCTGGAGATTCCGAGAATCTCTCCTGGAGATTCCGAGAATCTCTCCTGGAGATTCCGAGAATCTCTCCTGGAGATTCCGAGAATCTCTCCTGGAGATTCCGAGAATCTCTCCTGGAGATTCCGAGAATCTCTCCTGGAGATTCCGAGAATCTCCTGGATTCCGAGAATCTCTCCTGGAGATTCCGAGAATCTCTCCTGGAGATTCCGAGAATCTCTCCTGGAGATTCCGAGAATCTCTCCTGGAGATTCCGAATCCCGGATCGAATCTCTCCTGGAGATTCCGAGAATCTCTCCTGGAGATTCCGAGAATCTCTCCTGGAGATTCCGAGAATCTCTCCTGGAGATTCCGAGAATCTCTCCTGGAGATTCCGAGAATCTCTCCTGGAGATTCCGAGAATCTCTCCTGGAGATTCCGAGAATCTCTCCTGGAGATTCCGAGAATCTCTCCTGGAGATTCCTATGATTAAGCATGTGAAAAGTCCGAGAAGGTAATGAATGCAATAGGGAGAATCATGCCAAACTTAGGCAGTCCAAGTAGCAGTACGAGGCGTTTAGCTGATGTTTCGTCATCGATACTGCAACAAACATTGCGAGAAAACTAGAGGGCTACAAAGCAAAGCCATGCTGAAGGTGTCTGGGCCCGAATCCCGGTCGGTCCAGGATCTTTCGTAATGGAATTCCTTGACTACCCTGGGCATAAAGTATCATCGTTCCTGCCACACGATCTACGAATGCAAAAATGGCAACTTTGGCATAGAAAGCTCTCAGTTAATAACTGTGAAAGTGCTCATGAGAACACTAAGCTGAGAAGCAGGCTCTGTCCCAGTGAGGACGTAATGGCAAGAATAAGAAGAACCTTGGATGAAAAAGTGCGTTCTAAAACTCGTCATTCGTCCAATTCGAAGCAAATTCGTTTTTGACCTAAGGGCAAATCACCCCCAGTTCCCCTGGTGGTGGCACGAGGACCCGGAGTGCGATGAAACATTGAAACAAAACCCCATCAAACAAATGGGTGGAGAGGACCCTTCCGAAGGTAGACGAAGGTATAGGGAGGGGGATACACCCATCGGTTCCTCCTCGGTCGTTAAATCGCTGTCGTTGTTATAAAATTGCCATGAAATATAAATTATATGTACAAACGCTTTACAGACGCAAAAGCTAGCGCGAGAACCGGAGAATGGTTGTTGCTTTGAAAGTACGCTGCTGCAAAGCTGACTGATACAAAAAATCAACAACAATCCAACAGCAGAAGCCGAGGCATCCAGCCGTGAGGGACGCAAGGGGACAAAAAGTCAAATAGTTTCAGTTTTTACCACCCCAACAATGTTACACCCTGACCCTCCCTAGACTTGTTCCGGCGCTGCTGGCGGGTTACCTATTATACCTTTACGAGATGAAACAATTGCGCGCAGAAAAACTTGCACCGAGACCGCGCCACCGCCGCACTAAGGGGCTTATAGTGAAGCTAGCTGTCCAAAAGTAAGTTTGGTGGTTCGCTGACTGCCAGGATTCAAAGTCACAACCCTCGACCAGTTTTGGCCAGCTGGTTTGACTAAATACCCCTTAGTGCACCGAGGCGGAGATAGAAATAAACAGAAAGATAGATGGGGGCACTTCTGGAGCTTTCTGCTGGCGCTGGGTCTGGTCTGGTTTGGTTTGCACTTCCAGCAGCAGCAGTGAAACAGAATAAAAACCGCGATGACTGTTCAGCAGCACACTTGACAGGTTTTGCGAACCACCAGAGCGCCAGGGCAGCAGCAGCAAGTGCAGTGCGAGGACTTAGAATTAAATTTCATTTCTTCATTTGACAAGTGCCCCAAGCAGTCGCCGCTGTGTTGTCGTCGTTGTCAGTTGTTGGTGACGCAGAGCTACGGAGCTTCTATTGCGCTACTGCAGGCCAACGGTAGCTGCTTCTGATGGGCCAATCAGACTGTTTTTGTCTGCCCAGGAATGTGCTAGGTAAGTTTTATGTTGACAACTTTTTGAGACCTTGGGCCTTTTTGCGGAACGAACTTTTGAGCTTCCATTTTTGCAATCTTTCTAACTATGAAGGACTTTGAGAATTCACGTCATCTTTATATTGAGTTATGTTATATGGTGGTAATGCTGAATTGAGTCCCATTTTCTACTTGGACAGAGCCTGCTTCTCAGCTTAGTGTTCAATGAGCACTTTGACAGTTATTAACTAAGAGCTTTGTTTGCCGAAGTTGCCATCTCGCATATCGTTATTCATAGTACAGTCGCCTCTCCACATCTCGATATCGAAGGGGCCATCGAGATAGGGAGAGATCGAGGCAAATAACAAATTTTTGATGAATACTAGATTGAAAAACACTCCGTTGCCAAGAAAGTAGTACACAAGCAAACGTCATTTTGCGCTCCAATTTTGTTTTGAATCCCAAAACTTTTGTTTAGTAACCTTCGATATTGGTAATATCGACATACGGAGAGAAAATTGAGAACGAAAAATCAACAGAAACACATCGAGATATGGAGAAATCGACATGAGGAACATATCGAGATATGGAGAGTGAAAATGTATGCAGACTGAAGGGACTTATGAAATCATCGACATAGGGAGAGATATCGAGATGTAGAACATCGAGATGTGGAGAGTCGACTGTAATCTCAACAGCTGAAGGTTCGGTGAAAAATCGCACGAACAGTCTGTGAAATCATTTGGAGAAAATCAAAAAGAAGGGGAACTTACGTATTGTCGGCAGCCTATGCAGTTGAACATTGAAGAAGGCAATTATACAGAACAATGAAGTACAACAATTAGCAGGAGACACCTGAACTACGCTTGAGCACTCTTCATTTATTAATTGTTATGCACAAAACACTATTTTGTTCTCTAAATCATCTATTTTTCCTCTCCCAAGTCACGTGGCACTTGTTCTTTTATCGGCAATGCAATTACTATTGTCGGCAGCTAAATTTTTCTCTTCGGCAATCCAAAACTGTACAAAAACTAGGTTATGTACTGGTAACTTTTCGTATTTGTTGACAATGCCTGAATTTAAACGTCACTCATTATGTTCTACTCGTTGAAAGGGCCAATGCAGAAAAATACAGACTACACTGAGAACAGCATTGCAGTTATAAATAGGATAGCTGAGAGTCATATTGAATACACAACGCCACTAAATTTGTGCAGACGCCGTCTACAAATTACGTTACGCTCTAGGGGGAGGTGGAGCAGGCTCAATCGATATATATTTCTACAGTCTCTCGACTGGCTCTGTTCTGGCCATGTCCTAGCAACAGCTAGGGATTGTAATTACAGTCATACCTCGATAAAACGTAACATCTTTATAAAGTAACTCGATATAACGTATTATGCTATAAATAAGTATCATCAATGTACAATAGGGTGCGGCTTATTTTTCAAAAGTTCTCAAACCAAAAATTCGTGTGCTCTACTGAATTCAAATCACACTAAAAGAGCAACATCAAAATCTGAGCCAAAAATATTAACATGTAGCAGACAGTAATTTTGTAAATAGTTTTGTATTTAGTTTGTGCAAATAATGCGAATAGAATAGGTTGTAAGAACACACAGTCTTTAAGAATAAATTTGAATTTTGAAAAGTATTCCCTTAGCGTAGGCAAACGAGCATTAAACAACTTGCAAACGCTTCCCTGGGTCGAAGCCATTTGTTTTCTCGATAAGGTGGGAAAGGGAAGGCAGCACGACTAGCATACAAGTTGTCCAATGTAACTGGGTAGTCACGACAGTACACGAAGACTTTCGGGAAATGATGGAAGTATCCGCGTTTGCTAAGTTAGTGTTTTCGTGTGCCAAAGTAGGTGTTAGAAAAGTGCTGTTAAGTATAGTTAAATAGTTAAATTGATGTTTCGTCCTAATAGTAGGCCAAAAGTGTGCGTGAAGAATTGTGTGTGCGAAGGTAGAAGCTAGAACCTATAATCAAGGTGAGAATTTGTGCTCTAGACGTGCTCTTTGTGCCAGTGCTTATGTTCCGTGTCCTGCCAGATTGGCTTGTATTTCCCGCCCACAGTTCTTCGCACCCAAGCGCGACATTTCTTTCCCCAACGGACGAGGAATTCTAGGCTACCGCCAACCAGCCAGAAGCGGATGGATTCGTCACCATATCAGTCCGAGGAGGCCCAGGGGACCTTCACGTGGACGAAGTCCACTAGCTGGATCGTCAATCGACCGGTAAGGCAGAATTAACAGCTGAAAGACCGCCATCGCTTGGGTAAGTCAACCACCATTTCCATTTTGATCACGCCGTGACGTGTAAAATATCCACGACAGCCATCAACCAAGCCGGTGAGAGCATCGACCTGTCGAACAGGTCATCGACTGCCGGTTACGTTCAACAGCAGCAATTCAGTTAGTCAAATCATTCTTTTTTCGGAACGAAGTGCGGCGCACAGTATTTCGATCGGCCGAAATCGTGAACTTAATTCTGTAACACCTTTAAACATGATTTTTTCGGAATGGTGTCTTCGGACGAAAATTTTCTAAAAATATAGCGCATACATTGACGGTAAATGTTAGTTCGCAACTTTGCCACGGGCGGCGCTGCGAAAATATTTTTTTTTAAATGACGATCTTTAAATATGATGTCTTCGGCAAAGTTGTAGATAATTCAAATACATACAACTGTGCCAAAGACACCTAGTGTGTATTCAGCCGCATTTCCTAAATACGGGAGTATTTTATGAACGACCCCCGTAAAACTAGTTTTTCTCGTATATTTTGAAAATACGAAGTTTCCGGTAGCAACAATGTTCTACAAAATTATGTAAACAGTCAAAATGAATGACACTAGTCTTCTAAAGATCAAGGAATAGCAGTTATATCCGTTTAAGTGCAAAAACCAGTCATTTTTAGGGTCCGTGTATTTATTCGGGTGGCAGCTGGTGGCAGATGAAACCTAGTAGGATTCAAAATACATCATTAGTAGTTGTAAATGTTGATAGTGTCATTAGTATCCACGAGTATCCCTTTTACTTAGAGGAAGTTTCATCAATGACTCTTATTACCCTGTAGTCCTTAGTTATATGATGGGTAGAGAGCTATGTGGCTCCATACTTCTTCTTTTTCTTCTTCTTGACACATTCTTCATCATTACGCACAACCAATAGGTTCCAAATACATTTTTGAAGAAAGTTCTCAATCTCCTGAAAAGACGCTTTACGAAATGACTCGCCCTACAACTATTTTTCACTTGAGATTTTTGCGTTTTTTCGTACATCCCAAGTAACCAAATAGCACTTTAATTCGCTCTGCGTGCTAGCATTATACAGCTGACACGCTTAATTGGTCGAACAATAGCACTAAAAGACCAAAAGGATAAACTAGCAGGCTAGTGTTTACTACATGAAAACGGCTAAATTTAAAACGGCTATGCTATGACATGTTTTTTTAGTGAAATGTGGTGTATGAGAGGTTTGAAAACAATTGAATTAGCTTCAAAAGCATGCAAAAAGATTTGGAATCGGTTGAGTAATCATGAAGTTATGGTCAAACATAGTTGTAATTTTTAGTAAAATGAGGAAAAATCTATATAAATAAAAATGGAATGGTGTTTGTATGTCACGAAATGGCTCAGGAACGGGGCAACGGATTTGGATGATTCTTTTTCCATTTTGTTCGTCAAGGGTTCCGACGTGTTTTTGTGTATAAAAGTTCCAGGATGTTTACCGGGAAAATAGGAAAAACAGGACTGAACGGAACTGTCATTTTGTATGGGACGATTCATAGCGGTTTTCAACAGCCTACTTGATGGCAAGACGAAGTTTGCCGGGACCACTAGTTTTGAATAAATTACTTTTTACTAAAACTTGTTTTGGTTTTAGACAAATTTTGTGTTCAACAATTTAATTTTGAAGGTATCGATGCTAGAAGTTTCAAAATTGGTTGAAAAATAACAAAGTTATGATTATTTTACTGAAGATCATTTTTTATAACTTGAAAAAATGTTAGTATTTTTGGCTCAGATTTTGAAGTTTCTCTTTTAATGTGATTTGAATTCAGTAGAGCACACGAATTTTTGGTTTTGAGAACTTTTGAAAAATAATCCGCACCCTAATGTACAACTACTTAAGTTTGAAGATACTCAGGCCCATATATCGTGGTCCTCGGAAGTACAAAAACATCGACACAACTCAATACAACACTTTGTTTGCAAATATGGACAGTAAGAGGCCTTTGCAATATTGAAGAACTATCTATTGATGATTGGTTACGCTTGCATATCCTAATGTCCATATTCGATAGAGATCTTAGAGGACTAAGAACATTCGCACAAATTCATACAATACACCGTTTACCCACAAGAATGGTAAGGGGCTTTTGGAGTATTTGAAAATTCTTTCTAATCACTTATTATGGTCGTAGATCCAAAAGCTTTTATTCGATGGAGTCCTTGGGGCACCAAAAACATCCGTATAAAACAATAAAATATTCCATTGACTTGAATGAATGGTTAAGAGACTGTGCCATATTTAAAAACTACCTATAGACCATTGATCGCGTTTGTAGATTCAAATGCCTATATTCAATGAAGTCCTTGGAAGACCTAGGATTTCGGTACGAATTATAACAATACTCATTTTACTGCTATATATAGATAAGGGCCTGTGCCATATCAAAAAAGCATCTATTGATAATTGGTTACGCTTGTAGATCCTAAAGCCTATATTCGATATAGATCTTGGATGACTTAGGACATCGGCACAAATTATTACATTACACCGTTTACTCACATGAATGGTTAGGGGCCTGTGGAGTATTTGAAAACTTACCTCTAATCTCTTATTACAGCCGTAGATCCCAAGGCCTATATCCAATTGGGTCTTTGGAGGACCTAGGACATCCACACATATTATTACAAAGGGGACGGACCTGGTGTAGGGGTTAGAACACACGTCTCTCACACCTAGGATCTGGGATCGAATCCCATCCCCTAGATAGTCACTAAAAATTGCAGGTCAACCACCTCGAACAACAAGTCAGTTCCTTATCAAGGTAGAAGTATGTTCAGCGAGTTACCCAGGATTTTCAAGCTCGGTGGCAGTCCGAGTACGTTCTGTCGCTTCAGAAACTAGCAAAATGGCAACAATCATCCCCCAACATTGCCGAAGGTGATTTTGTGCTCCTGGTCGACGACAACGAGAAGCCCCAGCAGTGGCTGCTGGGCCGTGTTCAAGAGCTTTTTCCCGGAAATGATGAACACGTCAGAGTGGTTGCACTCAAGACAGCTAAGGGAGTTTTCCGTCTAGATGTCAGGAAGCTTAGACGGTTCCCCCTCGACAACGACGAGTACGTTCCTGGATGACATGCAGCGGAAATTCCTACTCGTCATTTGGTGGGCGAATTATGTTGGCGCAAGAATGGGGACCGCTACCCTACTCGTAGTAGCAGCAAGCAATCCACCAGTACCGCACGCTTAATATTCAATCTCAGCTTAATATTCAATGGGCACTTAATAACTGAGAGCTTTCATTGCCAAAGTTGCCATTTTCGCATTCGTATATCGTGTGGCAAGCACGATGACATTCTTTGCCCAGGGAAGTCAAGCAAATTTCAATTACGTTAAGATCCTGGACCGAACGGGAATCGAACACAAACACCTTAAGCATGGCATTAGTTTGTAGCCGCGGACTTTAACTACTCGGCTAAGGAAGGCCTCCTATTTGAAAATTTATTAATCCATTTATTGAAGTTATTCACTAATCGCGGCCACGCAGCCTTTCACCAGACCTCGAATTGTGTGATTCAGATCCGTTGTAGTTCCATTATCCGTGGCTAGTTTTCCGTCAGTCAGCCAGTCAGTGAGTGGGTTGCACAAATCCCAAATCCGTTAGGCACGGCAGCCACAGTCAGCAGCAGCAGTCGATCAGGTCGGCATCGTTTCAAGTGATGTCAAGAGTAGAGCTCTCGGGGCCTCTCTGCAATGCTGGAGATGGGACAGCGAGATAAAAACATTTCATCATCCATCCATCTATCGGTCCAGCAACGCACATTGGGAGGATTTTTGAGAAAAGGGCGATCAAAACTTGTGAGGAGTTAGAGAAGACATTTTAGCGAATTGGTGTCTTCAGAGAATATGTTCAGAAGATTCTCCCAAATTTGCAATAAGTGGATGCTTTATCATGTCCATTATGAAACTGCGAAGCGTAAAAGATGAGTTGGAAAAATGAATAAATAACGGACAAAAAACAAACTCCAATCTTTTTTTTCAATCACTGATGATTTAAAGCAAAAATTACAGTGTTCGAGTTGATATCTTAGATGATTATTTGAGGAAATTGAACGATTTTTTATTGATGAAGTACGAGGAAGGTTTACCATATAAAGTATCGTGAACTCGAAGCATTCATATAAACTTACGTCGTCTTTGGTCTACCTTTAAATTCTCACTAAAAAGCTGAAAATTTTACAGAACACTAGTTCTATCACAGAATAATTAGAAACATACGGGGGATTGATTTTGTTTTAAATTTGGACTGTCAACTGGAACTCAACTGTCTTCCAATGAAAAACATATCTTTCATTCTGGTATCCGTGTTTTTTTATAATTATATAAAAAATACCAACAAGTTTTTTTGTTGCTAGGATTTACTTGTTGTTAACTTAAAAATAATTTGAAAGGATGATAAAGAACAACACTCAGCTAAACGCCATCTAAGACCCCTTAGAGATTTTGATCGCCTTTTCCTGAAATAGTTCCATTGTGCAACCACGGTCTCCATATCTTACCCGATTTTGAAGTTTGGGTTTTTGTTTCGATGGTCAGTGCCGAGTGGCCACGGGGCCTTCGAGGGGCGCATTAGAATCGTGAACTTGCGCTGTTTGCTCTCGAGAGCTTACGCTTCGTGGTCGCCGTCGACGACTTGAATGACCACCACCGAGGGTAAGTCGCGGCCACCACAGTGGTCCAGATTTGAGAAATCATGGCATAAGTTGCTTATCTTTAATATGTTACTGTTTTTGTTTATAAAAAGTGTTGTGAAATATGATTTAGGGATTCAGACCTCTTTTTGGGCGGGGGAAGATTTATGAAAATTGTTGATAATTACTCTTCAAAACCATTCATCAGTGTTATTTGACATACAGATAAAAGTAAATTTGCACCCGGAAGTTTTGAATCTGTGTTAGAATGAGTATCGACCAAAGATCATATGTTAAAAACCAAATTTACACCTAGCTTATAACCATTGCACATTGGATTTCATCCAGATTTTTAAAAATCTGGACCCTTGTGGGCCGTCGCAATCTCGGGAGCCATCCGGGAAGAGATTCCTATCGCATTCGATAGTTATTTTTTACTCGGCCCGGTTCGCTAGTTTGGGAAGCTTGGGGCTCCTCGAGAGAGTGCTTGAGATTGACTATTATAGTGACGACCGAACCGGAGGCGTGTGATGGACACTTGACAGAAGCGGACGGCTTTCTTCCGCGGCCAGATAAGAGTTGTAGATACTGCAAGGAGGACTGCTCCAGGAATCACAAAATCTTGACTTTTGACAAGTGGTCCCGCGCGTAGTATACTTGACTTCGATTTGAGGTAGGTGGCTGAGAGGGAAGTTTTGGCTTGTGGTTTTTGGGGAACTGGTTTCTGGAACGAGTGGTGCTTATGGTTCGTTTTGTTTGTGATTTGTGGTTTTTACATGCTTGAAGATGTTGCAGTTTACGTCAAAGTTTTCGACCCCATGTACCTAGTAGTTTACAAAAAAACACTTCAATTGAGAAATGTGATGCAAACATATCAGCAGGCATTGCAGAATCTATTGTAAATTGAAATTCCAAGTACGTTCAAATTAAGCGAAGAAAAGCCCTGTACCCTTTGGGTAGAGCTTTGAATCAAACGATCGACAAAAATTAGAATTATGCTCTTTTTGACGCGTAAATGAAGAGACATGTAGGATCCTTCCTTAGCTGAGGGGTTAGGATCCACGGCTTCAAAGCAAAGCCATGCTGAAGGTGTCTGGGTTCGATTCCCAATCGGTCCAGGATCTTTTCGTAATGGAAATTTCCTTGAATTCCCTGGGAATAGAGTATTGTCGATACACGATATACGAAAGCGAAAATGACAACTTTAGCAAAGAAAGCTCTCAGTTAATGACTGTGGAAGTTCTCATAAAAAGACTAAGCTGAGAAGCAAGCTTTGTCCTAGTGAGGACGTAATGCTAAGAAGAAAAATAAATACAGTTAACTGTCCCTTACTCGATATTCCGTATCTCGATATCGAGTTAGAGAACCATAGTAAAAATTTCATGGCTAACTCGATGATCCCTTGAATCGCAGTTGCACTGGTTTTGTGTTCTGTAACTCAATACCTCCCTAATTCGATGGTCCCTTCAATATCGAGTTCGGGAGAGTTGACTGTAATGTAGTTAACCATATGAAAATGTGGTCAATGATAAACTACAATAACATGTCATCAAAGTATTTCAATATTTACTTTTTTTTCTATAGTCTCATGCGCTTCCCATGTATACCACAGACAAACAGACATAACATTATAAAATAATTGGTTTGAAAAATATCCTTCGGCTTATTTCCGAAACACTAGCACCTTCTATAAGACACAGATTGAAGAAACCATTTGCAGGTTGAATGACATTAGATTTGCATGCAAAACAAAAATACCAGTTTTACTAGGGGATTAAAATTGGAGTTCTTTTTTGTTAGCAGAGTCGGTGTCGCGTTCCAAAGGCTACGAGCGCTGCCACAACAGTTGCGACCACAGTCCCAACTACACTATGTTTCCGGTTTGACCGTTAAGGCGTGCGCTGAATACGATAGAAAGTGTGTCTGTTTGTCCGTGAATGTATATCATTATGTTTGTAGATAGCTGGCCGTCATACACTGTTATTCTCTTCTTTGCGTTTTGATAGAGTCCTAATTGGTTTAAAACCGAATTTAACCACCATCTTTAGTTCAGTGTAGGGTATTTAAAAATAGTAGTTTACTCAACGAGTGATGATTTTTTGCAGCACAAGTCGTATATTTATCCAACTAGGCTTGCCAAGTATAATAATTATAACGAGTGCTGTAAAAATCGAGTTCTGCAACAAGTTGCGTACAGCATTTTTTGAAATTTAGTAGAAAACCATTTGAAGGTATCAGAAGACATATCAGAATGTTTACACCAAGGTATCTACAAGGGAGGTAGTCCAATGTGTCAGATTTCCCATTCCGCCATTTTGAAATGCCAAATGACAGCTGGAGAGTTTGTTTTGGTTGTTTGGATATCAGATGCATGGCGTGACATAGTAGGTATGGAATGTTTCTTTTACCCCCACATCTGTGGGGTATACGCGGCAAAGTATCTGAATTTACTTCACTGTGTAATGCATTGATAGTAGAATGACTCAACTTACGAGATAAAGTTACAAGAGTACAACTGTCATCGTCAGACGGTGACACCGTGGTGCATACTCTCTTTCATCGTAGACCATCGGTGGTGGGTAGCTCCCGCTGAACTATTCGAAATTTCCACATTTACATGCATTACATGCAATTGTAAACCAATTTTTCAAGTAATCTGCTTTTCTTCGACACAAAACACCGGAATACTACTTTAAAGATGAAAATTTGATTCGCGACAAAATGCTGGATAAACTTTTCACTTCACTGTGTTTATGTTTGTTGGAATAAGCATTCCCTAACAACCCCATAGAAACGGTTGAGTACACAAACCCGCCAGCTAGCCAACTCGCCAACTGTCACTTCCGCCTTCCCCGCAACTCATCACACCGCGCACCCACTGACTGCTAAGATCGGTAAACCTGTCATTATAATAATCTTGGTTTACACCACAATTTTTTAATTACGCAACTCAAAACAGTTGAGTTATGAGAAAGTGTTGCGTAAAGAATCATTACATCACTGGTTTCACTTGCGCAATGACTATTACCACACTACATAGTTCAGTGCAGGAAAGTAGGCCGTTTCATCACAGATTGGCGTAATGAAAAACAGTTTATTACGATGAGAAATTGCAAAACATAATTAACGGCATAAAAAGCATCGACATTAAATGTAAGTTAACAATGAAAGGTTGAAGAATCCGTTCTTGTTTTGCTCCATAGAGTTCGACATCATCGCAAATTCCCTTGTTGATCTTAATTTAAAATGGATTAAAGACTTCTCTAATAACAGCAAACAAACCGAATAAGATTTTTCACATTAGTATAAGCCAACTCACTGAAAAGTAGAAATTTCAAGATGATAGAAAATTCGGGAAAATTCGTATAGCCTAACTTGACAGACAAGGTATGTCACCATTTGAAATGAAATCTGACACAGCAAACAAATTTAATTTGCTCTGACGGACTTTTCCGTAACGTCTTCTTAATCGTCATGCTGCGCTTCCCAATATTTCATTATACCATTTGTGCTTTATTACATTCCATCACATATCAGATTGTAACAAAATTCTTTTCCATGGTAAAATTTAAAATTACAATCATTTACGCTTGTCATTCCGTCCAAACGCTGAATGTTGAATATATTATGCGATATTACAACACATGCTGTAATATTATTTACAAAATCGTAGAAAAACGCAGCAATGGTGGCAATAATAAAGCTAATGTGTTAAAACATGGTGGCACCAGCTTCTGTCATAATATGTGAAAAAAACACAGTTCCGTGAAGTTCAATCACGAACAATAATTAAAATCGGCATGGTAAGTATTTTCTGTGACAATATTATTACAGTCAAGACGCGAACTCCAGTAAGTGATTCTAAAACTAAACCTTTCCAACGTTGACATGGGTAGATATAATTCCACCGTTGTATGTTAGATCCACATAATAAATACGTATTCCTTTCCCCTGTTATCTTATACTTATATCTTATAGCCACAGAACTTATGCATCACTAGGAAGTTAGAGTTAACTTGAGTAATTTTATAGCAAAAGAGTGCAACAATAAAAAAATAATTTTAAATACAGTAGATATGTATGAAAACCAGTCGGCAGGTTTTTTAGATATGTTTTTCATTACATGAACTTTTTTACATTAAGTTTACTTTACATGTCATTATTTCAATACAAAATTATGACGTTAATGGTGGGTGATGTTGCATCACAATTGAGACGTGCATAATGTGCATCTAATTTGACGTGATATTATACATACTTTTTTGGTGTGTATAAATATATATTCATTTTATGCAGGATTAAAAACAGTTTATGGCGGACCAGCATTCAAAACAATCATGCAACAGAATTATTTACGGTCAACATCAAATGCTGAGAGATGCAGAAAAGTCATAAACAATGTTATCATATTGAAACCTTTGAATCTCGAACGATAAATTTGTTTAGTTGTCATATTTGCTGAATATGAAACGTTATTAGGAGTTCAACTAATTTTTAATGTAAATTCGAGCTCTTTAAGTGCTACAATTTTGAATTCAATAAAACATTAAAATATTGGATATAATCTACTTTTCATGCACAATTTTAAAATATTTTTTTTTATCACACACGCATTACACTAAACCTGCATTGAATTAGATTGTACCGTTCAACAGTGTTGGATTCTATCCAAAAGATTGATATCGGAATGAAATTTTTAGCAAATAAGGACAATCAGCAGCACACAATCGTGAGTTCAAGTTTACACAATATTGTTTTGCATCCATGATCTTAAAAAAAAGTTAAATGTGAGTGTTCAAGTTCTCCAAGTGACTCAAATTGTTGTTGTTGAAAATATTTCACGATTAGTAACAATTTAAAACTGGCTCCGTTATGTGTTATAGCGCTTGAGCCTATGAAAACATGAGTTTATCTTGGAAAAACTCTGCGACTTGGAATAACAGTCCTAACATTTGCACATTCTTCTTCTTTCTCGCATTACGTCCCCACTGGGACAAAGCCTGCTTCTCAGCTTAGTGTTCTTATGAGCACTTCCACATTTATTAACTGAGAGCTTACTGTGCCAATGACCATTTTTGCATGCGTATATCGTGTGGCAGGTACGAAGATACTCTATGCCCTGGGAAGTCGAGAAAATTTCCAATCCGAAAAGATCCTTGACCGGTGGGATTCGAACCCATGACCCTCAGCTTGGTCTTGCTGAATAGCTGCGCGTTTACCGCTACGGCTATCTGGGCTCCCATGGTGGTACGATAATAGAATGCATATTTAATCTACAGTGAAATATCCTAGAGACGATGTTCCATCACTCGATATCGAAAAAAATCATGATTACTATGATGGATCTCTCAAACAGATTTCCATAGCATTTCTGTTCCATGACTCGATATTTACACGAGTAGATGGTCCTTCCAGATATCGACTCATGGTAGTTTGACTGTATTTTAAATTAGTGCTTCCGATAGAATTGAGTCGTAAACTGTTATTTTATTGTTCCAAACAGAGTTTGGATTTTGATCCGAATAAGCAGTTCGAACCATATTCAAAGAGGGGCGCTGGTCAGCATAAAACTTATGTTATGAGGATATCTCGGGATCCTGATCACTTTGTGGCAACATCTCAAATTTCATAGCTCAAACGATAGTCTTTGAGATACTGAACAACATGGCCGAAGACGCCATCTTTCTAAGTGGTGAGGATCCTGAGATATCCGCTGAACAAATGATTCATGCTGACTATTGCTACTTGGTGGTAGAATCACGAATTTCATGGCTGGAACAAAGATAGTGCTTGAGCTTCTAATCAACTTTGCCGAAGATGACGTTTTCTTAGTAGTCAGAATGCTAAGATATCAGCAAAACAAAATTTCGATGCTCACTAGCGCCGCCTGATGGCACAATTCTGCATTTTAATGACCACCGCATCCTAGCCCCTAACGTACAGAACAACTCTGCTGAACATTATGACCCCCTTTTTCATTACTTTTTAAGATATTGGTCAAACGGTAGTTGACCTTTACGTTATCGACCTCCGACAAGAAATTTGCAAATAGCTGCCATTTCGTCAACTTCTATTCGATTTTTTTAAAACCACCCTCAATTTAAAAGGTTTAAAATGTTTCAGTTATTTGTCATAAATGGACGATCCTATATTAGGGACCATGCCGGAGATATTCCAGGTTGTACTGGGGTCACGAGGTTGCCAAATTCAGGAAGAGTGATTATTTTATTATTTTTTTCAGCTACAACTCTGAAGTTTTTATGTAAAACGTGAGATAATGATCTATTGTCATCATTTCAACATAATTTGAATAAGTGAACAGTTCCGGAACATCGTAGCCGGTTCCGCCAAGGCCAGTTTGGGGACAGTTCCGTTTTATGTCCAAAACATACCGTGCAATGCCTTAATCTTCATGAATTCGGGATAACATGTCAATAAAGGAAGAATAAACTAAATATCCATAGATTTGGCCACTCCAGAGCACCTCACACAGGTTCTGCCAGGGCCTCTTCGAGGATATTTCCGTTTTTTGTCGGAAACATACCGTGTGACGTTTCAATCCTCGTGAATTTGGGATTACTTGTCAATAAACGGAGAATCAACTCATTATCAACTGATTTGGCCATATCAGAGCAATGCAATTCGAATTGAGGCGAGTGAACTGGCTTATTAAGTTTCAAGCCTTAAGCGAAGTATGTACTTCAACAGAAAAGTACCGTTTTGTCTCAAATTCCGAACAGACTCATATTCCGAACACTCAGTTTTTGTATGGCGATTTGGTTGAAATGTTTCGCTGAAATATATCACCAAATAAAAGGAAATGGCAGTGAATTGCAATTCAATTTTAACGTCTCCAATATAATTTATACCGCGGAAGTAGTGATGATTCTCTAGTTTGAGACCAGTAGAACAAGCTCAAATAAATTTATTTGCGAAATTATTCATTTAAATACGATTTATTCGTGCTGTTCGGAATTTGAATCAAGGTGTTCCGAATATGAGACATAATTAACACAGTGTTTGGTATTTGAATCAAAATGTTGTTCCATACTTTAACGTAAAAACAATACTAAAACTAATTAAATCAACATTATTATTAGTACACCCAACAGTTAGACTTTGCGAAGAAATTAAAATTTACACAAATATCAGCCACTTTATGCTAATCAGATGCATTTGAAGTCACTGTTGGCCTTAAGTGTTCGGAATATGAGTCAAAACGGTAATCGCCTATCTCGATGCGTGGAAAATTTCTTGCAAGAAATGGACAAGTAAGGCATTTTTCTTTGATCGCAGTACGCAGTTGAAAAGAAATGTCATTTCAAATGGAGCTCTCTGTAGAAAATTTCTTGACCATTTCTTGAGCAGAAATTTTTACTTTTCTTGAGTGAAACAGCATACTTAGCTTTAAAAAAAAATAATGAAGAATCGTCCAGGATGATGACCACACACCCAGGATGATGACGTTTCCGGCAAAGCTGTTTAATAGGCCAAGAGCAATCATTGATCGAGCTAGGTGGTCCTAAATTTTACGCTAATGAGCATATTTCTCGCGATTAGTATCATACAGGCGTATCTGCAGTGATCGATTTCTCTTCGTCGATTTTCTCTTTGAATTGGTAAATTAAATTCAATCGATTTTCGAAACTTTTTACGATGTAGCATGACAGAGGACGATGAGTACTTTATGCTGAAGCAAAAATGGCAGTCGAAAACAGTCACCTGGCCAAGTATTTAGCTAAAGAGAAAGTCGATGAAGAGAAATCGATCACTGCAGTTACGCCCTTATGATACTGAACGCGAGATTTGTTTTGCACTTAGGCACTTAGAAAGTTGACGTCTTCGGCAGAAATGTTCAGTAGTTCAAGGACTATCATTATTCTTGCCAAGAGAATCGAGATTTCGCCACCTGGCGGTACTCGTGACACAAACCTTTTGGTTTGAAGATATCTTTGCCGAAGACGCCATCTTTCTAAAGCTGTGATTACACAGAGCATGCAATGCATGAACATTTGTGTAAATTGCACGAATGTTCGCGCGAACCGTATAATTGTTAAGCAGATGCGTGATTACACAGGAAATCAAACCAGCTTGTTCGGTGATTCAAAACGTAATAAATATATTTTTCTCACCTCTTCTTAACAACAGTCAACTAACTAAAGCAATGCCTACTTGATCTTGCACATACTTCCAACAACAATATGTGCACGAACTACTAGCGAACATTTTGTACCGTTTTGATTCATATCACGGACAGCTTCAAATTCCGGACACTCTCGTTTGTATGGGAAACATTTCACACGAAATGTTTCAATTTTCGCCGTCCAAAAGTTCTCATTTTCGAGGCTCGTTTTATTAGGTTTTTTCCATAAATATCATTGCAAATTTAGAATGCCCAACTACCTTAGACGTCTATTAAGTGGTTGAACGATTTCAATTGATGATTTGACTGTTCCATTTATGATTATCATGAGCTGTCCGTAATTCGAATCAAAGCGTCCGGAATATGAGGCAAAAGTGAGGGAGCGTCCGGAATAAGAATCATGAAAAGGCCACACGTTTTGATTTATTTAAAATTATTCAAGTTGCGGACGCGTATTCTTTACCCACCATCCGAAAGTTAAGGGCTTCCGACGCTCGATAACGCTAAAAAATCATACAGAATGATTTATTTTGTATGGTCCAAGCTGGGTTATACTTCACTGAGGCCTTAAGTGTCCGTAATATGAATCAAAACGGTAGAAACATATTCGTGCAGTCAATCATGTTGGTTCGTCGAACTTGTGTTGCATAGCAACGATAGAAAGTTGTGTAGTGAAAAAGAAAACAAATTATTCATTTGCCTTGGTCAGATTGACAAACAAAAACATTGGTGTCGGAAAAGAAATTCTCCAAGATTTGTTTCGAAGATTGCTCCAGGGATTCCACTAGAAATTCCTCAAAGATAATCTCGACAGAGATACTGCGATTTTTCAAGGGATTTCACTAGAGATTTCGGCAGAGATTCCTCCAAGAACTCTCAACCGCAGCCCGATTTTTTCAGACCGGCTCAGATAGGGCAACAGGAGTACCTGTAACAATTCCACTAGGAATTCTACTAGGGATTCCTCTAGGTTTTCACCAAGGATTACTCCAAAGATTGCTCCAGGAAAAACTCTAGTGAGAAGAAGTTTATGCAGGAATGCCTCCAGTGATTCCTCCATAGATTGATCTCACAACATTTATGTTGAGATCCATTCAAGAATTCCTCCAGCAGCTGGTACAGGGATTGCTCCATAGATTCTTTCAGAGATTTTTTAGATTTCTCTTGAATTTTTTCCAGAGACTGCTTTTTCCAGAGGATTCCTCTAGAAAATCTCTGAAGTAATTCTTGCAGAGTTGACACCAAGGGTTTCTCTAAAAATTCCTACAACTCCTTTAGGACTATTAAAGCTATTTCTTCAGAAATTCCTCCAAGGACACTTGCAGGGGTTTCCCAGGTAGTACTCTTGAAGTTATTCCAAGAAAAAAATCCGGAGATTTCCTCACGAATTCCTGCAGTAATTGCTCCGAGCATTCTATAAGGAATTCTTGCAGAAATTATCCCAAGGATTATACAAGTAATAACTTCACGAATTTCGCAATAACTCCCTTCATGAATTCTCCTAGAAAAATTACTCTGAGGATTTCTGAGGTAATCCTACAGGGAATCATCATCCATTTTTCTGGAGAATTTTTCTGAATATCCCTTATTTTGAGGGTTTTATTAAGAATTCCTCTAGAAAATCCTTCGAGTATTTCCCCGTGAATTCCTTCATAAATTTCATCAGAAATAACCTAAAGAATTCATCCAGAGATTCTTCGAAAATAAGGGGGGTCTGTAGCCATGAGGTTACGCTTTCGCTCCATAAGCGGAAGGTCATGGGTTCGATTCCCAGCCCCTCCACAAAAAAACCGTCCAGCTACCAGAAGACGCCTCACGGTGGACCGTGCTTTGGGAAGCTCATCCATCCTCCGTCAGTATCAGATGGTGACTGAGACAAACTGACCCTCTTCGCAGGCAGCTAGCCTCACTAACAACAGAGCTCTCTCCTACCTGCTCGGTGTCAGAGTAAAAGAGTAGGAGAGAGTGAAAATAAGATGTCAATATAGATAAGTTAAAAATAGATCTGTATCGGTAAAGAAGAAGCTACAGATCAGCCCGCCTTCTGATGCTGCTGGAGGTATCCCTAGAGAAATCCCAGAAATAATTGTTGTAGAAATTTCCAAATTTCTGGAGGAACGGGAGCCCCTGGAATAATTTCTGGAGAAATTATAGAAGGAATACCTTGTGGTGTTTCTAGAGAAATTCATGGAGTAATGGAATAGAGTTCTATCGGAAACGCTTGAAAAATACGGTTGTGATCGAAAGTTCTTCATGAAGAAATTCTTGGAGATAATTCTTCGACGAATCCCTGAGATATCGCCACTGTAGAAATTTCGAGAAATTTATGGAAAAATCTCCTGATTGAATCTCTGCATGAATCCATTGAAAATTTCTGGAGGCATTATTCGAAAAATTCCTGAAGAATTTCAGAACAAATCCCTGGATCTCTGGAGTAATTTATGAAGGAATCTTTGGAAACATTCCTGAAGGAATCTCATGACTTTTTAATGCGTTAGGTTAAAAGAAGTTTGGTTTGGTGTTTGGTGGATTGGATTACTTGAGGAAAACTCTGATGGTATTCTGAATGAATTCTTAAGAATTTCAGAAAAGTTTCCGCAATAATCTTAACTGAAATCTCTGGCGAAATGTTAGTAGCTATACTTTTTGTAAACGAGCTTAAAGAAAACGCTGGAAAAACGTCGAATAAAATCAGTAGTCAGTGAGTGCCAAGTAGAATGAAACAACAACAAAACAAGTTGTAATTCCATTAATAAATTCACCAATTGCTGATTAAACTTACCGTATTAGTGCATCGAGTCCACTGTGAATGCAGTTTTGAATCCGTAACTTACTAAACGCTGATAAAAACTCGTTTATTTGCACTCTGTGGGTTTTCGCCATTCGACATTAGAGGCAAACAAAGGATCACCCTTCGAACAGTTATCTTGTGTGACGCTGTTATATCCACCATGCCACACAACGATCATACATCACGGCTGCGGAGCAACTCACTCGTGAAGTCTAGCGCGAAGAGCACTGATGCTGACATGACTGTTGCAGAACTCGCCAACCTGATGCAGTCTCAACTGGCTACCTTCCAACGAACAGTCAAGGAGGACTTTAAAAAGCTCGGTGACTCGGTTGCGAGAGGATATAGCATCGGAAGCTACTAGAGGAGAATAATAAAACGTTCAATAGCCTATCTACGACGATCGACGAAGTGAAAAGAGATACATCTCTGGCGTTGGACAGATCCGCTCGGATGAATGATCTTTTGGTGAGCGGAGTGCCGTTTGTAGTTGGTGAGGACCTATCGAACTACTTTCGTACATGGTGTAACTCATTTGGTTATGCAGAGAGAGACCATCCACTTGTCGACATCCGACGACTCTCCAAAGGAACTCCAACAGCTGGAACTGTTTATATGATCCTAATACAGTTTGCCATCACTGTGCAACGTAACGAATTCTATTCTCGATATCTCAACTCTCGTTCGTTGTCGCTCTCTGGGATAGGATTCTCTGTTGACAAGCGAATTTACATCAATGAATATTTGGAGCCCATCGTCAGAAATTTGCGATCAAAGGCGCTACAATTGAAGAAGGCTGGAAAACTGCGAGGATTGTACCCCGTTTGGCATAAAGTCGTTTGGCATAAAGCCGTTTGGCATAAAGTCGTTTGGCATAATGGACGTTTGGCGTAATGGCCGTTTGGCATAATAAAGCCTGTCCACGTTAAATTTCGGACACCCAAATAATGGCAGCAAAAAAAAGTTACTCATAATTCAACAAAAACAATTGTTTATTTCAGAATAAAAGAGTTATATCTACAAAATAAACAGTTGACAAGGATGTTAATCCTTCTTTCTGTAAAATTCTCGAACTTTCTGTGGTACACCCGCCATCCGTGTCCGAAATTTATCGTGGACAGGCTTTAGTCGTTTGGCATAATGATTGAGTTAGAATGAATATCGGCATTTTCGAAGCTTTTACCGAGATCAGCACCACTGAGCCCATAGCAAAAAGAATATAAAGTATCGTTGAACTGTTGCGATATACATATTTGAAAATAGTAAATTGTCAAAGAAAGTTCGCAGTAATTAATAAAGGGAACGCACATATTTTGCTGCAGATCAAGCTCTGTCCCAGTTTGTACGTAACACTTGATGAAAATTACTTGGTAAAAGAAGGAAAAATGTATTTGCAAAATATTAAAAGCTCTTATCCAAAGATCTATTATTGCAGCATAGTGCAAAAATAGCCTATATACAAGAGCATATTATTTTTCGTTTAAAATGTTTAGGGATCTAACACTGTATATCTTCTCACAACATAACTCAAATGAACTACACAAAACTTTTGAACGATTCAATATAAATTTTGATTTTAAAAATGTATATCAAAAACGCTGTCTATTCTCGAAAGGAGGGAAAATTTATGCAGTTTAAATAGGTGCTATAATAGTCTTTAGTGGCTGGAAGGTAAACGAGCAAGAACGATGGTCAATTCGCTCACCACCCTGAAATGTTTAAAGTTACGACAAGTATGAGTGTCATAAATTTTTCGGGGAAGTGGACTTTTTGTTGAAGCGGGATATTCGTGAAACTGGTATTCGGAATACTGGCGTTCGGGGTAATGACATTTGGGGAACCGACATTACGGGAAAAGTAGCACAACCCATTAAAGTAACTGCAGTAATCGATTTCTCTTTTCGCTGATAACTTGAGCGGATCAATGTTATCAATTGCCTCCATTTTGTCAGTCTATCAAAAATCTAAAAAAAATATCTAAAAAATAAAGAAATCTTGAAAGAACAGCCTATGTATAAAAGAAGGTGAAATTTGTTTCAATTTCAAATGAACAGTTTTTATGCCTATAATTGGTTACATCATATTTAAAAAAAATCCAATGTTTGAAAGAAGGGTAAATTAGTGCTAAATATATCAAAATCATCAGTGCAGAAAATTATTCCAATAGCGGAACTCTAAAGAAGAATAAATATTTGAAAGAAGGGTAATTTCTGCATAAATTATAAAATATTATTGACAATAACTTTCCTAATATGCTTTAGTTTATTCAAGAGCATATGTTTGTAGAATGAGGTGACATTTTGTATCAATTATTGTCAATTATTGACTCCAAAACAAGCCCGAATCTCATCTTAAGAAATTCTTGGTTTCAGACTCATTATGCCAAATGACTATTATGCCAAATGACCATTATGCCAAACAACCGTTTACCAAACGACTTTATGCCAAATGACCATTATGCCAAACGACTTTATGCCAAACGGCTTTATGCCAAACGACTTTATGCCAAACGACTTTATGCCAAATGACCTACCACCAACTGCGAGCGGTTTTTACACGGAGTGGCGTGCTATTTGTACGGAGAATCGGAGAGGATAAGGAGATCGCCGTGTCTACAGAGAATGATCTATGTTTATTAGCCAAAACCCTTTCCTAACAAGCTTTTCTTATCCTTCCGCTCCTTCCCACACATCCCGTGATTCCTTATCCTAAAAGTTTTGTTCGAGATTATGCTGCTGCTGTTGCTGTGATGTTCCCTGCTCTTGATGATGCGATAGCTGCTGTTGTTAGTCTACATTAGGTGGACACTGAATAAATGCTCTCTAATGTTTGCCGTTCTGGTTATGTAGTTTTAACTATTAGTTACCTGTTTTTTTTCTTTGCGCCATGTATTTGTTTGAATGATTTGTATGATATTATTTGTTTCGAAAAATGTAATTTTTAATGAAGTGCTTTTTTATCATTCTCCCTTATTAGTTAAGTCCTTTTTTTACCTAATGGCTAGTAATCCAAATTTTTACACCTCGACAAACTGGTGCATTCCAGGTACTGTGATAAAATCTGCTTTAATTAGAAATAAGCTTTCTGTGTGCTGTGTAAATAGTCAAAGTATTTGTGCTCGTGAGGAATTGCGTGCCATAGTTAGTGTCAGTAAAGTTGATATTGTATGTGTAAGCGAAACATGGTAAATTAAAAAGGTTAATAGTTCTATTTTATCAATTGACGGATATAACATAGTTAGACATGATAGAGTTGGTCGTCTAGGAGGTGGAGTGTTAATTTATATTAAGTGTGATATACCTTTTAACCTTGTAGCCAAATCCGATAATCAAAGTGGTGTTGCTATTACAGAATTTTTATCCATTGAAGTAATTCTACAAAATGAAAAACTATTACTAACTGCTTTTTACAACCCACCTGAAATTGATTGCACTGAACCACTTGAACACTTGCTAGCATTATATGGCAATACACATAGTTACGTTTACCTCCTAGGTGATTTCAATACTAATCTTTCTGTAAGTTCACCTAAATCTAATAGCATGCGAAGTATTTTATCTACCTATTCAATACAATACCTAGGAAGTGAACCCACGTTCTTTCATAAAAATGGATCATCTCAATTGGGTTTAATACTTACTAATGACGTGACTAAAGTTTTAAGATTTAGTCAAATAGAAGCACCTGTGCTATCAAACCATGATCTTCATTTTGCTTCTCTTGATTTTGAACGAGAAGTGCATCCAATTAAAGTTGAGTATCGCGATTACAATGCTATTCGAATTGATTCACTAGTGAATGCATTTTATTCAGCTGATTGGAGAAGTTTCTATCGCTCAAATGATTCTAATCAACAATTAGAATTTTTTAATGCTCTATTAACGGATCTACTTAACCTGTATGTCCCTATACGAACTACTAACTCCAACAAAAAATTCAATCCGTGGTTCAATAATGAAGTTGGCAAAGCTTTAGCTAAACAAAATTATTTTAGTTCCAGGCTTGATCCAAAGCTTCCAGCAAAAGAGCTATGGAAGAATTAAAAATGATAGGGATAAATCCGCCTAGTATGCAAACAACAAATTCTTTTACTGCTAATGAAATCAATCATATGTTTTGCCAAAATTTCACAGACAATTTCTCATTAGATCAATCAAATGTAACAAATTATGTTGATCGTGAACCATTTTACTTCGATAGAATAGATGAAACTGATGTCGTGTATGCTATGAACTCAATCAAATCTAATGCTCTTGGCTTAGATATGTTACCAATGAAGTTTTTGAAGGCTATTTGTCCGATATTAATTAAACCGATCACTCATTTGTTCAATTCTATCATCAAAGTATCCTATGTGCACTATCAAAAGTGTTTGAAAAAATAATCAAGTCAAATATTTCCTGTTATATAAGTAGATTTAATTTGTTGAGTCAATTTCAATCGGGATATCGTTCGAAACATAGCACAAAAACTGCAATGCTCAAAATAATTGATGACATTGGTGTTGTTGTGGATAAGGGACGACCTGTCGTACTTATTCTTCTAGATTTTTCAAAGGCATTCGACACCTTATCACACGCCATATTGTGTCGTAAACTTAAAACAAAATTCTCTTTTTCAGATCATGCAGCAAATTTAATTGAATCTTATCTATGCTCGAGGTCGCAGGTTCTATCAAGCTTTCTACCCGTTACTTCTGGAGTGCCGCAGGGCTCAATTTAGGCCCAATTTTATTTTCTTTATTCATAAATGACCTACCTTGTGTTCTGAAAAATTGCCAGATTCATCTTTTTGCGGATGATGCTCAATTATATTATAAATGTTTTGAAAATACATCGACAAAAATTTTGCAAGATATCAATGATGATTTGCAGCGGATTGATGATTGGTCTCTCAAAAACAAGCTAACATTGAACACTCGGAAAACTAAGGCTCTCTTCATTTCAAATTGTGCCTTCCTGACTCGTTGAAACCATTTTTGAAACTCAATAATGAAGTTATCGAGTTCGTTGAACATGCTACTAGTTTAGGCATCCGAATTGAATCAAATTTAGAATAGGATAGTTATATCTTGTCACAATATGGTAAAATTTATGCCTGTTTAAGAACGTTATCGAAATGTGCATCATTCTTGTCAAGCAGGACAAAATTAAAATTGTTCAAAAGCCTAATTTTTCCCTATTTTTTAGCTTGTGATTTTCTGCTAGATTCTGTCTCATTGCTTACCTTCAATAAATTAAAAGTAGCATTGAATACGTGTATTCGCTATATTTTCAGTTTAAAAAGATATTCCAGCGTTTCTCATTTACACCACTTAATCATAGGATGTCGCTTAGAAAATTTCAGTAAACTCCGTTGTTGTCTATTTTTACACAAGCTGTGTAGCACAAAACAACCCGATTATTTGTACAGCAAGCTACAACTTGCGAGAAGCACTCGTTATAAAAAATATATTTTACCACGATATCATACAACTAAGTACGGGAATTCATTTTTTGTGCGAGGTGTAGTACATTGGAATTCATTGCCTATAAACCTTTCAAATGAGAAATCATACTTAGCTTTTAAGAGAGGATGTGAAGAGCACTTCAAATAATTTTAATTGTAAATGTATTAGTAGAAATTATTTAGTTATTCTCAATAACTCTTGCAAACGGCGATTTCTTCTACATTAAACTACTTTGTGTAGCATAAAAAAAAGACATGATTCTTACGTTCCATATATTAGAGCAATAAATAATAATAATAATAAGTTGCGGGTGGTTGATTTGTCCGAGAAAGTTGTATACTTTCAGACGTTACGCCAATTTGCAGAACACTTCACCTACCTTAAATTAACTGCTAACGGTAAAGAATTAACGTTTTTGAATCTATCTTCTTCATAAATAAAAATAGAAAGGTGTTTGTATGTCACGAAATGGCTTGAGAACGGATGAACGGATTGACGTAGGTTTCAAAGTTGCACTTGACAAGGTATGCGATGTGATGGAGCGATGCAAAATTTTGTGTGATTTGAATGGGGGATTACATGACGTTCTACAACAGGCTACTTAATGGCAAGATGAAGTTTGCCGGGACCAATAGCTAAGTTATAAAATTTTTCGGTTACTTACTTACTTTGGTCCTTAAAAAACCCGTTGGAACTCTTTGAAATATTACTGCGATGGAATAAGATCATAGCAGGCAAAGCATCGGGTTATTTGTAGTCAATACAACTTCAGCCATTCGCACCTTCAGAAACTGAGAAACAGAGTTCAAAACATGGGTATTTTGAATCGAACTACAAATCCAATTGTTTTGTAAAAATGAAACTACCTGAAATGCAATATGAGTGTTCTGGATACGGTCTATGATTATGCCGAAACAAATTCCACTTTTAAATTTTGGAAGGCCAATGTTTAATTTTTGAAGTTTTGATTCCAATCATAATCTTGGAGGGATTCTGATTAGAATTCTTAACGACCATTCACTGGATTCTAAACTGAATTATTTCTGGATTTTCATCAAAATCTTCTTTGGATTTTTGTGAGCATCCTCACAGGATTCTCATATAAATCTCGTTCCAACTCATCAGAATCCTTTAAGGATTCTCATCGGAATTCTTTCAGATATCCCATCAAAATCCTCTCGGAATTTTCATCAGAATCTTTTCGAGATGCTCATCAAAATCTTCCTCGGGTTCTCAAAATCTCAAAATTTGAGAGGATTCTTATCAAAATCCTCTCAAATTTTTCATAAGCAACCTATCTAGATTCACATCAGAATTTTCTCATAGTTCTAGCGTTAGCGTTAGCGTTAGCGTAGTTACGGTATACTTCGTAGATTGAATACTAGCAACATTCATGTTTCATTTTGAGAAATTCATTCAGAATCAGAATTTTCTCATAGTTCTCATCAGAAACTTTCAATCATCAGAATCAATCCAGGATTCTCATCAGAAATCAGAATTTTAATCATAATCCTTTCTGGTTTCTCATCATTATTTTTTCTTTAACTTAATATAACTCAATACCCTGATAAGCTAGAAGTCTGCCGTTTTCGGTAAAGTTGTTCAATGGACCGAACGCTATCTGGTAGTGAAAAATCTGTTTGGGAATTCATCTGCTAGGTGGCTCTGATAACATTTTGCCTTCAATTTTCTACAACTCAAGATCTTGATGAACTAGAAAGTTAGAGTCTTCGACAGCAAGATCATAAGTTATAGAAAGTTGAAGAAAATGTGTTATTAGCGCCACCTAGCGGACGAATCCCCAAACAAATTTTCACTCTTTTAAGTGTATTCTGAGCAGAATCTCAATAAAGAAACTTAAAAGTACATTGGAGCACCTTGTACCTTTTAGATCCGCCCTAAATGCTTATATTTGACAGATACGCGTATTTCGACTACCACATGCAGTCTTCCTCAGTGTTCGTTACTCGTATCTACTAGTGGCTGAAAAAGACTGCAAGTGGTAGTCGAAATACGCACATCTGTCAAAGATAAGTATTTAGAGCGAAATAAAAAGTTACAAGGCACTCCAATCTACTTGATTTTGATAACCCAAGAAAATGCGGAATAACTCTTGAACTTCCTGGACCATATTTCTAAAACTGTTAGACCTTTAATTAGAAGAGTTTTTTGGGAACTTCTGGAAATTTCGGCAGAATCCATCAAGAAACAAAAAAAAACTTATGCAGGATTTAGTGTGTTTTTCAGGTTGCA
This sequence comes from Aedes aegypti, assembly GCF_002204515.2. NCBI lineage: Eukaryota > Metazoa > Arthropoda > Insecta > Diptera > Culicidae > Aedes > Aedes aegypti. Next base: position 87,485,224 of record NC_035107.1, read on the forward strand.
AATGTATATTGGCTGTATGGTTCCAGGTCATTTGGCCGAATACCATTTGGCTGAATGTCATTTGCACGAAATTTAAAATAATAGTGAACTACAATTAGCATGAATTTGTAATGAATTTCAAAACCGAGTTTCAAAGAACAGTTTAGAGGAACATCCGAAATATTAACAATTGTATTCACTTCTTTGCTAGCGGTAATTTAATTTCATTTTTAGCAACCCAAAATTTAACTTCTTCTTCACATCGGAAAAACAATGAGCTTCTTTGACGCAAGTATTCATCGAGTTGTTTGGGTTACTGATATACGCAATGAACGGTGCAGAGTTCAGTTCACACGTTGCAATCTTAATTTTGGAGGAGAATGACATCTCACATTAGTTATCTATTGTGCTAAAAAATACATGTTTGTAATCAGACGCTTTGTTAACGTATTATAATAAGCATTAATTCAAATAACTATGAAAAATATTCTAATATTGGAAAATAAGGAAAAATCTTTTATAAAATTTTAAACAAGTACGGCCGTCCTTAGCCGAGTGGTTGGTGTTCGAGGCTACAAAGCAAAGCCATGCTGAAGGTGTCTGGGTTCGATTCCCGGTCGGTCCAGGATCTTTTCGTAATGGACTAATTGACTTCTCTGGGCATAGATTATCATCGTACCTGCCACACGATATACGAATGTGAAAATGGAAACTTTGGCAACAAAATCTCTTAGTCTATAACTGTGGAAGTGCTCATAAGAACACTAAGCTGAGAAGGATCTGTCTCAGTGGGGACGTGATGCCAAGAAGAAAGAAGGTACTATCTAAAGCTCCGTAAGCAGAAAGCATTTTGTGTATGAACATCACAAGAGTATGTTGCGCAGTTATGTCCTTTCCTTGACTTCCCTGGGCATAGAGTATCATCGTACCTGTCACACGATATACGAATGCAAAAATTGCAACTTTGGCAAAGAAAGCTCTCAATTAATAACTGTGGAAGTGCTCACAAGAACACTAAGCTGAGAAGTAGGCTCTGTCCCAGGGAGGAAGTTAATGCCAAGAAGAAAAAAAGAATAAGAAATAGAAGAAAAGAAAGAATCAAGTGTAATGCAAATAATTGTTATATCAGTATTACTACAAAGAACTACCGATGATTTAAAGAAGGTAACATTCCCTAAAAAAATATAAGCTAAATTATTGCCAACCATAATGAAACCAGTACATATCGAAAGAATAGCTTATGTTTAAAAAAAGGAAAAATTTCTGATGAAATTAATAAAAAAAACTCTTCAAACCCTAGCACACCGTTGGTAATCCAGAGACGAACCTATCAAAGCTTAGAATCTTGACGCGAGTTCACAACTTCGTCCTGAATGAACGAATCGTCTTGGAGTACTTATACAACGACAAACATGACGTCTCGCCACATCATAAACATCGACAAATTTATTAGCTGATCAGTTATTGGGCCACACTTATGAATGCTACACATCAGCGTAGAAATTTTTTTATTATTTTTTTGTTCGTAATTCGGTCAAATGACCCGTTCGGCCAAACGGCATTTGGCCAAATGGCCGAACACCGACTGGATGAAGGGTAATATACTATGAACCGAAATCGTTTTTTTGTTCATATTTAAAAAAACACTCATATAAATCTAACATTGCATATCAGATATCAAGTGCAATGTAATAAAAGATTTCCTCAATATTGCTTCGATTTTGAACAAAAAAGCTGGTTTTATGGTGGTTATTTTCCTCCGAAATATACTAACAAATCTTCCTACATCCAAGCTTTCTGATTTTTTGGCCCAAAAGAAAAAATAACGTAATTCGTTGAAGATTACCTTGTTTTGTTGGCTCCCATATAATTTGAATGAAATCAAAAGCTTTAAAATTGATTTCATTAAAACTAGTTTATTATTACTTTAGATCTTTTGCTTCTAACTCCCTCATCTGATATACCAAGCCTAATTTAGTTTGTTTTTACTTACTAAAAATTGAAAACAATATTCATCTAGCAGGAACATAAATTTAAATCACTCTCTTGGGTGTTTATTGGACACAATTTCTTCACTGCAATAAACCTTGTCGAACACTTGTGGCAAAAGTGCAACCAAGAGAAAGCAAGTCTAGCAAAAACCACTTCCGATCCATTTACATTTTCAAAAGGTCATGTCGTTTTTCACTGCTCATCTTACGAGCAGCATAAGTACCCTCTATGAATAGACACGTTTCTTCATCCGCAGTGGGACGTCCCAGTTAAATGGCTTCCAGATTGGCAGTGAGTTGTCACATCGACGCACTCTTCTCTCTGAAACGCCTTCCAGATGGTCGTTCGTTGACTTTCTTCCTCCGTAATTTACGACCAAGGACCAAGAAAACAACTCGGCATGGGTGCTCTTCCTGGCCTTGAAACAGTACTTCGAGCCTAACTCAATCATTTACCCATTACATGCAGGCGACAAACAGTAAGGCGCAGTTGAGAGAGGAATCAAATGAAATGGTTCGAAATCGAAACACAACTGGTAAGAAGTTCGTTCACTTTGCAGGGGGTGGACCTTTTCTTCGGAAGCAACCTTGCTTGAGGTCATTTTCCTTCCGATAGCCGGGAAAGTCATTGGATTCCTGGGCTTTTGCTCCCACGCTATTCGAGGCATCTGCTGAATGACTGACTAACGTGTTTGCTTTGCTATCCCGTCAATTTTCCTCCGACTACAAGCTCCAGCATCAGAGAAAGTGGAGTTACTAAGGGAAAACTTTTTTCTGGCAAAGATCAAAACGAAATTGTTTGTCAAGAATCGCTTTTTTTCTGTGCACCTTCAGTTGAAGTCCTGCGTCCAAAGCATGGGGGTGCCGAACGATGGTAATGACCTGTGTTCAAGCTGTTGTGCCCGATTCTACGAACTTGATTTCTATGCGCCGAACGATTCAGACGACTAGCGAAATGGGGAGGAAAAAGCTAGAATCCATTCAACTACCTCCGAGTCAGAGTCAGAGTCCGGGTGGGTGGACCTCCGAGAAGAAAGAGAAAGTACACGTTTTCTTTTGCTGATTGTTCGGGTTCGGTCTGGTTGCCACTAACAAGATTAGACGTCCTGCTGAGGGGTGGTTTTTGCACTAGCCTGGCATTGATGGCCATGCTCCAGAATGAAATGGACGTTGGAAGGTAATGCGGAGGACAGATGCGGTTCAGTTCGTCAGATGATGGAATTCAGATCAAATGAGAATGGTTTTCTCTTGAGCTGTTGTTGAGTTTAAATCAATTTTGTTGGAAGAAGCAAATCTTTCATTATAATTCAGAGATCGTGGGTAAGCGAATATAATTTCAAAATAATGTTAATTTCTAATTTGTATCACAATTGTGTTTGCTTACTCGATTTTTGCAGCCTGGTTCTCTGTTTGTCTTGACATTTCCACTATAACGCTGCCATACACTCGGAAATAAAAATAATCGCATAATTACTAAAGTCTAGGCATAAATGACTATTTTCTATGTGTCTCTCTTTCATTTATCTGTGATTTTTTACACTAACTGTAATTTCGATTGCTAAGACAAATAGGATAAAAATTTCCAGAATGAATTGCAGAATGAAATAGAAGCAGATAGAAAATAGTCATAAATTAGTAAAATTTAGTAATTCTGTGACAACCCGTCATTCTGAGTGTACCTTCCCCTTATCTCCCTGGCAACTGCGCTTCAGGTGTTTTCGTCACTCATGATTTTGAGTACATTATTTTCCAGGTGCAAATTGGTCTTACAGATTTCAAGCATCTCTTTACATAACTCTTCTACCCTTGGACTTTTGAAGACATCCAACTCCAGCGTCTCCACGTTCTCATACTCCGAAAACGATGGTGTCAGCGTAAGCGTAGTTTTCCGGACATGATGGTGATGTTGTGTGTCAGAACTGATATACCTACTGCCTGAAGTGTTCAAGAAACCACGTGGAGTCCTATAACAACTATTGAACGACTTATAAGCCCTGCTTTAGCACTATGTCTCCAGTTTGGAATGGTATGTACTAAATGGTTATTAACTAATAACCCTACTGGTTTTGCGTCTGATGCTAGCTCACTATTTCATACTTTCTCATCACCAACGTCAACAGATTGGGGATGAATCCATAGATTTGCTGTTCTTCCAAAGATTCTGCTGCTGCTGCGTTCTTGAGAACCAATTCGCACCGTCTGTCCAACGTTCCCGGTGTCTTTTCGCTGGTTTCCAACGCCGTATCCCAAGCAAGAATCTCTAACCGCAGTTCCCTTATAAAGTAACGCTAGCTAGCATACAACTTGTACTGCTTCTCAGATCGTCGACGCTTAGAATTATGCACGCTAATGCCTATCAGTGCCGACTTACAATTACATAACCTCCCACGTCTCCGTTACCGTCATCTTGACTGCCTCTAGTGTTTCACACATTACTGTTGGTGAAACAACTTCGATAAACCACCTTCCTGAAAAAAACTACAATGCCAAGACTTCAGCCTGAAATCAGTTTGCTTCCCATTGTGCTGGTAGTAGCTCTTCAGAATCTTATACAAATTTTTTTAAGTGAAGTGAAACAAACATGAATCAAACCGGCGGCGGAAATGTTAATCGCCCTCAGCAAAATAAGCCAATGAACATGAATACCGGTAACCAAAATCAAAGAGTTACGCAAACCTAACCTCAAAGCATGGCTTTCCAGACTCCAGAAGATGGTAACGAACGGCTGGCAACCTGTTTGATGTGTGGTGGACCAGAGGATGATGATTTCAACATGGTGAGTTGCAATGAATGCAAGATGTGGGCTCATTTCAAATGCGCCGAAGTAACGGATGAAGTTAAAGATGCCGATTGGTTCTGCCAAGAGTGCACCAAATCTCACGATACATACTTGCGGGTCTCGAAGAAAAGGGCGTCGAAGAAAGGGTCTACAAAGAGTGGAGTTGATTCGATACGGAGCGGAGGTTCTTCCGTCGCTGCACATGTCGCTGAAATAGAAGAAGAACTACGTGCGAGGGAGAGTGCTCTATCGGATCAAATGGCACTCAGATCGAAACGTCTGGAGATGACTCGAATTTGGAATGAGAAGCAGTTACGAATGGAGAAGGAAATGCGTGAGAAGGAACTTGAGTTGGAAAAACAAATGCACGAGCTTCAGCTGAAACAGGAAAGAGAGCTGTTGGATCGTCAACTGGCGTCCGAGCGAGAGTTTATTAAGAGAAGAGACTCAATTCGACAGGAGGTACAATCCAGTAAAGATAAGGTTCAAAATTGGCTCACGCAGCGAAAGCAGTTGACTTCGTCACCGAAAAAAGATTTCCGTTGAGCGTATCCAAAAGGACCAGTTCCTGAAACCGGAACTGTAAGGACTTCAACGAATGACATGAGACAAGAAACCAATTCGGATGACGATTACAGTGAAGAAAGCGAGTTAGAAGAAGAGCGAAGGACGATTCTGGACTGTTCACTAGGGTTGAATGGTAGCAGGAGAAATGGACCGGGGCTGCAAATAGCTCGAGTGACTAAAGAGCAACTGGCGGCTAGACAGGCCGCACAGTGCTTCGTCCCTTGGACAAAAGTCGAAAAATCAACTTTCATATGCGACCGAATCAAGTAGGCCATGATGTTGACATATGTTTTGAGCGTGTAGTACAGATATTAGAAAGTTCGTGCAGTTTTAAAAACAAACCAAAACACCACGTGTTGACAAGTTGTTTCATCGTTCTATATTATTTATTGTTTTCGTGTCAATCCAGTCCCTCTACAATTCGCTTCATTCCCATCCTTATTATATTTTCAAAATGAAAATCGTTTTGGACCGTATTGAAACAAGTAAGTAGGAGTCATTCCATTCAATTTTCTGTGATACATTTTAACAATTGTTGAAAAAGATGCTTCTGAGCTACATGCTTTTTAATACAGAAAAAAATTAAAACACTTATCTTCTTTTTGCCCATACAAAAAAGTACCTCAAAGTACCTTTTTAAAATCCACTTAAAAATAAAGTTTCAAGTATTTTTTAAATTCTGGAAGTGATTCCAGCTGCATATGTTTGCCAATTGTATGTCATCTTATGATTTTTTAGGATATGCTGCCACAACCATCAATAAAGATTGTTTCGAGCAGTAGTTTTCTGCCGCTCCACCCAATCGGAAAAATCACGTTCTGGATTTCATGTACAGTTGTTATCGCACTGATTCTTTCTCCAAGACATTTGAGAACGAGCTAAAGACGTTTTGCAAATTTTATTGTTGCAAAATAAACCTAAAGTGGGCTTAACGTGGAAGATCATACCAAATTTTCGTGAAGCAAAACTCCGACTGGTTACCCGACTAGAGGCTTGAAACAAAAATATAATAAAATTTTATCAGAATATGATATGCATATCATATTATGATATAATTTTGTTAGGCTCCGTTATCCATTGAACATAATAAAACAGAAATATAACATAATGTGTTTTATTTCCCTTTGAGATATTTTTTTGTTCATTTTTAACAACTTTAAAACAAAATAAATAGATAGTTATGCATTTCAATAATATACAATATTATCGTATATCGAACAGTATTATAATTTTGATACTTTGTATCAAACATTATAACTTAGTTTGATATGTTTTTGATAGAATTAAGACACATTTTGTTATGTTTATGTTACTATTCATACACTTTTTGTTATAATTTTAGTTATTTTAACAACATCCTGCTTCATGTTTGTAATAACCTATGTTCGAAAAAAAAATTAAAACATAATAACATATGCTGATATAATTTTGTTATGTACCCTTAGTCGGGTAGCAAAACCAGTTCAGCTCCCGCGCAATCAGGAAACTGATGATGCAGATATTTCCAGCTCGGCTGGAATGTTCAAGAAAAACTTAAAAGGGACGTGTTGCAGATCTTATCAATAAAGAGCTCGCATTCGCCGGCCATTTATCAAATTCTTCAAGTGGGGATCAAGTACAGGTCATGACTGCAGCACAGGCATTAGCTTTGAACATTGATTTAGATGCGTCGGACCGAAAGTTCAATTTGCTTCGAACCACTTTGAACGAATTACATCCGAACTTGCTTTCTAGCCTTTATGCGCGAAAGCAAGAGAAACAAAAAATAATTCCGAAACCGATTTCTGCATCAGAAACAGCTGCTACAGTCGATCTGCAACAGCTCATGAATTGTACTGCATCCAGTATCATGAAGGATATCTCGTAGGAAGCATCTACTACTGTGAATCTGGTTTGCAAGTGAGGCTTCGATGGAAGTTCAGGACACAGCATGTACAAACAAACATTTTCGGAAGCAGGAAAATCGGATGAAAGTTTGCTGACCGGAACTATTGCGATGTTCTGTTGAAAATGATCGAAATAAAAGAAAATTAAACCCTCTGGTCAAACGACATTTCAATTTTCTTTTGTAGCAATAATTCAGTTCTCGGATGAATAATAGCTCGTAAATGAATTGTGTTGCCAATAAAAAGAAACTTTATTCAACCTTTTTTATTGGATTTCATTTTCTTCATTGGAATAATCCGTACTTCAATTTTTTTTATAAAAAGTTGGTTATTGAGACACTTTTATGGTTACGCATGTCACATACATCGTTCATGAAAAAGACTCAAGTACTTTTTCATGCCTTTTTATTTTCAACATTTCTTCCAAGCGAGCACTGTTCTATGGTGTCAATGTCAAATGTAAAATTTGACGTATAAGCCACTCATGACATTACTGATGTAATATGTGTCATTTATGCCAATAATGAGTTTTTTTGTGTATAACGAGATCCTCCTCAACATCGTAGGGCAAAACCGCATAAAACATCCCGTTATGACTTTTGTCCCCAAGTGCTATACGTTCGAAGCACTGTGGGCCGTGTCGAAGCACCTCCCGACGTTCAAAGGAGAACCAGAAATATGGCCCCTTTTTATCAGTAGCTTTGAGTATACTACTCAAGCCTGTGGGTTCTCGAATATCGACAATCTCAAAAGACTGCAAGGCAATTTACAAGGAGGCGCTTTGGAAGCGGTAAGAAGCCGATTGGTTCTTCCAGAAGCGGTACCGGATGTCATACGAGATTTGCGTAAGCTTTTCGGTAAACCAGAAAAACTTTTGAAAACGCTGATGATGAAAGTGCGCAATGCTTCACCACCTAAGGTCGATCGCTTAGAGTCGTTCATCCACTTCGGAATAACGGTAAAACAGTTTTGCGACCATTTAGAAGCTGCTCAGTTGAAAGATCACCTGAACAACCCAATGTTGGTTCAGGAACTTGTAGAAAAACTTCCTCCAAGCTACAAATTAGATTGGGTAAGATTCAAACGAGGTAAAAATGACACCCCGCTCAGAATGTTCACCGACTTTATGACGGACATCGTTTCTGATGTGTCGGAAGTTTCCGATTTTACTGATTGGTCGCATAATGAAGTAGCTCGATCTGGAAAAGAAAAATGCCGGAAAAAAGAGTTCATTCATCTGCATAATTCAGAGTCAAAGAAAGGAATAATGTCGCTGCCGGCGAGCCCAGGTAAACCATGCTGGATTTGCAAACGTACCGACCATAAGATTCGGTACTGCGACGATTTCAAGCGTATGAATGTGGCTGAGCGTATCAAGGCAGTAGAAAAACTAAAGCTATGCAATCTCTGCTTGAACTTTCATGGAAATAATCGGTGTACTTTCAAACTGCGTTGTTCCGTGAAGGACTGTGGAGGAAATCATCATTATCTGCTTCATCGAAGGGAAGAATCGGTTCAGCTGATGGAAGTTGGCTGTAATGCACACACGTGGAGTGGTATTTCGCATGATGCCGGTAACATTGTTCGCCGGAAACTTGAGTTTACAAACACTAGCTTTCCTAGACGAGGGCTCTTCTAGCACACTAGTGGACGAAGTTGTAGCTAAGCGATTGAAGCTGACCGGTGAACTCGAACCATTGATAGTAACCTGGACTGGTGGAATAAAGCGACATGAAAATTGTTCACGCAAAATCAGATTTATGCTGTCTGCCAACGGTTGCGAAAAACAATTCACACTGGATGATGCCCGTACAGTGTCCGAACTAATGCTGCCGAAGCAATGCGTGCGATTTTCCGAAATAACAGCTCATTTTCCACATCTCTCTGACCTGCCAGTGGCCGACCATTCATTGGAAGATCCGAAAATATTGCTAGGGCTAAACAATTTGCACCTATTCGCGCCACTAGAATCACGTGTTGGCAATCCTGGTGAACCCATCGCTGTACGCTCAGCTTTAGGATGGACAGTATATGGAACTGAGATACATCCATCGACTACTGAAACGTTTGTCAACCTACATTCAATCAAACCAGCAAGTAATCAAGAACTTCACGATTTGATGCGAGCCCAATTTGTTTTGGTTGAAGTTGGTGTCACTTCGTTTGGAGTACCAGAATCTGCTGAGGATCAACGGGCACGAACAATACTGCAGGAGACAACAGTGCGAATCGGGGATCGCTTCCAAACTGGGCTGCTTTGGCGAGAAGATGTACGACAATTTCCCGATAGTTTCCCAATGGCCTTTCGTAGGCTAAAAGCGCTGGAGCGTAAACTAGAGAAAAATTCGTTGCTGAAGGAAAATGTGCTTATGCAGATCGAAGAATATCAAGCCAAAGGCTACGCACATCAGGCAACAACATAGGAAATAGCAGAAATACCGTCTTCTAATGTTTGGTACTTGCCGTTAAATGTGGTGTTGAACCCTCGGAAGCCTGACAAAATTCGTTTAGTGTGGGATGCAGCCGCATCCGTTGATGGCGTGTCGCTAAATTCAGAATTGCTAAAAGGATCAGACATGTTGGTTTCACTTCCTGAGGTGATAAGTCACTTTCGAGAAAGGCCCGTCGCCTTTGGCGGAGATATTGCCGAAATGTATCACCAGATACGGATCAGACCAGAGGATAAATCGGCACAACGTTTTCTGTTCCGCACAAATCCTGATAAAGATCCGCAGATATTTGTCATGGATGTCCTAACTTTCGGGTCAACGTGCTCTTCTAGTTCAGCACAATTTGTCAAAAATTTAAATGCTGAACAGTACACGACCGAGTTCTCTGAAGCGACAAATGCGATAATAAGGCGCCATTATGTAGTCGTCATTTTGATAGTACAAACACTGTTGATGAAGCGATAAAACGAGCAAAGGAAGTACAATACATTCACGCCAAAGGTGGGTTTTGTATCCGAAATTGGGTCTCCAATTCCAGAGCTTTTTTGGAAGATATGGGCGAGAGAGAAGCATGCCGGAAAGTGCACTTCAGCCACGATAAAGACAACGAATATGAACGAGTTTTGGGCATCGTTTGGGAACCACTACACGATGTATTTTCCTTTGCTGCTTCATCTGTTGCAGGCATTCAGCAAAGAGATGGAGAAAGTGATCATCCTACAAAAAGAATGGTTCTATGTCGTGTAATGGCTCTTTTTGATCCTTTGGGTCTGTTCTCTCCATTCACTGTGCGCGGAAGAATGTTAGTTCAAGATCTTTGGTGGACGGGATGTGGATGGGACGAATGTATCGACGATGAGTCCTTTCAAAAATGGCAACGTTGGTCAAAGCGGCTACACGATATTGAAACGTTCAAAATTCCAAGAAGCTACTTCGGAAAAATCAGGTCAGACGAAATTGAGAATCTCCAGCTCCATATTTTCACAGATGCCAGTGAAACTGCGTACGGATGTGTGCAGTTTGGTGGATTTCGGATTGGTGAAATTTAGAGCCTGACCAAGCTCAGCGAATGGAATTGGATACCGTAAAATGGGGTGAAGTTGATCACTTTCGAGCGATTCAGTTCTGTAACTCCTAGAAGAATGCATGTATTATTATCCATATATTTTTAAAACATGTACTGGTTGGATATCTATCGAATTATACAAACCAATTTTCGACGAAATGTTCATTTAACTACAAAAATATATTTTAAAACTCAAAAAGTAGAGTTTTTAAATCCGGGGTGAAGTTGATCAATTATTGCGATAAGTTTCCTAGAAAAAAAGGATATGCTATTCACTAAATTTGGGGTCACTGAATCTGGATCAATTCTCAAAAATCTTACAACGTAATGATATATTGGTCAATTTTTATTTTGAATGTTGTAATTTACAGAACACACCACATTAAACGCCTAGAGGTATGCAATTTTCTTTGAAATTATCAAATCGCGCACAAAAAAATACATTTTTTACTCAGAAAATGATTGTTTATCCACAGTGCAAATTCAAAACTGGATTCACAGAACATATCTGAAATGTATGAAACAGTTTATTTGAATGGTGTCTTTATATAGCCTTGTCAATAGTCGATTATTTGGAGACGAACCCTTCAACAGTTCATCAGACATTTCTTAAAAAATCTGTTTTTCCATGGTTTAATTATCTTAAATGTCAAACCGAACTTAGTAACATCAAGAGCAGCCATCAGGTAATACGACGTCACAGAAATTGTGCCAATTAAAACCGAATCATAGCTCACTTGACAGTTTATACTTGTGGGTACGTGAATGATCAACTACACCCCGAATTACGGTACCCTCGAAAATGAATGCGGCCGACCAGTTGACTAAATGGGGAAACAATGTAGAATTACTTTCGGATAGCTCATGGATCAGAGGTCCACCGTTCTTGTACCAAAAGGAGGAAGAGGGGGGCACCCGCGAATGCTATGCAGGAACTGCGTGCCAATTTACTTCTGCATAACATCAACGTACCAGACGTCTTGATCGATGTTCGTCGGTTCTCCAAATGGACAGTACTGGTACGAACCGTAGCGGTATTGTTCCGTTTTATTACAAACCTGGAAAAGAAAGCTCAACAACTTCCCATTGAAACGTTGAAGGCTACAACTACGCAAGCTCGACTAATTGGACATGCAATCCGCTCAGTTCGCGTTCCTTTGCAGCAAACTGAGTATTTGAAAGCAGAGCAATATTTTCTGAAAATAGCTCAAGCTGAAGCATACATCGACGAGTTGAAAGTCTTGATTCGAAATAAAGAGCGACCAGTGGATGAGTGGATGACAATCGAAAAATGAAGTCCGATTTATAAGTTGACTCCTTTAGCTGATGAAAACGGTTTGTTACGTATGAAAGGGCGATCGGAGCGAGCAGAATTTCTTCCTTTTGATTTGCGATTCCCTGTAATTATCCCGGCTGACCATCCTATCACGAAATTAATGGTGTAAGGCTACCACGAAAGGTTCGGTCATAGTTACCGCGAAACAGTTAAAAACGAACTTCAACAGCGCTTTTTTATTCCGAAAGTCAACTCTGTGATACGGAAAGTAATGAAGGACTGTGTCTGGTGCAAAGTTCATCGTAATCGCCCTCAACCTCCTAGAATGGCACCGTTACCAGTTCAACGTCTGACGTCAAACCTGCGACCATTTAGTTATGTCGGCGTAGACTATATCGGACCATTCTAGGTATCAGTTGGACGACGAGTAGAAAAACGGTCGATAGTTTTGTTCACCTGTTTGGTGATAAGAGCGATGCACGTCGAAGTTGCGTACAGCCTAACCACACAGGCCTGCTTGATGGTAATACGAAGATTTGTCTGCCGATGGGGTTCGCCATGTGAATATTTCTCGGATAACGGTACAAATTTGAAAGGCGCGAGTAAGGAAATTTTATCAACTGTATCTAACATCGGATTTGATTGTGCTGAGGAATTCACGACAGCCATAACTAAATGGACTTTCAACCCCCCAGCAGCACCACACATGGGGGGGTTTGGGAAAGATTAGTAAGGTCTCGAAGTGTTGAATGATGGACGACGACTAACGGACGAAATTCTGCAAACATCGATTATAGAAGCTGAAGATATGGTAAATTCACGTCCTCTAACATATGTTTCCCAACAGTCCGTAGAGATGGGAGCGCTCACATCCAATCATTTTTTGCGAGGTGTTTCTCCCAAGGCAACTCCACCAACAACGAACCTGTCTGCAACTCTCCGCGATTCTTTCAAAAGATCGCAATATCTTGCGGATGAAATGTGGAAGCGTTGGATCCATGAGTACATTCCAACGGTTAACAGAGGACCAAATGGTTTGAAGAGAAACGTCAGTTGAAAGCAGGAGATTTAGTATACGTTGTGGAAGGTTTGAACCGGAAATCATGGGTACGAGGAATCGTTGAGGCGCCAATCGTTTCCAATGATGGCAGAGTTCGCCAAGCGTGGGTACGCACAAAGGGTGGCTTGTTCAAACGCGCGACAGTGAAGCTGGCTGTGCTGGAAATAGGTTGTGGTAACACTGGACCAGATGTGAACGAAGGACCAGAGTTACGGGCCGGGGAACTGTTCGGACCAGCACCTCTGGCACCACTGCCGGCCGACGAAGGAAACTTGAAGGAGGAACAAATGTGATGGAAGGGAAAGGCAAAACGTCAAACAAGATTACGGGCAAAAAACTAAAAGTCGCGTGATTAAGATAGATTGAATTTATTTGCAGTTAAATATTTTATTTGAAACTAGTGGTCCCGGCAAACTTCGTCTTGCCATCAAGTAGGCTGCTGTAAAACGTCATGTTATCCCACATACAAAATGAAACAAAAGTTTTCTCCCGTTTTCCCGATTTTTCCGGAGACTTCCCCAAGCTTTTTCCTCGCACGAACACGTCGGATCCCTTGTCGAGTGCAACAGTGAAAACTATAAGGGTACCCCCTGGTGACGTAGGACCACGATGGTTAATTTAACTGAATTTGACGTCGTTCTTGTTGCTCGTTTTGACTTCATACTGTTTTCAGTGCTCGAAACTTTCGTAAATATTTATGCATATAACAATTTGCAGCCAAGTGTACGTTTAATCATGTCTCAAATATACTTTATCTTTATTCGATAAATTCGTCATATTTATCTATGAAAATGTGAAATTTCACTTCAGGTTGTATGATCATTTTGAAATTAGATTAGTAACCTCCTATGAAATATATGGTAGCATTGGAAAGAACAGTAGTGATTGAGGCTTGTTCAGTATGCTGAAGCAAAATCTAAGTAATTCTAATTAAAGAATATTTAACAGCAATGTGTATAGGATGTTATTCGAGGATTATAATGAAAGCTTCAGTCATCGCTTTGTTGATCTTATGGTTTGAGAGAAATATTATTCATTGCTTGGCAATGTGGTAAATAAAGCCGGAAATATTACTCTGTTAACTCTCTTACACACATTTAGTGGCCCTGAAAAGAGCCAAAGGCTTTGTTATCTAGGATGCTGTCATAGATGAATCGCACTGCAGGATGTTATCAGTTGATTGCCATGGTTAAACAAAGAATCCCCAACCAGTTGAATGTTTCGTGGTGTGGATGGCACACATCGGCAACAGCTATTAGATCACACGGCTGAAGTCGAAATCTGAAAACGTAGCCTAAGTTTGAAATCTTGAGCGATACCACAAGCCGGACGCTCGATTTGTCTAATAAAAGTGGTAATGATGCCTAACGGGCTTGATTCTTGACTGCACCACAGATGAGTTTATCACGAGCCGAAATCTCATAAACCAGATGCTGATCAACAGCTCAGCAGGCTTCTGGCTACGAGGTGCTCCTCGCTAAGCAGGTTCGGGGAGCTCTTACCAGCTCGAAAGCGAAAATGGAATGAAACCGAATCCGGCGAAGGAAGCATGCTTTGAACCCTTAGATTAGCAGATGATGCTCCTCCCATTCGTGCTCTTCTCTTCTAGTCGACCAATCTGGAAAATGGGTATGTGCCAATAATGTGTTGGGCTTAGAATTACTTTAAAATTGCGTGGTAATGCGTGAGAAATTGATCAAATATGAATAGTAGGAATGCTTGACATTTACTAAATATTCTCTAGTTAGCTATTGATAATCAATAAATTTCTTTAGTATGAAGGTGAATTTCTGATTAATGGGTGCCAAAATGATGAAAATTGTTCTATCAGAATTTCTCTTGAAAACCATTCTAAGTATGTCGCAATTTTGTTACATGTGATAATCTTCATAATCGAAATGCTCCCATAAAATATGGCAAATCAAAGACACTGTTGGAAATGCCACTCTAGTTTACAATCGTTGTGAAATGTAGAGCTTCCACCCCGACGGCACAGCAGCAGCGTCCAAGAATAGTCTCAAATTGTCGTGCCATCAATTATTCATGACAAATTAAATTTTGTACGAAGCTGTGAGATTGATTGAGGAACATAAGATGTAATAAGGTTGGAAATATTATTCTTTCAACTCTTTTCCACAAATTTGATGGCCCTGACAAGGGCCGGTGGCTTTCTTAGCCTCGATGCGGTCACAGATAAATAGCACTGCGGGATTGATCAGTTGATTGCCATGGTCCGTGGATGGCGCACAACAGCAACGGGTAGTGGATCACCGGGCACAAGGGGAAATCTGGAAACGGTGCTCACTCTTGAAATCTTGAGCGATTTCATAAGTCCGACGCTTGATTCGCTGCTCTTTTCTCTTCGGATCAGCTTCTGGAATTTAGCTCCTAACGGGCTTGCTTCTTGACCATCGATCACCAGACGCTGGAACGCTAGCTTGGAGGTCAGCAGGTGCGGACGTCGCTGCACAGGATCGGAGGAGCTCTTGCCAGCTCGGAAGTCGAAACGGAATGAAACCGAATCCGACGAAGGAAGCATGCTATATACCCTTAGATTAGCAGATTATGCTCCTCCCTTTCGTGCTCTTCTCTTTCTAATCGACCAATCTGGGAAATGCATATGTGCCAATGATGATGAGTTGGACTTAGAATTACTTGATAATTGCGAAAAATGATAATGCGTGAGAAATTGGTCGAACATGAATGAAAGAGTTAACATTTACTAAATATTCAATAGTTTGCTATTGATAATCAATAGTTTTCTTTGATATGTAGGTAAATTTCTGATCCATGGTGCCAAAATTATGAAAATTGTTCAATGGGAATTTCTTTTCAAAAGCATTCTAAACATGTCGCAATTTTGTTACATGTGATCATTTTCGTAATCGAAGTGTTCTCATAAAATATGGCAAATCAAAGACACTGTCGGAAATTCCACTCTAGTTTACAATCGTTGTGAAATGTTGAGCACTCATCCCGACGGCACTGCAGCAGCGTCCACGAATAGTCAATTATTCATAACAAATTAAATGCGAGATTGATTGAGAAATATAAGATCTAATAAGGTCGGAAATATTATTCCTAAAACTCTTTTCCACAAATTTGATGGTCCTGACAAGGTCCGATGGCAGATAAATAGCACTGCGGGAAGTTATCACTTGATTGCCATGGTCAAACGGGAAACCCTCAACGCAAGGAGCAACGGGTAGATGATCCCCGGGCACAAGTCGAAATCTGGAAACGATGCTCACTCTTGGAATCTCGAGCGATTCCGACGCTCGATTAGCAGCAACTCCTCGGATCAGCAACTCTGGGGGCTTCTGGTAATTGGCTCCTAACGGGCTTGCTTCTTGACCGCCGATGCTGAATTTATCACGGGTCGAAATCTGGGAGCGCGGATAAATTTGCGGCGGCGACGACGATGGCTTGGACGCTTCTCCGAGCAGCAGTAGTTTGCCGCTCGGAGAAGCGCCCAAGCCATCGTCATCGCCGCCGCAAATCAATCTTGCGTCTTCCTCTTCCGACGACACAAATTGGACTGTGACGCGGGTGCAAAAGCAAAGCGAGAATGACTCGCCCGATCGTGTTCACAGTCCGACCGCAAAAAGAAGACTGAGGGAAGAAGCAGGGACCCGTTTGCTTTTATAGTGGGAAGCGACACCGTCGAAAAGTGCTCGAACGTGATTGGTTGGATAAGAAAGGGGTCAACATTTATCAAATTTTCAATAGTTTAACAACAAAATTCACTTATCGAATATATTACTAACAATGCGTAGATACATTTCTGATCGAATGATACTAAAATCGTAATAATTGGATCATAAACAACTGAGTTATTAACGTTCAAAATCTCCCCTAATTTCGTTACATGTCTCATTTTCCGTACTTTTAAAGTGCACCCCAATATAGAAAACAAAGACGTAGTCCTACGTCAAAAACTCACGTCAATCCGTTCATCCGTTCTCAAGCCATTTCGTGACATACAAACACGACTCCATTTTTATTTATATAGATTTGAGAAGTTTAAGCTAGAAGTGGGCGATATAATAACTACTGATCAGGTATAAAGTTGGAATTTATTATTTAAAACTATTGAACTTTTTTATAATTTGTAATGATTACCTACTTAGAGCTAGAACACACATGTTGAATTGATTAAAGCTACGACACTACATTAAAATTACATGCAAACAGAAGAGGGTAAGTTAAACTTATCCAAATAAAAACAATATATTTTGACAAAAATTACACTAAACGCAGGAGTTAAGAGCTGTAAATCGTGAAATAAAAGGAGAAAGTGAAAGTCATTCGCAGGAGGGAAACGAAGAAACTAACTGTAAGTTGCAAATAATTGAAATAATAATTTGTAAAACTAATTCCTAAAATAAAATTGCAGCTTTGATCTGCTTTGAAGTGGCCGGGATAATTATAGGAATTGTTTGTTCAAAATCATATTAGAAGAAGTACCAATCATAAAAAGAAGGTGTAATGGTTTTTCAAGACATCCTGCCTTGAAGAATCGTAAACAGAAACTACATAAAATTTACAAAAATCATAAAAGTCAAGAAAATTTACAAGTATATCTGAACATGAGCGAACAGCTTAATTCAGCAATGCGATTGGCATATGAGAACTACAACTCCAAAACTGAGCAAGAAATCAAAAACTGTCCAAAAAAATTCTACAACTATGTTAAATCTAAACTTAAATCCAATAACTTTCCTTCTACAATGTATTTTAATGATAAGGTTGGCCATACCTCACAAGAAATATGTAACTTATTTTCAAATTTTTTTCAAGAAGTTTACACAACATTCACTGAAGCTAATCGTGATTATGAATATTTCGATTTCCATCCTGAATTTCCTAACGATGTTGGTATCAGTCATATAAATGTTCATGAAATATTGAATGGTTTGAAAAACTTGGATGCAACCAAAGGTAATGGACCGGATGGAGTTCCACCAATTTTCATGAAGTCTTTAGCAACTGAATTAACTACTCCTTTATTTTGGCTCTTCAATATGTCACTGGAGTCTGGAGTCTTTCCAAAACTGTGGAAAAGCTCACACCTTGTTCTCATTTTCAAATCAGGCAAAAAATCTGATGTAGTTAATTATCGTGGCATTTCGTGCAATCCGAAGCTCTTTGAGGCCATCATAAATGAAAAAGTATTCATCCAAATCAAAAAGAGAATAACTACATCGCAGCACGGCTTTTTTAAAGGGCGATCGACAACCACTAACTTGCTTGAATTTGTAAACTATTCGATGAGTGCTATAGAAAATGGAAATCATGTGGAAGCTTTGTACACAGATTTTAGTAAAGCATTTGACCGTGTTGATATACCCATGCTTATATTTAAACTGCGGAAAATGGGTATTGAAGCCAAACTGCTGGAATGGATCGAATCATATTTAACCACTCGCGAGCTAATAGTGAAATTCAAAGGAAATAGGTCAACTCCCATACATGCCACTTCAGGGGTTCCACAAGGCTCTCATTTAGGTCCGCTATTGTTTATACTGTTTGTGAACGACCTGTTTTTTATTCTTGACAAACTAAAAGTATTAATATATGCTGATGATATGGAACTTTATCTGGAAATAAAAACTGCACAGGGCATACATACTTTTAAATATGAAGTACAAATTTTCCACACATGGTGTCAGAAAAGTCTACTACAACTGAATGTAAAAAAATGTAGCCTGATAGCTTTTAACAGGAAAAGAAACATTCCTAATATATCAATAACATTAGGCAATCAGAATGTTGAAAAATGTAATAGAATCAGAGAGTTAAGCATAATTTTAGATTCAAAACTTACTTTCATTGATCACTATAACACTATGATAAATAAAGCCAATAATATGTTAGGCTTCATTAAACGCTTCGCTTATAACTTCAATGATCCATACACAATAAAAACATTGTTCATTGATTGTTGTGGCAGGCATTTGAAAATTACAAGCGTTAGCCAACAGCTGAAGCAAATATGACCATCTGTCAACCAATCAGGGCCCTTCCAACTATATTCCAGTTCAATCCGCTAAAAAATTACATGAATGTGCCACAAAACAAACCCAGCCACGCTCAACAATCATGCGACCGAGAGAATACTCCGCATTGCTGACTGCTCTTTCAATCACTTCTCGATGAAACCGCCAACCGCCGAAGCTATTCTGTAATACACTCATTTTACGCAGAACGTGTTCAACTTTAGTCAGCCACTTGTTGAGATGGTGAGATATCCAAGAGAGCTCGGGCGTATAGCTATCGCTCCAGAGGTTGCGAGTTCAAATCCTGTGTGGAACTTTTTTTGTATATTCTTCTAGTTTGGTAGCTAATTTTATAGCTCATTTTCAAGCCAGCAGCAATGTAATTTTAAGATCGCACAAAATTATCTATCATATATGATGGAGTCTTTTTGTTACATTCAACTCGCTATAATTTTACAGGTTTCATTCGTACTGTGCACGCAGCGAACTGGACTATCGAATTACATACATTTTTTTATGAAACATGGAACGATTATTGCAATACGAATGCTTTATGTATCGTTTTAGCATCACTCCTCATCAAGGCGTCGATAGGCACGTGGTGTACGCTCGGGCCTATCGATCGCATGGTTCTTGTTTCGATTCCAGGTTGCCGCGTAAACGTTTTTTGTTTTCAAATTCTGGGTTCATAAGGCAAATTTATGAATTTCAACCCGATTTCTTGTGGCGAATTTTCATAAGGGGTTCCTATGTTTATCGATAGTCCATTTGCCTGAGTGTATGAGACCCATATTCTGCGCAACGTTGCGCCAAACATGTTCTTCACGTCTATTATAGCGCCGTATCAATCTCCTTCTGATTTAATACGCAGCAGTCATAAACACGGTTTAACTTGCATACAGAGTCGTCAAAGACACCAAACACTGGCTATATTTCAATAGCCTCCTAATCAGTGTTGTAAGCAATCACGGTAGTCGACACGTTTTCGCTGATATTCGGCAGCGCTTCGCTTAAACATTCACAACACAAGCGATCAAACGAATGTCGAAAAAGAAAATGTCAATTGAATGCCACTGACCACGATAGCAATGTTAGGAAGCGTTATGGTGTTGTTTGTTTCTGTTCTGCTTTCACTGTATGTGTGTCACATTCGACATAACAGACAAGATCAAATTATCCATGTTGTTTATGATCTGATGTCTGAATTCTATGTAAAACTTATGATTTATGCAAATTCTCTCGTATCAGACGACATTCAATTGACACATTTTTGTGTTTGTCGACGTTCATTCTACCGCTCTTGCTGTGACTGCTGACCATGGCAACGAAACGAACGTCGCTCAAAGTGTCGAATGTTTACAGCACTGCTCCTAATGATGATTCTATGGATTTATTAAAAGAACCAGCTTAGGAATCTTTATCAAGTCAGTATCGTTCTATGAATGTCCGTATGTGTCAGGATCACAGTTTTCAGGGCTATGTATGGTATTCCTCTGATCATCTAGCGCTCCACTCTATTCATTACACTCTGAGCATTGTTGCTGATTTTTAGACAATCAGTGCGTAGCGTGCAAAGCATTTCATTTTATTAGTAAGCCTGGAAACCGTCTGCTCCTCGACTACACGGCGTTTTCATCATACTTGTTAGATTGTGCGCTTCGTTTTTGGTATAGCTGTCCATTCGTACTGCCCAAACAAATAGACTTCAGATTGTCACTTCAGCTCACCTTACTTCGTCACTTTGCCTGCCTCCAATACCATAATAGCACCTCTTCCGGGATGATCTGATCTGAACCCTGAACAAATTCAAACTATCCCCCATCCAATCTCTTCTCCTTACCAATCGATTAGGCGATGGATCCATCTTCAGTTCAAAGAGCAAATCCACTTTTTGGTAAACCTATCTCTCACCACTGTCTTGCTAAAATCTCTTAGGTACTGACTTCGACTTCTATCTCTCTTCAAATCTTCTCTCTGGCCAGTTCTGAACAGCACTTCATACATCCTAGCGTCTTTAGCTTTGACGATTACAGTACTCGCCAGATTACTTCATAGCATCTTCCGTACCTTTAGTACATCGTAATGTCTCTTCTCTGTCAATTCTGTTGCGTCTTTTTCTTTGGCTTTCGCAGCGAAACAGAGAGCACAAATTCAGCTCGTCATATTTCACGGTTCGGCATCTATCACATTTTATTTCAGAGCCTAACTCGAGTACAAAATCTGCCAAAACAACAAGACATTAGAACTGATTTGAGATATTGATACGGTATGCTGACCACAACGAAATGGATAGATATATATCATCGTCTTCTGATATTCTGATTGGTAAATGCTGGGCATGGCGTACCATTGGTACCTCGCGTACCTGCAGGAATAAAATAGACCCCTTGTGTGGTCCTTAGCCTCCTGTCCAGCAACTCCTATCCCTACCTCCTCGTGGTACTGGCCGGGGTACGAGTAGCCTTAGGGAAGACCGGGTAACTTTGGTCGAATGCTGACATAAAAGGGGGAGATTCGCTTTTGCAAATCTGGAGCGTCTGTTCCTCATGTCAGGGGCGGCTGATCATCGTCCAAGTGCCAGAGAAGGACTCTAAGCAAAACTGTACACTATGGCCCTCCGAACATTTAGGGGGAATGGTCCTCTGGAAATCTAAAGGATTGGTGTCAAGCCCTGCAAGCCAGCCGTGAAACACATTAGCACAG
This sequence comes from Aedes aegypti, assembly GCF_002204515.2. Lineage (NCBI taxonomy): Eukaryota > Metazoa > Arthropoda > Insecta > Diptera > Culicidae > Aedes > Aedes aegypti. The sequence continues at coordinate 87,506,980 of NC_035107.1, forward strand.
TATCGGCAACGAGAGAATACGGACCAGAACAATCGGCAAAGACCACAGCGACGGAAGACCACTAGATATTGAAAACTCGGTACGTGTAACTGTAAATCTTTCAAATTCATCGAACGCACACGCATACTCGCCGATGTTGGGATGATCCGGGTTTGGCGCGAGCGTTTAGAGGTAACCATACCATCTACCAGAGCTGCGGCAACACACACGAGCTGGGAACAGCTTTCATCGTGATGGGCGACATGCAAAAGCGCGTGAATACGATCGCTGCCCAAGCCAAAACATTAAGACCATCATAGGAGATTTGAACGCTCAGGTTGGCCAGGAGGAGGAGTTCTGACGAACGGGAACGGCCTTCGACTGATTGATTTCGCCGCCTCCATGAATATGGCCATTCGTAGCACCTACTTCCAACATAGTCTTCCGTACCGATACACCTGGAGATCACTACAGCAAACAGAGTCGCAAATCGACCACGTTTTGATCGATGGACGGCACTTCTCCGACATTATCGACGTCAGGACCTATCGTAGCGCTAACATCGACTCCGATTACTACCTGGTAATGGTAAAGCTGCGTCTAAAACTCTTCGTCGTTAACAACCTACGGTACAGACGCCGGCTTCAGCATGATCTTGAGCGACTGAAGCAGCCGGATGTAGCCACAGCATACGCCCAGCATCTCGAACAAACGTTGCCCGAAGAGGATTCGCTTGCAGAGACTCCACTTGAGGACTACTGGAGTACAATACAAGAAACCATCAACGTCGTAGACGAGAACATTGTTGGGTACGTTGAACGGAGTCGACGGAACGATTGGTTCGACGAGGAGTGTAAAATAATTCTAGAGGAGAAGAACGCAGCGCGGGCAGTAATGCTGCAGCAAGGTACTTGACAGATCGTGGAACGTTATAGATTGAAGCGGAAGTATCAGACCCGTCTGTTCAAGGAGTAAAAGCGCGATGAAATGGAGCTGTTGCACCGCACCAAAAAAAAACGCGAAAGTTCTATCAAAAACTCAACGGTTCCCGAAGAGGCTCCGTGCCGCGAGCCGAAATGTGCTGGGATAAAGATGGGAACATTTTGTCGGAGGGACGTGAGATGATCATAAGGTGGAAGTAGCATTACGACGAACACTTGAATGGCGCTGAGAGCACATACACGGAGGCTCAAGGCAAAGGAAGAAATAACTATGTTGGAATGTTAGACAATAGCAACCAACCAGCTCCCACTTTGAGGGAAGCATAACAAGGCAGCTGGGAAGGATGGTATCGGAGCGGAACTTGTTAGGATGGGCCCGGAGAAGTTGGTCGGTAGTCTACATCGGCTGATAGTCAGAATCTTGGAGATAGAACAGCTATCGGAGGAATGGAAGTAAGGGGTTATATGCCCTATCTACAAAAAGGGCGACAAAAGTGAACGGCCGCTCGACGACAGACCAGATCTTAACAGTACGGAAAACCCCCCAAAAATGCCGCATCAATTGTTCATTGATTCCAAAGCGGCATACGACAGTATCGACCGCATAGAACTATGGAGAATTATGGACGAGAACAGCTTTCCCGGGAAGCTCACAGAACTGATTAGAGCGATGATGGACGGTGTGCAGAATTGCGTAAAGCTCCAGTTCGTTCGAGTCTTGACGGGGACTACGACAGGGCGACGGACTTCGGGAAACAAAGATTTTTAAGATCCCTGAGGTAAATCAGGTAAATCAGATGCAAAAATATTGTACAATATTGGTCTCAAAATGCTGCCTTGGGGATAACCAGCTCTTACAGGAAGTTTTTCAGACTTGGAATTTTGATAATTAACCTGAAGTGTACGAATCGACAGTTAAATTTGGATTATTCTGGATTTATGTTGGAAGATTAAAGTGTTTTTTTTTTAATTTTACAATCAAACCTTCATGCCAAACACTGTTGAATACTTGTTCTCTGTCTAGAAGAGCAAGACCAGTAGAATAGCCTTAAGATTTGTTGGAATATATCAAATTTGTTACGTAAAAGTTGGTGAGTGGTCGACTGTCCATGGCGGAATCCGAACTGTTCTTTGGCAAAAATTAAATTTTGTAGATGTGGACCATCATCCTGTTCCAAATGACCTTTACAAAAAGTCTACTGATGGATGAGGGTAAGCTAATTGTACTGTAGGTTTATTGTCCGCTTTCAAAATTATACAAGCTTGGCATTTTTCCATTTGTCAGGAAAATATGCCAACTGTAATGCAGATTGTGTTTCAGTTGGGACATAGCGCCAGAACGTTATGTTCAATTTATGAAATTACTGAGACTATCGGACCGTAACAATACAAACTTTCTCAAAGTCAATCGCCCGATAAAACCAACGAACAATAAATTATTCAACTGTCGTCCGATGTTGTCATTGCCGTCGTCATCACTATCATCATCCCCTGCCGAGAGAGAGTGAGATAACCTAATTGGGTATCCCATCCAGCAGCTACTGGACCATCTCCACCGGCTACTTTATCGGGAGGCTACACCAACCAACCAATCCGAAGGCACCCATCGTGCCAAAAGGATCCTGTCATCAGACAACGGTCGCCGCTTTCCGAAAATCTCTCTGAAGCAACTCGGCAGCGAAACGACAATCGACGACGAGACGGCGATGGGACAAAAATCCGAAACCGATAATGAGACATCTTGCTTTCCCGTCCTGACTGAAGTCGCCCCTTGTCGGCGATGTCGATGTCGGCACAAATCTGAAACGCGCGGTAATCCCGTTTGAGCTACCGACGACTTTTGTGCTGTAAGTACCCGACGAGTGTGATTGAAATGAAAATAATTGAATATCAAGCATTGCCGCGGGTTCCACAACCCCCCCTTGAATCGTCTTCGGCTTTGTGTGTCATTTAGCCGACCTGATTTCTTTTGCTTGGTGCTGTTTCTCAATCGCGAGGTCCTTGCCTCAATGTCAACTTTTTTTTGTTGCTACCGATTTCTACCTCGTTTTTTTTTCGTTTGCACTCAAGACGTAACCCTGGGACTTTTGTCAGCGCATTTACAGTTTTAAACGATGCTTAAGATACTGACATCCATGCAGGAAAGTTGCAAAAAAAAAAGAGCGGGGAAGGAGCCGGATCGGAACAAGAACTACGTTTCAAGAGCTTTGACTCTTGTTATCGGGTACCCATACCGGATTTTCGGTTTCTTTTGAGCTGCCTTCTGGTAGCCGCCGTTTTTGCTTTCCTGCCCGAAGTTCAGGAGATGGGGCGTCTTTGACAGCTCGAAGATTGTTTTGAGAGTCGGGACGGTGCACATTTCAAGAACGTTGCTCCCTTATCAGAAAGGTTCGGGCAAAAAGTAGCTACAACTTATTCAGTTCGATGCCTTCACGAAAGTGGCAGATTCGGGACGCATCAATCTGGGGAGAGAAAGTTTTTTCGCAAAGAATATCTGCTTTAAATGCTAATAAAGGTTACCAGTCATGGACGCAGATAGGTATATGATACTGTGCAAAGCTGAATCTATTTCATGAAAGAGCTAAAGAGATTTGTTTTAGAAACTATGAAACGGTTTAGTTAGGTTTACTAATTATGAGTCATTGTATTTCACGGTCTGGGAAGTAGAGAAAATCTTTAACTGGCTGATTCAAATTTACGAACCTCGAGTAGGTCTTGCTCTAAGTGAGGGAATATAATTGCAGTCAAACCTTATTGAGCCGACATTCAAGGGGTCATCAAATCATGAACATGTCGAGTAGTTTTTTTTTTCGAAATCCGTTCAAGAGAACCATCATAGTGATAAATTTCTGTTTTCGGTCTGGTTCCATGAGTTGCATAAAAGAGCAATACAACATCGACTCATGGAGATTTGACTGTATAATACAACTAAAACTATGCCAAATCTAATAACGAAGAATGTTTATTATTAAATAAAAACATAACTATGTCACAACTTGTTATAAATACTCAGAGAGTAATTTCTTATATACATGGGTATTTTCGGTTTATGAAAAGAAAATAACAAATTCATTTTGAAATCAGTCATTAAAATTAAGGTTTTGAAATTGATAGCATGCAAGAATCGTGAATTCGAATACTACCTAAGCACGTGATTTTTTTTCATCATTTCACTCAAAATGCATCCATCTTCACCACGAGTAATGAATAAATTAATATATAATCAGTTGGGTTTAAAAACTGACTAATTTTTATGGCTATGAAGTAGTGTTGAGCGATTTTGAATCGATGTTTCCATTCCGATCATTCAATATTATGAATCAATGTTTGGAGCATCTAAAATTAGTTGAATAGATTTTTTTTTTTCATACAAATTATTTTAAATCTACAACTGAACTGAAACATTGAAATCGATTTGTATTTATGAATAAATTGATGAAAAAGAAACTTAATTTTCAACAAGCTTTGAAGTATTGAATATGTTCTATTGAATCTCTAAACTGATTCAATTGAAGGATGCAAATACATTCGGTCTCATTTCAAACATCATAAATGCTTACTGTTTTAAGCCTGGTTTGCTACTGACAAGAAAAGAAATCGCCTATCTCGATGCGTGGAAAATTTCTTCCCAGAAATAGTCCAGAAAATCACATTTTTCTGATCGCAGTACGCAGTTGAGAAGAAATGTCATTTCAAATGTGGCTCTCTGTAGGAAATTTCTTGACCCATTCAATCAAGGAATTTCTTTCCTTTTCTTGAACGAAATAGCATACTTAGCTTTAGGCACAAAGCCGTTGCTAATGGCAACCCACAATAATAGTAGAAAACACGGTGCTCCCCTGACCGTTATTATCAGAAAAAAAAAATCTCCATCAAATCTGTGCTCACCAGTCGTTTTCTAAAGCTTAGCTGCATGTCTGAGAAAAATTAAAAATAAAAACGAAGTCCGTTTTGGAGTTACGCCCTTTTGATTGTAGAAGATAACAAATTCAAAGAAAAACTGAGATATTCAGATGTTTTCTTTTTGCCGTGATTATCCTAAAAAATGTACCATTCAAATTTGCACCAAAGTTGGTTTAAATAGTTTTTTGTAACTTCTTGGTGGAGTTTTGTGAAAAAAGATTCAAAATTTGAAATTACCCCCTTTTGAAGGTGTAACCATTGAAATACTAATTTTCAATAGATTAGTTAGGCATTCCAGCACCGATAAGCATGTTCAAATGTTTTAAACGACACATTGCACTTACATGCTGCAAAAGTCTTTCTCAAATAACATATTTTTCATGGACTCAAGAGCTATAAGGCATTACGGAGCCAATTTCATCATGAAAACAAATGAATTTTGTGATCACATAGTCTGGATAGTTTGGTGAACCCATGTACTTATGATTCAAATTATTTGAGGTGCAACTATTGTTGTATTATGAAGCAAAAATAAACGTCATAGATTGCTTTCGGACTTGAGTTTTCGGTTATGGCTAACAGTGTATGGAATAAAAGCGATACGAAGTGGAAACCAATAATGTAAAGTGTAGCACATTGGTTATTGCATTTTTTAATGGAATTAAAAATCGTAACATTTATAAAGCTTAATATTAAATGTTTGTCCTCGTCAGCTTGGAAAAGTTTATGTAGCTGCCAAATCGTGATTGTTTGTATTCACTGGTTATAGCCAGAGTTGCTTGCTGTCACCATCAACGCTTAAAATTTGCTGATTTGTACAGGTCGAATGCGATAAAATTCGGATCATTCAGATCCAAGTGATATTGATAGTTCGCAACTGATATTGATCAGCCATCAGCTGATATGACCGATATTGTGCAACTCTGGTTATAGCAGCTGGTGAGTCCTAATTTCACAAGTACAGTTTGTGATCGAAATAAATATGAAAGTTTACATAGAAATCTTCAGTTTGTGGAGGTTTCGAACCATGTTAGTGTAGGTAGACCAGATGGTAACAGGGGCACAGAACAATTTATGATTTTTTGGTAACCAAAATTGGGAATTATGCAGAATCCGTAAACAACTCTGTTTTTACGAAATTTTACACATCGTTTTAAAACTTAACTCCTAATTTCATTTACCCGAATACCATAAACCTGAAGACCATCACCTCGAGCTCCAATTTCTAGAACGGCATTGCTTCGAATTCCATTATCAGGGGTACCTTTATTCAAGTTAATTGTATATTGGGAACAATAGCATTCATCGTAATGGTGCGTCAGGGTGATGACACTTGGGTTAATGACATTCATGAAAATGAAATTCGGTGTTATGGGATAGAATATTTTCAAAAGAGTTTCAATTTGAGTTCTGATTTTTGAGTAGGAAAAGTAAAGTTGATCTCTGCAAGTGTTATGATTTGAAATTTTATTAACACGTATAGGCCTGAGTGAAAGAAAAAAATATTAAAACTCTCTTTGTTCAGCGAATACTAAACGGATTTTAATTAGTTTTTGTCAGTATACTCGTATGGGATAGAATATTTTCAAAAGAGTTTCAATTTGAGTTCTGATTTTTGAGTAGGAAATGTAAAGTTGATCTCTGCAAGTGTTATGATTTGAAATTTTATTAACACGTATAGGCCTGAGTGAAAGAAAAAAATATTAAAACTCTCTTTGTTCAGCGAATACTAAACGGATTTTAATTAGTTTTTGTCAGTATACTCGTACATACATCTAGTTTCTAGAAGTGGCCGAAGGATCTCGGAGCTGTTTCTGTGACCGGAGTTATTACGGTGGGTCACTGGGTCAAGTCAAGTGAAAAGGGTGATGTGCTTTTGTGCCCCTGGAGGTAGGCAAATTTCAAGTCACATATAATTACCGGAATCGGCTATAATGTGGCCCCTATATCATGGAATTAAAAAAAACGCATCAGCGTAAACCATTTGAGCATCGATTGATTTGAATAACCATGGGTCTTACATGTGATTGACCCTACAAATGACCATTTTCGGGTCCCCAGGACGCCTCAAATTTACTATAAAATGGCCAAATTGTATCTGAACATCTGTTCCAAGCTCATTGGAACGCAATTTAAGTGAACTATTATGTTTGATCTTTAGTCTTCTAGAATTGAAACGGATTAATATCCATCAAGTCTATAGCCGATTCTTCAAGGCATTAATTCCGACTGACCACGTCCGGTGCATTCCAAATAGTACAAACCTTTACATTTGCAATGTTGAATATTAAATTTCAATGATTTATGCAAATTCAATTGAATGTCATTCCAAATAAATAATGATAACTTGGCATGTCCCAAAAAATCGCCCTTTTTCACCGGACTTGACCCATGGAACCACCGGAATAACTCCGGCCACAGTAATATTCTCGAGTTTCTCTGATCAGTTCTAGACACTAGATATGTGTGGCAGAGTTTGCAGAGCGGTGAGGGTTTTAGTGTATTGTATTTATACAGGACTCTAACGTGTTTGTGTGATTAAAAAGAACGGGAAACTCACAGGTAAGATTGTAGATTTATGAAAAATCTTAGCGTAGTAAAAAAAAAGTATTGACAATGATTTAGAGTGCCCTAGTTTAACCAATAGTGCATTACTCAGTTATTGAAGTTTAAGTTCTGAGACAGTACAAAAATAGCGCCGGAATAGCTGAAGGGGCAGCTAGTTGGACTTGGTCTATAACAATTTTTCATGAATGATAATACTTACACAAAATTGGCTCCGTAATGCCGTGTAGTGCGCTTGAGTCCTAGAAAAATCAAGTTATTGCGAAAGACTTTGCGGGCGTGTTAGTGTGCTATTGAAAATATTTGACCATGCTTAACGGTATTATCTATAAATCTATTATATAAACTTAATACTTATTTTGAAGCAACTCGAATGTTTTTCAATAGCTTCAGAGTTGAATTTTCGGCATGATGTTACATGGTAGTTGTCAAGTCATATACGATTCAATAAGGTTTGACTCCTTTCTATCCACTAATCAATTGGAGTTTTTAAACTTAGCATGGTATGTTGGACAAAATTGACCCATCCCTCAACAATCGAAAGTTGATCTGGCAACGTCCTAGCAACATCTGAATTTGTGATTAGTTGCCCCTCTCCTTTTTCTTATATAACGTGGCATCAAAGAATTTTCTATGTAAATTTGATAGGCATAGGGACTGTCCAATTGAATTTTGTGATAAAAATTGAAGTTATACCATTAAAATAGTTGAAACAATGTGGATCGTCTTGTCTTTGAATCCGGACACCTGCAGCAAGTAATGCCAAATAATCCGGGCACATTTGAATCAAAATCCGGACAGCTACAATTTAACATGAAATTATGAAAATCATTCGCATAAACATTTTGAAATTGACTGAATTTAACGCACTTTCAATAATCTGTTGAATGCATGTTTGCTGTAATAGTTTGAACATTGAAATGTAATAAAAGATTGTGATTTGTCTACCTGGACTGAAACGCCCGGCCTTGAACTGAAACTATTAGTGATTTGTTCAATTTAACTACTCTTTATGATGCGTTGAATTGTTCTTACCACTCAAATTACATTAAAATTAATATTTTGTCTTGATTTTTATTGAAAACAATATTTAAACACCATCAACACATAGGATTTTGCTTCAATGTCCGGCTTTAAAATCATCTGGATCCAAAACCGGACAGACATTTCTTTGAACTTAAAACAGATATTTACTGCATTCTTCTAGAACGTGGTGCCACTAAACTCTTAAAATACCACTTCGTGAACAATTATATTGTCAACACTACTTCAGAAGCAATATTTTGATACATTATTTTTCACTGAACATTGTGAGTATGCTCTTCGACGCTACCAACAAAATCACATTTACCGCGAAGAAACAAGAAGAAACTTTTTTGATTTCGTTATTTTTACTATTTTGGCAATAATGGTAACAAGATTACAAATTAATGTATATTGATAAGTTATGTTAATATTAGAAGGTTCAATCTAAAATCAACAATTTAACATTCAATTTTACCTTTAATTGATAAATATTGCCATAGTGCCCGGATATTGGTACTGTCCGGATTTTGATTCACCCGGTACAAATAATTGGACGTAGGTTAGTAAACTCGATCCTTTCGTGTTTTTGCCTAAATTAGCAAAAAAGTCGTGCTGTATACTTTGTGCAACTGAAAGATCGTTGGAAGATATATTCAAAACTTTTTTTGAATTACGATTCATAGCAGGGGTGCAAACTGAATATCAACGAAGCAAGAAACATTCGGGCTAATTGTAAAATTACTTAAGAAGATTAGAAGGTCGTGCAGAAACTCATTTTAATATATCACTTGAATTTCATTAACACTTCTGTTAGCATTTTTATTGTTTCCAACAATTCCTTCAGAAATTCTACAAAATATACCATAGTTTCATGAATCATGGGAAACATGATTTAATCATTTCCTGGATTACAATCATAGATATCTAGATAAAATGTTTACGACAATTCAGTAAACAACTTCTACGTGCTTCGGGAAGGAATTGATCAACAGATCGTCACAGACATATTCTTCCACGAATGCTTTGACAAATGTTGTGCTGTCTGTAACAAACGAGCTTTGTTTAAGATGCGTCTATTCAGTACACCACGCTACTAGTCTTGGTTTAATCCATGAATTGGTTACCGATACTTTGGGAATCTCTTGATAGTTTGTCGCCACTCGGCAGAGGCGCATGAGATGCAATTTCAAATCAGTTGGTACAAGTAAATTAACAGTTATTTGAACAAACATAGTGCGACTGTTTCAATCCTTTTTCAATTCATCGAATTGTGGAAGTGAAAAGACGTGGCAAATTTATTCAGCAACGAAATTGTTCCTCTTCCGCTTGTAGTGTTATTCATTGAAAAATAATGAACCAGGGATAGCGGAAGTGGGGTTTGTAGGTTTGGCTACCGTGCAGTATTTGGATCAAGAGCGTGCTGGATGTAGACCGATGGACAAGCACTTATTGAACAACATTTCTTAGGATTCTGCAAGCATCTGATTATTTCCCTCAAAAAAATTGACGTGTTTTGAAGTGCTCTACAGTACCGGACATATAAAATGCACCAAAACCGTTTTCCCATACAAAGTAGTCAACTTCAGAGAGCTATATCTCCGCCGTTTCTCAACCGATTATTTTCATTTTTCTTTAACGAACTACAAATTGCCTCAATTTTCGAAAACTAATGAAAAAGTTGTGAAAAACTATTGATTCATGAAATGATTTTGCATTTCTTACTGTTCACGTTCATGCCGTTGTTATCGCACCATATTAGCACGTTGTTGATGTCCTCCTGTAAGGCTTCGCAGTCGGCTACGGAGAGAATGACACGAAATAATTTAAGATCATCCGCAAAAGAGAGTTTGGATGACGAAATCAAGTTGCCCGTTCACGAAGATGTTGAATAGTAGTGGTCCTAACACACTGCCTTGAGGAACACCAGATGTTATAGCGAAGGTCCGCGAGTGTATGTTGTTGAAAACCACAAAAGCTTCACGATCCGTGAGATAGGAAAAAATCCATTGTGCAATCCAGGCTGGAAATCCGATGTATTTCATTTTTTCGACTATTAGGACGTGTGGAACGGTGTCGAAAGCCTTAGCAAAATCGATATAGATAAAGTCTACCTGCCGTCTTGCTGCCAGTTCCGTAGACAATCTGGTAGTGTAGCACATCAGATTCGAGGTTGTAGACCGATGCTTCATGAAACCGTGCTGAGTGTCAGTTATGAAAGGTCGTGCTACATTGTACAAAACTTTATGCATCATTTTTTCTAAAACTTTGCTCAGACTTCAAAGTATGGAAATGCCTCTGAAGTTGCTTACATTGCTACATGTTCCTGATTTGAAAATCGGAACGATGCGAGCCGTTTTCCACACAGACGGAAAGGCTCTCTCACGAATGGTACAGTTGAAGATTTTAGTATTCGGTTTGGCTAAAGATGCAGCGCAGTTCTTCAGAAGAAGAGGCGGAATGCCATCCGTGCCCGCACTCTTGTCGGGGTCACCTAGTGCCTCGCGTGTTTCATCAGGTACGAATTCGGTAGCTGAAGGTGATGTCGCAAACGTCAACGTGTGCGAAGGAGTTGTGACGTTTTACTGGCGCTACCTTATTGTATACGCTTTCAAAAAATGTAGCAAAGAGATTAGCTGCTTCTAAGTTGGAATGAGCAAAAACACCGTTGTAGTTGATGGTTGACGGAATTCCAAAAAGCGTCTAGGATCTTCCTTGACGTTTGCCTGAATCCTCGAAATATAATTGCAGTATGTAGATGAAAGAAGAACTTTGTACGATGTTTCCATTTCACGAAGCGTGCTTCTGTCGTTCTCGAATCTTGTACGGAAAAAATGCTTCCTTGATTTTCTAAGGCTGTTGCGAAGGCTACGGAGTTCGAGAGTCCACCACGGTTTGTTAAAAGACGAGCTTGACCTTCTTAAACGTTTTGGTACATGATCGTTGATGACGGCGTTGAGTCGGTCGTAGAACAACGGTAAAATTTCCTCCAATGGTCTGTTGTCGAATTCGGAGTCCCAGTCGATGTCTGTTAGAACGTTGTTTAATTGCCGATAGTCGCAGGCATGAAAATCGAATGCCCAATCTTATTGAGCGGGCATGGCTGGATTAGCCTCCAACTCTTCAAGGAGTAAGATGTATGGTACATGGTGATTGTCCATCCGCAAAAGTGCAGAAGAAGGAAGAATCATATCTACATGCTCTGGAGGATTTACAAAGACGAGATCGAGAAGTTTTCGATTCGTGTTTGTGAATCTGTTGACTTGACTTGACTTGACGCAATCCCATGGCGAACAACGATTCAACCGAATTTCGCTCATGTTCAGTGGACATATTCGAAGGAATGTAACCGTCCGTATCGCTATCAAGTTGCCAATGCAAATTGAGAAGATTGAAGTCCCCAATCGACATAACAACATCGAACACTGAAGCAAGATCTGTCACAAACTGCATGGCATTTGCATGAGCAGAGTAAAGGTCGGGACTGGAGTTTGGAGGAATATAGATTGCTGTTATGTAGAGGGTTCTACCCCATTTGGCATAATGCCATTTGGCATAATGCCATTTGGCATAATGCCGTTTGGCATAACGCCATTTGGCATAATGGCCAATTGGCATAATGGCCATTTGGCATAACGGCCATTTGGCATAATTTGAAGAATACATTTCCACAAAAAAATCTCAAATTTGGACTCGATAAATCCAATGTGTCTTTTTCTACTCTGGACAAAAGAATTGAATCACTTCCGAGTTCCGACCGGCGCCTTCCAAGTCACACTTGTAGATGTGAGTACTTATTCGTATCGCTTCAGGAAGGAGTAATATGACGAGTTTAAAATTTGGCACCATTGAGTGAACTCGCTTTAATCAATCTTATAATGCTCTCTGAAAGTCTGTCTTCTTTTATTTGTAATAATAGGCTATAGGCTAGGCTGTAGTTTAATTTTTGACCGTGGCTTGGATATCACAATTTTGTCGCAGTTGGAAACACAGTTATAAGAAACCGTTTAGCTTAGCCTCTAAAAACATTGATTTATTTTTATTTCTAAGGGCTTAGAAACCAAATATAAATAACTGCCAATGTCTCAAAGAAGGACAATCTTAAGAGAGATGCTTTGCCTTAAATGCTACAAAAATCAGTTGATGTTGGTTAATAATTCAGTAGGGCAATTAACCTATCGCTGAACGGCTGACAATCTCGCCTATTTTATAACAGTACGTGTATTCCTAATGACATGTTCCACAATTAGCGAGCCTTTAGGCATTCAGCAAATGGCGAATTACTATATAAGAAATTATACCTTCTTTCCAACATAAACTGTTCTTTTTAGTTTGCAGCGTAACGAATCATAGGCACGCCAAGATCGAAGTTTATTACATCGGATTGCATTGGTATCGTGTTGATTCGAATTGCCCGGACGCTTCGAATCTTGGAAACCGGCCTTAATTCACACAAAAAAATGTTTATTTTTTCGGCTGCATTTATGCATGGATAATGTAGAAGAAGTTGCAATTACGGAGTTCAAATGAAAAAACACTTCTTTTTATTTCTATGGGCCAGTTGTTTGTTATATGTCAGCTAGGTCTAGGATCGAAGTCTTAAAATTCCGACGCCCGGAGAGACAGCCACAAACACCTGGGACCCTTCATATCGAACCCATCAGCAAATGGGCTGGGACTAAGTACTTTTCTTCCCTTCCGAAAGAAGACGCGATCAGGCAGTTAATGTCTAAGAAAATCCTAACGGCGCCGACGAGAATTGATATCACGCTTAACTCGCTTACCACTACACCATCGACACCCCTACGATAAAGTCAGAATTAGGTCCAAAAACACCTAGAAACAGGCTACTGCCCGGCTTTTAAAGGGTGTAGTAATTCAAAGCAGCACGGTATAAAAGTTAAGATTTGCTAAAATGCAAACTCAAACTCAATGCAAACAAAAGAACAACTCATGTTTGGAAGAAGGTGAAATTTACTAATCTATATTAATTGCTCTGCACCACCGCGTAATTTTCATTTCTGTAAAATTGGAACAATACGGCTGCACTATTTTGCAGGTTCTGCCACATCAAACTCTCATCTAGATACATAATGTATAAGTGATATTCAAAAAAATCCAAGTGAGTACTCAGCCGCACATGGAATTTCATAACTTATGGGAGTCAAGCCAATTCTTTCATTTGATCAAATTGTACGCAACGATCCGGTTCGTCGTTTGCGTTTTAACACACTCAAACTTGAAACTTTTCTAATGATGCTGTACTGAAATCAATTATCCCATATGCTTGGATCTCCATCTACACGATATGCTCAACCGCTGCGCGCCGATGTGACTTTACATTGCTGATGTTTTTGTCATCAGCCTCAAACGCACACTTCGTGACAACCAATCTTTCTTGATGCGTTTCCTTGTACTTCACACTACTTCTTCAACTAAAAATCATGGTCAATATTTTCCCCTACTTCCAGTAAATTTAACTTGTTTTAGACAAATATTTCAAGTGCCATAATAAACGTTTTGAAATGTGAGAGAAAAATAATATTTCGTTTAATTATGCCAAATGGCCGTTATGCCATATGGCTATTATGCCAAATGGACATTATGCCAAATGGCATTATGCCAAATGGCATTATGCCAAATGGCATTATGCCAAATGGCATTATGCCAAATGGCTTTATGCCAAATGGGGTAGAGCCTATGTAGAGAAACCTCTTACGCAATTTTATACGTACGGCGATTTGCTCAAGGTTCTCACAATTTGGTATATAAATGGTGTCACAGGGCAGATTATTTTTGACTGCGATGAGCACACCACCACTGTGTGAATGGCGACTATTTAATTCGTTGCGGTCGCATCGGAAAATCGTGTACTCAGACGTAATATCGCAATTTTCAATACCAGCACACAACCATGTTTCCGTGAAGACTATGACATCGTAGTCACAGCTACTCAGTAACATAGGTGAGCAATTTTGGTTCGCAAACCCCTAACGTTCTGGTAGTACAGAGCCAAATGATGATGCGTTAACTGGGACAATGCTGCTCGCGCCAGGTGGTTCGGTTAGCTCGTTGAAGATTAGATGTGATGCAAAGGAGCTGGAAGCGATTGAAATTACTGGCAGCATGTTGTTCTGATCGTTCGTGTACTTTCCTGCAATTGGAGTTTGGAAGACCCCTTCTCCGCGCTCATACACAGGACCGGGATGACTGCTGGTCGCTGGTAGGATGGACTCGACTGTGACGAGTGGATAAGAGGCTTCCGAGAGGCTAGCAGGCGTGCATCCCGGTATTGTAAATCCAGTTGAATGGTGCGGGTCGTCAACACTACGAACGAAAACATTTTCAGAGCAGATTGTGTTCCTCAACTGTAGGTACTTGCCTGATAGCACAGGCTGGAAGACCCCTTCACCCGTTCCAAACACAGGACCGGGACGTCTGATGATCGCTGGCTGGATGGTCAGGACTGTGATGGGGGGCTCCAGGGCTTCCAAAGTGCTTGATACTGTGCGTCCCGGTGATGGAGAAGATTGACATTAATCGGCTGTGGCGATTTTGGAAGAAATTTGACGATGTTCTATTGCATAGATTTCGGGAGCCGTGCAGGGATTTCGTTTTTTGAGTTTGGTTCAAAGGGCCGTATGGTAATTCCTTCTGGCCAGTACCAGCTGTCGCTGACAACACCTGAGTAAGATCTGCAAACCGATATTTTGAAGGATACAAACGAAAGTTCTTCAAGTTTTTTCTCACGAGGAACCAGCTTTGTAACTTTGACAACTGAGGGATCCGCATTAGTGATGTCACACACGTGCAGCTTGATGTCGTCTTCCGTTTGATCTGGCGTGAAAGGAGTAACATAATAACATTCGTCGTCAATTGCATGGGGCGCGCCATTTGCAACTTTGAGAAAAGAGTTGTTAGGTTTGAGTGTTCTTCCGCTGGGCGATCTAGTTTTATTTCCGATGGAGTGAATGTTAGAGCTGCTTCGAGTAGACTGGGCACATATTGTATCCGGCAAGCACTTCGATACATGTGGCAAAGCTGCAGGAGTAGATGTGTTCATACGAGACGTGCATTCCACGATTTGCACGCGCTTATTTCCTCCGCAACAAACCTATCAGGAGCCATAGCTATTGAGCTGTTCACCTCATCCAGCACTTCAAAGAAAGACGTTTCGTCACATGACCTAGACCGGTTGATTGGATCATCTACGACATCGTCGAGAGCCATTTCATCAATACTCTGAAGCAATGTTGTTTGAAGATTCGAGCAGTTTGATGATTTGGATTGGTTGCCACCATGGGGAATTTTGGTGAATTTCCTGAGATTTTCTCCGCAATTTCCGAGCCGTGTATCCATAGCGTCTGTTCGAATCAACAGTTCACGTAGAGCTTTCAGCATTATTTTATCTCGCTCGTATACGGCTGGTTCGAAATTCAGTCGGCATGATGAGCAGAACCAGAACATGCCCACCTTCGACGTCCAACAGGTGTATTGAAATTAAGACAGGCCAACGCATATAAAGTGGAAAGTCATACCACATGATCCACTACAGGTGACCACTCTATCCGAATCCAAAGATTTTGAGCAAGCTTGGCATGATTCCATAGTGAAGCCGTGAAGTGTCGAGGAAGAATGTTACAACACTACGCACAGCAACGGTAAAATAATGATGCGCCTAAAGCGCCTACCAGTATGCAGCCCTGTTGAACTGTTATACTCGAAGTTCTACTAGCTTCCTTGTTTTTCAGGCAGATGGCGCTTAGAAAAGATGACAGCGTGCTGGTGTTTTGTAGATGTCCGTAATAATAGGGTAACGACTGTTTATTTTGATCTTAATCGCTAACAGT
Source organism: Aedes aegypti (assembly GCF_002204515.2). Classification (NCBI taxonomy): domain Eukaryota; kingdom Metazoa; phylum Arthropoda; class Insecta; order Diptera; family Culicidae; genus Aedes; species Aedes aegypti. The sequence goes on from NC_035107.1 coordinate 87,523,241, forward strand.
TGGCGCCAGTGGCAAAAAGTACAGACAACAACCCTTCGAACATTCAGTTTATCGGTGCTGGCCGCCTAGCGGCGACACTGATGTGTGTATGCCTTTCACTGATCGCGCTACGCTGGATTCTCAAATTTCTCAAATTTCAAACACAAGCGCATGGAAGAATGGAAGTCGGTAAACTGTCAAAACGTATGGAAAATAATGAAAAACGTAAATTACTTGCAATTAGGAAACTGGATCGAAAAAGTAGTGATTAGAAATCTAGCGTAATATGAATACATAACTTTTTGTGTTTAGTTCATCTTCCATTGTACTTTCTTTGCTTAAGGATTTCGTTTTTACTACCACTGAAAAAGAGTCATCTATTGCCTTTTCAGTTTTGAATATCGCCCTATTGACCCAGTATCACGAAACACTAAACACAATAATTTACAGAACTACGACCGTGAAATGCGATGCTCACAATGAATGTCAATAACACGGACGATTCGGATGTCGTTCAATACACTTTGTTGGATATACGATACAAAATACATCGGTACGGCGACGATCAAAATGCGGACGTAAATAAGCGACTGTTTTGACGAGCAGTGTTTCTCAATATTATTCTTTCATTTCAGTTATAATTTGGTATTGTTATACACATAAGCTTTGAATTCTGTGGCAAATAATTGCCATACAAGATGGCAAACTTCTATGCAAGTTTGCTGAAATAGTCAAATTTTGTATATCCAACAGCCAATATCACAGTGTAATCCAAGAACGTCTGTAAGAATTATTGCTTTTGACTGCTCTCTCGTCACTTATCGTGGCGGTACTTGTTTTCTTACATTCAGTTGTTTGGCATTGAAAAGGTTAGAGAAACCACAAATGAAGAACCGTGGAAAATGATCAATTTCACCCGAAATTACGGTACGTTTAATACAGGCTTACAGACAAGTTTTCTCTCCGGCCTTTAGTTTTTCGACATTTTTGCCTTTTGAGATTTTGACGTAGGACTACGTCTTTGTTTTCTATATTGGGGTGCACTTTAAAAGTACGGAAAATGAGACATGTAACGAAATTAGGGGAGATTTCGAACGTTAATAACTCAGTTGTTTATGAACCCATTATTACGATTTTAGTATCATTCGATCAGAAATGTATCTACGCATCGTTAGTAATATATCCGATAAGTGAATTTTGTTGTTAAACTATTGAAAATTTGATAAATGTTGACCCCTTTCTTATCCAACCAATCACGTTCGAGCACTTTTCGACGGTGTCGCTTCCCACCATCATCCAAGCGTCCAAGCCATCGTCATCGCCGCCGCAAATTTATCCGCGCTCCCAGATTTCGACTCGTGATGAATTCAGCATCGGTGGTCAAGAAGCAAGCCCGATAGGAACCAGATACCAGAAGCCCCCAGAGTTGCTGATCCGAGGAGCTGCTGCTAATCGAGCGTCGGAATCGCTCGAGTGTCCAGATTTCGACACGTGCCCGTGGATCCACTACCCGTTGCTGTTTGCGTTGAGGATTTCCCGTTTGACCATGGCAATCAAGTGATAACTTCCCGTAGTGCTATTTATCTGCCATCGGACCTTGTCATGACCATCAAATTTGTGGTAAAGAGTTGAAGGAATAATATTTCCGACCTTATTAGATCTTATATTTCTCAATCAATCTCGCAGCTTCATACAAAATTTAATTTGTTATGAATAATTGACTATTCGTTGACGCTGCTGCTGTGCCGTTGGGGTGAGTGCTCAACATTCCACTTTAAAATTACGGAAAATGAGACATGTAACGAAATTAGGGGAGATTTTGAAATAACTCAGTTGTTTATGAACCAATTATTATGATTTTAGTATCATTCGATCAGAAATGTATCTAGGCATCGTTAGTAATATATCCGATAAGTGAATTTTGTTGTTAAACTATTGAAAATTTGATAAATGTTGACCCCTTTCTTATTCAACCAATCACGTTCGAGCACTTTTCGACGGTGTCGCTTCCCACTATAAAAGCAAACGGGTCCCTGCTTCTTCCCTCAGTCTTCTTTTTGCAGTCGGACTGTGAACACGATCGGGCGAGTCATTCTCGCTTTGCTTTTGCACCCGCGTCACAGTCCAATTTGTGTCGTCGGAAGAGGAAGACGCAAAGTTGATTTGCGGCGGCGATGACGATGACTTGGGCGTTTCTCCGAGCGGCAAACTACTGCCGCTCGGAGAAGCGTCCAAGCCATCGTCATCACCGCCGTAAATTTATCCGCGCTCCCAGATTTCGACTCGTGATAAATTCAGCATCGGTGGTCAAGAAGCAAGCCCGATAGGAACCAGATACCAGAAGCCCCCACAGTTGCTGCTAATCGAGCGTCGGACTAGTGAAATCGCTCAAGATTTCAAGAGTGAACATCGTTTCCAGATTTCGACTTGTGCCCGGGGATCCAATACCCGTTGCTGTTGTGCGCTATCTACGTCACGAACCATTCAGCTGGTTCGTCGTATAAGCAAATTCCCTGTTTGACCATGGAAATCAACTGATAACATCCCGTAGTGCTATTTATCTGTAACCGTATCGAGGCTAAGAAAGCCATCGGCCCTTGTTGAAGGAATAATATTTCCGACCTTATTACATCTTATATTCCTCAATCAATCTCGCAGCTTCGTACAAAATTTAATTTGTTATGAATAATTGATGGCACGTCAATTTGAGACTATTCGTGGACGCTGCTGCAGTGCCGTCGGGGTGAGTGATCAACATTTCACAACGATAGTAAGCTAGAGTGAAATTTCTGACAGTGTCTTTGATTTGCCATATTTTATGAGAACACTTCGATTACGAAAATGATCACATGTAACAAAATTGCGACATGTTTAGATTGCTTTTGAAAAGAAATTCCCATTGAACAATTTTCATAATTTTGGCACCATGGATCAGAAATTTACCTTCATATTAAAGAAAACTATTGATTATCAATAGCGAACTATTGAATATTTAGTAATTGTCAACCCTTTCATTCATGTTCGACCAATTTCTCACGCATTATCATTTTTCGCAATTATCAAGTAATTCTAAGTCCAACTCATTATTGGCACATATGCATTTCCCAGATTGGTCGATTAGAAAGAGAAGAGCACGAATGGGAGGAGCATAATCTGCTAATCTAAGGGTATATAGCATGCTTCCTTCGTTGGATTCGGTTTCATTCCGTTTCTACTTCCGAGCTGACAAGAGCTCTTCCGATCTTGTGCAGCGACGTCCTTCAAGCTAGCGATCCAGCGTCTGGTGATCGGTGGTCAAGAAGCAAGCCCGTTAGGAGCTAAATTCCAGAAGCTGATCCGAAGAGAAAAGAGCAGCGAATCAAGCGTCGGACTTATGAAATCGCTCAAGATTTCAAGAGTGAGCATCGTTTCCAGATTTCGCCTTGTGCCCGGTGATCCACTACCCGTTGCTGTTGTGCGCCATCCACGGACCATGGCAATCAACTGATCAATCCCGCAGTGCTATTTATCTGTGACCGCATCGAGGCTAAGAAAGCCATCGGCCCTTGTCAGGGCCATCAAATTTGTGGAAAAGAGTTGAAAGAATAATATTTCCGACCTTATTACATCTTATATTCCTCAATCAATCTCACAGTTTCGTACAAAATTTAATTTGTCATGAATAATTGATAGCACGACAATTTGAGACTATTATTGGACGCTGCTGCTGTGCCGTCGAGGTGAGTGCTCAACATTTCACAACGAATGTAAGAGTGGCATTTCCAACAGTGTCTTTGATTTGCCATATTTTATGGGCGCATTTCGATTATGAAAATTATCACATGTAACAACATTGCGTCATATTTAGAATGGTTTTGAAGAGCAATTCTGATAGAACAATTTTCATCATTTTGGCACACATTAATCAGAAATTCACCTTCATACTAAGGAAAACTATTGATTATCAATAGCTATCTAAAGAATATTTAGTAAATGTCAATCCTTCCAACTATTCATGTTCGGCCAATTTCTCACGCATTGTCATTTTCCGCAATTTTCAAATAATTCTAAGCCCAACTCATTTTTGGCACATACCCATTTTCCAGATTGGTCGACTAGAAAGAGAAGAGAACGAAAGGGAGGAGCATCATCTGCTAATCTAAGGGTTTAAAACATGCTTCCTTCGCCGGATTCGGTTTCATTCCAATTTCGCTTTCGAGAGAAGCAGTATGCCGGTTGGAGAAGCGCCCCAGCCATCGTGATCGCCGCCGCCATTTTCATCGCTGGCAGAGCGTTTGGTCTGCGCTTCCAGATTTCGACTCGTGATCATGCGTCAGTGGTAGAGCAGTAAAGAAGCACGCCCGTTACAAACCAGATACTAGAAGCCTCCTGAGTTGTTGATCCGAGGAGCTGCTGATAGGGTGTCGGACTAGTGAAATCGCTCAAGATTTCAAGAGTGAGCATCGTTTCCAGATTTCGACTTATGCCCGGTGATCCACTACCCTTCCTGTGTGTGTCATCAACGCCACGAAAAATTCAACTGGTTTGTCGTATAAGCAAATAACTTGCTCAAATTTATACATTTGCGTTGGGAATTTCCGGTTTAACCATGGTAATCATCTGATTACACCCTGCAGTGCTATTCATCTGTGACAGCATCGAAGCTAAGAAAACCATCGGCCCTTTTCAGAGCCATCAACTGTGTGGAAAAGAGTTACAAGAATAATATTTCCGACTTTATTACATCTTATATTCCTCAACCAATCTCACAGCTTCATACAAAGTTTAATTTGTCATGAATAATTGATTGATGGCACGACAATTTGTGACTGAATTCGTGGACGCTGCTGCAGTGTCGTCGGGGTGAGTGCTCAACATTTCACAACGATTGTAAAATAGAGTGGCATTTAGGACAGCGTCTTTAATTTTCCATATTTTATGGGTATACTTAAATTACGAAAATAATCACATGTAACAAAATTGCGACATATTTAGAATGCTTTTGAAAACAAATTCTCATTGAACAATTTTCATCATTTTGACATCCATGGATCATAAATTTACCTTCATACTAAAGAAACAATTGATTATCTATAGCTAACTATTGAAAATTTAGTAAATGTCAACTATTCATGTTCGACCAATTTTTCACGCATTATCATTTTCGGCAATTTTCAAGTAATTCTAAGCCCAACTCATTATTGGCACATATGCATTTCCCAGATTAGTCGACTAGAAAGAGAAGAGCACGAAAGGGAGGAGCATCATCTGCTAATCTAAGGGTTTAAAAGATGCTTCCTTCGCCGGATTCGGTTTCATTCCATTTTCGCTTTCGAGCTGGTAAGAATTCATCCGAACCTGCTTAGCGAGGAGCACCTCGCAGCGTCTGGTTTTTGAAATCACCCTAGATTGACCCGCGCTTCTAGATTTCGACTCAAGATTTCAAAATTGAACTACATTTCCAGATTTCTACTTCAGCAGTGTGATCCACTACCTGTTGCTGATGTGTGCCATCCCTACCACAAAACATTCAGCTGTTTCGTCGTATAAGCAGAGAATTTATTCAAATTTATACACTTGTGTTGAGGATTCTTCGTTTAACCATGGCAATCAACTGATAACATCCTGTAGTGCGATTCATCTATGACAACATCCGAGCTAACAAAGCCATCAGGGCCACCAAATGTGCGTAAGAGTTAACAGAATAATATTTCCGACTTTATTTATCACATTGCCAAGTAATGAATAATATTTCTCTCAAACCATAAGACCAACAAAGCGATGACCGGAGCTTTCATTACAATCCTTGAATAATTTCCTAAAGACACATTACTATTGAATATTCGCTATTTAGTTTAGCATGGTGAACATTGCGGAACTACTGTTCTTTCCAATGCTATCATTTATTTCATAATATAATATCAAAATGATCACGAAAACGAACTCACGTTCTTCGGATAAATATAAAGTATATTTGGGACATGATTAAACGTACACTTGGCTGCAAATCGTTATATGCATAAATATTTACGAAAGATTCGAGCACTGAAAACAGTATGAAGTCAAAACGAGCAACAAGAACGACATCAAAATTAGTTACATAAACCGTCGTGGTCCTACGTCACCAGTTCGTACAACCCCATAGGGATGTACCCTTATAGTTTTTTCTACACAACCTTGCCGTTAATAATTACACTTGGCGTAATTTATAGCATCCTGCTTGGTGAAGAGTAAGTGGACGTGACTGAACCTTAATGCATTTTTAAGTCTAATAAGAAAGGCATTTTCCACCTTAGTGTACACACGCCATCACGTTTGATTTGATCACCATGATTCGAAGAGTTCAAACTTTGGATCAGCTCTATTCCTACTGCCTCTGGCAACAACCACTGACGTGAAAAGAATTTAATTTTGAACATCAGCCCTCTTGTGTGAAAGCAAGCATTGACAGCTTGCTGTAGCACCTTATTGACATCAATTCAATTACCTCTTCTGACAGATGCTAATTAGTGTCGAAGTAAGATGCAAAACTTACACTTCGAAGATGAAGGTTCAAATCTAAGTCGGCCGAAAACGATCATTTTGTTTTTTTTTATTATTTGCAAACAATAACATAAAACGTTGAATTCAAAAACTGTTTCTCTGATATTGTCGGGTTTTAACAGTAGTGCAGATTCAAATGCAGAACTATTGAAACCAACATGCTGATTTTGTTAGCGTTGAGAGAAATATTCTTCAAACCGATTGCTATTGACTTTTCGACACAGTTACTCTATAAGGGCTTAACTGGCATGAGAAATTTCTCTTCATCGATCTGATCTATCGCTAAATACTTCGGCATATTAAATAATTGTGTAATATATCTTGTTCATGAAGCGAGATATAGTAATTCTTTACCCTGCAGTTCGAAAACATGAAAAGTGAAACAGTTTTCTGCAATAATGCAAAGAGAGCAGTGATGAACGGAAATCGATGAATGCAGATAAGCCCTTATGAAAAATCAATGTCGATTTCACAATTCATGTACAACAAAACCAATTTTCTCGACGAGTGGTAATGATTCCGCAGATTCGGTTTGTCGCGCATCGAACGAAAAATTCCCAGGAAAAGTGACAGTATTTGGAGGACTAAATTGCGGTTCCACGCAAAGCCGGAATAGGATTTGAGGGTGACATTCTTTTGCTCGATTGAGGGAGCCTGCAAAGTCACTGGGTGGTTTCTCTGCGAGTGTTCCGTTGTCGATAAAGAAATAAATCCCATTTGTGGGAGTAAATCAAACGTAAGAGTATTAGCCCGTTGACTTGGAGAAGAGTGATTGTGGTGTTGTTGAAAGAACGTTAATCATGGAATAAACGGAAAGCAAGTATTTCTTTGAATTGCACGAAAATTGGCTATTTACTCTGAGATAAGCTCCACCGGCTTCGAAAACATCCAGCAAGATACTTTTACTCCAGATACCGGTCCTCATCAGCGAGCCATTAATTACATTCTAAAGCGACAGCCCTAATCTCCGGTGACAGTTAACACTCCCAGGTGGTCTACCGTTCTCAATCCGGTATCAAATTAGTCAAATTATATGGTGTCAATTTGGCAGCGAGCGAAAAAATGCTCAACGCTTCGTAGCCAAATATAACGGTGGCCTGTCGATAGAGATTCCTCTTAATTATGCATCCGTCGCCGTTCTTCAGCAGCAGCCATCATCGAAAGTCGCGAACAGCATCCAGCAGCAGTTCCAGTTTGCTCACTAATGAGCGGTAATCAATTTTAACTTGCGAATGAATATGGATAAAAATACTCCGCAGTCCCAAACCAGTCGTCTCATTAGCAATGCGAATCGATCCCGTGGAATTCTCACTCTAAATGCAAATAAACCGCGCGATGAGTTCAATTCACCAGTATGCCACGTGCCATCCCTGCCTTCCAGTGTGGCAGAACTTCGGAGGAATATTACATTTTTTTACCCATAGATAACCTTGCCGGGGAATTGTGCGTGCCTTTTATTCAGTGTAGGAGACAAGGATGCCAGGTTGGAAAACATGTCTCCCAATAGAAGACATTTCAATAGAATGTAAGACATTTGGAAGATGAAAAATATTCAGGATACAATTAATAATTTTTTAAGTAGCTCCAAATTATTGGATTTTTTATAATTCATGCATGTTATAGTTAATTAATTGGAATTTGTAGGATTTTTATACATAAATTTGTGATGTGGTTTATTTGACAATCCTTCCGGAGATTCCATCAGACAAAAATCCACCTTCTAAAATTTTCTGGAATCTCCTTCTTCCGAATTTTTCCTCATTATATTATATCAATGCCTGCTTCTCAGCTTAGTATTCCTATGAGCACTTTGATAGTTATTAACAAACAGCTTTGTTTACCAATTAACCATTTTTGTTTATGTACGGCAAGTACTTGCAGGACTTGCTGAAAAGTTGCGCGTTTACCGTTACGTTATCTGGACCCCGTAAATTTTCACAAATATCACATTTTAAAGTGGAAGACATCAAAAACCAAATCAGCTGGCATCCCTGGTTGAAGGGTCACCGGTTCGGAACATTCAATTAATTTCGTGTGAACTCAATTTTCACCAATGCGGGTGTGTAGTAAACCCGGAAGAGCCGGAGCGTGAAAGCCGTGTTGGTTCTGGGAAGATCATTTTCAGAAAAATGCGAGAAATCGTGGAATTTCACCATCATCGCAGCTCCCGAGAGGTAGGCTGGAACTTTTGGGGGCGGTGGGGGTTGCCTGAGTAACAAAGCTGCGAAGGAAGCAATGAAATTAACCCACTCAGAAGCGGAAACGGAAGCACTCTCTGTACGCCATGGATGGGTGGTGAAAGTGTTATGAAGCTTTTTTCATGCGGAATATTTCGATAAAAAAAAAACGTGCTCGCTGGTGTACTGCATGAATATTAGGTTGGGAGTTCTATTCAAACGAAATTGAATTAATAAAGAATAAATTAACTCACGGGTGAAGTTTACAGGTAATGGACAGTAAGGGAAATTTTAAAATGTTATGAGCAATTATGACTCGGATTTACATGATATTTGTATTTTGAACGCTAGTGTTCAGTAAAACCTCGTGAGCTAATAAATATCCAATACATAGGGGAACTTACGTATTCTCGGCAATCTAAGCAGCTGGACTTTGAAAAAGGCAATTATACACAACCATTAAGCACGGGAATTAGCAGGAGACACCTGAAATACACTTGAGCACTCTTTATGCATTGGTTATTATACACATAACACTATTTTATTCTCTAAATCATCTGTTTTTCCTCGCCAAAGTCACGAGGCACTTGTTCTATTATCGGCAATGCAATTACTATTGTCGGCAACAAAAATGTTCACTTCGGCAATCCAAAACTGCGCAAAAACAAGCTTATGTATTGGTTACTTTTCGCATGTGTTGACAATGACTGAAATTAAACGTCACTCATTATGTTCTACTCGCTGAAAGGGCCAATGCAGAAAAATACAGACTACACTGAAAACAGCGTTGCAGTTATAAATACAGTAACAAAGAATCAAATTGAATGCACAACGCCACTTAATTCGTGCAGACTAAGGCGCCGTCCACATATTACGTAACGCTGTAGCGGGGTGGGAAGTAAGCTCAAATGTTGCGGCTCATACATTTTTTTTCATACAAAGACCGTTACGGAGGGGAAGGGGGTCGAAAATTGTACAGTTTAGCGTTACGTCATAAATGGACGCAGCCTAATTTCGTTTTCATTTATTTCATCGAATATTTTTTGTATCAAGTCTTACTGTGGCAGCATTTCGGCTGTGAAAATTGACATGTCATGGTTGTAAACTTGCAGCAGGTGCGATTCTAACCAAGAATCAACCTACCAACCAAAAACGTGCAGCGTGACGTCATTGTTAATTGGTTCATAATATTGTGCTCCGCAAGGAAAATCTACGGAACGCAATTATTGGATAATTTGTATTTCAGAATTGCGTTTGAATTGCGCGTAATATTGTCTGCGCGTTACTGCCACCGCTGGATGTTGATTTAAAATGAGCGCCGGAATATTATCCCTTTTATTCGCTCCTGATCCACACCATTCGTCCGCATTCAAACAACACGCATGACTTTTGTCGCTACGAAAGGAAGAAATCACAAAAAAGAAAAAGATGGACACACCGTCCTCTGGTTAGTGCCGACGACTGTAACTCACCACTTGCTACACACTGGTTTCACTTCTTTTGTACCATCAGGATCACTAGATCATTTTTTCACAAATTTGTTCGAGATGGATAGGAATGACGTCATCAAGTAGCTGTCAGTTTTCGGAATATATCACCTTCTCAATATAGTAACCGTGGTAATCCTTGAAATTATCTACAACTACAGTCGAAATTCGTTCGTTGCATTATCTTTAAGTGGGCTACGTTTCAATTGGGCTCCCGTTCTTCTTCTTCTTTCTGGCGTTACGTCCCTACTGGGACAGAGCCTGCTTCTCAGCTTAGTGTTCTTATGAGCACTTCCACAGTTATTAACTGAGAGCTTACCATGCCAATGACCATTTTTGCATGCGTAATATCGTGTGGCAGGTACGATGATACTCTATGCCCTGGGAAGTCGAGAAAATTTCCAACCCGAAAAGATCCTCGACCGGTGGGATTCGAACCCACGACCCTCAGCTTGGTCTTGCTGAATAGCTGCGCGTTTACCGCTACGGCTATCTGGGCCCCATGGGCTCCCGTTAGTTGGGCTATAGCCCACCTAAAACGAAAGCAAACGTCATTTTCTGACATAAGACGCAATTTATCAATGTTTATAGCTTCGTTTGTTTGTTTTATGTTATTTGACAACTCGAAACTCAGCCTGATTAGTCAAAGTCTTGCACTAAGTGGGCTACAGGTTTAGCACAACGAATGAAGGTTGACTGTACCATCGAAATATTAGATTCATAGAACTAGTAGTTTATTTTTAATAAATCATCGAAAAAAGCTTGAAAAAAGCCTTTTTAAATTGTCACTTTTAAGGCTTCACAGAAAATCTCGCTTTTAGGTGGACGAATACTATTTAGAAATCTCACATTCCTGTCCATCATATCATCCATCATATTGGAAAGCTCTAGAAAATTTGAAAGGAACACGATTCTCTTGATTTGTTCTTATTGCGTATCTATTCTACACGCAGCGAACTGGACTATATAAATTCATATATTTTGCCTTAATAATGATGAAACGATTATTGCAATACGAAAGCTGTATGTATCGTTTTAGCATTACCCCACATTAGGGCGTCGATAGAAAAGGGGAGTGCGCACGAGCCTATTGAACGCAAGGTTCTTGGTTCGATTCCACGATGCCGCGAAAACTATTGTCGTTTTCAAATTTCGGTTGTATAACGTAAATTTATGAGTTTCAATCCGATGTCTTGTTGCGAATTTTCATAAGCGGTTCCTATGTTTATCGATAGTTCACTTTCCTGAGTGTTGTTTGTTTGGCCAAATGTCATCCCCTCGAAGGGGTGAGTTTGGGCAAATTTTCGTACGTTTCCTATTTAGAGGAAAATAATCAAATTTCAATCATCTGTTCAGCATTGGCAAAGTATTCTCTTATTTAGCCGAACATATCATGCAAATTGCGAAAGTTGTTTAGAAATAAATGAGGACTTACACATTTTTGGCCAAATCTCACCCCCAACGACGGTACTTGCGCAGTTGTTTTTAAATTTCTTTAAATGCAAAAGGTAAATAATTTCACCGTGAATTGAACTATTCGCTGAATGGCTCGATTTGGTTGTGGTCTGTAAAGGTTGCTGCTCTTGAATGCTCTATCACCATGTTATTACCGCGAGAGTGAATGGTAACATAAAAAAAAAATCGGTTGCGATGTTTCACGATTTTTTATTGGTTTATGATTAGCACTCTCCGAATATTGTTCGATCGGCTTTTTCGGATCAAAATCCAAACTTTACAATTAAAATTTATTTGCGTTCATATTATTCTCAGTGTATGAGACAATCAGAATAGACCCTTTGCAAATCAATTCACTTATGACTTGACGCATAAACATCATCCTCTGATTCGCGACTACGAAGCTGCTGATGTTTTCTTCGGTTTTATGTAAGAAAAACAAGGAGAGATGTTTTTTGCTTTTTTTCACGTACACGATGACAGTTCCTTACGAGGTTTTCCGTTGGTGCGAGTGCTTTGTGAAATCTCTTTTTGCTTCGTAGTCGCGAATTGCCTGTAGAACAACAGGAGGGTTGCCAAAATAGTTAACCGATTAAAAGACGTATGTTTCATATGTTTCTCAGTATATTGATTAGAGTGATGCAAATTTTGAAATGTTAGCTCCCCTATGCTTAAACGATTTTAATTATAGTAAATAGCATCTTCCCAAAGTTTGAAGTGATTCGGAAGAAATTTGACTGTGCACACGCCATTTGAAGTTTATATGGAGATTACTATGGAAAATGCCAATCTTTTGTGTTCAGCCCTCTATCTCTTCGTCATGATATTTAATGGAAAAGTGAACAGATTCTTCTAATGTGGAATCCTCCCAGCTACAACTTTGCCGAAGACCACTTTTTGATTGGACCTCAGGATAAATTGTTATTCATCATCATAAAGTTGGTTTGCATGTAGCATGCTTCACCAACTGTTCGGAAGGCAACAATGGTGCTCCTGGCGGAAATAATAGATCAAAGTAATCCAGGCTACTATGTTCTACAGCAAAAAAGCAGTGTTGCTCTGAAAGTAATTGCATGATCATCTCAGCATGGTTTACACTTTGTTATCAAAAATAACAAATTATCCTTACGTCCCATCGAAATGTGGTCTTCGGCAAAGTTGTAGCTGGGAAGTTTTCACATAAGATGAGTGTGTTTACTTTTCCATATATTATTTTGACGAGCAGTTAGAGGACTGAACACAAAAGATTTGCCTTTTCCATAGTAATTTCCATATAAACTTCAAATAGCGTGTGCACAACCAAATTTCTTCCGAATCACTTCAAATTTTAGCATTGACATCGTTTAAGCATAGGGGAGCAAAAACTTCAAAATTTGCATCAGTCTAATATTGATGTTTACGCGCTACAATACGCAGATAAAGAAAGTATTGAAAGGCTCAATTATTACCAATGCATGCTTTGTTGCCTAATTCCAATAAATTAATGAGTTGTGTTTGACTTTTTCTATGAATTTAAATTGTGAATAATAAATACACCGCAACCTTGTCCAGTAATAAAAAGTGATTGCCGAGGAAATCAAAGTGCATTAATTTTAATTTGTGATTTGAAGCATTGAAATTAAGTATTTTCGAGTGCTTTATATACAAATCGAAAGTTCAATAGTGCATAAGTGATCGGTGTTAGTGCTGCCGAAAATACCCTCAGGGTGCCGAAGCCATCATTTACCCTATAATCTCAAATTGAAAATCACTTGAATCGTGCTGCTTATTTCCAAAAATCAACGGATCACAATGATTTGCAGCTTTCATAAACCCTATAATATCCTTATTTACTTTACAGATTTTGTTTATTTAAACATTTATGTTTATGCTTAATCATCAATCAACCTGATAATATCTCGCCAATTCACTTGGTTCATGGCCGCCTTTCTCCATCCTCGACTGCAACCCATGCTCTCCAGTTCCTGGTGCACTTGATCAATCCACCTAGCTCGCTGCACAGCACGCCTCTTGTTCCGATCGGATTCGAAGCGAACACCATCTTAACAGGGTTGCTGTCTGGCATTCTTAGAACATACCCTGACCAGCGTATCCTACCGCTTTGGCCACCTTCTGAATACTGGGTTCGCCGTAGAGTTGGGCGAGCTCGTTATTCATCCTCGCCGCCACACACCGTTTTCCTGCACACCGCCAAAGATCGTCCTAAGCACCTGACGTTCGAAGACTCCAAGTGCTTGCAGGTCCTCCTCGAGCATCGTCCACGTTTCATGCCCATAGAGGACTACCGGCCTTATGAGCGTTTTGTGCATGATACATTTGGTGCGGGTGTGAATCTTTTTTGACCGCTGCTTCTTGTGAAGGTTATTGTAGGCCCGACTTCCGTCCATCACCTTGTCGTAGTCCCCGGCGGGACTCAAACGAACTCGAGTGTTCGCCTGAAACCTGCACACAATTTTGCATACCTTCCATCGTTGCACTTATCAGTCTCGTGAGCTTTCCGGGAAAGCTGTTCTTGTCCATACGCGGTCAATACTACCGTATGCCGCCTTGAAAGCAATACTTTGGGACCTGGTATTCACGAAATTTTTGGAGGATTTGTCGTACAGTAAAGATCTGATCCGTTGTCAATCGGCCTTCAACGAACCGGCTTGATAACTTCCCACAAACCCGTTTACTACAGGTGCCAGACGACGGAAGATGATCTGGGATAACACTTTGTACACCGCGTTAAAGCTGATGATCGCTTGGAAGTTCTCATATTATTGTCGCCTTTTTAGTAGACGGGCCTATATTACCCCTTCATTCCACTCCATCGGTAGCTGTTCTGTTTCCCATATTGTGCTTATCAGCCGGTGCAGACTTGAGCTAGTGAATGGCATCCTTAACCTCCCTCAAAGTGGGGGCTGGTTGGTTTCCGTTGTTCGCAGTATTGACGATGGCATTTCCTCCGTTGTTCCGACCATCATTGCCTGTGCTCTCAGTGCCATTCAGATGTTCATCGAAGTACTGCTTCTACCTTTCGATCACTTCACGCTCGTCCATCAAGATGCTTCCATCCTTATCTATGCACATTTCGGCACGCAGCACAAAGCCATTGCGGGACACGTTGAGCTTCTGATAGAGCTTCCGTGTTACTTGAGAAAGGCACAGCTGTTCCATATCCTCGTACTTCGTCTCCTCTAGGCAGCGTTTTTTCTCCCGAAAGAGGTGGGTCTGCTGTAGCCGTTTCCGTATATAAAGTTCCACGTTCTGCTGGGTGCTTTGCTGCAGCATGACCGCACGCGCTGCATCTTTCTCTTCCAGAATCTGCCTGCATTTTTCGTAGAATTGGTTCTACGTTCCGTCGACTCCGTCCCACATACCAGATGTGGCTCTTCTGGTAATGTAGCCTTGAGGTTGTAACCGTTCGTAAAACTATACAAGAGATTATTAGTGTGTCAGTGAATCATCGATTTGTTTTAGGCGAAAAGTAATATACAAATAAATTGCCAGATTATGTGGAAGTGGAGGCAATTTTGAACGTGCTCAATGACTTCCATCAACGACTGCAGTTCACTGTTGAATTAGAAGTAGAAGGAAAACTCTAATTTCTGGACATGATTCTGTGGCGCGAAGACAATACGATCACAACGGAGTGGTTCCCGAAAAATGCAGCCGGCAGATATTTATTTATTTATTTATTTTTAGTTTCTTTATTAGTATCATTCCAAACATTACATTCATTATTTCTTATATCTAGGTGTTCTGTGTTATTCGACAACACTATCATCCTAATTTGGTAACACAAATCTAGGATTTTATTAACATTTTGTTAACAACATATTACATTTCATTTGCCGTAGCAGTTCAGATTTTTTACAGGTGAGTTGATTTCACCTGCTTATAAAAAAAACGTTTTGAATATACTTAACCTTACTTAACCTAAACATATAACGCATTAATCGTGGCAATAGAAGATTGTAACGATTTTTGCCTGAAATTATTAATTATTTTATTTGACATTTATTCCAATGTTTCAACATTGGATATTCTGTAACGTTCTGTTCTGTTCCTAAAGCTGACGGCTTTAGCGCCACCTTCTATACAAGAAGGACCGTTAGCTCTGCTCAATTACCCGAATGAGACCTCCTGACTCAGGGCAGGTCAATGTTCGAAAAGAAATGAAGTTGCACTTCAACACTCGCAAACGTCTGTAGCCAATCAACCCAATCCGTACTTACCAATATTCAATTTCAACTAGATCTACTAAAAAAAGCTAACTATCTCTCGATAGACTACCAAAAAAAGGAAAAGAATCACTAAAAAAAGGTATAAACCAATCTAAAATTCAATTAATTTTATTACGTGACTCGAAATTGTGAAGGCTTGAACTAAATTTGAAGTAGGTTTATTTATACCACATTAATTACCGATCGCGATAACAAAAGCGGTCGAATTTATCGAGTTTATTGCGTAAACTCTAAGAAAACTACTTTTTTATTAAATTCAGGAAAACCTACTATTTCCTAATCGTGACGTCACGTAATTTCTTTAGGCTTGGTATCTTCTAATTATGCTAATTGGTTTTATAATTTTAGTCTTCAAGAGCAAATATGGACCGGTCTAACCTTATCGTTTCCTTGCGCAACGATTTTCCCGCGTCGGACGTCCCTCGACGACGTAACTCGTCAGCGAAGAGGTGTATTGTGGCTCAAAACCTACCTTCGTCGTCACCAAGTGGTGTGTCGGAACAACCTAAGTGGTTCGCGCGCTGGCGTGTGTGTCGGGGTATAGATGTCCCCTAGCGAGGTGGAGTGAAGCCGTTCTAGGTGTCTCGGCTACGCCACGCGACTTATTGACTGGCGACTCCACTGTTCAAATTTCATGGAAGGTGTTAGACGACAACGACGACTACCAATTTCCGTTGGGTAGGCCACGAAACTGAATCGGTTTGCGTCCACGATGCTCGAAGTCCGAAAGAGCGTGAATCCGGACTCTAGGCTGGCCCAAAACGGCCCTATACTTGCCGCCCACGTTGCTTGGGCTTGTCTCTCCTGAACTCAATATTCCACTTTAATAAATTAGAGGATTTCTCTAAATAACTATTTACGCTCGACAAATTCAAACGTTCAAATTTGGTATAATAATGATTACTTATTAACTTTTCAATAGTAATATCACTCCGACAAAAATCAACTACTCGATTCGAAGCACTCCACAATAAAGATTTGACCGACGCGCCCTAGATTGGTTTCAACCTAATTTCTGTGACGCAATTTCCACCCATTGGTCGATTATAGAGAGAGCATTTAACTAAAGCATCATTATAGTCATTGTTTTAGAGTTTTCTACCTGGGTTGATTCTCTACGACGCAATTAATTTCTCTACTGCGCAATAAATTTGAAATTGATATATTTCGTTTTGTTTTCATTATCAAAACCTAGGTGGCGCAGGTTTGGTTCTTGTCTTCGGTTCGCTTATAAGATCTGACAGCAAAACACAAAATACAGTAGCTGGCAGCATAATAACTGACAGCATACAAAAGCTCGATAGCTGACATCATATTAACTGACAGCAATATTCAAAACAGACACGGATAAAAACAAACGCTTCATGATGGGTTCACAATGATCTTACAATTCTGTAACTCATTGGTACTATATCAGGGAGGAAGCCTCAGAATCATTTTCAAAATTTTATTTTGAATTCTCTGCAGAGCTTTCTTCCTGGTATTACAACAGCTAGTCCATATTGGTACAGCATACAACATGGCTGGCCTGAAAATTTGTTTGAATATCAAAAGCTTGTTCTTAAGACAAAGTTTTGATTTTATATCAATAAGGGGATAGAGACATTTTACATACTTATTACATTTGGCTTGAAT
Source organism: Aedes aegypti (assembly GCF_002204515.2). NCBI lineage: Eukaryota > Metazoa > Arthropoda > Insecta > Diptera > Culicidae > Aedes > Aedes aegypti. Next base: position 87,540,725 of record NC_035107.1, read on the forward strand.
GCCCTCAATGTGATTTTTGAAAGTTAAATTCTTATCTACCATGAGCCCTAGATACTTAACTTCATCTGACCAATTTATTGGAACCCCTCTCATCGTGACAACATGTCTACTTGAAGGTTTCAAATAAAGAGCTTTTGTTTTATGTGGGAATATTATTAGTTGAGTTTTGGAAGCATTAGAAGAAATCTTCCATTTCTGCAAGTATGAAGAAAAAATATCCAAGCTTTTTTGCAAACGACTACAGATGACACGCAAGCTTCGTCCTTTGGCGGAGAGGCCTGTGTCATCCGCAAACAAAGATTGTTGACATCCCTGGGGTAACTCAGGTAAGTCAGATGTGAAAATATTGTATAATATTGGTCTCAAAATGCTGCCTTGGGGAACACCAGCTCTTACAGGAAGTCTTTCAGATCTGGAGTTCTGATAATTAACCTGAAGTGTACGATTTGACACATAACTTTGAATTATTCTATGTATGTTGGAAAATTAAAGTTTTTTTTAATTTTACGATCAAACCTTCATGCCAAACACTGTCGAATGCTTTTTCTATGTCTAGAAGAGCAAGACCAGTAGAATAGCCTTCAGATTTGTTGGAACGGATCAAATTTGTTACACGTAAAAGTTGATGAGTAGTCGAATGTCCATGGCGGAATCCGAACTGTTCATTGGCAAAAATAGAATTTTCGTTGATGTGGGCCATCATTCTGTTCAAAATAACCTTTTCAAAAAGTTTACTGATGGAGGAAAGCAAACTGATTGGACGATAGCTAGAAGCTGCTGCAGGATTTTTGTCTGGTTTTAAAATTGGAACAACCTTAGCATTTTTCCATTTGTCAGGAAAATATGCTAGTTGAAAACGTTTGTTTAAAATATCAATTAAAAATGAAAAACTACTTTCTGGAAGTTTCTTGATGAGGATGTAGAAAATTCCATCATCGCCAGGAGCTTTCATATTTTTACAATAGTTCTCACTTCTTCCAAATCAGTCTCCCAGGCATTTTCGAAAACGTTCTCTTGATTGAGAATATTTTCGAACTCCTGAGTAACTTCATTTTCAATTGGACTTGTAAATCCTAAATTAAAATTGCACTTTCAAACTGCATAGCAAGTTTTTGAGCTTTTTCGCAAATAGTTAGTAATATTTTGTTTTCCTCTTTCAATGCCGGTATTGGCTTTTGAGGGTTTTTCAAGATTTTAGATAATTTCCAAAAGGGCTTAGAGTCAGGGTCCAATTGAGAAATCTTATTTTCAAAATTCTTGTTTCTTAATTATGAAAAACGTTTCTTGATTTCTTTCTGTAAATCTTGCCATATAATTTTCATAGCAGGATCACGAGTGCGTTGAAATTGCCTTCTCCTCACGTTTTTAAGACGGATCAAAAGTTTAAGATCATCGTCTATAATCACGGATTCAAATTTTACTTCACATTTTGGAATTGCAATGCTCCTGGCTTCAACAATGGAATTTGTTAAAGTTTCTCCATTAGCACACATGTTATAATTGAGGCAGAATAACTCTGGTCATATAAGAGTTATTCTGCGTCTATTATAACATGTGTGCTACTCGGGTTGTAAATGTCAAGTTTAGTTTGTTAGGGAAGTCGGCTCGAAAATAATTGAAAGTGGAGCTGATAGGATTGAGAATCGCTTCTTGGGATATTTAAAATGCAACAGGGACATGATCAGAATCAAAATCAGCATGAGTAATTAGTTGGCTACAAAGATGACTAGAGATGACAATCGTAGATGGATTTCTAGAAGAGGAAAAACATGTTGGGCTATCAGGGTATTGAATTGAGAAATATCCTGATGAGCACTCATCAAATAAAATTCTGCCGTTGGAATTACTTTGAGAATTATTCCATGACCGATGCTTGGCATTGAAGTCACCAATGACAAAAAATTTTGACTTATTGCGAGTCAATTTTCGCAAGTTAGTTTGGAGCAAATTAACTTGCTGTCCAGAGTATTGAAAAGGCAAATAGGCAGCTATGAAAGTATATTTATCAGACTGTGTTTCAACAGAAACACCTAAAGTTTCAAAAACTTTAGTTTCAAATGATGAAAACAGTTGATGTTTTATACGCCTATGAATGATGATTGCAACTCCCCCACATGCCCCATCAAGTCGATCATTACGATAAACAAAAAAGTTAGGATCTCTTTTGAGTTTAGATCCAGGTTTTAAATACGTTTCGGTAATAACTGCTATATGCACGTTATTAACCGTAAGAAAATTAAACAGCTCGTCCTCTTTACCATTCAGAGAAGGAGCATTCCAATTTAAAATATTTAAATTATTATTTGGATCCATTAAAAAAACGTAATCCAATAACAATTTGATTTGTAAATTTTACACCTACTTGGACTGCTTCAGTCATAGTGGTGGCTTTGAACATTGCATCAATCATTAGATTCAATTGTTCAGTTAGAAAATTTAAATCAGAGGCAGACATATCACTTGAAGTGGGTACATTATCTGATGATTTCCCATTAGAATTTTCGGTAGACAAAGAAGCGGAGTAGGAGTTACCTGTTGCGTTAGGGTTTTTTCCATTTGATTTGAAACAAGTAGAATGGGTACTCATAGTACGAACAGGGGAGGAGTTCAAATTTCCTGCTACGATATCGGCAAAGGATTTTCCTTGGGTAGATACATTCGAAATTGAAAGATTCGAACGGCTACCCGATGGATTAAAATTAGTTTGTGAATTAGCATGATTATGATCTTCCTGATGGGTATGATTCCTAATCAAGCGATCGTTAACAGAAAAATTAGCATTATTCGATACTCTACCAAGCAAATTTTGGAAACGACCGTTATCGTAACGGATATTATCTTTCATCTGCCTGGCACGAGCCTCAATGACTCTTTTGTGTGAAGGGCAATTCCAAAAATTTGACTTATGATTAGCCCCGCAATGAGAACATATGAACTTGGTGGTATCTTCCTTTACTGGACAGACGTCCTTGGCATGAGAACCTCCTCAAATCATGCATTTAGCATCCATGCGACAATTTTTTGTACCATGACCCCACTTTTGGCACCGACGGCACTGAGTTGGGTTCTGGCAATTTCCTCCAGGTTTCTTGAAATGTTCCCACGTCACACGGACATCGACATAAGTTTTGCTTTTTCTAAAGCTTTAATATTATTTAGTTCTTTTTTGTTAAAGTGAACTAAATAATATTCTTGAGAAAGCCCTTTCCGAACAATGCCAAATTGGGTTCTCTTTTTCATAATGATTACTTGCACTGGGGAAAATCCAAGTAAATCATTTATTCCATTTTTGATCTCTTCAGGTGACTTATAGTCACTTGAGAGACCTTTCAAGACAACTTTGAACAAACGTTCAGTTTTGTCGTCATAAGTAAAAAACTTGTGCTTCTTCTCTTCAAGATGTCTGAGAAGAAGTTCGCGATCTTTAAGAGTTTCCGGCAAAACGCGACAGTCTCCTTTCTTTGCGATTTGGAAGGAAACCTTGATTCCCCTAATGGAGTTCAAGATCTCCTGCTTAATTCCCCCTAATTCGGAGCAACTGACCACGATAGGCGGCACTCTTTGCTTCCTCACTTGAATCAAAGAACCTGGGCTAGAGGCTGCCTTGATATGGTGTTCGGAAAATTTGGCTAGAGCATCGAACTGATTGCTCATTTCGATACAATTATTCATTTCACCCTTGGAAGAAAGTTCGCATTCCGGGGAAACGTCCTTTCTTCCATTCTTGCCACGTGTAGTGACAGTTTTAAAACTCACTTTTTTGGAAGGAAGTAGTGAATTCAGAGATTCACCCTTCCTTTTTTTGTTGTTGATACCATGTTTAGTTAATAAACGAAAAAAGACGTGACTTCATTTCCACATTTATTTACTGAGAGCTTACTGTGCCAATGACCATTTTTCCATGCGTATGGGGCGATCCATTAATTACGTAAGACAATTTTGGCAGTTTTTAGACCCCCCCTCCCCTCATAGTAAGATTTTTTGTATGAAAATTAAAAATAATTTTTATGGCGCGTAAGAAATCTGAAACCCCCCCTCCCCCCATAAACCCTTACCTGATTAATGGACGACCCCTATATCGTGTGGCAGGTACGAAGATACTCTATGCCCTGGGAAGTCGAGAATATTTCCAACCCGAAAAGATCCTCGACCGGTGGGATTCGAACCTACGACCCTCAGCTTGGTCTTGCTGAATAGCTGCGCGTTTACCGCTACGGCTATCTGGGCCCCTTCGAGAGGTTTTTTTTCCAAGGCAGTGTCCAAGAAGGATTACCACCGCTAGCTTTCACCAACGGGTCCAACGAAAAATCGAAGACACGGGTCCAAACAAGGATAGTAAAGGGATCAATAGTAGAAAAAATAGTACTGAAAAGTACTGTTCTAGAAGCACTGAAAAGTACCGTTTTTAATTTTAGCACTGAAAAGTACTGATTTATTGCTTTAGGTAGTTTTAAGGAAAACTTCCAAGAGCAGAGAGAATTCGCCAAGGGCAGACGCGTGGATCAAAAGGTTTGATCCGAGCGCAAGGATGGTCTCGGTCGATTCAACTAGTTTGTTGGACGGGTGGATCAAGAGTGAAATTGAGGTGGGATTGATTCTCGGTTAGGGTGTCACAAAATAACACATTGTTAGAAAACTTGGGAGCAGGGTTGGGAAAAATCTGAAATTCACTCTACAGTAGCCAATCACAGTCAGCGAAGCCAGTGAAACTCACGCCCATCGCAGCTGTCGGCAAAAAGCCTTGAAAATAACAAAACACCCGTTGCTAAGGGCAACCCAAAAAAAATAGAAACATGTTCTATTTCCCGCATTTAGAGCCTTCAATGACATTAACGATTTAGAAAATTCATTCACCCAACATAGGCTACTTGATGAGATTCACGTTTTTGAACTACTGTACTGGGAAGAGCCACTTGATTTCAGCCCAAGTTGAGAGATCAACCTCCAAACGCTTGCTAAGGATGCTACAAATAAACTTTTAAATAGGGATAACTCTACGACATGGCGTTGAGGTTTTCGAATAAAGTTCAATTTTTGTGATCACTTTGGTAATCTTTAATATTTTTTTTTTTGTTTCGTCTGGTTCTCTGTGTTGGTAACTTAACGATTTAGAAAGGTGTTCTACTTCATCCAACAATTTCGATAAGCTTGTAACACTTCATATAAATAAACTGAGTAATGCATTGATTTGAACGGATGTTCAAATTGACCGTTTATAAGCAAACGGATTTTATACTTTTTTGTCCTCCGAGGATTCCATGGAATATAAATCGATGTTCAAAAGTAAGCAGTTATATAATGATGGTATTTATTCATAGAGTAGTAGACCATTGACCCTTCATATAAAGGAAGTCAGAGTATTGCATACATTCTTGCCGATGTTTTTTGTAGCAAAGATACATATAATTGTTGTTTTTTTTAGTTTTTGTCACTTGTAACGTCTCTATCTACCGATTGGAGGTTGAGCCTCAAGTTTCTGGTCAAAATGTAAATTTGGGACACTCTATTCTCCATCCGTCTCTCTCACAGCAGGAAAAGTTTATAAGATAACACGGTATATAAGATAACAACGAAATCGGAACCACAGCAGGAGGGAATAATTTATGTTTGGTTTCTTTCTTGATTCGAACCCCAGAAAAACTTCGATGACCAACTTCAAGTTATAGATGATCGTTCTCCCTTTCGTTGGTCATCTGGTTTGGAACGAACTTTACCTGATCCAGCAGAAGGAACGAAGGTTTCAAATTTCATTGAAATCGACCCTAACCCTACTCACTTGTGTAACTTGTAACTGACCACCACCAAGCATGTGGATCCCGAGAGGACAAATCAATCATAAACCTTCGTCCATCTGCATCAAACCGTTTACACCTCTTGTCAAAATATTGATTTCACTGTCATCAGCACTCACTTTCGATTATAGCTATTCTCTTCGCACTGTAACAATTAGTCGATAGGATTCTCAATTGCCAAAGCTGGTGTGTGAGATCGAGTCAACAACTGTTGAAGCCCTTAGCGAGCACCAATCTTCATCTTGTTCGACGTCAATTGGATGGCTTCTCATGATACAGGGGTATCCTAAATGTAAATTGATACCTCGCGTAAGTGAACCGAAAGGGAACGAAAGGTTAACTCTGGCTGAGCATTATTATAGGAAGTCGTGTGTGGTGAACATGTCACACAAAAAAAAATCTAATCTAATCTACGCACATCGTTGGGATTATACGTGGTTATCGAGCACTGTTAGTTCCTCGTTTTGTTTATTAAATTCTATTTGATTATTTCTCAGAAAATCTAAACCTGACTAATGAAACGTGTTCCAAACGTGCATCATCTCGCAAATATGTTTTTTTTTTGCCAATCTTTTAATTCTTAAACGGTTGTACTGAAAATTCCATGGGGTAAAAAATATAACATAGTGTAGTGTTCTATTCCTATACCTAAAAAACAATGCGCTCTCGGGCTAGGCATTGGATATATATACAAAGCGTTGTGTTTGGATGGGCATCTAATTCTTCCGAAAGAGGTGCACTTTGCGAAAAAGGACCACGTGATTATTGAGCTGAAATCGAATTCAGGTTAACTTCTGCATTCATGAGTCCTATCATGGCGTAGTGGTTAACGCGCCCCAACTAGAGATCGGGGAGTCGTGAGTTCGATTCTCACTGAGAAGACGTGTAACTTTTTCGCAAATCTTCACATCAATTTGTCCATCTAATCCAATTGCAAATTATATGTAATGTTTAGCTTTTCGGTAGTTGTTAAACTTCCACTCGGCTGGTTAGCCGTAAAACCACGATTCATAATTAAAAACGAGTATAACATTTTTATTAAATCAACCATTATTAAGTCAGAGTGGTGCTAGCGCTTACTATTATTCAATATAATGCCAAACAATTTTTTGTCCCAAGAACCAAAAAGTTCTATTTACTTAGCACCTCTAGTTTTTGAGATATTGGCTGTTGAAAACGCAAAATTCGACAATTTTATTCAACTTGCAATCGAGTTTACCAGCTTGTACGATGATTCATTTGCTTGATTTGCTACTGATTTCAAATGCCATGTGGTAAATAATACTTATCAAAAATATTCATAATATTTTCGATGCTCGAAAGCTACTTTTTTATGATTTAGAAGAGTGCAGTATGGCTTATAGAAAAATCGAAAATTTACGAACTTAGCACCAAGAAGGGCTATTTATGTACGTTTCATAGATAAATATAATTTCTGATTACTGTTATTCTACATTCTTAAATGACTTCGCAATGTAAGACACCTTCTATTTTTTAACTAACTATTTTTTTAAAGCAAACAAGATTAAAGTTTTTGTTCCTAAATTATCAGAAAAAGATTTTGACTGGCGTATACTCTAATGATAAAATTTACACTGCCCAAAACAGCATCTTATTGTTAACAAAAATATGTTTTTTTCGATCTCAGAGGATGAAGGAGGTCTTAGAGATCTTGATTTTCAAAATACTTTATGTTGCTAGAATCATGGTTTTGGAAGCAATTCCGCCTTATGCATTTAATGTGCCTTCATTATTTTTCAAAGTACCGTAAAACGGGGTATGTTTGATAATGCGGGTAGCTTTGATAATGCGTAACCCACCACATACTAAACGAAATGTCTTAATTTCTGTTGATCGGTTAAGCAAAACTAATGCAAAACTGAAGAATATTAGTATGACGCTTCATGTAAGAGCTGTTTTCATTTGAATCGAGAATATTTGAGGCTTTTTATACGAATATTAAAAATTGACACAATTTTAGCATTTTCGAAACGCTTACAAACAATCTGTTCTACGATCACTATTTGATGTAGTTTTGAATAGTTGGCCAATTATCTTTGACAGCCTAATTATCATAGAACTTGAATACGGTCTCAAATCTCGTAGCGAAAAGCATTTTGACAAACTGGGACCACTTTTGTAATATAAGTCAGAAATTTTAATATCACCTTATATGCCTAGAGGTATGCAATGGCCTACAAATGTCCGTAATTCATTCAATTTTGTTCGATTCATACTCTATTATCAAAGTTACCCCAAAACAGAAAACTAACTTTCGATTATAGGGGAAATCAGGGTAAAACCGACACTGTGGGTAAGCTCGACACCCTTTGATTTTTCATGTTTTGAGCAGATTTTCATGCAGTTTCCACCACGCTCTATCTTAACTTGTGAAATGTTGTGTTTCGAATGACGTTACAACTGACGCTATCAATAAACTGTCAAAATAAACAACAAAATCATATTGGATAACAATGAAACAACAGCAGTTGCAATATTTCGCTGTTATTCTTTAACTATTTCGCATGTGAAATTTTGAAAATGTCATTAATTGTTCTGCGTCAACATCATCATTTACTATTATTACGTTGATACAACATGAAGGAGAAATTAATTTTTGGTTTTTCGACAGCTGAAAACGCTATTGAAAAATAAATGTCCACTCGGGGTAAGATCGACACTTTCATTTGGGGTAAAATCGACACCGTACTTATTTTCATAATCTAACTTCAGGGAATCTTTCTAATCGTAAGTCTATCTCTGTAGTTTATGCGAGTCTTTATTTTCGAATTCCAGTGAAGTTCACGGATGGCGAACTTGTTAACATGTAAAATATGACACTGTATGACTTGCCACAAGCCATCATTGAGTATTAAAAAACATATTTCTATGTTATCACGTTTCAACTTATTTGATGAAGCTTGAAGAAACGTTTCTCATATAAAATTGTAGAATTAATAGAATTTGAAATATTTTCACATAAATTAATCTTATTGTTTATTTACGGATCATAGGGTTCGACAGCTTTTATTGTCTCAAAATAATTACACTTTTCTGTTTTGTTAAAATAAAACAGTATTTATTTTCAATACCAATCATTCGCTAGAACTTCTTCTTCGTAAACATTCAATGAACACAAATGAATAATATCCATTTGTATTCACCCCAACTTTATAATCTTAGCATGGGACATTTGAAATATTCACATATATTTAGTGGATTTTTGGCCTCTCCCTAATAATTTACGTAATATGTGAATAATCCTTAGGAGGAAGGGGTCATAAATGTCGAAAGTCATGTTTAAAGTATTATTTTTAATGTGCCATGTGATGGTGATGTTCACAACGTATAAATTCTACTCAAAGTGGATGTGTCGGTTTTACCCCAACAGGGTGTCGATCTTACCCGCACTCACAATAGTCTTACCTAAAAAAGATGAAATATCAATTCGATTTAAATCACTATATAACCTTAATATGTCAACCAGCGATCGCAAGCATTGATAGATTTATAACCAATATGTGATTCTACAACAATTTTAGCTTCGTTTAACAAGCGAAAGTACACACATTTTATCAATAAGCTTAGGGTGTCGGTTTTACCCCGAATTCCCCTACTTATAAAAAATTATACATCAATTCAAAATAAATCTTTTGGCAATTTATCAACTGCAATCGATAGGTAGGATGTCAGTACTTGTTTGAAAAATATAATTTATAATTCTTTGAAACAGCATGCATAAATATAAAAGTTTTCTTCGAAAAGAATATCAAAGTTACCCCGTTTTACGGTATAATAAAAGGTATATACAGAGGTTTGTACGATTTTTTTAAACGAAATTTCTTACTTTGATTGAAGAACTTTTAGATTAACACCGGCTTTAAGTTTTTCAGAAATACAAAGCCGCTTATCGAACCTTAATAAAACCTAAATACGGTGCTTCAAAATACTCAGTTTGTGCTTATATATGTTCAAATCTCTTGCGCTTCAGATATAAACAATTTTCATAATTTGGAACAAGCGTGGACTTTTGTCCATGAAGAGGTGGGTGATGGTAGGTAAAAAGTCCACGTGGACATTTTTCATTTTAGATTGTTTTTCTCCAAATTTGAGTAGCAGCACGTTAGCGTGTAGGAAGCTGAGTTGACAGTTGACCAAACATAACATCGTTTATGTTTCCTATCTGGTGAAAGTCGATTCTTTTCAACTTCTAAATTCAAAATTTCTAAATCAAGTTTGGTTTGAAATGTCGTATAGCGAGCTCTACGAGGCGTGCAAGCGTTGTTATTGTTCAACATTAACGGAAAAGTGTGTGTATAAAATCACTTTTATTAAAAACTCCTTGTATGTCACGTAATTATTAAAAAAAATGAGAGAAAAATTTGAAAATGTCCACGTGGACATTGGGGAGGGGCTCAAGCAAATGTTAACGCTTGTCCACGGAGGGACGGAGGAGGTCAAAAATTAAGGTTTTTATGTCCACATGGTGTATGAACGGTCCCAAGTTACGTCAAACCTTTACTTCATAGTAGATGAGATCGATTCAACGACGAGTTTCCTCACATAAGATGCTACTCCTTGAGTTCACTCGCAGATTCCATTTCAACCCGTATACGTGTGCAGAGTAGGCCAAATCAACCTGTAGCAGCTGTGTTAAATGTTTTTTTTTTTATCATAACTTAAGTCGTATATGGTTACAGAACAGTTCGCAATAAAATGTATACACTCGCATTGTATGCCGTTTTCCATCATATAAAATATACACGCATATCACCTCCACATGTGTACTTATAAGGCCTTTGACGACATCTTATAAGTGAAATTTTGTTCATACTTTGTACATTAAAGATAACGCAAAAAGTGATTTTGCCATGCGTACATTCTTGCTCGAAACGTTTAATTATATTTTTATGACAAATACATAAGTCAATATTTAGGTTTCGAGAATTTCAGGATCCAGACATTTATTCAATAACTTTCAGATCGATTTATCTAGGAATACCTACCATAGAATACCTTGTTCAATGAATGTCTCCAAGGTTTCTTGCGAGAATTTCTTCAACAATTGAGTAAGATTTTCTCCATTGGTTGTTCTAGGATCGTCTTGTGGTATTCTATGAAGAATTCCGACTAGGATCTTGCCAGATTTCTTCAGATGCTCATTTATAAACATTTCCTTTAGCAATAGTTCTAGAATTCATCTAAGAGTTTCATCTAATAGATTCCATCAGAATTGATTCTACGGACTTCCCAATGATTCCTCGAGGAATAACATTAGAAAGCAATATCTCCAAGATATAGTTCAAGAAATTGTCCAGGAGTTTCACCAGGGACACTCAACACAACGTTGCTTATATTGTGTCCAGGAACTGTTTCCAAGAATTTTTTTTAAAAAATGTTGAATTTCCTTAATACTTCCTTGACAGTTCCGCTAAGCTTAAGATCACGAATTTCAAAGAGTGATTTCTCTGGGATTTAAATAAATATTATGTAAGGAATTGCTTCCACGAAACTCCCATTAGCTTTCAAGATTGAAGTCGAAGTTTGTTCAGAGATTGTTTCAGGTGAAGATGAATCGAAGCCGAACCTCAAATTTTCAAGAGCATAAATCTGGAGAACTGAACACCCATTTGAGCTGAAAACTTAACCGATTGGTCACCATCAGCTAGCGACCAATCGATTAAGTTTTCAACTTATATGGATGTTTGGTTCTCCAGATTTGCGCTCTTGAAAATTTGAGGTTTGGCTTCGATTCATCTTCACCTTCTGGAATTGCTATAAGGATTTTTTCATGAATTCTAAAACGACAATCTAGTAATTACTCGTGAAATGCATCTTGGAATAGTTTATTGAAAAAAATGAGATTGAATTGGTCTAAAGAACTAAAGACCTCTGAGAATATTTTCAGAAACTTTACAACGGGTTTCAGCAGAACGTTTTCCAAGGATTAATCCATGAATAATTAATTGCCGTTTTGTTTCGAATTCCGAACATGACTCAGTGGCTATTTCAAAGGTTCAAATTGATATTTTCACAACTTTTATATGTAGAGAACTCGAACTTGTGAAGAAATTTGAATGGGTTTCTTAAAAAATCGCTATAAAAGTAGAGTGTTCGGAATATGAGTCACAAATTTATATAAAACAGTGTTTGAATTCCACTAAGAATATGTGAAGAAAGTTTTTAAGAAGTTTAGTTACTTGGACTGTTATGTTGATGTTTGAGGTTATGGCTTTCAGTCTTAAATAAAACTCAAAAACGGATTTTTGCTTACATCCGACGTTTCGGACACATGTATTGTGCCTTTTTCAAGGATTAGCTGTGTTCCGTTTTATCGTTTGCCCACAGCATAGGCAACATTTGTCCAACAGCATAAAACGAATTCCTCGTTTGGGTACTATACGGGAGTAGAAATCCGGGTCGCAGAACTGAAAACGCAGTTGCCTGTTTTGGCGCCACTTTTACTCTTAAGTAGTAAAAGTGGCGCCAAAACAGGCAACTGCGTTGGACAAATGTTGCCTATGCTGTGGGCAAATGATAAAACGGAACACAGCTAATCCTTGAAAAAGGCACAATACATGTGTCCGAAACGTCGGATGTAAGCAAAAATCCGTTTTTGAGTTTTATTTAAGACTGAAAGCCATAACCTCAAACACGAAGTTTAGTTATTTCTTCTAAAAATGCTAAAAGTATTCGTCCAGAGTTTTTTCCTTGATTTTTTCCAGGTTTTATTAGAAGAATTTCTTTCCTAATACTAATAAAGTATTCATCCAGAGATTTCACCTAGAATACTTCCAATGAATGTACTAGGCATTCGTTCAGTTTTCTTCGTTCTCTTAAACTTGTTTTATGGAACTCCTGCACGCATTTTTCAAATCTTACAAGAAATTTACAAAGGCTGTTTTCAATAATTTAACTTTGGAATTCTTTTGAAATTTCTATGAAGATTCCTTCAAGGCTTTCTCCAGGAGCACATCTAAGGAATCTTTTGAGATTTTATCTATATTTACCTGCTAGATATTTCCAGGTTCTTCAAAGCTTTGTGTTCTATGTGCATCTCCACAGTTATTTACAGAGTGCTTTTCCTGAAATTGTCATTTTTGCATTGTGAAGGTGTTCAGGGAAGTCCTAAAAATTCCCATTACAAAAAGTTCCTGTACTATCAACAAATAGCCCAACTACAGTCAGTGACAAAAGGTTGTCCAAATAAGCTGAAACTTTCTGACTGAATTACTGCAAATAACTTAAAACGTGGTCGGCAGTGAATTCATGAAGTCGTTTTCAAAGAGTTTCAGAGGGTTCTTCAAAGACAAAATTAGTAACCGACAGATTTTTTTATACACAGGTCGGACTCGATTATCCGGAGTATCGTTTTTTTTTTTTCACTCCGGATAATCGAATCTTCCGGATGATCGAATCACTAAAAATAAATGGAAATCTTCGATAAAAAAACTTATATATTATCTTTTTTTTGTAGTTTGACTTATATGATGCGGTGGCGTAGCCAGAAATTATTTCTAGGAACAGTAGGGGTCTTTACAAAAAAAAAATTTTTTTTGAACAGCATGCACAAAACACCACCTATTCAAACCCCCTATTCCTTAAATACGTAAAAAAAAATTCAAAACCATTCATATTGTACATTGCAATACCGAATTATCTCAGATTTATGCATACAAATTGAAAAACAAGAACATCAAAAAACAAGTTCCGGATAATCGAGTCTCAAATTCCGGATAATCGAATCCCGGATAATCAAGTCCCCGGATAATCGAGTCCGACCTGTATTTATGAGCATATTGTATGGAAAACAGCATTTTTTACTTACCTAATTTTGTCACTGATTTTGTTGAAGTACTTACAGTATTCTACGCTGAGAAATAAGATCTGTTACAAGATTACTTATAGATGGTGATTGCTTCGGATAATTTGGATAGCAACGATCTAGGAGAAGTACTATCCGTTGATCCACTTTGGATAGTAAGTATTCATTGCAATATCAAACTGTAGCAAATACTGATTACAATATGTTGAGCAGTTAATCCACCCAGAAAGCCCTACGCTTCCATTCTTCCCTATAATTATAGCACGCCTTTACTTACGCCTGATACATAGGCAGTCTGCTAATCAAACAGAAAGCCTCTCTGCAATAAAAATTACAACCCTTTCATCCTTCCTGCATGAACTGGCGTAGACGCAGTGGTATATACGGTCTACCGTGGGAGCCAGTTAATGTATCCCCTTCCTTCTCTCCCTTCCTCTCATTGGCCTGCATTCTGGCATGGCAGGCGCTATTATCACCTAAAATAGAAGATCACCAGCACTTATACACTGAGGGTGTCTGTTAGTCCCAAGCAGTCATCTGGTTGGTTCCTTGTGTAGGTGCAGCTGATCTGGCGATACTGGAGTAACCAAGGGCGGCCAATCAATAGTGCTGTACAATATACAATAGCGCACTGACTGAAGTGTTAATCGATTGATCATCGCCAGCTAGTGCCTAATCGATTGATTTTTCAGCTGAAATGGATAATTGGATCTCCAAATTTGTGCTCTTAAAAATTTGAGGTTTGGCGTCGATTCGTTTTCACCTTATTTTTTTCCATTCTTGAAGCAAGGGGCATTGCAATTCCAAAATGAGAAGTAAAATTCGTATCTTTGATTGTAGAAGATGGTCTTACACTCTTGATCCGCCTTAAAAACGTAAAGGCAATTTTAACGCACTCGCGATTCTGGTATGAAAAACATATGACAGGATCTGAAAAATAAACTAAAAAATTAAGCAACAAAAATTTTGAAAAAAAAAAAGAAATATCTCAATTATATTCTGGCTCTTAGCCCTTTCTGAAATTATCAAAAATTTTGAAAAAAAAACCTCAGAAACCATTTTTGGCCTAGAAAAAGGAAAACAAATTATTACTAACTATTTGCAAAATAGCTCAAAACTTGCTATGGAGGTAAGGACTTACTAGTCCAATTTGAAATTAAGTTCCTCAGGACTTCAAAAGCATTCTCATTCAAGAGTACGTTTTCAAAAAATCCTGGAATACTGATTTGAAAGAAGTGTTAAAAAAATCAAAAATATGAAAGCCCCTGGCGATGGTGAAATATTTCACATCCTTATCAAGAAATTTCCTCAAAGTAGCCTAATATTCTTGGTCGAAATAGTGAACGAATGTTTTCTTTTGGCATTTGTTCCTGACAAATGGAAAAATGCCAAGATTATACCAATTTCAAAAACGAACAAAAATCCTGTCGAAGCTTCCAGCTATCGTCTAAACAGCTTAAAGTAAGTAAGTAAGTAAACGTATTGAAAAGGTCATTTTGAACAGATTAGTCCACATAAATGAAAAATCAAATTTTGCCAATGCACAGTTCGGATTCCGCCATGGACATTCGACCACTCATCGACTTTTACGTGTAACAAATTTGATCCGTTCCAACAAATCTGAAGGCTATTCTACTGGTCTTGCTCTTCTAGCCATAAAAAAGCATTCGACAGTGTTTGGCATGAAGGTTTGATTGTAAAATTAAAAAAACTATCATTTTCTAACATACACTGTTAGAATAATTCAAAGTTATCTGTCAAATCGTACACTTCAGGTTAATTATCAGAACTCCATATCTGAAAGACTCTTACAGGAAGTCTTTCAGATCTGAAGTTCTGATAATTAACCTGAAGTGCACGATTCCTTAAGGCAGCATTTTGGGCCAATATTATCCAATATTTTCACATCTGACTTACCTGAGTTACCCCAGGATGTAAAAAATGCTTGTTTGCGGATGACACAGGCCTCTCTGCCGAAGGACGAAGTCTGCGAGTCATCTGTATTCGATTGCAAAAAAGTTTGGATATTTTTCCTTCATACTTGCAAAAATGAAAGATTTCTCCTAATGCTTCCAGAACTCAACTAACAACATGGCAACTTAAACCAAAAGCTCTTTATTTGAAACCTTCAAGTAGACATGTTGTCACGATGAGAGAGGTTCCAATAAATTGGTCAGATGAAGTTAAGTATCTAGGGCTTCAAAAATCACATTCAAGTATTCAAGCTAAATGTAACAAATATATAAAATGTCTGCATCCATCTTTTAACAGAAAACCAAAATTTTGTCTTTAGAATTTGCTTTCGATCTCAGGCCGAGCATGTTGTATGCTGAACCTATATGGACTAGCTTTTGTGATATCCTCTGCAGAGGATTCAAAATTAAATTTTGAAAATGATTGTGTTATTTCTAATACAAATGGAACATGGAATATATATTGTTGAAGTATTGCAAGAAATTACAAACTCTTCCGGTACTCCAATCAAAAACATCTGAATAGGTTTATCCAGAAAGTTTGAAATGTTGATCATTACAATTCCAATAATACCCATAGAGATGATGAACACCATTTTCCAATAGAAAAATTCTCTGTGGAGCCAATTGGACAGCTTCCCAGACATAAAAATGTAATTCCATTGCTCAGAAATGCTAATGCCAAACGTCGTAAAAATTGCTTTCCGCGCGCGGTGGTCGTAAAAATTTACCACCATGGCTCACGCCGCTCTCAATCGGGTTACTACTGGACAGGTATTGGAATGGTCACCTGATGATGATGGTGACGACCGCCGCGGTGGGAAATTGTGACCCCAAACTAGACTCTGACAAATAGCTTCGGTGCGATAACAAATAGGCCGATGTAGTGATGGCCAGCAAAAGGGAAGAAGGGGTCACATTAATAAACATATACAGCGGACCAAAGAACCGCGTGCCCCCGTTGCACATTGGGGTAAAGTGGATCCAAATCGGTAATTGATTCATGAGTTTGATTGTGGTTCTAAATGAGGAGTCAGAAGCCAAGGGGTGTAAGTGACAAAAACCTAGTCTGCACATGTACCGTTCCCGATTGTGTTGGGTACCGTCCGCAAGCATACGTCTTCTGGCGACATTCTTCACATCTGTCACTCTCTGGCACTCTTCATTGAACCTAGTCGTTTTGCCTTCGTTGTTGACCAGTGCCAATTATTTCTCACGCCGATGGGTTCACAGATTCGTAGATAGGGTCCCCAGCAGCTCTCATTTTTAAAAAAATAATAGTATTTATTGAATAAAATTGTCTCTTGCACGATTTTGAGAATCGCAATCAGCCTCATGAATTAAGTGCCGGTTTTGGATCCCTCTCCTCCCACTGTGCCTTTGCTGGCCACGTAGGTAGTAGGTCTTTGTTGATGAATTGTTGCGGGGAAAATGATGTCCAGCGTTTTTTTTTTCGGGAAGTCTATTAACGTATGATTTAGGATCGCCACCCGGCCGTCACGCCGCGTTGAACTGCGCCAACGATGGGATGGGAAACCTGCGATTTAGTGTGACCGCATCGAAGGCTGATACTAGAAGCTTTGGGGTAAAACGAGGCAGTGGCGGCGGCTGTTTTTATGGAGATGTTAATATTTATGTGTGGTAGACAGTTTTTGAAATTGATCTTGAAATGGACTCGTAAAAATGTGAGATTTACAAATAGGCGAAGCCATTGTGTGACTCCCATGATGGGATCGGATGCGTGATGGAGTTCAAGGGTGAGATTGCTTATCAGATATGTTATGCGTTTTTGATGAGGATGACCATAAAACTCGACACGAGAACTTGAAGCTGGTGTTCGGAAATGTAGAAACCGATTTCAGAAACTGTCTTTGACTTGGAATTTGCCTATTTTCAGGGGCAGAAAAGCACAGCATTCTTATGCCACTTCTAAAAACTATACATGAGCATACTGACAAAAAATAATTGAAACCCGCTTAATGTTCGCTGAGTGGTGAGGGTTTGAGTTTTTTGTTTTCTTTTACTCAGGCCTTTACGGGTTAACAACATATACCCGTGGGCTTTCACATTTCTTAGAAAATGTGATTAACCAAATTTCTGATATGTATAACAACGATAAAGGACGAATAAAGATAATTAAAAATAAAATACAAAACTAGTTTGACAATCGTATCCAGATCGTCCTGCATCTTCGAATCCTTCACGTACAGAATGCTCACATAAAAAATCCATCAACGTCAAATCAACAGCACTCGCGATTAACAAAACATGGTCAACTTTTATGTGTACTCTCTCACCGTCTATTCCACCGGCCAAAATGGTTCTAGGAATCAACCAGAGTAGTAAACCCAACCCTTATCTTGTCATTTCCATAAAACCTGTCCCGAAAAAAATCCTCTTCTACATATACGCCTATCTCATCAACACTGACCGAGGTCCTGTTCGTTGGCTGGTCGTGGCAAACGACGACAATGACAATCCTTCCCGTCGTCGTCGTCCCGAAAAGCAGTGTTCGAGTGACGAGTCCCAGACCAGCTTTCAGTCTTTCAATGACACATTTCTCCACTGCGCTCCCTCCATCACAGCGCGTACCTAATAGGGGAACTGGGTGTAAAACGCGCTAACGTAATATGTCCAAGATAAAAGGTATCAATTCAAACGCCAAATATTTCCCAATTTTCACATACAAAAATCTGTTAAACGATGTTAAGGTGAAGATGAATCGAAGCCAAACCTCAAATTTTCAAGAGCACGGATCTGGAGAACCAAACATCCGTTTAATCTGAAAACTTAATCGATTGGTCACTCGCTGGTGGTGACCAATCGATTAAGTTTTCAGGTCAAACGGGTGTTCGATTCTTCAGATTCGTGCTCTTGAAAATTTGAGGTTTGGCTTTGATTCATCTTCTCCTTAAGAAAGCAAAAGTTTGCTTGAGCTTGAGCTTGATTGGCCGCCCGTGGATGCTACTCCAGTATCGCCAGATCAGCTGCACTTACACAAGGAACCAACCGAATGACTGCTTGGGACTCACAGGCACCCTCAGTGTATAAGTGCTGCACGGTGTGCTGAAACACACATATTATCGAACTTGCATGAACCTCTGATCTTTTTTCACTAAAAGTTAGCCATGGTAGTCAAAAAAAACTTGCGGCATATTAAAAAATCTTTCATCGGCAAAAATTTGAAAAAAGTCGATTTTTGTATTTTTGCCCCTTCTCTATATAAGGCAGGCCTGCCCAACCTTTTTGGCTCTTTTTCGACATAAATGGTTGATGCGTGCGCAAGAATAAACCAATATGAACAAAATTAGTCTCAAATGAAAGCTTTGTAGTATATCTGTCTAATCCATGATGAAAATTTTAAATTTATATCAAACTATTTGCTACCGATGCAATTAAGTCCAAAAAATGATCCGGCCCGCGGGCCGACTGATTTTTTCCTTTGCTTGCATCGCTAGGGAAGAGTTTGATATAAATTTAAAATTTTCAGCCTGGATTAGACAGATATACTACGAAGCTTTCATTTGAGACTAATTTTGTTCATATTGGTTTATTCTTGCGAACGCACCAACCATTTATGTCGAAAAAGAGCCAAAAAGGTTGGGCAGGCCTGATATAAGGGTTCATAGGAGAATATTAGAGTTACACTAAGTTTTATGAATTTTAACGATTAACGACCACCCAAGTAGCCCGCGAAACTTCTTCCAAAGATATACTTTTCAAAAATGATTTCAATCGCGTATCAATAAAAGCATCTGTAGCTTACCTGGTTCTAGTTCAGTTGCATATCAATATCAAGGCTCATAAAGTTTCATTGCCGTTCCAATGAACATGCATTTCACTCCTTGTTTGACGTTCAACATTTTTGAAACGACAAGATTTGCTGCAAATGTCCTTTGCAAATAGCAATAAAGTCAAATTTATCAAGATGTTTTCAGCAACTTTTCAAACAAACTCTTGAAACTTCTTCCAAAATGCCGGTTTTAATGTTATATTTCAAATTACTTTCATAAAAAACATCCGCAACTTGTATTCAATTTTCTGCGCTCAAGAAGATTCATTCCAGTTGCGAGAATGTTGCACTTAACTACGTGTATGACAGCTAGAAGTTTGTTTGTTTCAATCCAGTTGCAATATGGTTGAGTTGCACCTTACGTATCATCTAACATCGAAAACATGGTCAAGCAACAGTTTGTTTGTTTAAATGGTGTTTCTCATGCGTGGTGCGAAAGTTTTTGAGAAAAGATTAAATAATTTCATGCGTGGCCTAATTTCGCTTGTAATGAACTTGTATTCTGAAGGGTGCAGTCAAGTTATAAGCAACAAGCTTTGATTAATGGCCCATGTAATCGCTTTTATAGTGCATTGGCGAAGCAATTGTTCGAAGAGCTGGTACGGCAGTGAGTAGAGAAGAAGATTGGTGATTTTGAGGTCGGAAGTTCGATTCTCGTTCATATTTTTGTTTTCATTTTTTTCTCTTAAGTATTTTGCAACAAATTGGCGATTTCGATATTACTCAAATATGTTGCAAACAAACTCCGCCTCTTGCGCTTTTTGCGTTGCTATTGAGTGCAATTGTAAGTCATATTTCAACAATTGACAACTCTGATTAGTTTCAAGAGATAATTTTATTCTTGAGTTGAAACAAACTGTGCTGCTTGGGCAATTTGACGTACATTGAACACGAATGAATTATCAGATGTTTTAAATTGAGCATCATTTCCTACGCACACTCATATGATATGACCAGCCCATGGTAGTATGCCGTTTTATAACGACTTCACTTATTGACATAACCTTTTATAAATTTAAAATAAACACACTACAACTCATCAATCTAATCCAGGCCGGCCTAACTTTTTTGGTTTATTTTAACATAAATAGTTGATCCGTTTGCAATAATAATCCGACCACAACAATTATTACCTTCAATGAAAATACTAAAAATCACTAGTAAGACGAGCAACTACCTTTAAACTCTAATATAATGCTTATCTTGACAGATTGGCTTATTTCTTCTGCCACTTACAGACTTCTTCAATGTCGAGTGCGCGACTTCGGGCAGGCCTGATTTAATCCTTGTTCCCAATTCTACTGCATAATTGGAATCATTGGAAAATATTAATAAACATGAAGCTTTCTTAAGATGATTGCAAGCCAATAAAATTAAACAATTACATACAACCATAAACATAAACAGATATACAAACACATAGGGCACTGCTCTGTTTTGATTTTATACGGCATTTTTTACTCCTTCTTGCATTGTTGTTCACAATTATTTTGAAAGAGTGAAAGATAGAGGAAGATTTATACGCAGAGTGTCTACATTAAAATCTAGAGCTTATACAAATATTGAAAAATATCTTTACATATACAGAATATATGAGGGTTTAATGCAGAAAAATTAGAATTTCAAAACAAAAAATCTCTAAATACCTTACATTTCATGTAAGTGTAATAATATAATGCGATATTTGTAAAGTTTTTATTCAGAATTGTATTGAAATCTTGTAGCCGCTCGTTGTAAAGGTTTATAGAACCTCACACCATTGTATGCTTAGTTCCATTCACCTATCTAAGACTAAATACTAAAATTTATGTCTTCATGTTACACTCAATTCTCCAACCTCGATATTAAGAGAGTCATCCATTAAGTGAGGTACCGAGTTACAGAACACAAAACCAGTACATATACAATCGAAAGGACCATCGGGTAGCCATAAAATCTAAATTTCACCATGGTTCTCAAACTCGAGATACGAAATATAAAGTAAGGGAGAGTTGATTATAATAGTTAATGAAATTGTTGAGCCTGCTTTTCAACACAACAATGTGCCGTCCATGAGTGTGAGGTCGTTAATCAAAGTGCGAGATTACGTTGGACCGATTTGCTATCAACGCCGCATTATTCTTCATTTTATGACAAACGATCACGCTCTACTGTGCGCAATGCGAAATATGAGAGCAGATTATTGAACGCGCAAAACTTCATGATGGTCTTGAAACCATATTAAGACTGTATAAGCTATTCACTGTAAACCATGTTAAATTGAATTATCTTTCAAGACTTTTGCGTGTATGGTAGAAGCGCCGATTTTGGTCATACGCCAGTTGTAGCCATAATACACCATTTTACAAAGCCAATCAGCATGTAACCTTTTGTGTTCAGTAGATCACATTGACATGATATAGATACACTCATTTATTCGTCAGAATTGATTCAAAACATAAGATACACAATTCATTTCCCTTATGATTTTAACTCCCATACACCTAATTTGGCCAGGGTACTCCTAATTTGGCTACTCTCAAAAGAAATCAATGAGTTTGGCCAATTTAGAAACCAAAACTAAATCTCTGAACGAAACTGGTTCGGGTGGCCTATATATACCAACGAGATTTTCAAAGCGAAAAAAAGTGGTTTTAACTCATGTCGAATATTATACATACATTATATGAATTGGAAGCCTGCATTTGACATATTCGTAGTAGAAATAGGGCTTCCAATATAATTTGTATTGACATTTTCTCTTAGGCTGGCCAAAACCGGTGCTTTTACAGTACATGAATATGTAGCCTATGTGTATCCATTTCAGGGATTTCCTATTCTGATTGGAAAACTCTAGGTAGAAAAACAATATAGACACCTGATGGAAAAACTTGCATAAGCTCACAGTCTATGTCCAAGTTGGAACGTTTTTCCAGAATGACGAATACAGTGTTCGTATGAATAGCTAGCTATCCAGAAATGAATAGTGATTTTTTATTAGATAAAATGCGGCATACCACCATGGGCTGGTCATATTGTATGAGTGTGCGTAGGAAATGATGCTCAATTTTAAACATCTGATAATTCATTCGTGTTCAATATACGTCAAATTGGTCGTTAACCGTTAAAAAATCATAAAAATTCGTTTAACTCTAATATTCTCCTATAAACCCTTATATGGAGAAAGGGCAAGAATACAAAAATCGACTTTTTTCAAATTTTTGCCGATGAAAGATTTTTTAATATGCCGCAAACGTTTTTTGACTACCAAGGCTAACTTTTATTGAAAAAAGATCGGAGGTTTATTCAAGTTCGATAATATGTGTGTTTCAGCACACCGTGTGCTGGTGATCTTCTATTTTTAGCGACAATGGTGCCTGCCACGTCAGAATGCAGACCAATGTGGGGAAGGGGGAGGAATTGATGATGCATTATACTGGCTCCTACGTAGACCATATATACCACTGCATCTAAGCCAGTTCATGCGGGAGTGTATAGATTGAGGGAAAGGCATGGCAGAGGGGTTTGCTTTTGTGTTTAGCAGACTGCCTATGTATCAGGCGTAAGGAAAGGCATGCGCATGGAAGAATGGAAGCGTTAGGGAAACGGTTTCTTGTCCGTCTCTGGTTGAAGTGTTTGCTATGAACAAATAGTGCTATGAATTAGAGTGTGATAGATTTAGAATGGAAGATAGAAGCAAGTGAGAGATATACAAACTACAAAGTACGAGGAAAGGGGCGGGCCTGGGATTGAACCCATGACTTTCTGCATATGAAGCAGAAGCGTTGGCCATCAGACCACCAACCCCGTCCAGATGTTAAAAAAGCAAGAGTTTGCTGAATAAAACATCAAATATCGATTGTTTTGTAACAAGAATAGCTTTCAACAAAGTTTTTTCAAACTGCAAGATAACTCCAACTTGTCAACGACAATCAAGGCAGACTTGATGAAAATTGCAAGGTTTTCTTATGTACCTCAGAACTTTTTAGAGAAAAATAAAAAAAAGCAATTCAATTTTCACTTTTTTTGGAAAAAAAAAACAGATACTAAAGTTTCCCTCTTGACAATACTTTTGAAAAAGCATGAATAGATTCCCATTCGATTGTTGTCACCATCGATAAAATGCAAATATATGTTTTAGATCAATTACGCGCTTTTATCATGTTTGTTCAATGTTTAAGATCAAGGCTCACAGTGACAGTTATCGGTTTCCCTCCCAAGCTTTCACTTGCCGTAAAATTTGGTTTGCATGAAATTTTTTTTATAATTTTGGTCAGTGTGAAGGAATTATTTTCCAAAGCAGTGCTGATTGTATTTTTGCAACAGCTTGAATCTAATTTTATTGAACGTAATTAGGAAAACGAATACATAATTAATTTCACTTTCTTTTTCAATTCTCTTGCAAATATTTTACTTTCATTTAATAGTAAGCAGAGTAATTTTCTCCTCGTTTCAGGTATGGCGGTTGGACCTCTGACGCGTAGATTTCTTCGGCTGAATGTAGAATATTCACCATTCAAATGCATTTTTCAAACATCTAAACAATTCGCCTCACTTTCAAACCCTTCGAATATCAAATTTGTTTAAATTGCTCAGAATGGTGAATAAAAAATAGTTTGGCATAAATTTTGCAAAAAAATCAGAAAAATACTTAGTCGAATTTCTGTAAGAATCATTGAAAGAGTTGCTCCCCTGCCGAGCCTAAGGCTACATCGATGGTTATACCTCGATGATTTGAAAATAGTTTCATTTATTTTAAATTTAATATATTAGATATGATTTCCCCGACCTAATGTCAGTTTTAAGAAATTGACAGTTTATTTTTTGCATCGGAGAGATACTTAATTCCAATAATGGTTTAGACGAAATTCATATTTTAAATTGAGATTTTCCGTAGGAAGCGCATATTACCCCATCTTCCCTTACATATCGTCAGGACATAATCAATTTAGGCCAAAAGCCTGAGGTCAGGTCTCGGCGACCACCGGACTTGACACGACCAGGACGACGACGACAACCAGGATCAACCCAACCGACCGGCATCAAAAACAGTCGTCGCATTTCATTGCCTAACCTAGAGAGATACAGAGAGATAGAAGGGAAAAAAGAATCCCCTAGATCTTTGTACCGTGATAGAGACCTGCTAATGCCACTACTACTGGCTGGATGCTCTTTAGAGCCCGGATCCGACAAATCCTGGTAAAAGAACACACTCGATTGTCAACCGTGAAAGAATCCGATAAAACCGACAGACTAATCCTTTTTTCTGCTGCTGCTGCTGACCGACGACCATCATCTGCATCAACATTCGCTCCGAACAATTGAAGTTGACGCTGGAAGAGGAATGTTAGAGGATATGGAAGTGACGCAGAGGGGAGTTCATCAGGAACACCGGAAAATCCGGCATCTGACCAGGATGAAAGCAGAACTGCTCGATCTATCCACCTATGATTCCATGAATTTCTACTACATATAGCATAGCATGGACAGCCGAATTCTTTAGCTACTTCATGTATGGCCACAATGTGTTTTATAGCGAACTGGTTATTCGGCCGAAGAAAATTATTGAATCATCGAAGTAGTTCAGGCGTAAAGCATAGGCGACCGGTTCTGATAGCAAATCTTCCCAAGGCACGAAAGGTAGCATCAGGATACCCTGAATGCAGGTTCTAATCGCATTCTCTGTGTGTGCCCTCGGGGTCTGTTGCTGATAAGTGGACTTGCATTCGAGTTAAGCAAGGGAACGACAAAGGGACGGATTCCCCGTAGAGTAGGGTAACAGGGGACACAATTCTGCTGCTGTATACGTTTCCTGCAATTCAATTTTATGACCAATTTAATAAGATTATCTTTTCTTTCGCATCCTTTATTTTTTTTCGGGCAACTTTTTAGGAACGAGAATAGAGAACGTGTGAATTGTGAGCGCTTCAGAGAATGTGTCCAGATGTCATGGTGTTAATTGTTGCTTCATTATATAAATTAAATTTTGTTAGCTATTTCAAAACACGATTGCATGATAAACTATACTGTGGGTTGAACCCAAACTTTTGCACGATAACTTGAATTACTATTTTGTTTATTTAGAATAGTTTTCAGAATTCCATCAAGATTTTGCAAGTGCTTTGTAGGGAATGAGATTACGGTTCTTATGCCATAAAGATTCAAAATTATCATCCTCTATCGTCCTTTAATTTTAATATATCGTTTCAAAGCTCCAACCTGAAGCCATAAAGCAGAACGTCACCATGTCTGTCTTTGACTGAAGTCCACGCGACTGTCTATAACCGTTATCTTCTCGACTAGAGCGGTAGGCTGTCACATAAAGACCGCGATTCTTGATCGGCAGCAAGTCAGCCGTCTAGTCTAGGGTACCTTCGTACCATGACACCGACTGGTGGTAGCGAGAACCCAGCCCCAGACGCATCCTCGACTGCTCCCGGCCCAACTGGCGACCGCGTCAACTCACCCGATTATTATCGTAACCATCATCATTACGATTATTATATTTTATATTGAGCGATGCGCAACTTAATGTATGAATTTCTATGCCATTAGTATAATGTGAAGACCGCTTTTATTGCGATTTATGCTTATTTATGTGCTCCATAATATATGTACTACGACGCGGGTGTCGTTCTCGCGCGGCGGTCGTCTGAATGCGAAATCACTGCTTCTGGAAGATCAACGGGCGAAGCGGAACAACGACTTAACCCGTAAATACCCGGGGCGTTCTTACTTCTGTCTAGGGCTCACGCTGTATAAAAATTAAATTTTTAAAAATTAAAAAAAAGTTTTTTAAGACAAATGTAACAAATATATAAAATGGCTGAAACCACTAATTGACAGAAAATCAAAACTTTGGCTTAAGAACAAGCTTTTGATCAAATTTTCAGGCCATACATGTTGAATGCTGTACCAATATAGGCTAGCTGTTGTTATATCAGGAAGAAATCTCTGCAAAGAATTCAAAATAAAATTTTGAAAATGATTCAGAAGCGTTCTCCCGGTAAAGTACCAATGAGTTACATAGAATATCCAATGATGATGGTGTGAGAAATATGTGTTGATATTATACTAATGAAGGAATTGAAAAAATAAAATAAAATAAGATTGTCCTGGGCATTAACGGGTTAACCCCAAACGCTTTGCTAATTGTCCGCTAAGACAAAGAAATCTCGCGCACAATTTCGCAAACAATTTGATTCCTATTTATGTACATTGTTTCAAATCTGGAAAATTCATCGCCAAGCGGAGCTTACGGGATGAGCGCGATTCACCTCCCTCCTTCCACCGCTCCTCAAAAGTGATGAGCAACAATGAGCCGAACCACCACGGCGGGAAGAGTGATAAATGTGATTTATTGCACGACTCCGATTCTGTCACGCTTAAGTATATGCTGCCGGAGCTGGAGGCTTTCTTGTCGTCGTCGTCGTCGTCATCGCTGCGAGACGCGCTTGAACTGTCTTTAGAGGAACAGCCAGCGCGGTGCATGAATGTGATAAGGCGAAATGAAAATCGCATTTGTCACAGGTAAGTTTCGCTGGGAGCATAGGCGTGTGTCGTTTTATAGATGAGAAATACATACTTACAACAGATTTTAAACTCTCCTGATATGAATTCAGAGTGACTCATGAAGATATTTTGGAGAGGATTCCTGACAGAATTTAGCAGAAATTCGAATGGCAATCCTAACAGGATTACAAGATTCCGGTGAAAAATCCTTAAAAGATTCCGGATAGGAATCTAATCAAAATTCCGTAGGGGAATTTCATCAGGATTGCGGAGAAGAGTTCTAACAGGGTTCTGGAGAGGAATCGTAACATGATTCGGAGAGGAGCAGTAATAGGATTCCACGGAGGTATCCTAACAGAGTTTCGGAGAGGAATTCTAACAGGAAGAGGAACCTAACAGGAAGAGGATCCTAACAAGATTCCGGAATGAAATACTAACAGGATTTCGAAGAGGAATTCTAACAGGAAACCGGAGAGGAATTCTAACAATATTTCAAAGAGTAATGCTAACAGGATTTTAGAGAGGAATTCTAACAGGATTCCGGAAGAAAATCCTAACAGGATTCCGTAGTAGAATCGCATCAGAATTCCGGAGAATGCTAACAAGATTCCGGAGATAAATCCTAACAGAATTCTGGAGATGATTCCTTAAAAGATTCCGAAAAGAAATGCTAACAGGATTCCGCGGAGATATCCTAACAGAGTTTCGGAGAGGAACCCTAACAGGAAGAGGAATCCTTACAGGAAGAGGAATCTCACAGGATTCCGGAAGGGAATCTCATCAGAACTCTTAAGGAGAATCCTAACAAGATTCCGGAGAAGAGCCTAACAAGATTCCGAAGAGGAATGCTAATCGGATTTCGCAGAGAAATCCTAACAGGAAACCAGAGAGGAATTCTAACAAGATTTCGAAGAGTAATGCTAACAGGATTCCGGAGAGGAAATTGTTGATTCAGTGTTATCTGTTTAGATGTTTACTAAATAAATGAAAAAAAAAATCAAGAATGCTTCCAGGAAAACCATTCCTTTGAGTTTTCTCTTAAGACTCCCAAAGCCTTTTTTTCAGAATTTATTACAGAAATTCTGCAGACAATTAATCCAAAGATCTACCATCTCTTTGAAATTTCTTTCAATAATTTAGATCCAAGGCTTCCTTCATCGTTTTATTCACAGATTTCATTTCTCTAAAAATACTTTGAGGCTCTTGAATTACTTTTTCAAAATATTTCCAGGAATTTTGCTAGCGATTCCTTAAAACATTCAGCATTTCCTACAAAGGTTTCTCTACAAATTTCTTTAAAAACTTCTTCACAGATCATCAATTCAATATTTTTTTTTCAGAATTTTCTCTCGGAATTGCAGGATTTACTCTAAGAACTCGTTTAAGAATTCCTCTGAGGATGCCAATGGAATTTAAACATTGATTTTATAAAAAAAAAAAAATCAAACAAATCTTTTAGAATGTCCTTAAAAATTTCATGCTGTTATTTCTTTATTAATTTTACAAAACTTCCCTTAAGGAAATTCTAGAGGAACCTTTAAGAAACCCTTCAAAGAGAACTTATGGGAAATTCCTGAAGCAATTTTCCAGAATAATTCAAAGAGGAACTCCTGGTGAACCCCTGAATCAGCTCTTGGATGATTTCTTGGAAGAACTCCAGGACTTCCTTCAGGATTTCCTCCAGGAGTCCCTTCATGAGTTCTTTCAGATTTTTTTAGGACATCCTCCATGAACTCCTCCAGGTATTCTTCCAGGAGTTACTTCTGGAATTCCTCCGAAAGTTCCTTCAGGAATCCCTCCAGGAGTTCTTCAAGGAATTCCTCTATATATTTCTCCAAGAGTTTCTCCATGGATCTTTTAGGAGTTCTTCCAGAAGTTCGTCCAGAAGTTTGTCCTGGTATCCTTTAAGAGATTTCATCTCGAGTTCCTCAAGGGATTTTCTCCATGAGTTTTTTCCAGGAGTTCCTTCAAAAATTCTTCCAGAAAATCCTGGAGTAATGCGTGAAGAAACTTCCATAAGAATTATTTAAGGAATCCTTCCAGCGATCCAAACAGGGAATCATCCAAACGTTATGCTAGATATTTCTTGAGAAACTCTCCCAGGAATTTCTAGAAAGAGTTCTCCGGAAGCTCCTCCAGATATTCCTATGAGTATTTCTGAGATCCTATGAGTATTCCTGATGGAAAACTTCTGCAGAATTCATGACAGAACTCCTTTAAGATTGTTTCAGAAGTTCCTCTAGGAGTTTGCTCAATAATTCTTTCAGGAGTTCCTTAAAAGATTGCTTCGGGTATTCCTTCAGATAATCCTCTAGCCAATCCTAGAATGATTCCTGTTGGGATTCTTGCAGGAGTTCCTTTAGAAATTCCCATAATAATTTCTGCAGAGATTCTTCCAGGAATTTCTCTATGAGTTTCTTCAGAGATTCCTCCAAGAGTTTCTTCAGAAATTTCTCCAGGAGTTCCTTCAGAAATTTCTCCAGGACATCCTTCTAGAATCGCTCCAAGAGTTCCTTCAGAAATTCCTTCAGAAGTTTTTTCAGAAATTATTTCAGGAGTTTCTTCGGAAATTCCTTCACGAAATCCTTCAGGAATTCTTCCAAGCGTTCCTTCAGGAATTCCTCCAGGAGTTCCTTCAGGAACTTCTTCAGAAGATTCTTTAGAAATTTCTCAAGGAGCTATTTCAGTTATTCTTCCAGGATTTCCTTCAGGAATATCTCCAGGAGTTCCTTCAACAATTCCAGGATGTCCTCAAAGAGTCCTTTTGGAAGTCCTCCAGGAGTTTCTCTAGGAGTATCTACATAAATTTCTCCAGGAGTTCCTTCAGAAATTTCTCCAGGACATCCTTCTAGAATCGCTCCAAGAGTTCCTTCAGAAATTCCTTCAGAAGTTTTTTCAGAAATTATTTCAGGAGTTTCTTCGGAAATTCCTTCACGAAATCCTTCAGGAATTCTTCCAAGCGTTCCTTCAGGAATTCCTCCAGGAGTTCCTTCAGGAACTTCTTCAGAAGATTCTTTAGAAACTTCTCAAGGAGCTACTTCAGTTATTCTTCCAGGATTTCCTTCAGGAATATCTCCAGGAGTTCCTTCAGCAATTCCAGGATGTCCTCAAGGAGTCCTTTTGGAAGTCCGCCAGGAGTTTCTCTAGGAGTTCCTCCAAGAGTATCTACATAAATTTCTCCAGGAGTTCCAGGAAAACCTCAAGAGTAATTCCTGGAAGAACTTCTGAAGGAACTCCTGAAGGAATCCTTGGAAGAAATCATAAAGGAGTCCCTGGAATGGATTCGAATAAAAAAAAACTCCTAGAAAAATTAACGGGAGAAGCCCTGGAGTAATCACTGGCAAAAAGTCTATATGAATCCTTTTATGAATGCTTGGAGGAGTACCTTGAACAATCCTTTAATATTCTGGAGGAATCCGTAGACGAGGAAATCCCAGAAGAATATGCTGTAGGAGTTTCTGGAGGAGAAAATCTTTGGAGAAAATCCTGGGGAATTTTTGAGGAAATTCCAACAAGATTACTTGGAGGAATTGTTGAATCACTTTAGCAAATTCTAAAATTTCAGAATATTTTGGAGAATTTCCTAGAAAATATCCTTGATAAATTCCTGAAGGAAGTCCTGCAGGAATCCCTGGAGCTGGAGGGAATTCGGGAGGAATAGCCGAAGGGTCTCAACATCTGATAGAATCCCTGAAGTGAGAATTCTCGGAGAAATTTAATTATGATTTATTGCAAATCTTTTAAAAAAAATTATGACCCGGGAAAATATACTAACCTAGGCATAAACCGCTATCAATTTGTAGTTGTTGTTTTCGTAAGGAATTTGTTTTTGAGGTCGACCTCCACAACCTCCCGTAGTTTCCCTGATCGAACAACTACGTATTTTTTTTTTTTTTTTTTTGTTAAATTGCAATGTATTGCCAATAATCTAAGAAGAATATTAGAAAAAAGTGTGCCAGATGTGCAAAAATCGCACCGAAATCTTATACAAATCCTGCAATTATTCTTTTATTTCTGAATTTTCTCAGTAACATTCATTATAGAACCTAATCATTATTCTCAATCTGCAAAAACAGATCCTCTCAAGATTTCTTTTAGAATATCTTCTCAAAATTCCAGGTGGGAATCCTTTCAGGATTTCTTGGAAGAATTCTCCCTAGATTCCGGGAGGGAATCTTCTCATGATTCTAGGAGGTCCTCTAAGGAATCTGGAAAGGAATCCTCCTAAGATTCCAGGAGGGAATCTTCTCAAGATTCCTGGAAGCAGTTCTTACAGAATTCTAGGAGGAAATCTTCTCAGGACTCCAGGAGGGAATACTCAGGATTTCAGAAGGGAATCCACTCAGAATTTCTGGAGGGAATCCTCTCGGAATTTCAGGAGGGAATCCGCTCACAGGATTCCTGGAGGGAAGGGAATTCTCTCGGAATTTTGGGAGGGAATCTTCTTGGGATTCCATGAGGGAATCCTCTTAGGATTCTTAGATAGAATCCTCTCCAGGAGAGAATCCACTCACGATTCCAGGAGGAAATCCTCTTAGGATTCCAGGAGAGAATCCTCTCAGGATTCCAGGAAGGAATCTTCTCAGGATTCCAGGGGGTAGTCCCCTGAGGATTCCAGGAAGCAATCCGGATATAATTTCAGGAAGGAATTCTCTCAGGATTCTAAGAGGGAATTCTCTCAGCGTCCTGGGAACGAATCCTCTCAAGATTCCAAGAGGGAATCCTCTAAGGATTTCAGGAGGGATCTTCTCAAGATTTCAGTAAAGAATCTTCTCAGGCTTCCAGGGGGGAATACTCTCAAGATTCGAGGAAGGAATCCTTTCAGTGTCCTTGGATGGAATCCTCTCAAGATTTCTTTTAGAATATCTTCTCAAAATTCCAGGTGGGAATCCTTTCAGGATTTTTTGGAAGAATCCTCCCTAGATTCCGGGAGGGAATCTTCTCATGTTTCCATGAGGAAGTCCTCTCAAGAGTCTAAGAAGAAATTCTCTCAGGATTCCGGAAGGGAATCCTCCCAAGATTCCTGGAGGGAATCCTCTCAAGATTCCTGGAAGGAGTCCTCTCAGAATCCTCCCACGATTCCAGGAGGGAATTCTCAGGATTCCAGGAGGGAGTCCTCTCAGGCATCTAGGAGAGAATCTTCTCGGCATTCCGGGAAGGAATCCTTTCAGGGTCCTGGGAGAAAATCCTCCAG
Source organism: Aedes aegypti (assembly GCF_002204515.2). Classification (NCBI taxonomy): domain Eukaryota; kingdom Metazoa; phylum Arthropoda; class Insecta; order Diptera; family Culicidae; genus Aedes; species Aedes aegypti. The sequence continues at coordinate 87,572,793 of NC_035107.1, forward strand.
GATTCCGGTAGGGGAACTTCTCAAAATTCCAGGTGGGAATCCTTTAAGGACTCCGAAAGGGAATCCTCTCAAGATTCCTGGAAGGAGTCCTTTCAGAATTCTTGGAGGGGATCCTCTCAGGATTCCTGGAGGGAAGGGAATTCTCTCGGATTTCCGGAAAGGAATATTTTTTGGTTTCCGTGAGGGATTCCTCTTTGGATTCTGGGATAGAATTCTTCCAGGATTCCAGGAGGGAATCCTCCCACGATTCCAGGAGGGAATCCTCTGAGGATTCCAGGAGGAAATCCGTATAGAATTTTGGGAAGAAATTCCCTTAGGATTCCAGGAGGGAATGCTCTTAGGATACCAGGAAATAATCCTCTCTGGGATCCAGGAGGGAGTCCGGAAGGGAATCCTCTTGATAAAAGAATTCCGAGAAGGAATTCTTTCAGTGTCCTAGGAGAGTATCCGGTCAGAATTCTGAAAGAGAGTTATCTCAGGATTCTGAAGAGAATGCTCTCAGGATTTTGGAAGAGAACCCTCTCAGGACTCCGATAGGGAATCCTCTCAAAATTTCAGGTGGGAATCCTTCCAGGATTCCAGGAGGATTTTTTCAGGATTACAGGAGGGAGTCCTCTCAAGATTACAGAAATTAATCTTCTCAGGCTTCCAGGAGGGAAGAGATTACGCGATGGAATCTCCTCAGGAATCCGGGAAACCATCCTCTCAAAGTGCTGGGAGGGAGTCCTCTCAGCGTTCCGCACACGCCTCTGGCACAAGCAGTTTCTCTCGTTGACTCCACCTTCCCATCGAGGCTTCTTCGAAGGACCTTCGATGAATAATGACAACCACCTCAGTCGTCGTCGTCGCCATCTCCGTGGCACTGTATAAAACCTCGCGGCAATGAGCGATAAAAATGAACTATGGCACACACTTGGCTCATTTCGAAGCTCGATAGATGCGCATTCTGCCCCGGGGCTGTGGCCCAGAATATCTCTCTTCGTCGGTCTCTTCGATGAACTATTGTCTCCGGGTTTTGAAGCAAACTTCAGCGTGTGGGTGATTTTGCCCGAAGAAACCGTCTCAATATTGGTACGGGTGCAGACACGTGTTTGCACAACTTTTCAACGCAAAGGTAGGCACACGTCGCTTCCTCGGGGAGGACCAACTTTTTGCCCTAAATTAGCACAATTAACACCCATGGTCGGGGGGACCGGCTTTGTGTCTGCTGGAATTACAATTTAGAACCGGACTCCCAGAAACAATCGAGTCTGGCAAAAACAAATTTCCTCACTTTACGGAACATCCATTAGAATAAATTCACGGTATTCCAAAGACCGTTATTATCCGAAGAAAATCTCCTTCAAACCTATTTTCTAATTTTTTCTGGAAAAAATCTGATAAGAGTCTTGACAGGATTCAGATGAGAAATGTTCTGCAAAAGAATCCTGATCGGATTCTGATGAGATGATGGATTGACATTTCGAGAGGATTCTGAAGAGAATGCTGAGAGGATTCTGGAAAGAATGCTGAGCGGATTTTGAAGAGAATCCTGGGAGGATTCTAATGATAATCCTGGGAAGATTCTGAAAAGATTCCTGAGGGTATTCTCAAGAGAATCCTTAAAATATTCTGAAAAGAATCCTGAGAGGATTCTGAAGAAAATTCTGAGAGGATCTGAAAAGAATCCTAATTGGATTCTGAAGATTATCCTGATAGGATCAATAAGAGACTCTTTAGATGATTGAGAAGAGATCATGAGAAGATTCTGGAGATACTGCTTTGATTACTCAGAAGAAAATCCTGAGAGGATTCTGAAAAAAATCATAAAAGTATTCCAAAAAGAATCGCTTGATTGGATGCTGTAGAGAATTCTGAGTGGTTTCTTATGAAAATTCTAAATCCTGAGAAGATTCTGAAGCGAATACTGAAAGGATTCTGATGAGAATTCTCAGAGGATTCTGTATAGTGTACAGAATCCTGAGAGCATTCTGAGAAGATTCTGATGAAAATCCCGAGAGGATTTTGAATAGAATCCTGAGAGCATTCTGAAAAGAATCCGGAGAAGATTCTGGTGAGAATTCTTAGATCATTCTGAAGAGAATCCTGAGAAGATTCTGAAGTATACTGAGTGGATTCTGATAAGAATCCTGAGAGGATTCTGAAGAGATTCCTGAAAGGATTCCGAAGACTATGCTGAGGGAATGCTGAAGAGAATGCTGAGAGGATTCTGAAGAGAAATCTGAGAGGCTTCTGATGAGAATCCTGAGAGAATTCTGAAGAGAATGCTGGGAGGATTCTGATAAAAGTCCTGGGAGGATTCTGAAGAGAATCCTGGGAGGGTTCTTGTGAGAACCCTGGGGGCTTCTGAAAAGAAGCCTAGGAGGATTCTGATGAGAATTCTGGGAGGATTCTGAAGAGAACTCTGAGATGAGAATCCTGAGAAGATTCTGATGAGAATCTTGAGAGGATTCTGATGAAAATCCTGAGTGAATTCCGTCGAACTATAGAAGTCGACTGGTAATCACAGATTTTAAGGTTATACTTTTTTCCTGATGATAACGACCTTGGGAGCACCGTGAGAAGCCTATACGGTAGAAGAATAATTCCATTCCACAACTTGAGCAACCTTCCAGCTATCCACAACTATTTTCCTGACCAGCAAATGCCCGACAGTTTCCTAAAACCTCCAGCTCTAAAGAAGCATTCTCTCGAAAAATAAATAAATAAAAGTATCTCCTTTCGGTCTTTGAAACTCGGAAGCTTTGGTCTGGATGTGTGCCCTCTACAGTGCAGTGGAAGCACATTTTCATAGTGTCCTCGTTCACAGACCTTTCAATAAGTGAAGATATTTAATCACTTTTGTGTTGCTTTGCCCGGTAGCTGACACCCACCCACTCCCACAACCAAAAAGGAACTTGAACCAAGCATTTGACCCTTTCGGAGATGTCGTCCTAACAGTCACCCTCGGTGAAAAGCCGTCCATCGAATGCCCCCATCCGAAAGACAAAGAGAATAATTTATGCAAAATGTTTTGTCGGAGTCAGCTCGTCATCAATTTGCTCACCCAGGACCCTCATGTGACCCACCCCCACCCTCCCGTGCCACGTAAAACACACTCTCGCAGTTTATGGTTTCAGTTTTGGCAAATTTGCTGGAATTTAACCCCTAATCCGGAGGCGACTTTCACATAGGGGTATGAATCTACCGAAATTAAACCTTGAAACAATGTGTAACTTTGTCTAATGGTTGGCAATACCCAGAAGCGGCCCCACTCCATGATCGTGTGGAGGAGTGCGGAGATGAAATTCATCCGGTCGTCGTCATCGTCGTCGTTTTTGGTGATAATGAACTTGTTTGTAGTTGGTCCTCAACGTTAATCTCATCCGAAGGTTTGATTCTCCTCTCTGGACCCGTTCATTATGGGATGAAATTTGTTACAAATGGGCGCCGCTTTTCTGTGGTTTGAATTAACAAATTTGATATTTTTGCAGGTGGAGAGATTTGGTGAGGCAACAAATTCCGAATTTAGTGCTGTACCGTAGTGTTTAATTCTTAGTAGATTTTTAATCCATTAACATGTATATGTACTTCGACCTCAACCGCAAGATCGTCTTCAGTGTCATGTTACTTAACACGACTTGAACTTGCTCATGTCCACGCGTTCAATTTAATACAAACCAAGGCCAAAACAACTTAACTTTACCAGGAGATACACGACTGCCTTATATCTCGAACTCACATAGCTTACTATGAATTTTTGGAGAGATCATACATAAATGCTTTTCAGAATCATAAGAGATTTTTACCAAATTGAGACGAAATCGCAGGCGGATTCGCACGAGATCTAATGAAAACATGAAAGAAGCTTTTTCCTGGAATTCCTAACAAGATTTTTAAAAGATTGTTTGTGAAACCATGATTTTAGGAATCCTGGCGGCATTTCCTCGCATGACAATGAATCTATACGCACTCAAAAAATCATACAATTTTATTTAACATTCTTACCATAACCACTACAAGTGATTTTTTTTTATATTTCTTTAGATCATACGAAATATAATTAATAATTTTCTGACGTTCTTAATAATTTTCTAGCGAGATCTTGATCAGACACTCCATTCGCTCTTTTGAAAATCATCGATATGGCGATATTGTTGCAGGATATCTAAATGGATAATTCGAGACCCTCGAGGCAAATTCTTAAAGGATTTCTGTTGTTGAATTCCTGACGGAGTCCTTGATGAACTTTAAAGCGACAGTTTGACAAGGAGGATTCTTACTAACACAGAATGTTTAAAATGAATTATGTTCGGAAAAACACGTTAGTAGTAGATTTTAGCGTTTTATCAGTGCGACCTGATGTCGCAAAAGTCGAACGATTTCTGGAGAACGCAATCAAGTCAATTCTCGCGGATGTTAAGTGTATTCAATAACACAATACCCGCAATTGTGTTTACATCGAGATGAAGGATCACGACACTGCATTGCAATACGAAAACGCACACAATATCAAACGTGTTTTTGTGTGCAATGATAAGCCATTCAAGATCCCCTTTTATGTGGATAGTGAGGCAGTTACAGTTCGTGTGTGTGATTTGCCTCCTTCCATGCTCCACGCAACAGTCGGTGACCATATGATGGGGTATGGCGATGCCATCTCCATCCAGAACGAACAATGGTGTGCGAGTGCTACTAGATGAGGCTGAAGCAATTAATTCCGTTGTTCATAACGATCAACAACGAAATTGCTACTGTTCACCAACCTAATCAAATTAAGACGTGTAGGTGGTGCTCCAAACCTGCACATCCTGGACAAAAATGTTTAGAAGAAACCGCTTCTAAAAACATAGCTATTTCATCAACTCCCACAACATCATCGCCTAACGAAGATAAATTCAGCGACGCTGATCTCCCGTCTATCAACAATAAACAATCGACCGAGCCATCCACCAAACCTAGAGACAACCGAGCGCCTGTTAACAACGAACCCTGCACAAAAATCGTACCTACGGACCAAGCAGAGCATTTGATCTCGATCAACAATGATGATGACGACGACGACGATGTGAACGACGACAGTAACTGTAACTGTAACGACAGTAACTGTAACTGTGACTGCAAGTAACTGGACAAACATTTCAAAAGGGCACATCGACATTGGTAAACATTAGCTTTGTAAGCCGCTGTTGAGCCCAATTCAACTGGATCATGCTCACCTATACCACTATCAGGAAGAACTAACACCAATCTTTCTGATAGTGGTGTTAGTTTGCGTGGGCGGGCTAAAAAGGGCTCAACAGCAACGTTTCTGAAAAAAGGCTCAAGTCCTCTTGGGCCCTTTTCAAATGTTTGTCCAGAGTTCATCCTCTCCATACGAGTGCGGCGATACCTACAAGCGGAGGCTGTCGACTAAGCGAGGGAAAGAGAAGAAAAAAACTTTGCGCTATTCAGGGATCACAGAGTGACTGCGATTCCAATATCTCTGTAAATATTAACAAGAAAAAATCAGCTATTCGGTCCCGTAAAGCCTACGAGCGTTAGGGCCTGCCAAATAAATAGAATAAAAAAAACACAGAATGTCCATAATAGGTCAGAATTGACATGCAACGAATAGTTTGAAAAATTTTAGCAGTAGAAATCGTTCATACGTTCGTGACGGTCACAAGCCAGGAAATATAAGAACTTAACGTTATCCAACGCCAACTTGGCGGCCGTATCTCGGTAACAACCTCTCACCTTTTGAATTTAAGATTATATTATGTTGTTAGGAACCCATGAAAGAAGTATCTTTCTTTTATTAAGGAAAAAATAAAATAGTATTTTTGAAGCTCTTAAAATTATTAGTCGCATTGCTCGGAAAACCTCGTAAAACTTCTGTATTTGGATATTCCAAGAAACAATTGTAGGCGATTAATAAACTTTCCTGCTTAACTAAAGATTTAAAGGGTGTCCACGATGAAATTGCTCTAACTTTTTAACCGTTGGGTAGAATTGAATGAAAATTTTGGTGGATTTAGTTCATAGTGTATTATTTACATCCTGCAAGTTTAAAGTCCTGCGAGCAAATCTCGTGGAAATGGAGACAAAAGAATAGCTCGTGCGTGATAAAATCTTGCGCATTCATCACGAAAACAAGGATCTCTCGCATCATTCCATCGCTAAAACGTTGGGAATCGTGAATTCCACGGTGTCGCGAGTGATTAAGCGGTTCGAGGAACGATTGACAACCGATTGGAAGCCCAGAAGTTAAGGAAAAAGTATTCCGTACAACACCAAAAATCACGACCGCGTAGTTGGGGTCTTCAACCGAAACCCGAACGCCTCCGTTCGGGATGTGGCTAAGAACCTGCACCTAAGCCGAAGCTTTGTCCAGAAGGGCAAAACTAAGGCTGGGCTTCGAACGTTCAAGATACAAAAGGCCCCTAATCGCAACAAGAAACAGAACAAGTCTGCCAAAACCCGTGCCAGGAATTTGTACCTCAACATGCTGACGAAAGTTGAATGCTGCATCATGGACGACGAAACATATGTGAAGGCCGACTTTAAACAAATCCCCGGCAACATGTTTTTCACGGCCAAGGATAAGTTCAGCGTTCCGGAGCATGTCCGCACTCAGAAGATGTCCGAATTTGCGAAGAAATTCCTGGTTTGGCAAGCCATCTGCACGTGCGGGAAGAGGAGTGCACCTCTCGTGACCCAGGACACGATGAACGGACAGGTGTACATGAAAGAGTGCTTCCAGAAGCGGCTGCTTCCTCTCCTGAAGGCCCACAACGTCCCAACAATCTTCTGCCCGGATTTGGCCTCATGCCACTACTCCAAGAACGTGCTGAAGTAGTATGCGGACAATAAGGTCAATTTCGTGCCGAAAATGTCCAACCCTCCAAACACTCCGGAGCTCCACCCCATCGAGAAGACTGGGCGATTATGAAGCAGCACCTTCTTAAACGACCTAAGGTAGTGAAGACAGTCGAGGAACTGAAGAAAGTATGGGTTTACATGCAAAAACGGTTGATTCACAGGTTGTGCAGAATCTTATAGCCCGAGTTAAGGCCAAGGTGCATTTGCGTATGGACTGTAGATAAAATACGAGTAAAAAGGTAAAATGAAGTTTAATAGTTATTTTTCAATCACTGAAAAATTGATGGCAATCGGATAAAAACTCGAATTTTGCGAATCAATTTTGTGTGTGGCAATTTCATCGTGGACACCCTTTACAGCAGCCGTGATAGTTGAACAAAAGTATAAGTTGTACAAAGTGATGATCAAATGTTCCATATATTGTTAGCAGCACTTTTGTTCCTCACTTTCATGGCATTTTAATAGCAAGTAGAACCAAAGTTGAAGCAACGTTGATTGATAATTTAGTATAGTTGTCTAAGAGCCAATATGCGACAAACAATTGAATAACATGCTTTTACTATTTATAGCAACTCTTACTTACTTATTTGGCTTTACATCAATTATCTTTATAAAGCCTCGCCAACAATAATTCGCCAATTCACTCGGTTCATGGCCGCTTCTCTCCATCCTCGACTGTGACCCACGCTCTTCAGGTCCTGGTGCACCTGGTCAATCCACCTAGCTCGCTGCGATCCACGCCATATTGTTCCGACTGGATTCGTAGCGAACACCATCTTTACAGGGTTGTTGTCCGGCATTCTTGCAACATGCTCTGCCCAGCGTATCCTTCCAGGTTTAGCTACCTTCACGATACTGGGTTCGCCGTAGAGTTTAGCGAGCTCGTGGTTCATCCTTCGCCGCCACACGCCGTTCTCCTGTACGCCGCCGAAGATCGTCCTTAGCACTCGGCGTTCGAAAATCCCAAGAGCTTGCAAGTCCTCCTCGAGCATAGTCCACGCCTCATGCCCATAGAGGACTACCGGTCTTATGAGCGTTTTGTACATCGTGCATTTGGTGCGGGGGTGAATCTTTCTTGACCGTAGTTTCTTCTGGAGCCTATAGTAGGCACGACTTCCGCTGTTGGTGCGCCTTCGTATTTCCCGACTAACATTGTTGTCAGCCGTCAACAAGGATCCGAGGTAGACGAACTCGTCCACCACCTCGACTCTTGTTGCTTCGCGTTTTAGGCGGGTGAACAAATCTGCCACCGTTTCAAATTTTCTCCCAATAATATCCATGTCGTCCGCGATGCAAACAAATTGTCCGGATCTCGTGAAAATCTCATCCGGCAACGCTGCCTCAAGATGCTGCGCGTACCCATTGGCGACATCCGGTTGTTTCAGCCACTCGAAATTGTACCGGGGCGGGCATCGGTACCGTACATCATTGATGACGGATAGTTTTGGGCGCAGTTTCACCATCACCAGGTAGTGGTCGGAGTCAATGTTGGCGCCACGATAGGTTCTGACGTCGGTAATATTGGAGAAGTGCCGTCCATCGATAAAATCGTGGTCGATTTGCGATTCTGTCTGCTGAGGTGATCTCCAGGTGTACCGATACGAGAGGCTGTGCTGGAAAAAAAATGCTACGAATGGTTATATTATTATATAGGCGGCAAAATCTATCAGTCGTAGGCCGTTCTCGTTCGTCAGCTGGTGGGCGCTGAACTTTCCAATCGTCGGTCTGAACACCTCCGCCTGGCCAACCTGAGCGTTCAAATCTTCTATGATGATCAGTTACACGTACCGAGTTTCCAATCGCTAGTCCATTTTCGTCGCTGTGGTCTTTGCCGATTACTCTGGTTTGTATTCTCTCGTTGACGTTCTTGTGTTGGTGTACTTTTACGGCTGGCTTAAAATTCTATTGGAGGAATCTATGAAGGAATAACTGGAAACACTCCTGCAGGAATTACTTGCGAGATCCTTAAAGCAATCTCGGTAGATATTTTCTTGAAGGAATCCTAGGCGTTATCCCTTGTCGAATCCCTGGAGGAATTGCTATGATATTCCTGGAGCCCTATCGGATTCTTTCTTAAATGCATCATAGCGAACAAAAGTTTCTCCTGTAGGAATCTATGGCAAAAGCCCTAGTGAAAAAATCGCTGTAGAAATAACGGTAGAGATTATCATTGAGAATCTTCTGGTAGAATACTTGAAGAAATCTTCGAAATAATTCTTGGATAAATCTCTGGAAGAATCTCTAGAGATATTTCAAGATGAATAGGGAGGTTAACGCGATTGATCCTGATTGCATCGCTCAACCCCGCAGTGACAAGTGACAATCAAAAGATCAAATACTACTCAAAGCGTCAATAACTAGTTGAAATACCTTTTATAAATTATTGCATAAGTTCAACTTTTCATTCAAACTTTCTCTGAACATCCTTTCAAAACAAAATTAGAGGGATTCTAACATAAATTTCTATTTGAATCCTTAAATAAATTTCTGGAATGTTTATACGAAACCGTGGATAATCCTGAATAAATCTCGGGAGGACTCTCTCGAGGTGTTCCTGGTTAATTTTGGAATCATAATCTGTCACAAGAGTTAAATTTATAAGTCGAATGAACCACACTTTAGTCGGCCAACCAGGGGGGAGCCTCCGGTCAATCGAATCAGCAGACTTTTAGTAATCGGGAATTGCCAAATCCAATAACTGATCCCATTACAAAGCTGATATGAAATCCACACCAACAACTCGCACCATTATACAACTTCACTTTTCATCTCTCATTTTTGGGGTTGAATATCCTTTTCCGGTAGACTAAGAGCAACCAGCGCGCACTAAATCAGACCAGAGTTGGTTGATGGGTTATGATGACATTCGTCGTCGCAAGTTATGTCGTCCTACATACCTATCATCGTGAACAGCGCAACTGAAAACGGAATAGAGAAAGTGCTTGTAGAGGTGGATGTTTTGTTTGAATTTGCCAGAGCTAATTGGGAGCATCCTTCCGCATCCTCTGTGAGTTGCTGTTGGTGTTGATTAACACACACGACACACATACACGCACATCCACAAACATTTAATGGATGCTGGTGCTACTGCTCTTTTGAAGTGTTAATTAGCTTACATTCAACGGGATTCAAATGATTTTTGCATGAAGGCTAATATGAGCCTGACACTTGAAGATACTACCATTGGCAGCAATTCCGTGATGGGGCCACATTTGCCAATGATATCCTTGAAGTTGACGTAATAGGAATCTGGAATGATTAAAGCACTCACTCGGAGAGGTCATATTTCCCGTAAATGTGATTAAATTTGATGTACTTTGTGCTTCATGAATTAAGCATAATGCATCAAACTAAAGTGAGGCGCTTGTGGATCCTATGTGTGGTTTCATCGTGCAAAACCCTGGTAGATACATACGTTTCGGACGATGATGCTATGATACGACGATGATGGAACGATGACGTCGCAAACCAGGTAAGAGAACCGCATCTATTTCATCCATTTTCTCTTCCGGCTGCAGCAGCTCCCGGCAACAAAATCCTCATCTTTGGTGCTCCCATGTGTATCTTTTTACTTCAATATTAACGATATTAATTGCTTGGAGAGCTTCCGTAAAGCAGCAGCAGCAGCAGCCTTGGCCGGCATACATCCTGCTGTTTGAAGAGCTTAACTTTTTTCATTATCCTAGTTCAAAAGGCTCTTCTTGACGTTGTGTTTTTTGTTTCCTCTTGCTCCTCCCCGAGCCGGATGTTATAACGAAATTGGATTACCGTCGTTCCTTGCTGCTGGCTGTCTGCTTCGGACAAAAGGACGATCCTACCTGTTACCGGGACCCGAAGCCCAGCGTAGTTGTAAGCCGTTTCCGTCTTTAACTATGTAACGATTCTTTATTGCTTTCCGAACATGACGAGAATGAGCCGGCTGCAGATGAATAGGCCACAACAAAAGGGTTCCCATTCATAACCGTGAATGGGCCGATTTTTGCCGTTTGGGATCGAGAAGGTGGGTTCGGATTAATGAATAGGCCGACGAATGGCGCGGGAAGAAGAAATGGCATCGCCGACACGACAAAAAAAACGAAAGCAAACAAAAGACGATAATGCTCTTCCGAAATCAGTTAAGGATCTGTTTGGAAAAGTTTGACCGTGGAAGATTTGTAATAATGGAAGTAGAGGTCGGGATGGATTGAAGATTATTATTGAACAAACGAAAGGCAAAGGGTCTATCATACTATTTTTCGTACACATATTTCTCTCACATTTTCTTTAACACAATTCAGGTGACCTATACAGTATACGTGAAATTGCTGTGGCAACACACGCGAGCTGGGAACAGCTTTCATAGTGATGGGTGATATGCAAAGGCGCGTGATCGGGTGGCGGCCGATCAATGAACGAATGTGCAAGTTAAGAATCAAAGGTCAATTCTTTAACTTCAGCATAATCAACGTGCATAGCCCACACTCCGGGAGCACTGATGATGACAAGGACGCATTTCACGCGCAGCTCGAATGCAAGTACGACCGCTGCCCAAGCCACGACGTCAAGATCATCATAGGAGATTTGAACGCTCAGGTTGGCCAGGAGGAGGAGTTCAGACCGACGATTGGAAAGTTCAGCGCCCACCGGCTGACGAACGAGAACGGCCTACGACTGATAGATTTTGCCGCCTCCAAGAATATGGCCATTCGTAGCACCTATTTCCAGCACAGCCTCCCGTATCGGTACACCTGGAGATCACCTCAGCAGACAGAATTGCAAATCGACCACGTTTTGATCGATGGACGGCACTTCTCTGACATAACCGACGTCAGAACTTATCGTGACGCTAACATTGACTCCAACCACTATCTGGTGATGGTGAAACTGCGCCCAAAACTATCCGTCATTATCGAAGTACGGTACCGACGCCCGTCTCGGTACAATCTATCGCGACTGAAACAACCAGATGCCTAAAATGGGTACGCGCAGCATCTTGAGGCAGCGTTGCCGGATGAGGGCGAGCTCGATAGGGCCCCTTTTGAGAACTGCTGGAGGACAGTCAAAGCAGGCATTAACGACGCTGTCGAAAGCATTGTCGGGTATGTGGAATGGAGCTCCAGAATCGATTGGTTCGACGAGGAGTGCGAGGAGGTTTTAGAGGTTAAGAACGCAGCGCAGGCTGCAATGCTGTAGCATGGTACGCGACAAAACGTGGAATGATACAAACTGAAGCGGAAACAGCAAACCCGCCTATTCCGGGACAAAAAGCACCGCCTGGAAGAGGTGAAATGCCAAGAGATGAAGTTGCTGTACCGTTCTCAAGAAACGCGGAAGTTCTATCAGAAGCTCAACACATCCCGCAAAGGCTTCGTGCCGCGAGCTGCAATGTGCCGGGATAAGGATGGGAGCATCTTGTCGGACGGACGCGAGGTGATCGAAAAATGGAACCAGCACTACGATGAACACCTGAATGGCGCAAAGAACGCAGACACAGAAGGTCAGGACAGCGAAGGCGATGGTTACGTCAGCACAGCAGACAGTGGAAACCAACCAGCTCCCACGATGGGGGAAGTTAAGGATGCCATTCAACAGCTCAAGAACAACAAGGCCGCTGGCAAGGATGATAACGGAGCCGAACTCATCAAGATGGGCCCGGACAGGTTGGCCACTGGTCTGCATAGGCTGATAGTCAGAATCTAGGAAACGGAACAGCTACCGGAGGAGTGGAAGCAAGGCTTTATATGCCCTATCTACAAAAAGGGCGACAAACTGGAGTGTGAAAATAATCATGCAACCACCATCCTAAACGCCGCCTACAAAGTATTATCCCAGATTATCTTCCGTCGTCTATCACCTATAGCAAACGAGTTCGTGGAAAGTTATCAACGACAACGGACCAGATCTTTTCCGTGCGGCAAATCCTCCAGAAATTCTGTGAGTACCAGGTCCCTACGCACCATTTGTTCATTGATTTCAAGGCGGCATACGATAGTATCGACCGCGCAGAGCTATGGAAAATCATGGACGAGAACAGCTTTCCCGGGAAGCTCACAAGATTGATCAGAGCAACGATGGACGGTGTGCCAAACTGCGTGAAGATGCGAACACTCCAGTTCGTTCGAGTCCTGGCGGGGACTACGACAGGGCGACGAAATTTCATGCCTGTTGTTCAATATTGCGCTTGAAGGTGTCATGTGGAGAGCCGGATTTAACAGTCGAGGCACGCTTTTCACGAGATCCGAACAATTTGTTTGCTTCGCGGATGATATGGACATTGTCGACCGAATATTTGAAAAGGTGACAGACCTGTACACCCGCCTGAAACGCGAGGCAGCGAAAGTTAGACTGGACCAAGACAAAGTAAATGCTAGCTGGTGGGGCCGAGCGTGACAGGGCTCGCCTAGGTAGCAGTGTTACGATAGACGGGGATACGTTCGAGGTGGTCGACGAGTTCGTTTACCTTTGATCCTTGCTGACGGCTGACAATAACGTTAGTCGTGAAATACGGAGGCACATCATCAGTGGAAGTCAGGCCTACTATGGCCTCCAGAAGAAGCTCAATTCACAGCCCGCACCAAATGTATTATGTACAAAACGCTCATAAGGCCGGTAATCCTCGACGGGCATGAACCGTGGACGATGCTCGAGGAGGACCTACAAACACTTGGAGTCTTCGAACGTCGGGTACTTAAGACAATCTTTGGTGGTGTGCAGGAAAACGATGTGTGGCGGCGAAGGATGAACCACGAGCTCGCCCAACTCTAGCGCGAACCCAGTATCGTGAAGGATACATAAGCTGGAAGCATACGCTGGGCAGGGCATGTTGCAAAAATGCCGGACAGCAACCCTGCAAAAATGGTGTTTGCTGCGGATGCGGTTGGTACAAGAAGACGTGGACCGCAGCGAGCAAGGTGGGCGGATCAAGTGAGTATCGATTTGGCGAGCATGGGTCAGAACCGAGGATGGAGAGATGCGGCCACGAACCGAATATTGTGGCGTGAAATTGTTGATTTAGTGTTATCTGTCTAAATAATTGAAATGAATGAATAAACTAGTTTAATGGTGTCCCTTTAATTAAATTTCATTATTAATATAGTTGTGCATTGTATAAACTTTGGTAGAGCATTGGATTTCTTGTTAACAGTGTTCCCAGCAAAATAAAACTATAGTTACCGGTAAAAATCCTTGAAGCCGACAGAATTAGCGAAAAATCACAATGGAACAATTAATATGCCTTAAAACTAGCTATAAGACAAAGATATTGGGATAAAAGAATACTTACAATAATGTAAAGAAAACTTTATTGAATATATGCTAGGAAAAAATTGGATAATTGTGCCTCAAATCCCCATTAATTGGCGTTATAGTATGTACGCGTGTACTAACCGGTAAAAATCCTTAAACTAGATAAAACCGTAAAAAAAACAATTGAATTGCTTGGAAATTAAGTGTTATAAGTCACCCAGTATAGGAGTATTTTTTTTTAGGTATTTTTGATTAAAAAGTTGATGCTACAATTTCCTAAAATAAAATACGGGGAACTATTATAGAGAATGCCTGTAGAGAATTACTTTTGTGAATAAAACCTACGTCATGTTTCTAGGTCATGGAAACGGAGATGATCAAAAATCTCAAGTCACCCCGTTTGACGGTATAAAAGAATCCCTGTAAAACTTGCTAGTGGAGTACTAAAAGAATTCGTATGGAAATTAAAGGGTGTCTCGAAAAAAAAAATCAGAAATTTTACAATATATTAAAACAAATGTACCAGTCAAAATTTCGAAAATTCTGCTTGTGATATGTACTTACATTTTTTTAATGAAAGCTCAATTTCTTTTGAGCACATTCACAGTTACTGTGGCTGAAAAAGCTCAGCGCAATGGGTGAATTATTTGACCAAATTGAGCTTCAGCTCAAGGAATCGGTGCTGTGCATTAACAGCAGCACATCGTCGAGCGTATCAAATGCTGTATCGGCATTATCGCGTGTGGCCGAAAAATATTCAGGAAATACAAATGATATGCCCAGCAACGATTTGATTGCTATAAAAAACCATTTAACTGGCCTTTTAGATATTTCAATGAAATCTTCAAAACAACATATTGAAGATTTTGTTGAGGCGTTAACGGTGGATCTGACTGATGAATTGAAAAAGATCTGTACCGAGGTTCAGTCGTTGAGCAGCCTAACCATTGAAATGGCTGCTCATTGCAATGAACATAACGCTAGCATTGGTACTGCCCGATTTGTGGAAAATGAGTCACCGCCAAGCCTATTACAAGAGTTGGCTGAAACTGCTGATTTAAACTCTGGTACCGCAGGTTGGCGTTTACTTGGAACTAAAAAAATTTGGCGTTCGGACTGGACGGAATATGACAAACGTCAGAAACGCCGTGCACTACAGCAAAAAGCCAAAGAAAAGGCCCAAAAGCGGAAGAAAGCAAAGAAAAGCTTCAACACTTCTAAGAGCACGACAAATACTAATATGAACAACAAAGAAAAGCCGTTAAATGTTTTACCAAACTTTATGAACTATAACGACATTCACTTCAAGGGCAGAAGTAACGGAAAGTGTGATCATGACAACAGCCAAAAACCAAAGGTGTTCATAAACAGATGTCGAAAAGGAAACAATTTCCTTCCACCTGACAGGGAGCTTCTGGCTGTAGCAAAGGATCGATACTCGAGACCGCCAACGAACTACCCACCTATACAATTCCAAAGAGGGGAAACTCTAAACCCCTATCCAGTCTGCAATGGTCAACAACGTCACGTTCCCGCCACCAACCAACCAACAAACTGGATGGAGCCGAGCTGTCCTTCAACATCAACTGCATCATGCAAATCGTGTGGATGTACTAGGTACTCGTGTTTTCAACGAAACTGACGCTCTCCCTAGATGAAGAAAACAACAATGACGTGTTAGATCTAAATATATCTTCAAATTTAACAAGTACCGAATTGCAAGAAGAAGAGGTAACTAATCTAAGTAAATCAGATTGTTCTACTACTTTTAAAACTTCTTCACAGTTAGGTACAGAAGTTTTGGTTTATTGCCAAAACTTTAACCGTATGAAAAGCGCTTCTAAGATGAATGAAATCCATAGTAGAATTTTAACATGTCCCTACACAGTTATTTTGGCAACATAAACTAGCTGGGATGAAACTGTGAATAGTGAAGAAGTTTTTGGAAATAATTATGATGTTTTTAGGAATGATCGTGACTGTCAAACGTCTGAGAAGAAGTCAGGAGGAGGAGTCTTAATTACTGTTTCTACATTGTTTAGTGCAGAAATCATAGAAACCACTAAATTTAAAGAGTTTGAGCATGTATGGGTGAAAGTACACATAGCAGGCGAAGCGCATGTGTTTGTGTCTGTGTATTTTCCGCCGAAAAACGCTCGTAAAATAGTTTATGAGAAATTTTACAATATTGTTGAACATGTTATTGGCGGATTTCCTCCCGAAACAAAAGTGCATATATATGGAGATTTCAATCAACGTGATATTGATTTCTTCCCAGACGTCGACAACGAGAGCATCCTGCTGCCAATATTTGGAGAAAATGAGGCTTTGCAATTTATATGTGATACATCGGCAAGTCTAGGTCTAAACCATATTAACCACGTCAAAAATCAGCAGAACTGTTATTTAGATCTCTTAATGACCAATACTGATGAAGATTTCTGTGTGGTAGAATCATTGACTCCCTTATGGAAAAACGAACTTTTTCATACAGCTATTGAGTTTTCTTTATTCGTGCATGGAAATAACAGACCTAAAGATTGCGACTTTGAAGAAGTTCATGATTATCGTTCAGCAAATTATGACAATATAAGACAGACAGTGTTAAGAAACGAAGAAAATGTTGAATCTGCCGTTAAAATGTTTTACAAAATTTTAAACGACATTATACACGACGATATACCCTTAATAAAAAGAAGAAGGAATCATAACTCAAAGTATCCTATATGGTTTAGTAGAGAAATCAAAAATTTAAAGAATTGTAAGCAAAAGGCACATACAATATACAAAAAATGTAAAAATGATGCAAATTTAATTAACTATTTAAATATTTGCGATCAATTAAATCTTGCCATTGATACCACATTTGAAGAGTATAATGAACGAACTGAGCGTGAATTGAAATCCTGTCCTAAAAATTTCTTTAATTACGTTAAAACAAAAACCAAATCTAACAACTTTCCATCTGAAATGCACCTTGATGATAAAATTGGTGTGAACCCTGAAGAAAGCTGCAATATGTTTGCAACATTTTTTCAAGACGTTTACACTACTTATTCGGAAAATAATCGAGATCGTGAATATTTCTCATTTCTTCCGGAAATCCCAAATGACATTTGCGTCAATCAAATCAAAGTACATGATATTGTAGATGCACTAAAAAGTCTAGATGTCTCCAAAGGTGCTGGACCTGACGGGATTCCACCTGTATTTTTGAAAATGTTATCAATCGAACTTGCATCTCCGCTATTTTGGCTCTACAATATGTCTCTGCAATCAGGTAGTTTCCCTGAAACATGGAAAAGCTCATTTTTAGTGCCGATCTTTAAAAGTGGCAAAAAATCCGACATACGTAATTATCGTGGGATAGCCATTATCTCTTGTATTCCAAAGATTTTCGAGGCAATAATAAATAAAATTTTATTCGATATGGTTAAAAACAGAATAACTCATACTCAGCATGGTTTTTTTAAGGGACGCTCAACATGCACAAACTTGCTGGAGTTCATTCATGATTCTTTGACAGCCATGGATAATGGTAATCACGTGGAAGCTCTCTATACAGATTTCAGTAAAGCTTTCGATCGCATTGACATACCAATGTTGCTTTTTAAGTTAGAAAAAATAGGATTTCAACCGGACCTTCTTAAATGGGTAGAGTCTTATCTTACTAATCGCCAACAAATAGTTAGATACAAAGGAGTAAAATCTATTCCAATTAAAGTTACATCGGGAGTTCCTCAAGGGTCTCATTTAGGGCCATTATTCTTTATTTTATACGTTAACGACATTTTCTTCATTTTGAAAAAAGTGAAAGCTCTCATATATGCTGATGACATGAAACTGTTTCTTGAAATAGTAAACGATGAAGATATACATACTTTTCAAAATGAAATTGATATGTTTTACAAATGGTGCAATAAAAGCCTTCTTCAACTGAACGTGAAAAAATGTAATTCAATATCCTTTAGCAGAAAGCGTAGTATACCTAACACAACAGTCTACCTAGGGAATCAACTAGTAGAAAAATGCGTAAGAATAAGAGATTTAGGAGTGATTTTAGATTCCAAAGTTACTTTTATAGATCACTATAATACAATTATCAACAAGGCAAACAAGATGTTAGCGTTTATAAAACGATTTAGCTATAATTTTCACGATCCATACACTATAAAAACATTATACATAACCTATGTGCGTTCAATTTTAGAATACTGTAGCATAGTTTGGTCACCATTTTCATCAACCCATGAAAATCGTATAGAATCAGTTCAAAAACAATTTCTGTTGTTCGCACTTTGAAAATTAGGTTGGACAAGGTTACCTCTACCATCTTATGAAGCACGATGCATGCTCATTAATATTCAAACATTGAAAAAACGTCGTGAATTTGCAATGGTCTCGTTCGTAAACGATATAGTTTCGCATCGTTTTGACTCGATGACACTTTTATCAAAATTAAATTTTTATGCTCCTTCAAGACAACTGCGAAGTCGTAGTATTTTTTATACAAACCATCACCGCACAAATTATGCCAAATTTGAGCCTTTAAATCAAATAATGTCTGTTTACAATAAACATTGCGAAACCATTGACTTTACTATGACGAAATCGGAACTAAAACAAAAATTTATGTCATATCAAAATTCGAACTAGATTAAGAAAATAACGTTTTCAAACTATATAATATTAAGTGTAAAATTGTAACAAAATGGTCTACTTCTGATTGACGACATTAAATAAATAAATTTTATACTGCCGTTAATTAGGAATACGTAAAACTATCTACAAGAAATTCTTGAAAAATAAGAGATTGAATCCCTGGAAACAATCCCAGGACGAAAACGTAAAATTTCGTGGAAGAATTCTTGGTTGCAAGGAATCGCTTTTATACCATCCCTTAAAGAGTTTTAGGAATCTGCGGATAAATCTTTTCCCATTGGCGTGGAAACATGGAAGGCAAAGAAGAACCAGGAAACCCAGGGATAATTATTCCAGTACTATAAATACCAACTGAAATTTTGTAAACAAGTTTGTTTTAATTCTATGATTTAAATCAATTTCTTCAGATGATAAGATTTATATATTTTCTGGGTTTCTCTCAAAATTGGAAACAGTTCTGTCAAACACAACAACATGATTTTTTTCTCAGGGCTCTTTGGGATTGCAATTCATCGACAAAATTTTTACATCCCTGGAAGTTCAATAAAAAAAATGTCGCTGCTTTCTTATCAGAATCCAAGAAACAATTACTGACTGACTTTTGTTTTAGTGATTTAAGATGTTACAATTGAAGTAATATTTGGTATAACTTCTTGTAGAGACACTTCATACGAAACCGCCAGCACAACCCATTAAAGAGTAATTCGTTCTATCTAAAAAAAAAACTGGAATAAATATATTTAAACAAATTGATGAACATGAAATTGCTCTAAAATTTAATCACAAAAACTGTCAGCATTGTGTCAGTTGTTCCCTTATGAATTTTTCACAAGAATTTTTCAGAAATTTCATCAAAATAATTAGCAAAAACCTAGTAATAAACATGTAGAGGACCCTGAAATTGTTCCCTACCATTTTTTTAAAATAATTAATGACATTACTTTTATGCATCACGCCATAAAGTTAGCCAGAAAGGTCACTATAATTTCAGGATGAAGTTAACATAAATTCCTTGCAAAAGATGTCATTTATTTTGCCAATAATTCAGTGATTTTTTTTTCAGAGGCCTTAGTAGATTTTTTTTTTCAAATATTCTGAATACAAGCATCTTGAGTAATGTTAAAATATGCTGAAGAAAAACTTCTGATAGTTCCATACATACATATCAGTTGGAATTGCGCCAAACATTCTACAAGATTTCGAACATAGACGTTTGGCATAATGGACGTGTCACATAAAGCAGTTTCATATAAGAACAGGTAGCATTTTAAAGAAGGCATATAGTTCTCTTTATGCCAAGCGTCCTTTATACGAAACGTCCACCCAGAAAATTATCATAAATGTCTTTATGTGAAACGTACCGTCCCCATCACCAATATTGCTATGAAAAATTTCTTAAAAAATTTTTGACAGAGGACATCTAGACTATTTTTTTCTAAATTTTATGCTAGGTAAACTTCCAGATGGCTTCTTAAAAAACATTATTGGAGAATATCATAAATGAACTGTGACGTTCTTGGAATCTGAAGTTCTTGAAAAAATGCACTCATCTGAAAGTTATTAGAAAATCTCTTAAAAAAAGTCATCAATGAGTGAATGGAAGAATCTTGGAACAGAACTCTAGGGAAAACTCTGTAAAATAGTAATAAAAATAACAATACATTTTGTTGCATGAGGAAGCAATGGGAAGACCTCTGAGATAATTCAAAGACAAAATTAAATAATTTTTATTATTAAATTTCTAGAAGAATTTGTAAAAACATCTGAATAATATTCTGACAAACAACCAGAGAAATCCCTTGGAAGATTTTGAAAATAAAATCTTGAATGATTCCCCATAGAAAACACGTAAGAAGTATCAGCAGGAATCAATATAATAATATCTGGATGAAATCTGGATATTTTTGAAAATTCCTATAAATTTAGAGGAATTTCAAAAATACATAAACAACTTTTAAAGAATATTATGAGAGACGTTATGCATAAATTAATTGAAATAGCAAAGAGAATTAAAGGAAATTTAGAAGAAACCGTTTGAAATTAGTTTGGGAATCCAAAAACATTAAACTCATAAACATTGAATGATATTCACATTAAAAAAGATATATATGAAGATTATGCTGAATAGGCAAAGCGTTTTTGAACATGGGAATCATGAAAAAGTACAACAACTAAAAAGTCATAAAAACTAAGAGATTCACGAAAACAACAATTATTGTGGCTGCTATTACATCCGTGGCACCAAAACACACTAGGCTCCCCTGAGCCCCCTTAAGGCGCAAGAAAAAATGGCACAAATGTCAGAACTGAAAAAGCAGTTTTCTCCTTTTAAAACAACAAATTGATGAAATTAAAAACACACAGCCTTTTTATTTGGCAAATCAAAGAGCTGTATGTTTTTATTTTCTTCGATTTGTCTATTTGAAAAGAGAAACTGCTTTTTCAGTTCTGACTTTTGTGCCATTTTTTCTTGTGCCTTGAAAAATCCTAGCTTAGCCAATGTCTTTCCCTAACGGGAAAATTCTATGAGGTTCCCGTAAACAAAAAATATTAATCTTAATGTATTCCCAACGAAAGAGCAGGAGGAATTTGTTAAAGACAATTCTGAAAATGCATGGAGGAATCCTTGGCAGAATAAGCCGAGGATTTATCGAACTTATTTTTAAGAGGAATACTAAGAAGACTTCCTGGAAAAGTTCATGGAATCCCTGAACGAATAATATGAGGTTCCCAAGAGCAACGCATCACTTGTTTCTTGCAGGTATATATGTTAAAAGTTTATTCATCAAAATCAGGAGGATGCCTAAAAAGAACCTGTTCAGAATTCTATGGAAAACAATTGAAGGCTTGCTGTCTTCTTCGATCTCTGGAAAAATTTATGAGGAAATTACTGTACAAATTCAAGAGGTATTCTAGGAGGAGAATATTTCCTGCTCCAAAGACAAATCTGGAGATATATCTGGAGGATATCTAGAAAACAATCTGTAGGAATATTAGAAGATACCCGTCAAAGATGAATTGAGTATTTTTTGGAGGAAATTTTGGCGGAATTCCATGAAATACATTTGTAGAAATATCGGGAGTAATACATGGAGGGCTTCTATTTTCAATTGCATTTGTTAAGTCAAGTTAGGACCAAAAATATTTTTGATCTCCTCACCATAGGAAAACTGTCCATAGAGTCCTAGTAGAAAAACATAAAAATTTAACGAAAATCTGCTTCCTTTAATAATTTATGTAGGGGAATTCTTAAAAAAAACACAAGACTGGTTGTCCTTTTCCTATTTAAATTTCATATTCACCACTACCTAATCTCATCTTCTTAAAATAAATTTTAAACTATTTTGATTGCTCGAGAATCTTCCACTTTACCTTCAACTAGATCAATGAACTTCTCTCACTCCCAACTATTCGACACCAAGAAGGAAAATTCCTCTATGCTCTTTTTGGCAGCAGCAGTTCAGAACTAAACCGATTGTTCCTTTGGAAACTAAAGTTTATTTGGCTGCTGCTGCCACCCTTCCAAGCTGGTTCTGTGACTTGCTGAATCTGTGTGCTGCTCATTCTTGCCACGATGCTCCTCCTCCTCCTCCACCGGTGGGGAATTGGGGAACATTTACTGAAAGGCGCACATTTCCAAAATTGTTTCGTTGATTTTTGGGGATGTTTGAAAATCGTTGATTGATTCGAAGTGCATAGATTTGACGATCATTTGGCCATCAATTTCTATAGTTTCACGAAGATAGTACCATGAATTTGAAGATAAAATTCGTTTGGTATGAAAACTGAACATCCCTAAATGAGAGCAAACCCATTCCGAAATAACGAAACATTTTGCCGACGAAACTGACTTGGAATTGTTTACGATAATAACACTTTAGTTCATTTTACGAGCAGTAGCAGCAGCAGCAGCATTATCAGCGAGTGAGAGCATCTTCCATTGGGTAGGTACAACAAAGAGTCCTTATTGGTAATCCCGAGTAAAAATTGAACACTGAACCTTCAAATTTAATGAAGTCGCAAAAACCGATTCCGGCAAAAACCGATTGGAAGAGAAAAACAATATTATCATAAAATGATTGTGAATTTGCTAAAACCTCAAGCTGAAAACTTTTATTGAAAATTAAAAAGATTAAATCCCGATCAAGAAACTCCCAGAAAGTAGCTCATTACTCTTGATTTAAATATTTAACAAATGTTTTCAGTTGACCTGAAATATGTATAAAATGCCAAAGTCAATTTTAAAACTGAACAAAACTCCTGCCTAAACTTCTACTAATCGTCCAATTAGCTCACTCTTTTCTATCGTCAAACTTTTAAAAACGTTATTTTGAGATTTTATTAAAAGTTTGATCATGGAGGAATACAATTGTATTATAGCTGATTGAACGATAGCTGGTTTGCAAAACTGAAAATTCAATTTTGCCAATGAACAATCATGGAGACTTACGGCTTCGGCACCATTCGACTAATATCGGCAACCAAAATTCAAACGCCAAATACATAGTATTTTTATATCACAACAAGTCAATGAAAACATTCAGATGATTCTTTGTTCTGCCCGCTTCCTACTGACGAGATTTCCGAGACTGAACAAACAATATCGCCAGAGATATCATCAATTCAAATGAATACGCCTCAAAATGCGACTGATTTTGAGCTGCCGAAGAGATTGATCAGCAGTTCTTATGGGAAAGTTGCCGAAGAGAATGAGGCTGCCGACAATAGTCACACTGACAAGAGATGTTCGCAGAGTTGTATTTTTTTTTTCAAACGCATTTTGACAAGTCTGTCGGTGTGAATCGATAGAGAGGATTGAGCGACGTATAAATGTAAACAGACAAAATTACAAAAGAAGCACGGCATCGGCTTAGACTGCCGAGAATACGAAAGTTCCCCTATTTAAATTGTGTGATACTTAGGAAAATTTACTCTTCCGATCAAGTTACGAAGATCTATAACAATTTCATCGCTAAACAATCCCATTCTGCTAAAATTTTCAACGCCCACCATTTTTTGTTCGGGTCGTAGAGGACCGTAGCGGAATCGATGCGTTTATTAGTTTTTGTTTTCGGAACGAGCCTGACTTGCGATCGAACTACCGACCGACCAATCGACCGTATCTCCTTCTTCCTTCGGTGGCAGCAGCTGCAAGAGCAACAATAATATCATAATAGGGGAAAAGAAGGCTCTGCAAGGTGAGAGGTGTTTGCTTTATCAATTTCAATATTTATTCTTTGCCCTTGTTTATGGGCTCAAGAGGAGCCAGCATAATATGGATCATTTTATTGAGCATCAGATTTTATGACAGGGGCAGTAAAGAAAGTTTGCCCCCGTGTTAAGGGGTGTGCCATATATTTGAAGGTTATGTGTTCATGAGTTTGTACGATGTTTCGCATTTAAAATGGATGAATACTTTCGTGAGTCATTCAGTCACCCAGTACAATGACAATTTGTTGTTAATATATACAGCACGGGGTTTTGATGCACTACTAAGCTGCTAGCACATACGTTTCTGTCGAACTATCTACCTTGAAATGTATTACCAATCCATCATGAACTTTTATATTGAGGTTCTTCAGGGATTCATGCAAAAGATTCTCTTTAAGATCTTCTGCTCAATTTAAAACGAATGTTATGGTGATTCGAATGCTGTTATAATAAGGGACTTTCACTCCAAAGATTATGATTTGGAAATTTTATGGATTTGTAGGTTTAAAACGTTGAAATTGATATTTTCTGTTGAACTTCTATTGCAAATATACATAAAATCTTAATCAATTTTACTAGTTGAAATTAATCTATTTTATGGATGGAAACAGTATTCCATTAGTGTAGATCTTCGTAGGAATTTATTTTAAAATGTGCTGAAACCTATTCTTCCCGAAATATAAAATTGTTTC
Organism: Aedes aegypti; assembly: GCF_002204515.2. Classification (NCBI taxonomy): domain Eukaryota; kingdom Metazoa; phylum Arthropoda; class Insecta; order Diptera; family Culicidae; genus Aedes; species Aedes aegypti. The sequence goes on from NC_035107.1 coordinate 87,597,425, forward strand.
TAGTCCAATTTACGGGCAGATTCATTTCACGCTTCTCCTTTGAAATCAACAATAAACTTTCCACCCCCTAAGCGCCCAAAAAAAATCCGGAAGGTAACATCTTCACCTTTCATCGTTCAAGAAATCCTAGAAAGGAAGCATTGCTATCAACGCCGTCACCGAAGCGTACTGTTTCCCGTCACGCTTGAACCGTTGAGCTCTGGCGGCGGTGGCGGCGGCAGGCTTGAAGAGTCGCTTCCCCTAAAATCTACTTCCGCTGCAGGGGGTGAACCGACGAGATGAAAAATTAGCAAACCATGTCTCTATCTCCTGTATAACATCGCATCTCCTCGCCCGCTGTGACGTGACTTCCGCGCCACGCTCGATTGTAATAACAATAATGATATGTAATACAATTTTCAACTCCCTCGCAGATGACTTCATTCCCGATCCCGCATCAGGGAATTTACACAGGTAAAAAAAAAATTAATTACAATATATATCTCTTCTTCTTGGCATTACATCCTCACTGAGATAGATCCGGCTTCTCGGCATAATTTTCTTATGAGCACTTTCACAGTTATTAACTGAGAACTTCTTTCCCAAAGTTGCCATTTTCGCATTCATATATCGTGGGGCAGGAAAGTCAAGAAAATTTCCATTACGATAATATTCTGGACCGACAGGGAATTAAACCCAGACACCTTCAGCATGGCTTGGCTTTGTAGCCGCTGACTCTAACCACTCGGCTAAAGACGTATTGACGTTTTGAGCGAAATTTCGTTGTAAACTGGATGTGATTAAATTCACTTACATCTAATTATTGATACATAGACAGACAACGGCAGATTTCAATTTATTTTTCTCTGTGTATAGGCTCTAGGTACTTACCGGCACGTTCCCAAAACGAGGGGGAGTCATCAATTGACGGAACAAAAAACTGATAACTGTCAGCCGTTCCACCGTCGTCCTTATCCTCTCGGTCAACCTGAAAAATCAAATAACGCTCAACAAAACGAGCCCTGCCTCCTCCTCCGGTAGAATTCCTATCTCAACGAGCGTTGCCAATTCGACAGGGGAAATTAAAAACCATTTAATGGAAAATTGAACTTCAAGGCAATCTCACCTCTCGCAGTGGGGGACCCTCCCAGACAAATTCTTCGGCTTCTAATCCAGCGGGCCGTCAGCAAATCAACGCCACTTCTGTTTATGGGTTCGTCGAAAAACAATGTGGGAGCCGTGTTGAGGTTGGGAAGGAAATCTCTGAAGTGACAGTTTAGCAGTACACTAACGCCTTCATTTATGTAATGAATCCGGGGTTTGAAACGAATCACTGAGTCCCCTTAAAAATTCTGTGTGTATAATTTTGTGGATTGATATCGGAAAAAATAAAAATTAGCTTTATGCTAATATGCCTTGGTGTTTTTTTTTTCTATATATAATATGGTATCTAAAAGTTTCAAAAACCTGGCCTGTAGAGAATTGGACTTGCGTGCCTGTCCGCTAAACACTAGTCCTCACTTTCGGTGGTAGCCTGGATCCCTCCGGATTCCATTAGATGCGACTTCTTCTGAGGGGGTGCTGTGCATCTGCACTTCTGTTACGCTCTTGATGTTTTCCCGCTCTGAACTATTGCACTCTGCGCGGTAAACCATCTTACATCTTACTCCGCTTCTCTGCCTCGTTCATCTTCTTCTCGCTTCCTTATTCTCCTGACTTCCCCCCGCCCCATCGGAGGTTGGGGCCAGTACCGGTTCGGGAGACGTCCGCACTGATGGTGCCCCGACTACCAGTAGCTATCGCAGGGGAGATCTTCGTTTCTTCGTGAGGCTGATTCGAGTGCCGAGGTCGGTCAAACGACTCCGGTTGGGGGTTCACTTCCAGTTCATAACCACCCCGACGACCCGATGTCAGGCACTGCTCTCTGCCTCTTGTTGCCAGTTTCTTTGAAAGATAGACGTTATCTCCACCACCATATCACCAGAATTCAAACGATAGGATCGCTTACCATTCTGTCTGTAATGAAGTCCTGTCCAATAACAACCGCCCGCCACCGCACTGCGTTCCATGTTGAACCTCGGACAATCGATGGCAACATGTTTCCTCTCTCTTCCTAAACACGGGACAGAACGATGACAGCGCGTGGCCGAACCGATGAAAGTACTGTTTGAAGCAACCGTGACTTGACAGGAACTATGTCAGGAAGTTCACTTAGCCATGCTCCCTGTTTACCCAGATCGACACATTCAGGATGAGTCTATGAGTCTACCTACCTTTCTCAACGGCATCCTATTCTGGCTGCCACTTGATCAGCGAGCCGATCCTCGCTAATTTCTTCACCTCCCTAGTGCCTCTCCGCTGATAGCACTCGATGTCTTCACCCAAGGTGATGTAAATAGGAATCATGCCGGTGATCACACATACTGCCTCCGATGATATTGTTTTGTATGTGGTTGCTACTCTCATCGTCATTAGCCAAAACGTGCTGTTGAGCTTGTCCCGATTGCGCTTGGTTTGCAGTGCTGCACCCCAGGTCGGAACTCCGTATCGACTATGATACGCTAGCCAGAAGCCGCTTCCTACTGCTTCTCGGACCATGAGCGTTCGGCATGATCCTTGTAAGTGCGTTGATCGCCTTTGTCACCTTCTCACATGCATAGTCGACGTGGCTGCTGAAGTTTAGCCGATTGTTTATCATCACGCCCAGGTGTTTAAGCGACCGCTGCGATACTATGACATGTTCCCCTGTGGCAATCTCATTGTGTTGAACCGCTTTGTGATTACTGACTAGCAACACCTCCATTGTGATGGGATATCTTCAGCAAAACTCCAGTCATCCAGTTCTCGACCATGCCCCATTGTTACTGTTTGGATAACGTGATCAGCTAAGCTGACGATCTCGACGCCTATGGGTAACTCTAGTGATAGGATCCCGTCGTACATCCTATTCCACAGGACCCAATATGAACCTTTGCGGCACTCCAGCCACTACTCTTAACTCTTTTCGGTCGGCGTCGGCTGCATACACCAACACCCGATTCTCGAAGTATCTCTGCAGAATCTATCATAGATAGTTAGGAACCCAACTGGCGCTATTGAACGCGTTCTTAACGTTTACCGTAACTAAGGCACAGTAACGATTTTTTCTTCGTTTTTGCTTCGATGCCTTCTCGGCCCTCTCCAGGACCGTCCAAATTGCGTCTACCGTCGACTTTCCCTTCCGGAATCTGATGCCTTTCCGATAGTCCGTTCTTGCTCTCCATATATTTAGTCACCCTGTTTAGAATGACCCGTTCCAAGAGTTATATCTGAGTGCAAACAGCAAGCATATAGGCCTGTATGATGATGGATCACCGTGTGGTTTTCCTGGCTTCGGTAGCAGTACCAGCTTCTGGATCTTCCATACTACTAGGAAGTGGCCTTTTCTGCATCACATATTCGGGTACGCTAGGATCGCCGCTTTAGGTGTCTTTCTCAAAGTGATCTCTTTCTTTACAATTCCTGCACAGTTCGGTTCTGACCGGACCATCACAGCTCACCACCGGGTGTCCGAAGTCCATGCACTTGAAGCATTGCATCGGTAACCAATTTCTCGTCTTGCCTTTCTCCACCAGTTTGTTCGCCGTGTCAACTGGTAGAGGAATCGTCACTGACAGTGTGTCGTCGTACGCCGGATTGCCGTGGCCTTCTCTCCAAGGCTGCATTGCACTCTTCTCGTCCACGGTTGTTATCTCGTCCAGATATCTGCAATCAACAACTGCTTCCTTAGTAAGTGCTCTTACGTCCGCCTGTTAAGTTTCAATTCCAACAATCGCTTCAGTTTATACAAGAAGAGTTTCAGATCTACAAGTTTAACCAGCTCTATTCCGGAGGTTTGTTTGCTAGGTTAACTACTGCAGCAGAGAAATTCGAAGACGTATCGTTGCCGAAAGTTGTGCTTACTACGGAATCTACAAGACCTTTCGGTCTGGTAAACTTCACCTCCGTACTAAGTATACCATGTACATGATTAATAAGACTGGTAGTCCTCTATGGACATGAAACGTGGACAATTCTCGAAGAGGACCTGCAAACGCTAGGAGTTTTAGAACGACGTGGAATTGTAGAACAACTAGACAGAGTATGTGTGAACGGCGTATGCATGGGAAGAATGAACCATGAGGTTGCGCAACTATTCGGTGAAACCAGTATCCATAAAGTCGCCATAGCATAATAGGTACCATGGGCAGGAAACGTTGTTAGAATGCTAGACAACAATCCCGCAAGAATGGTGTTCATCTCGAATCCGCAACAAGATAGGTGGTTTGATTAAATGGAGCAGGATCTTGGAAGTGTGGGACGATCAAGAAACTGGAGGCAAGCAGCCACAAACCGAGTTTGTTGGCGTAACATTGTGGTGCAGGTCATGTCTTGAAGGACGTAGCACCAGCAAAAGTAAAGAAAGTAAAGTACGACCCCCTGCAATTCTAAAAATGTAGGTAATTGTTTTTTTTTCAGTTCATTTCGATCTTTCAAATATTGAAACATTATTCGTTTTTCTGAATACAAATCCTATCGCTCATTTCCTCGTCTTATTTTTTTCTCTTCCTATGTTCATACATATTACTTTTACCTTTTTCTTCTGATGATTCGCCTCCTGAAATGTGAAAATTCTCATATATTTCTTCTTTTTTTTACTCAGTTTATCTCTATTTCTAGCCAATTGTTTTTATTCTCCTCTATCTTCCTCGCTATATTTGTACAGATCTTTTTCTAAGGAGTCTTTCGTAAAAATTGATCTTTCATCTTGTTGAAGTTTACTCTACGTAGAAGCTTATTATTCTTTCTCTAACGCTTCTCGCATTGAATCTAATGTTGTGTGATCTCCTTCAAGTGCTTTTTTCTTCGACATCGCGACTTTTGTTCGTTAGGTAAGTTAGGCTTATTTTATGAATGATCACTATTTTTCGAGCTTAACGACCACCTAAGGATATCGAAAAACTCCTTTTGTTGCCGAATATTTGTATTCTTAACTCTTACGAGTTTTGATTATGAGCGGTTCCACAGAAAATGACGACTTTTTTTCCCAAATTTCATTTTTATTTTTTTTGATGTGGATGAAATTTTGCACATGCCCAAAAATGCTTTACTTTTGAGAAGGGCCTAAGAAAAAATCCTTAATTCTTTTCAAAAAAACATAACTTAGAAACGGTTTGTCCGATCAGTTTGGTGTCTTCCGCAAAGTTTTAGGTTATTGTTGAGACTATCTGGAAAAAAATATACACTGTAAAAAAATGTTGTAATTTATATTTCGAAAATAAAGCTTAAAAATCAATTGTCTCAATAATCGTATTTTTGCCTTTTTTTTATATGTTTCTTTCTTTGGCTTTACATCAATTATCTTGATAAAGCCTCGCCAACAATAATTTGCCAATTCACTTGGTTCATGGCCGCTTCTCTCCATCCTCGACTGTGACCCACGCTCTCCAGGTCCTGGTGTACCTGGTCATTCCACCTAGCTCGCTGCGCACCACGCCTTCTTGTTCCGACCGGATTCGTGGCGAACACCATCTTTACAGGGTTGTTGTCCGGCATTCTTGCAACATGTCAGTGAGCTCGTGGTTCATCCTTCGCCGCCACACGCCGTTCTCCTGTACGCCGCCGAAGATCGTTCTTAGCACTCGGCGTTCGAAAACCCCAAGAGCTTGCACCCCTCGAGCATATTCCACGTCTCATGCCCGTAGATGACTACCGGTCTTATGAGCGTTTTGTACATCGTGCATTTGGTGCGGGGGTGAATCTTTCTTGACCGCAGTGTCTTCTGATGCCCATAGTAGGCACGACTTCCGCTGATGATGCGCCTTCGTATTTCCCGACTAACATTGTTGTCAGCCGTCAACAAGGATCCGAGGTAGACGAACTCGTCCACCACCTCGATGGTATCTCCGTCTATCGTAACACTGCTTCCTAGGCGGGTCCTGTCGCGCTCAGTTCCGCCAACCAGCATGTACTTTGTTTTCGATGCATTCACCATTAGCCCGACTCTTGTTGCTTCGCGTTTTAGGCGGGTGAACAAATCTGCCACCGTTTCAAATTTTCTCCCAATAATATCCATGTCGTCCGCGAAGCAAACAAATTGTCCGGATCTCGTGAAAATCGTGCCTCGACTGTTAAGTCCGGCTCTCCGCATAACACCTTCAAGCGCAATATTGAACAACAGGCACGAAAGTCCACCGCCCTGTCGTAGTCTTCGCCGAGACTCGAACGAACTGGAGTGTTCGCCCGAGATCTTCACGCAGTTTTGCACACCGTCCATCGTTGCTCTGATCAATCTTGTGAGCTTCCCCGGCTGTTCTCGTCTATGATTTTCCATAGCTCTATGCGGTCGATACTATCGTATGACGCCTTGAAATCGATGAACAAATGGTGCGTAGAGACCTGGTACTCACGGCATTTCTGGAGGATTTGCCGCACGGAAAAGATCTGGTCCGTTGTCGAGCGGCCGTCGATGAAACCTGCTTGATAACTTCTCACAAACTCGTTTGCTATAGGTGATAGACGACGGAAGAGAATCTGGGATAGCACTTTATAGGCGGCGTTTAGGATGGTGATTGCACGATAATTTTCACACTCCAGTTTGTCGCCCTTTTTGTAGATAGGGCATATAACGCCTTGCTTCCACTCCTCCGATAGTTGTTCCGTTTTACAGATTCTGACTATCAGCCGATGCAGACAAGCGGCCAATCTGTCCTGGCCCATCTTGATGAGTTCGGCTCCGATACCATCCTGGCCAGCGGCCTTGTTGTTCTTGAGCTGTTGAACGGCATCCTTAACTTCCCCCATCGTGAGAGCTGGTTGGTTTCCGCTGTCCACTGTGCTGACGTAGCCATCGCCTTCGTTATCCTGACCATCTGTGCCTGTGTTCTCTGCGCCATTTAGGTGTTCATTGTAGTGCTGCTTCCAATCACCACGCGTCCGTGCGTCAAGATGCTCCCATCCTTATCCCGGCACATTTTAGCTCGCGGCACGAAGCCTTTGCGGGATGTGTTGAGCTTCTGATAGAACTTCCACGTTTCTTGAGAACGGTACAGCAACTTCATCTCTTGGCATTACACCTCTTCCAGGCGGCGCTTTTTGTCCCGGAATAGGCGGGTTTGCTGTTTCCGCTTCAGTCTGTATCGTTCCACGTTTTGCCGCGTACCATGCTGCAGCATTGCAGCCCGCGCTGCAGTCTTCTCCTCTAAAACCTCCTGGCACTCCTCGTCGAACCAATCGTTTCTCGAGCTCTGTTCCACATATCCGACAATGCTTTCGGCAGCGTCGTTAATGGCTGCTTTGACTGTCCTCCAGCAGTCCTCAAGAGGGGCCCTATCGAGCTCGCCCTCATCCGGCAACGCTGCCTCAAGATGCTGCGCGTACGCATTGGCGACATCCGGCTGTTTCAGCCGCTCGAAATTGTACCGGGGTGGGCGTCGGTACCGTACATCATTGATGACGGATAGTTTTGGGCGCAGTTTCACCATCACCAGGAAGTGGTCGGAGTCAATGTTAGCGCCACGATAGGTTCTGACGTCGGTTATGTCGGAGAAGTGCGGTCCATCGATCAAAACGTGGTCGATTAGCGATTCTGTTTGCTGAGGTGATCTCCAGGTGTACCAATACGAGAGGCTGTGCTGGAAATAGGTGCGTACGAATGGACATATTCTTGGAGGCGGCAAAATCTATCAGTCGTAGGCCGTTCTCGTTCGTCAGCCGGTGGGCGCTGAACTTTGCAACCGTCGGTCTGGCTCCTCTATGTGCAATGTAGATTGTGCATAATTTACATCTACGTGGTATCAATAACAGAGGAATCCATCGAAATCCGTTGAAATCATACATTTCAATCATAATTTTTCTTGCAACGTGTAATAATGCATTTTGAACAGTCAACAACTAGATGCACTTAGGTCATTAGAAAAAAGGCAATGCATTCAGTAACCCTAAATTAAAAAAAAAGCGTTATTTAGGTGCTTGATAGTAAGGGTATGCGAAATACCGAATGATTCCGTTAAATACGCTTCGAAACGAAATTCCGCGGAATTCCACGGAACTCATACAGGCGAAATTTGTATTTTGCTATTTCGTTTCGTTTCGCCAAATTGTTAAAATATTTCCACGGAAAATTGAAAACAAACGGAATAAAACGGAATTTCGCGAAATTCGAGTTTAATTTCGAACAAAAAAAGGCAAAGCTCTCGCTTCTATTTTTAGCTACAGTTAAAAATGAGTCCGTATTATGGATCAAATCGACTCATATCATGGATCAGAACACTATAACAGCAAATTATCTGCGATACAAACGAATGGTGTGCTAGTGAAAGCATACGTTTTGGCGTTTCTATAGGAATCGTCTTATCTTAGATTCATAACTGTGTTATGGGTTTCAATGCCCCACAGATATGAATCAACGCTTCTAGGCATATGTATGACATTTTATTTCCTACGAACGGAACAAATGTGTTTAAGCATGTTATTGTTGATTGCGATGCTGTATAGATTTATGGTTCGCGTAGGTAAAATGGGTTCTGCGTAATTACAACTCTATTTGATGAGATATTCTCCGTTTAATCCAACTTTGATCCATATCTGTGTGCTATCCATAACTGTGGGGTGACTAGTATTGACTGTTCCGCAGGATATGATACTGCACTACTGTTGTAATGTTTCCAAAAACGCCTATTTGCCCTAAGTTCCTCGCAGCGAATAGCCCAGGAAAGGAACAACTGCGTTTGATGAACTACCGCAATGTTATCTTCCATAAAAAAGCAGAGAGCAAAACCACGGTTGTTCGTTTCCTCCGGGGAACATCGCATGTCCTTTTGAACAAATCCGTTAATATATCGCAAAAATTGTGTGTACACAAATGTCAAAAAAAGCTGCGGAGCGTGAGTCCCTGATGTTCTGGATTTGCTCAGGTAGTGCAGATTAATGATGCACGCATTAATTCTCCCTCTTGCTTTTCCGCTGTGACGTCACTTTTAACTCTGCATAGCGGGAGAATAGAAGAGAAAACTAATAACACGCATCAATTCTTCGCGCCACATGAGTAAAGGCTCTCCCAAATCAACGTGATTTTTTCCGCGACGGCGACGAAAAATCGCCGCGATTTCGTTTTTGTGTCATATATGTCATAAACTCTACATGTAGCAGCGAGTGTTTGTCGCTGTCGCCGTAAAAATAGCGTTGATTTGGGTGATCCAAAGCCACACCTCAAATCTTCAAGAGCACAAATCTAAAGAACCAGACGTCCATTCAAGCTGAAAACTCTATCGATTGGTTACTCGTTGGCCAATCGATCACGTATTCAGATTCAACCGCATTTGGGTTCGTTAGATTTGTGCTCTTGAAATTCTGAGGTATGCCTTCGATTTATATTCACCTTAAACAAGGAAGATGCGTACATTATTTTATATCGAAAAATGCATCTAGGTTTATTCACGCTGAACCACACCACCAACTCCTCTCTCCTCTCATAACGTGACATAATTTCCTCACGAACCCCAAATAAAAAAATGCGATTTTTTCGAATTGTTTAATATTGATAATATACCATCACAAGTATTGGAAGCAAAAAACCGCAAGGCAAAGGTCTTAACCTTTTCAATACCGACATCAAAGTTTCAAATTTCTCTAGTTCCGCCATCTTTCGATCGATTTTGGAGATTTTTTTTAGGAAAAATCACAAATCAGTTATAAATTTAACTCATGCATTGCATGCATCATCAAAATTGGTTCCGGTTTTAGATTCAAGTTTGGTGTGGTACCTAGGGTATTTCACAATGGAAAAGCGCAACATTTTTTTTTTTTCGATTTTTGCACATCTAAATCTCGAGAAAAAAAACCAAACATTGAATTTAGCTCATTGAAAGACGGATTGTCTGAACAAACATGAATGAACTTGTCAATCTTATTTTTGGTTACTCTATGCTATGTAGTCCAGGTTGAAAACTTTTTTTTTCAAAATTTTCAAATATTTTTTATAATACTCTCGAGGCTCAAAATTTAGTGAAAATGTGATTTTGTAGTCAGTTTTAAACAAAGAATCGGAAAATGAGATAATATCAACAATCCTTAATTCTTCCAGTAATTCCTTCACAGATTTTGGAATAGAATAATTTCTCCACTATTTGCTCTACAAAATAATAGAAATTCCTTCATTATTTTTCTGCAAGGTTTACTCTAAAAGTTAGCATTCATCCAGAGTGATCCCTCCAAGAATTAATTCACAGTTTATGCAAGGCTTTTCCAGAAAATTTATTTGGAACTTCTAAATTAACCCCAGCAGGCAATCCTGGTTAAGTTGCTGCCGCAATATCTCTTGGAATTTATTACTCTTGCAGTTCTTTTAAATTTATCTTGATTGATTTTTTAGGTATGTGTTGAAGAATTCTTTAAAATGTAATTTAATTCAATACTCCAGTATATACTAAAGCAAATATTCCAGTGATTCCTCTGTTCTACTTATTTTTCTTCTTATTTCTGGCGTTATGTTCCAACTGGGACAAAGTCTGCATCTCAGTTTAGTGTTTTCATGATCACTTATCGACTTGTGTCCCCAATCACATTCATTCATGCCACGAAGCAAACAGTACAGCAAAAAAAAAATGAAAATCATTATTCCATGTTTTAATGTATATATGTATTGGCATAACATCACATCCACATGATTAAATAAATTGTAAGGCATTTCTAAAAATTAATTAATTTAATTAATTAATTTTTGAGATTGTTTTAAATGTTTGTAACTGCCTATCGATCCACTTCTTAGTTGTAACATTTAAATTAAACCCACTCATTTCTTTGCCTTGTGTGAATGTCAGATATGTTGAAATGAAACCTCTTACTTCGAGCAAAAATAGACCGATATGCCGATAAACAAATTCATTATTATTATCACGGTCGATACCTTTGTGCGTAAAATAACAAACGGCTAAAAAAGAAAAAAAAACGCAGTTCATAACTAATGATCATGTGTGTGGCTTATCGGGGAGAAATACACATGATATGGACAAACCATCCATGATTGTGTAATGATTCCCCAATAATATAAGCCATCGATCGATAGAACCTGCTTGATCTCCAAACAGCATTAGGGCGCTTGAAACCTCCTTCCTTTTGGCTGTCTTGGTAGTTTCATTCTCAAAACACACCCAAGCCGTTCCCATAGGGGACGTTAGCCACAAGGAAGGACGTTTCAAGTAATACTGTTTCATATGGTATGCCCTCTTCAACATCTAATCCAATTTCTCTCGCCGTTCCCTTACGGTACCTATCCATCTAGTATTCATTGCTTTCTTCTCCATGCTCCCTCTTACTTAGAGCAAAATAAACCGATATGCCGATAAACAAATTCAAAACCTCATAAAGTTATTACAGTCAACTCTCCCTTACTCGATGTTGAAGGGACCATCGAGTTAGGGAGGTATCGAGTTACAGAACACAAGACCAATGCAACTGCGATCCAAGAAACCATCGAGTTAGCCATGAAAACCAACTTTTACTACGGTTCTCTAACTCGATATCGAGATACGGAATATCGAGTAAGGGAGAGTTAACTGTAAGAAGATTTCAAACAAACAAGAGTCTTACCAAAACATGTAAGGATTCCGCTGAGCAACACTAAGGTTTCCATATGGTAGACAATTTGAAAAGACGTTTTTCATGCATTTGGTCAAATTTCCAGCTTTTGACAAGAAAAAAAAAACTTAAACGTGTATTCCGCGGAACAAACTTAAACATTTCGTTTCGTTTCGAAAAATTCCGTGAGATATTTGATTTCGTATCGAGTTACACGAAACATTTTTAAATTTCGTTTCGTTTCGTCATTATCAGCGCAAGATATTCCGCGTATCGTTTCGACATGGAAAAAATCCATATCGCATACCCTTACTTGATAGTAAATTTTTGTCAAAAAATGTCCCGCCGTTTTATTCAGAAACTCTTCTGAAAGCACAAACCAGATCTTTTGGGAGTTTTGAGCAAGGAGGAATCCCATACAAGTTAATTTAAATATGTTCTTTCAAAATTTGAACCCAGCAAACGATTATGATTGGATATCATTGCTGTGAACGTCTTTAAGTCTAATGGCTATGTTCGAAGTTTTTAAATAAGGATTACCACAATAAAAGGTTGTTGCTAGAGCTGGTCGATTGAATTTCAGTTGAAATAATACTTGTGTTTAGTTGAGCGTGCATGTTCGATATAAGCGTGCATGGTGTATTTGAGCACTGTATTAAATATTAGAGTGTAACAATTGGCAGTTTTAAAGCTCGAATGCGCGTGCAAACAGCTTTTCTTGTGACCTAAACTTCAGTTTAGTAAATATTGTTGTGGATGATGGTTGTAGAAGAAAACGGCAGTGGAATTTTCAGCCGTGGTTGATAATTAGCTGATGGCCGAATTGACCGATGTGGCGAAGAAACTGAAACAATCCACAACATTTGTGGAAGATGCGAAAGAACCTGAAGGACTACATACGTAAATAAAAAAATTAAAATGCGCCTAATCGCAATGAACGGCAGAATACGGTAGGTAAAACACGTGCTCGGAAGCTCTACACCCAGATATTGACGAAACCACATTGCTTTGTTATGGATGACAAGACGTATGTAAAAGCAGATTTCAGGGGCACCAGATTTCCACTGCTCATCATAAACTTTTCCCAGAGGACGTTAGAAAGCAGAAGATTTAAAAGTTTGCCAAGCAATTTGCTCATGTGGAAAGTGGAGCACCCCATTCGTGACAACTGGAACGGTCAATGGGCAGGTAGGAATGCCTCCAAAGCGTATACTTCCTCTTCTGAGATCCTACGATTTCCTGGCTGGATTTGGCCTCATGCCTGAAAGTGGCTTTGGAGTGGTACAAGGCTAAGGAAGTCAATTTTGTGTCGAAGCATCTCAACCCCCCCAGCGAACCGGAACTGCAGCCAACTGAAAAGCAATGGGCCATCATGAAGCAGCCACTTTGGAAGCATCCTAAGGAAGTGAAATCGGAGGAAGATATGCAGAAAAAATGGACTGCCACGCTGGTTCACGTGTTGTATAGGATCTTATGAGTAGTTTGAAGATAAAAGTTCGTGCATTTGGGTATGGAATTGAAATTGTCTTCAGCAAAGTTGTTCAGAAGTTGAATGCAATTGAAACGAGTTGACTCCAAGAGAAGTTGCTCGGTCCTAGAAGAGGACTGGCCTAAGCTCCAAGCAGCTGGTCTTAAGGCAACGGACACTTCCGGGGTTCTGTCTCCCGGGTCCCAGGTTGTGTTCAGTAGGGGAAAGCTTTTTATGTGGGAGACCTACAGAAATGGAATGGAATTTAACTTAGATGAATTAATTGGTAGCCTTCCACGGCGTCTACGGCAGCGAGGGTTCACCTTGTTTGCTCGACGCAGAATATGGAGGGCTCTAGGTGGTGGACTGCACGATGGAATGCTGATGCGATGGGGTATCGTCGACACGGTTGATCAACGACAAAGGGTGGCTTCATGCGGTAACTCTCGGGATCGTCTCCGGTTACCGTACGGTAACACAATTTGAGGCACCACTGTTGAGTTATCAATTTTGCCTTTACGAGGCGCTAATGTGCATGCTATTTGGACAAATTCTCGCAGAATATAGCTCATTAACCCGACCACTTAGAAAGTTCAGTGTGCAGCATTGTTTGGTTAGCAATTCACCCGTTACGTGGTGCTAGTGTGCATGTAAATTTGGTCAAATTTCAGTAGATTATTGCTCATGACCTCGAACAATTTTGCCACTACATGGCGCTAGCAAAATTCCTAATTAAACAGAGCTGTTTCAAATTGTATTCAAACTTCTGACTAACTTTGAAGAAGACACAAATTTTCTAGGTAGTTAGGATCATGAGCTAGAGCCTGTTAGAATATGATCAAATTTACATGCACACTAGTGCCAGGCCATCAGGTTCTAGAACATGACATATCAACTTGCTCGCTAGCACCACGCAGCGGAAAAATTACTGCTATAATTTACTTAACCCTTTGGGGCCGGCGCGGTCATATATGACCGCAGTACAAAAAAGGCTGTAAAAAAAGAACCAATGAACAAGTGTATATACTGTCTTCGGCAAAGTTGTCCCAAATATACTCTTTTATCAGAGAAAAATATGAAGTATATGCCTTTATGACCTAATTGACAACCTAGAACATCCTGAACATCCTGAAGTTTGGAAAATTGAACTATAAGTACATACGAAGCGTGAAATGCTGTTTGTGAACATAAATGATGTTCAGGCTAGATAATACAGAATTACTCTTTTAACGAAAACACTATTTCACTTGCTTTGCTATGTCCTGGGATGTTCTAGGACGTCCAAACTGTCCTGAAGCACACTCTTTGAAATCTACAACCGTAACAGTAATTGTTTGGGTTAAAAACAATAACATTACAAATTCAAATAGAATCTACCAACCTCTGAGAATCTCAAGAGCTATTTCAAGGAACGTTTGGGATATTCCAGGCCCTCCAAATTACCCTGGAGTTCAGAACTTCAGGTCTACACTTGTTCCAGTAGTTATTCTCGCTAAACTGAGTGAAATTATATAATTCACAATGTTTACTGAACCTTGTCACGGATCAAAAGGCTACTTCAAGAAACGTTTGAGGTATTCCAGGCCTTCCAAATTACCCTGAAAATCTGAATTTCATGTCTACATTTATTCCAGTAGTATTTCTTGCTAAACTGGGTGAAGTTATGTAATCTACCATGTTCACTGAACTTTCGCACGTATCAATAGGATGTTTTAAAGAACGTTTGGAGTATTCCGGGCCCTCCAAATTACCCTGGAGCTCAGAACTTCAGGGCTATACTTATTCCAGAAATTTATCTCGCTAAACTGAGTGAATTTATAAAATCTTTCCTGTTCACTAAACCTTCTCATGCATCAATAGGCTGTTTCAAGGAACGTTTGGGATATTATAGGTGCTCCAAATTACCCTGGAGTTCAGAACTTCAGGTCTGCACTTATTCCAGTATTTTTTTCTTGCTAAACTGAGTAAAGATATATAACTTACCAAGTTTACTGAACCTTGTCACGGATCAATAGGCTAATTCAAGGAACGTTTGGGGTATTCTAGGCCCTCCAAATTACCCTAGTGTTCGTAACTTCAGGTTTATATTTGTTTCAGTAATTTATCTCACTAAACTGAGTGAAGTTATATAATCTAACATGCTCACTAAACCATCTCATGGATCAATAAGCTCTTTCAAGGAACGTTTGAGATATTCCAGGCCCTCCAAATTACCCTGGAGTTCAGAACTTCAGGTCTGCACTTGTTCAAGTAATTTATCCCGCTAAACTGAGTGAAGTTATAAAATCTAACATGTTCACTGAATTTTCTCACGGATCAATTAGCTGTTTCAAGGAACGTTTGGGGTATTCCAAGCCACCCAGATTACCCCGGAGTTCAGAAATTCAGATCTACAATTGTTCTAGTAATTTTTCTTACTAAACGATGAAGTTATTTAATGTTCACTGAGCTTTCTCACGAATCAAAAAGATATTTCAAGGAACGTTTGGAGTATTCCAGGCCCTCCAAATTACCCTGGAGTTCAGAACTACAGGTCTTCCCTTGTTCCAGTAATTTTTCTTTCTAAACTGAGTGAAGTTATATAATCTACTATGTTGACTGAACCTTCTCATGGATCAATATGCTGTTTCAAGGAACGATTGAGGTATTGCAGATCCTTCAAAATTTCCCCAGGGCTTCAGAACTTCAGGTCTACTATTTTTCCAGTAATATTTCCTTCTAAACTGAGTGAAGTTATATAATCTACCATGTTCACTGAACCTTCTCACAGACCAATTGGCTATTTCAAGGAACGTTGGTGATATTCCAGGCCCTCCAATTTACCCTGGAGTTCAGAACTTCAGGTCTACCCTTGTTCCAGTAACTTTTCTCGCTAAAATGATCAAAGTTTTCCCTTTGGGGCCGGCACGGTCATTTATGACCGCAGTCGGAAAATGGCTGTATAAAAAGAACCAATGAATAAAATTTACTGTCTTCGGAAAAGTCCTTGCAAATATACTTCCCTGTCAGGGAAAAATTTTAGGAGTATACCTTAATGTCCTACTTGGCAACCTAGAACATCCTGAACATGCAGAAGTCTGACAAGTAGAATAACTAGTATAAAAGTAGCTTAAAATGCCTTTTGTAAATACAATTGATGTTCGTACTTGGTAATACATACCTATTATGTCAAGAAAAACGCTGCTTCACATGCCTTTTCATGTCCTGGGATATTCTACGACGTTCAGACTATCCCGAAGCTCAAATCTCGAAATTTACAGCAGTAGTTGCTTGTGCTAGAAATAATCAGCGATGCCAGATTTCTTTGGACATCATTCCGTAGACGAAAAGTGATCAGCGGGGGGAGAGATCCCCGGCATTGCAATTCCGTAGATTTCCGTTGGAAAAATCCGTAAATTACCGTAGAATAATGAGAATTTTCGTAGCTTTCTGTAGAAAATATACATTTTCCGTAGAATTATCTTACGGATCCGTAGAAAGTGCTCAATTCCGTAGATCTACGGAAATTTCCGTAGATTTGGCAACGCTGCAAATAATAATATTTTCAACTCAAACGGAATCTATTGACCTCTGAGAATCTCAAAAGCTTTTCCAAACTATCATGGAGCTCAGAACTTCATATCTACCCTTGTGGCAGTGTTTTTTTTTTTTGCTAAATAGAGTTCAGTTATATAATCTACCAGGTTATATAGGGCCCCCATAGCCGAAGCTGTAAAGACGCGGGTATTCATCATGACCATGCTGAGGGTTCCGGGTTCGATTCCCGGTCGGTCCAGGATCTTTTCATAATGAAAATATTCTTGACTGCCTTGGGCATAGAGTAAAAGGTGTCCACGATGAAATTGCCACACACAAAATTGATTCGCAAAATTCGAATTTTCATCCGATTGCCATCAAAACTTCAGGGATTGAGAAATAACTATTAAACTTCATTTTACCATTTTACTCGTATTTTATTTACAGTCCATACGTAAATGCCCGCACCTTGGCCTCAACCCCGGCTATGAGATTCTGCACAACCTGTGAATCAACCGTTTTTTGCATGTAAATCCATACTTTCATGGACAACGAAACATATGTGAAGGCCGACTTCAAACAGATCCCCGACAACCTGTTTATTACGGCCAAGGATAAGTTCAGCGTTCCGGAGCATGTCCGCACTCAGAAGAGGTCCAAATTTGCAAAGAGATTCCTGGTTTGGCAAGCCATCTGCACGTGCGGGAAGCGGAGTGCACCTTTCATGACCTAGGACACGATGAACGGACAAGTGTACATGAAAGAGTGCCTCCAGAAGCGGCTGCTCCCTCTCCTGAAAGCCCACAACGTCCCAACAATCTTCTGGCCGGATTTGGCCTCATGCCACTACTCCAAGGACGTGCTGAAGTGGTATGCGGATAATAAGGTCAATTTCGTGCCGAAAATGTTCAACCCTTCCAATACTCCGGAGCTCCGCTCCATCGAGAAGTACTGGGCGATTATGAAGCAGCACCTTCTTACACACTTAAATTATTTTGCCGACCTCAGCAAACGGATTGCCGAGAATCCAACAGCTGAGATTTCGGTAAAAAAAATTGCCGAATCTCGGTAAACTTTTTACCGAAATATCGATAAAATTTTACCGAATCTCGGCAAACCAAAATTTTTACCGAGATTTCGGCAAACGTTACCGAGATTCGGTAATAGTTTACCGAAATCTCGGTAAAAGTTTTGCCGAGATTCAGCAAATATTTTACCGAGATTCGACTGTTGGATTCTCGGCAATCCGTTTTACCGAAGTCGATTTCGGAAATTAAGTGTGTAAACGACCTAAGGTAGTGAAGACAGTCGAGGAACTGAAGAAAGTATGGGTTCACATGCAAAAAACGGTTGATTCACAGGTTGTGCAGAATCTCATGGCCGGGGTTAAGGCCAAGGTGCGGGCATTTCCGTATGGACTGTTAATGAAAAAAAAAGTAAAGTAAGTAAGTAAGTAAGTAAGTAAGTAAGCTGAGGAGCAGGCTTTGTCCCAGTGGGGACGTTACGCCAAGAAGAAGTAGAAGAAGAATCTACCAGGTTCACTGAACTTTCCGTGTGATCATCCGCAATGCCCTGCAGCAGTCCTTGAAATCTACAGTCGTAGCCTAGTCCGTAACAGCAGTTGTTTTCGCTTAGGCGGCGTCCATTTATTACGTAACGCAAAAATTGGAAATTTTTGACCCCCTCCCTCCCCCTCCGTAACGCTTTTTGTATGAATTTTTTTAGATTTTTGTATGAACCGTAACGCTTGAGCCTACTCCCCCCCTCCCCCTAGAGCGTTACGTAATTTGTGGATGCCGCCTTACATAACCAATCGATATCTGTGAACCTGGGGGTCGGCTCTGGTCGCATGGTTTGCTGCTAGGGTTTGATTAACATCAATAAAGAGGAGTAAATATCAATAGAATGATTCGTTTATAAGGATTCAAATTCATCGTTAAACGCATGTACCATGAGCTTCTCAAGAGTGTTACGTCTGTTTGTCTATGACAGTACAGTGGTGACGCCTCTACACGGATAGTCGTGTTTCACGATTGCAAAAAAGAAGTATTTGTATGACGATTACCGGATCTTTTCGTAAAGGAAATAGTCTTGACTTCCTTGGACACAGAGTATGGGCGCATGCCTGCCACACGATATATTCATGCAAAAAGGTCATTAGCTGAGAAAGATCTCAGGTAATAAATGTGGAAGTGCTAAACTAACACTAAGCTGAGAAGCCAGCTTCCTCCCAGTGGGAACGATATGCCAAGAAAAAAGAAGAATATTCGTCGACAAACACATATATTCAAAACGTGTTTCTACTCGTTTACGCATTTAGACTCTACTGACGTTTTCACAAATTGTTCTCAAACAAAAGGTGAAAATCAGGGGGGTTGAAAATAGTATATTTTTACGTGACATAATTTATGGATGCTTCCCAATAGATGTCGCTAATTATGACTGAAAACTTTGTCGAATACACCATGTTTCGGAAGTGCTTCGTTTCGTGGTTATTAATTTATTACCACTAAATCCTGACTCTAATCGCGTTGTAGATCTTATGTACTGAACATCCCGACAAGTTAGATAATCTAGAACATTCGGAATGATCTGATAATATTTGCTGAACACTCGGAAGGTTCACAATATACGGTAGATTACAGTTCATCACCTTGTATGATGAACAAGGTTGTTATTACAAGCATAGACTTCAAGTTATGAACTTAAGAGCAGTTTGGAAGACCTAGCACCTCCCAAAAAAATATTTGTCATCATTTCTTGTTATGTTTAACATTTTGAGCACCAAAACTATTGAAAGGCGTTCAAAAAACTGAATAATAGTTCTTGGAAAAAATCAGGCCCCAAAGGGTTAAATGGGGATTTCAGTGTATCGAAACCAGGGGTATTTGTTGTTGTTGTTTCTCAAAGCGAATCTCGTCGTTTGTCGGCTACCCAAAACATCAAACAGGAGCTTTTCTTTTGCTTGTGAACGCGGCCAGCTTCCACATGACTTTCTCCGCTTCTCTGCGAAAACACTGACAACCGTCGTCGTCATTGTCGTTGCTGTCGCCAGTCGGCTCCCGATTCCGATTCTGTACTTAGGCAAATTTATGCAAAGCAATTCCTTTTGTTTTTTCAAGCAGCCAATGCTCCGACACTCAGCCCCCAACGCTGGAACAATAACATCAACAACCGGCATCAAGCAAACGGCTGCTCGCGCGCGAAAAGAGCTGTCAAAGAAGTCGTCACTTTTCAGCAGCCAAGCACGCGTTGCAGGCTGCGCTCTCATCCCGTGTGCTGCATTAACCTTGTGTCTGTGCCAAATAAATGATACCTTGTCTTTGCGGGCCATAGTGACCCAAAATTGGCAGGTTTAGGTGTTGCCACTTACTACTTTCAGATGGTTTTCTCAGTCTGGAAGTCGAAAAACGATGTTTTTTACAGTCCCGACGTTTCGGTCGATGGGATTTGGCCTTTTTCAAGGGATGTAAGGTCAAAACCCATTGGCCGAAACGTCGGGAATGTAAAAAACATCGTTTTTCGATTTCCAGACTGAGAAAGCTATCCGAAGGTAGTATTCTAGATCCAGTCGAAATTGCCATTACCAATTCATAATGGTTTTCACTTATTTTACACATTTTAATTCTACTTCAAAAATTGAGCCAGAACCCCTAATTTCAAAATTTTGCGCAGCCTGTAACTGTTTTTAAAACACGTTTGACGTTAGTATGAAAATCAAGTTTGAATCACCCCTCGTCAAATTTAACCACCTGACGAGCTGTCATTATGCAAATTGAAATCGTTCAAATTTCGTGATTTGACAATAGGGCCAATATGTCCCCTCAGAACACAGGCACAGGGTCAAACCGCAAAAGTCTACACCACAGCCGAGGACTGTACGTGGACGAAGCGTATTGCATATTTTTATAACGGAAACACACTGAAGAAAGCGCCGCGGAGGACGGTAATCCACAAGAAGCAGAGCGCGCGGTGGCAACTGACGCGTCGGTTTGTTGTCTTAATATTTTGATTCGATGTGAGTATGCATCATTTGGGAGGAGAGCGCTTCGGGTTTGATCTCAAGAAGGCAGCGCAGCGAATCTGTCTCCTTGCGTTTTGCGCCACAAGAACGGTGAGGAATCATCGCATCTTGTTGCGGGATTGGAGCAGATACGAAGTTTATAGAGTCAGCCACTGTTCTCCGCGTTTGTTGCCGGTGCAATGAATAAAAGATTAGTGTGGCAGGAATTAAACTTTATGCAGTCTGACGGAGCTTTCCTGCACTCTGGTTTCCTGCGGCTGTCGGCTGTCTGAGTCTGGCACGACGGACTGAAGATGTGGTTGGTTTCCGTGTTTGGAAACTTATGTGCGGTGTTTGTTTGTCAAACAGGTGGTATCATATATTAAAAGTTTCGATTCGTGGATCGCTTTATCAGAGAGTTGCTTCTTGAAAAGTTATATTTCCTCATGATGCGTAAAACATTTTTTTTTATTCTAGATCATTCATAACCATAACCCAAGTAACAGTTTTAGCTGCACCAGATTTTTTTGCTGTCTGGCGTAGCGTCCGAATTGCAACAGAACCTTATCAGCTTGAGGCCCAAGTAAAAATGGAGCAAATTTCAAAAGTTAAAAAGCATCGACTAAAAAAACAAAGCTGTTTTATTTGCAAAATAAAAAGGCTGTGCGTTTCCATTTTCTTCGATTTGTAGATTTCAAAGGCGAAAACTGTTTTTTTTTTTCAGTTTTGACATTTGCTCCATTTTTGCTTAGTCCTTAAGGATCTTATGAGCACTTCCACAGCTATGAACTGAGAGCTTTCTTAGCCAATTGACCATTTTCGCATTTGTATATCGGATGGCGCATGTACAAAGAAAGTCTATGCCCAGGGAAGCTGAAAAGATTTTCTTTATCTTTGACTGGTGGTATTCGAATCCACGACCCTCAGCTTGGTCCTGCTAAATAGCTGCGCGTTTACTGCAACGGCTATCTGGGACCTGTTAAAGCATTAACAACCCTTAAAAGGCCATGACTACATTTTGTGAAAAGCATTTCGTTAACACAGTTTCTGAGCTTCTTAGATTTTATTTGCGTAATGGATCAATTTACTCTCGTAGTATACCTTACAGAAGCTATCCTTTAAAAATAAAATTTTGGTATTAAATCTAAAAATAACACATCTGGAAAAATGTAAGTGGTTTGGAGATGAAATACCTACACTCAATGATATATTTATATTCGAAATTCAACACTGTAATCCACAAACAGGCTTTAGGCTTTGTTTTAGGACTTTCAAAAAGTTTCGCGGAAAACTAATTTTTTTTTTTTTATTAAAATACTTTTTTTTTTTACAGGTTTTGGACAAGAAGTTTATCAAACATACAAGCAGATATGTATGCGTAACGGGGTTGGTGGTCTAATGACTACCGCTTCTGCTTCATATGCAGAAGGTCATGGGTTCAATCCCAGGCCCGTCCCTTTCCTCGTACTTTTTAGTTGTATCTTTCACGTTGGTCTAGATAGCATCATACGAGAGTGCTTGCAGCGACACAACGACGGTCGCTGTCGCTGAAAAAACTCGCGTTGATTTGGGGGAGCCTTATGCATTGAGGCTGAAATCGAATTCAGGTTAATTTCTGCGTCCATGAGTCCTCTCGTGGCGTAGGGGTAACGAGCCCTTACAAGAGATCAGGGATTCGTGAGTTCGATTCTCACCGAGAAGACGTGTATCTTTTTCGCAAAACTTCACGTCAATTTGTCCATTCAATCCAATTGCAAAGTACCGTAAGGACGCCATTCACCGCTCATTTAACAGCATTTCAGCACAATAAATTCTGTCAAAAATCGGGTTTTCGATATTTTTCGCAACTTTTTGCGCTAGACGCAAGATACAACATTTGTTTTTGTAGGAAAGAAGTTGAAATGTGAACAACGTATAATGGCATCGAATAACGTGTATGCCAATGATAGATGTGTACGGCGCCATTTGTACTATAGTACAACAACATATTTAAGCGTGGCATCTAAGAAGCATTTTTCGATCTAAAAAATCATTGTTCAATTCATGTTTACCGCCTTAAAAAGCTCAAAATTATATTTCATAAACTGTATATAATATTAAATCATATGAATTTCATTCTGATACAAACCATTCTGGCATACTAATACATATTGAAGACTATTATTGCGAAAATTTGTTCCGATTTTTTAAAATAATTCAATGAGCGGTGAATGAAGCATGAGCGGTGAATGGCGTCCTTACGGTATATGTAATGTTTAGTTTTTAAGTATTAATATTTTTCTGAAATTATTCCAATGACACCGCCAGATACTCCTCTAAGAATTCTTCCGCAGATTCCTACAAGAATTCTCAAAGAGACTTATGCAGGATTTCACCAGGGATTCCTCCTGCTGTACATCCAAAGAGTGCCCTTTTTTCTGTAACTCCTTCAAGGATTTCTTAACGGCTGTTTCTCATAAAATTTGTGTTGGAAAATGCCACCACGAAATAATTCCGAGATTTTTTTCAAAAACTTTCCATGGATTTCAGTTGTTCCTTCAGATTTCAGTTCAGATATTTTCCAGAAATTTATCTACGCATTCCTTCAGGAATCTCTCCGAAAACTTTACCTGGTATTGAGGGATTTCACGGAGGCATGCAAGTCGATTCTGTTCGACCATTTCAAAAATATCTGAAACTTTGCACAGTTTTTCAGTTCCATCTAAATCGTCATTTTCCGATATCAAATCTTCAAGTTGAGTCACGACTAACTTTTCAAAAGGGTGTATGTGAAAATGGTTCAAAAATATTCAAAAAGCTGCACAGCAAAAACGGTTCGTTCGATTGTTAGACAATTAAAGAAACAAAGTTAGACAACTAAATAAAGATTCCAAAAAAAATACACACAGTAAAAAAAAATTATATTTTTTGCATTAAAAAACATCATTTTTGTCACAAAAACTCAAATATCTCAAAACCCTATCGGAATACCAACGTATTTTTTTGAGGGAAAACGGTCCATTATATAAGCTATCTACCATAAAAATTTGGTGATGGTAAGCCAATAAACAAAAAAGTTATGACATTTCAAATATTTCACAAATTTGACACATAGTGAATTTTTTTTTTTCAATTTTTAATTTTTTTTAGGACCGCAGTTTGTTGCTGAATTTTTTGTTAAGGGTACCACATGAGGTTAACAAGTTGTTTTCATGATATTTTATTTAATTATTCATAACTATTATAGCATCTATTAGAAAGTTAGACGCGATCCAGTGTTGTGATCTAAAGTCTTGATAGTGTCATATTTTTTATTGTACGTAACTGAAGAAAAATTCTCTCAATAGTGTTGAAACCTTTTGATAAAAGAAACCTATAAGAAATCTAATATTGAAGACAAAAGCTACAAAAAAATTTTTCTATACAGGTATACGACTAGTTTACCTGCAAAAAGTTTACCTCGTAGAGAACAAGGCGGGTCTATACCCAGGTGATCTAGTATACGTAAAGCAGGTCGGTTTTCTCGGCGCTGGTTTTCTCCACAAAGTTAAAATCTGATTACACCTGGGTATAGACCCGCCTTGGTAGAGAATAGACTTTGTTAATCATATTTGGGAGAAAGCGAGTAACTTCAACAACATCAAAAACATGATAGGTACATACCATGAACATACTCACGAAAAAGCTAAAAATATACTACCACTATGGTTATAAAAGATTTAATTGTAAAATTTTTCTTCAGTCAAGCAAACGACACCAAACTAGTCAGTAAAAACTTAAAAGTGATTTTGTTTATTAAAATCTAACGAGCAACATGAGTAGTCGCTTTCTCAACTGTTGCAGCCCGTTTGCAGAAAAAAAAGTGTTCGAAAGAGCTACGAAATCT
Source organism: Aedes aegypti (assembly GCF_002204515.2). Classification (NCBI taxonomy): domain Eukaryota; kingdom Metazoa; phylum Arthropoda; class Insecta; order Diptera; family Culicidae; genus Aedes; species Aedes aegypti. Next base: position 87,621,851 of record NC_035107.1, read on the forward strand.
CACCGAAAGCACCATAGATAAACTGAAAGCGGCTGGTTATGCCCCAATGTCTACATTGAATACAAATTTACGCATTTGTACGTCCTGCCGTTTAAACGTTGACAAACGGGCAATCTGTACATCATCGGTGGATCAGGTTGCAGGAAGTTCGAAAACAACAACAACTAAGGAATTACTAGATGCACCGACAACAACTGAGGAGTTACCAGAAGTACCAAGTGCAGATAGTCTTGCCACGGTACCATCAGCGACATCTGTTTCAACAAATCAATCAGAAGATGAGTGCATCCAGAAGGTCAACATCGAACGCTTCAACGAAGGGATAGCTGGAATAAAAGTGACTCCGATTAAATGGACGAAGATGGGTTACGTCAATTATCCCGAGAAAAAATACCGTGAAATCAACGAAGCTGTACGAAGAAACCTCTTCAAATTAGGACCTGAGGATGTGGAAAATACAGACTACGATGAGGTAATTATGAATATGAAGGAAAGGTTCTCGAATCTAGCCACGACAAGGAAAGAAAAATTATTGATTTTGTCGATGCTGCCAAGCTCGTGGTCTATTCAAGACGCCATTGATGAGTTCAAAACCAATAGAAATACAGCAAAAGAGGCAAAACAATTCAAAAATAACTGTCTTGCAACCAAAAATGCTAGGTCGAGTACTTCATTAACAGATGAGACAAAAGAAAAAATAATTCAATATTTTGAAGACGATGAAGTAAGTAGAGCTATGCCTGGCCAAAAAGATTATGTATCTGTAAAAAAAGATGGAAAGCGTCAAGCAATCCAAAAACGATTAATGATGACTACTTTGAAAGAAGCGTATACACGCTTCAAGGAAATTAACGAAAATATTAAGGTAGGTTTTTCCTCATTTGCAAGCCTTCGTCCAAGGCAATGCAAGCTTCTATCCAATTCAGGAACACATAATGTTTGTGTGTGCACAACACACGAAAATATTAACCTTATCTTACATAGTTTGAAAAGAATCAATTTATCAAAGGATATTAAAATGTTAACTGGTAGTCTTTTGTATGAAAATACAACATCAAATTGCTATCTACGATCTTGTTCGGATTGTCCAGATTCTTCATCATTGGAAAATACTTTATTCGCTGAGTTTGAAGAAAATTATATTGATCAGTTATCATTTGAGCAATGGGTGACCACGGATAGGTGTGACCTAGAAACTATTGTAAAACCTGTAGATGAGTTTGTGTCATTTTTTTGCTTGAAATTAGAAAGTTTAATTCCTCACGACTTTATTAAAACAGAGCAATCCCGCTTTTTAAAAAATACGGAAAATACATTACAAGATGGTGAATTTTTAGTCATTTGTGATTTTTCTGAAAACTATAGCTTTGTATTGCAAGATGAAGTGCAGTCCCATCACTGGAACGTACAACAAGCTACTATTCATCCATTCGTTATTTATTTCAATGGAAGTACGCAAATTGAACATTTTAGTTTTATTGTAATTTCCGAAGATTTAAGACACGACTCAGTATCTGTAAATTTGTTCATTGCCAAAATGATTAACTTTTTACGCGTTGATAAGGATAAAGAAATCAGAAAGATATATTTCATGTCTGATGGAGCAGCATCGCAGTACAAAAACCGTAAGAATTTTTCGAGCCTATGTCAATTTAAATCAAAGTACGGAATTGATGCAGAATGGCATTTCTTTGCTACGTCACATGGCAAAGGTCCTTGTGATGCTATTGGAGGAACCATAAAGCGCATGGCCACAAGAGCAAGTTTAGCCAAAGAACGTGAGCATCCAATTAAAACTGCAAAAGAACTATTTGATTGGGCGAATCGCAGAAAAGAAGAAGATTTAACAAAATTATCATTTTGTTTTACTACTACTGAAGAGTACGAATTAACGGCATCAGAGCTCAGCGAGCAATATAATAACGCGAAAACGCGTTATTATATTGCTATACTGTTTCATTCCATTGTCAGAAAATAAAATTAAAGCAAAACTATACTCGAACTGTACTGATAATGATGCAAAAGTGTTCGATATTGTAAAAAAATTGAATAACAATAAATAAATAAATAAGTATTAATAAAATGTTTTCATGATCTCATAACGCATACCCAAATCCAAAACTTTTAAAGTTTATATATAACATTTGGAAACTCATCGATCATACCCAAAAAAAAATATTCTTGTAAAAAAAATGTTTATTTTCGTGTAATCTGTTAATTCATTTACATATACATAATATTTATACATATAATATACATAATACTAATGAATACATGAAAACGACTTGTTTAATTCACGCAAGGCCCTTAACAATAAAATCAGCAACAAACTGCGGTTCCCGTAATAATTTACACCTAAAAAAAAAATTTTTTTTTCTACTAAATGTGAAAATTGTGACATGTTTGAAATGTCATAACTTTTTTGTTTATTGGTTTACCATCACCAAATTTTTATGGTAGATAGCTTATATAATGGACCGTTTTTCCTCAAAAAATTACGTTGGTATTCCGATAGGGTTTTGAGATATTTGAGTTTTTGTGTCAAAAATTATGTTTTTTAATGCAAAAAAATTTTTTTTTTACTGTGTGTATTTTTTTTGGAATCTTTATTTAGTTGTCTAACTTTGTTTCTTTAGTTGTCTAACAATCGAACGAACCGTTTTTGCTGTGCAGCTTTTTGAATATTTTTGAACCATTTTCACATACACCCTTTTGAAAAGTTAGTCGTGACTCAACTTGAAGATTTGATATCGGAAAATGATGATTTAGATGGAACTGAAAAACTGTGCAAAGTTTCAGCTCAATAGAAAAAAATGAATTAAAAAATTTACCAAATTTTGGTGCTGTTGCTTGGAATCACTCTATTCCTTTACAGTTCCACTAGGGATTCTTCCAGGAATGCTCTACAAAGAATTCTACTAGGGATTTCTCATGAGAATCCTGTTGAGATGTTTCAAGGAATTTTTCTATCGATTTTCTCAGGAATTTCTCCATAAGTTTTCTCAGAAATTTCTCATGGATTGTCTCTAGGGACATATTGCCAGGAAATAATAAAGAGATATTTTTTGAAAACTTCTTTAGTTACTTCAGTGTTTCTTTAAAGATTTTTTTTTCAAAGATATAAAATTCCGCCAAAAATTTCAATAGATAGATGTTTTCAATAGATAAGATATTTTCCAAAAATGTCTCCAAGGATTCCTCCATAATTCAGACATAATTCAGAAATTTTCTCGTAAACTTCAGATATACCCCAGAAATTCTGTCAAAGAAACACATATTTTTTCAGAAACTCGAAATAATTCACGCACTTCAGTTATTCCTTTGAAGATTTCACCTGGACAGATGTCTAAATTCAATTTCTAGAAATTTCTTCAAGGATTCCTCCAAGAATTTTCCATGGGATTGCTTCAAAGTTCCACAAGGGATTTCTCAAGGAATTCTTCTTGCAAATTTTTTAGGGGCTTGCACATTTTTTTTTAATTTGTCCTAGGATTTGCTCAGCAATTACTATTGAAGCTCCTTCAGGGAGCACTACGAAATTCTATACGAACATTTCAACAGGAAGTAATTAAATGATTTTTTCAAAAACTTTTCCAGAGATTTCAAAAATCTTTCAGAGAATTTCTTCAAAAAATTTACCATGAAATATATCAGATGTTTTCAAAAAGGATACACTTGAAACTTTTTCAGGAATTCTTCCAAAGAAGTCTGTATAAGCACTTAACCACTCTTCTTACTAAGATATGAGGATTCCATTCCTCGCACTGGAATTTGCCTTTTCTTTCCACTTCTTGGCTAAATTTCTTGAGGGAGTGTTTTCCCACCACACTACACAGCACAAACGGGAGAATAAGTATCGGTTTATTAACCCGCGGGAACCATTCAGACACCACAAAACCGAACGCAACAAATTGTGTGTGCAAACGCGGCTAGATGACGATTTCAACAGATTTATTTATCTTATGCTAGAATTAACAATGTTCTATGGTGTGCTGTTTGACAGCTACGTGATGTGACTTTGCAGACTCTATGACAAAAGGTCGAAAGACAAAAGGTCGAAAGGACAAAAGGTCGAAGAACAAAAAGGAAGGAACAAAAGGTCGAAAATATTTTTTTCAAAGAAAATCATTTTCGACCTTTTGTCCTTTAGACGTTTTGTCTTTCTACCTTTTGTCCATATACCAAATTTGCACGGTGGGTTTGCACACTGGGTGCGGTGTATAATTTTATTAATTTTAGTGTTGGAAATTTCATTCACTTTTCATGATGGTTTTAAACAAAGTCCTTTGTTCCAGCATTTTTTCCGGGAATCCTCCACAGAAGTTCTTTGACTCCTTCAGGAATTTGTCAAGGAATTGCTTTAGGGAAACCGTTCTTCGTTCACCATTCACCGATAAATAAATAAGAGATTTTTTTTTTCGAGAACTCCTGCATTGATATCAGAAATTCCTCCATTGATTCATTGAGATGTTTTCCAGAAATTTCTTCAAAGATTCTTACAAAGACTCTTTCAGGGATTCCTCGAGAATTCTCTGGTTTTTTTCCCTCAGATTTTTTTTAGCTTAGCTTAGACTGACTACACAATCAATGGTTGCTATTCCGTGATTGACCGAAGTCAGTGAAAATGCACGAAGAATCAATTAGAAGTTCGGCTGGGATTGGCCATAATCTTCTTCAGTGTGCATAATTCAGTGCCTCTATTTATACATGGTCAATAACGGCGCCAGCCACGTCCTTGCAGTCAGGTGGGATTGGGGGAAGGAATGATAGTGTGTAACCTTTGCTATTTGGAGACCGTGTTTGCCTCTGCATCTCCACAAAGGTTACTGGGAGGGATGTTTGTTAATGGGAAGGATCGTTGGGTCACAGGATTCACTTTGATAAGCGATTAGACCATGATAAATAAGTATTTGTGAGATATAAACATGCTTATATGTAAATATAATATTTTCATTTGATATAACAATATGCCGACACGGTTAGAGAAAAAGTTATGCCGACAGGTGACGAACCTTTCAAAGTTTGTTGAATAAAGTGAACCTATCGCAAGTCTACACTCGTAGTGTCGAACCATTCAAAGTTTTTTTTTTTAATTACAAAAATAAAAGTAAAAAGAAAAAGGTGTTTTGAGAAAAAAAATTGGACGTAAATAATTTATGAATCAGAGTTTATGTCGACACTCACAGTGACGAACCTTTCATAGTTTGTTGAAAAATCATATTAACGTCTCACCGTTGTAACGATTAAAGGTGCAGTCATACATATTTTATAGATTAGAAACAGTAGCATGAAACTAGCTCACCAATTGATCTGTCATCCTTGAGCAGCAACAATCCTCTTTCAGCTTCACTCGTTTGCTCGGCTATATAAAAGCAGTCAGAGAAAATAGGCGCGCGACCCGTGAGGGAAAACAACTGACGACTACTCGGGCTTTCTTGACGCACTGCAAGCGTCAACGTCGGAAGATCAAAAAGAACTAATCGAAAGCGGTACTTTTTCACTTTACTCGATTGACGCGCGACATGTTTGATCCTGCCCTCATCGCCGGCCCCCGCAGGAGCAAGCGTCAAGGTCGGAAGATCAAACACAACTCTTTTTTCCCTCAGATTTTTTTTTTTTGTTCCATAAACAACTTAATATATTTCTCATGGAATTTCTCCAAGATAATTTCGTCAAGGAGTATGAGATATTTCCGAGAATGTGTACATGGATTCCAGTATTTCGTTCAATGGTTTCACCAAGAAAGAAATTGAGATATTTTCCAGAAATCCTTCCAGGAATACATCTGGAGACTCCTTCAAGAATTATCCTTGAGATTTCTCCCTGAGTTTCACCAGTAGGGGAAGGAGTGGTAAAATGAACACCTTAAGGATATCATCTTCTTTCTGATATAACAACGAGGAATATGCATGGTTTTTCCGCACAAGATCAAAAATAGGGATGTTATCTAAAGTAGCAACACGAATTCAGATTAAAATAGCTAAATTTTCACATATTTGAATCGCTAGCAAAAACCGATGTAAATGTTCATTTTAGTTGCACTATGTGGGTAAAATGAACAGTTGTTGGTGGTAAAATGAACATCATGCAAAAAAAACGTGAGCAAAACTAATATTTTTAAAAATTTTCATTGCATTCTCGAAAATATATCTATAAATGCTTGTAGCCCATTCAAAAAGATATCTTAAAGTTTCAGATTTGACATCATATCACAACGATTTTTACATCACTGCAAAACCTCATGACCTCCGAGCTAAAAGTTACGTCAGCTCCAACTTTCAGACGTGGTTTTCTAAAATCTTAGTTATAGTGGATATTTTCACTTCAATTGACTTCCGTATCAATCCAAACACTCTGATGTATGCTCTAAATCGTCACAAAGATTTAACCAGGTAAACTACCCGAAAATCATTTTAAATCCCGTCATAAAATTGGGCTGAAAACTGTATGAACCGTGGTCTTTTACCAAACCCAAAAGTAATAACTTAAGTAATCTCACCTATAAACTCAGGATCTCCAACAGAAAATGTCCCAGCAATTTTATCATGGATTCATCCAGAAATTACAACTGGGGTTCTTTCAGAAATTCCACCAGCAATACCTCCACTATTTCTGTCAGTATTTTCTTCAGAAGTTCCGCCAGCTTTTCCTTTAGGAATTCCGCTAGTATTTTTTACAGGAATTTCGCCAAGAAATTCTTCCAGGAATTCCACTAGTATTCCTCCAGAAATTCTACTAGTAATATCTTCAGGAATTCTTCCAGAAAGACTGCCAGAGATTTCTCTAGGAATACCACAAGATATTCTTCCAGGAAGACACTCAAGAATTCCTATTAATTCACATAAAGATTTCACTTTCAATTGTGCCAGGGATTTCTTCAGAAGTTTCATCAGACATTTCTGCAGAAATGCTACCAGGTATTTCTTTGGAAATCCCACCTAGGATTCAATTAGATATTTGCCAAGAAATTCGGCAAGGTTTCCTTCTGCCAAGGATTGATCCGGTAATTTTAGCTGGGATGGCTTCAGAATTCCGTCCGTGATTTTTTTTAAATTCTTCCTTAGATTCTTCAGGAGTTTCACCAGGGTTTCCAATGGGAATGCTTCCATGGATTCCTTTGAGAATTCCACCAGGCATTGCTCCAGAAACAGACCAGGGAGTCCTTCATGAATGCAGCCAGTGATTCCATAAAAAAATCACCAAAAATTCTTCCAAAGGATTCCACAAACTTTTTCTGTTCAGATTTCTAAATCCTCTATGGTCTTTTTAAGGAATTTGTTTTCGATCCTCCAGGATTTTTCACAGGAACTTCTCCACGAATGTCGTGGTACTGGCCGGGGATCGAGCAACCTTGGAAAGATCGGGTAACAAATCCCGGTGGGAATTTTGGTCGTATGCTGACAAGGAAGGGGAGCTTTGCTTATGTAAGTCTGCAACGTCTGTACTCCATGTTAGGAGCAGTTCACAACAGCATCTGTTTCCCATGTCAGGGGCGGCTGATCATCGCTCGAGTACCAGAGAAGGACTCTAAGGTAAACTGCGCACTATGACCCTCCAAATATTTAGGAGGTTGGTGTCAGGCCATGCAAGCCAATCGTAAAAAAAATACACCAGCACAGGAACGTCAACGAGAGAATACAAACCAGAACAAACAGCAAAGACCACAGCGATGGAAATGGACTAGCGATTGGAAACTCGGTACATGGAACTGCAAATTCTGTAGGTACTCTTAGATAGATATTTGGGGAAATTCGTGATGATTTTTTTTGGCTTTCCGATATAAATTCTAAATAATTATAAACTGTATCTCCCATGCACTGAAGCTTGAATAGTTTTAAGACATCCATATAACCATATAATTCCTCAAGACGATAACATCGATAACATGTTTGTTAAATCTATCATTTTTCAGTCAGGCCCAGAAGTACAGCGCCCAGCGGCCCAAAATCAATTTCCAATCAGTCCAAACCGTTAGCTTCTAAACCTGTCAAACTTCCTGGAGATAAATCTGACCAACACTCACAAACCACTATCCAATCATCGTAAGCAACTAAACATAGTAAAATTTTGACACGCGACGCGTGAACATGACGCATAACCATTAACAACACCGTTTGTCAATCAACTCCCACTCACGCGATTGATGATTCGATTCGATTCGATTGGATCCGGATGGAATCCAAATCCAAACCCAATTGAATAATAGACAATGAAACAAAATCAACCCATCTACGTAAAAGCGGGGCGGCAGCCTGACAGGTAACAAGAGCATCGCGGATTATGCTAACGATGAACAACGCAATGAGCGAACAGTCAGTCAGTCCGATGATGCGTTAAGCGTTCAGAGATTCGTCGCCCTACTGTGTGCGGAGCAAGATCGGAAAGATCAACGAAAGGAACACCCGATCGAAAAGGTATAACACGACAAATGAAAAAAATAAATGCCAAGGTTGTACCAATTTTTAAACAGGAAAAAAATCCTGCAAAAGCTTCCAGTTATCGTCCAATCAGTTTGCTTCCCTCTATCAATAAACATTTTGAAAAGGCCATTTTGAACAGAATGGTGATCCACATCAAGGGAAATTGAATTTTTTGCCAATAAACAGTTCGGATACGACATGGACATTCAACCACCCAACAAATTTTACGTGTAACATATTTGATACGTTCCAGCAAATCTGAAGCATATTGTGCTGGTCTTGCTCTTCTAGATATAGCAAAACCATTCGACAGTGTTGATTAGTTAACAAACGTTGAAATTGATAGGTACTCCTTATCTGAAAAAAGTTATTTATTGTTACATATTTCTGATCGGGGAGAGAACCAGAACCGCAAAAGACAGTCGGGAAACCGCACCGACCGGCTAACGATGACGGCGACCGCAACCTTCTCCGTCGATAATAATGATGTCCATGATGGTCTGGAAAAAATTGTATTAAGAATCATTACCCACTGTTCCTTTATCTCGCCTTTGCAAGACTTTGATTGCGATGTTCTTCAGTGCTGTCGCAATCTTTCCTTCTCTAGGTTTCTTTTTTTTTTGTTTTAAAAATCCGCTCCAGTTAGTTGCTGCAGCCGAAGGAGACGAACTTCGTCTCCTTCACGGTCCCCATTTCAACTTTGCTTCAGTTTCAATAACCGTTGCTTGATGTTCGCCAAGAAATAAACCATGCTCGACATGGAGTCCCTCCGAGCAAGCCCATACAGGGATGGTAGAGAGAAAAAATCGCATCGCATGTTTCGCTAAGCATGCTACATTAACGATTATTAACCGCAGCTTAAGATTGATGCGAAGTTCCTGCGCAAGGATTGACGTCACCGCCTTCGAAATCGCAACAGATGCTCATATGAGGTTGGATATTGTTGAGATAGGAACACTTTTAAACTCTGAGTTTCGAAATTCCCAAATTTGAAGCATTCCACGAGGATCCTCGAAGCAATCCCGAAAGATTCTTGACGCATTCCAGATGGATTCTGGAAGCATTAAAGAAGAACTCTGGATTAGTGCTAAAAGATTCTGGAAGCATTCCAGAAGGTTTCTGGAAGCATTCCTGTTAGGAATACTCAACTAGGTATACCCCTCGATCGTTCGTCTAACGGATAGATCGCAGGCAGCTTCATCACAGTTGATTTTTTAAAACCTATTTTCTACAAAAAAGTAAGAATTTATTATCAGTGAATCAATTGACAACCAACACGCAGCAACATATTGTCCTCTCCTATTCTTGTTGCAACTTTTAAGCATAACCATGGTTAAGTTTATCACCGCTTAAACAGAAAATGAGAACGATCGCTCACCGCGTGCCCATTGGTTTTCTAGGCTTTGCATTGCAATTTTCGAGAACTTTCTACGTGTTGGTGAACATTTTCACATTATTGAAAACAAATTCGTTTTTGTGTTTAAAATTACTGTTTATTCACGAGTTGAAAAGGTTGCAATAATGTTGCCTCTTGTGGTTGCCATGACAATTTTTATTTTGATTGTTTCCCAATCCACAAAAGTTAGGACAAACTGTTGTGAGCGTGCTTGCTTTGTTGTTTGTTTTTCTTCTATTTTGATGACAATCTGATTCAATGTTTATTACTACTTAAGCTAAGTATGCTGTTCCGCTCAAGAAAAGTAAAAATTTCTGTCCAAGAAATGGTCAAGTAATTTCGTACAGTGAGCTCCATTTGAATTGACATTTCTTTTCGACTGCGTACTGCGATCAAAGAAAAATGCTTTTCTTGAGCGTTTCTTGCAAGAAATTTCCCACGCATCGAGATAGGCGATTACTTTTATGTTGAAGTGCATACTTCGCTTTATACCTAGAATTTGTTCAACCTATGCTAAATTTGTTTTTAAACTAGGTTTCCTTTAGCCAACTTAACCATACACATATTTGTTGGATGAAAAGTTAATAAATGTGATGATTAAGTGTAAAGCTATTATTTACAGCTTCGAGCTAACTTTCGAGCAAAAATCGAGTTTAATTCGGAGAGTCCGGCTTTAGGACATTTGGTCGAAAGACATTTGGTCGAATGACGTTTTGTCGAATGACATTTGGTCGAAAGTACATTTGGTCGAAGGGACATTTGGTCGAATGGACGTTTGGTCGAATCACTTTAGAAAATTTGCTCGAATGATTATTTAGTAGTGATTGATCGAAAAATCGTTTGGTTCAACAGATATAAAACCAAACCATTTTTTTTTGTACAATGGATGATCTCAACCTCTTTTGGGCAACATGTTTTTCAACAGAAGTCAATAACGAATTCATCTACATGATAATTATTACCTACGCTTTACAAAGTGTTCAGTATATGTACTTGTGTCTGTATAGGAAAAATTATTCTTGTAAATGTCCTTAAACTTCAGCTATCTTTGGCGTGGAAGACAAGACGTTATATTTTACCCAATTTTGTAGAAGTTCAAAAGTAAATGTGCTTATTTATTGCTCAACGTTGAAACCATACTGATCTGTTGAATTTATTATTCTTTCAAAATATACTCATTCTTTGGAAAAATCCTCCTACATATTTTCGGTGCTCAGTTATTGGAGTGTTAAGCATTGATGAATTTAATATTCTTGAAAACTGTCATCGTTCTTTATATATAATTGCTGGTCTTTATCCAATGACAACTTCTAGAGTGAGTGCTTCGAGCCTTTATTATTTATCATATTTTACAGCATAACCATGGTTAAGAATCCTGAATGCGGAGCTAGTTCTGATACAGTTGGGCATAGAATAATTTGGACACCTTGAATTGTGTGCATATAATGCACTTTTACACGTTAAATAAATAGACCAATTAAAAAAGCTATTATTTCTAGAGAACGATTTTAACGAAGTACGTCAAAATTTCTTCCTAAATACGTATCCTAATCATAGTGAATTATTGTTGTGATTGTGATTTTTAGTTAAATTAAAGAAATGGGCAAACCTGGCAATTAATTCAATCTATAACTCTCAACCAAGAGACTTATGTCTATCCTGTGTATTTGTGTATAAAGTGAGGTGAGATGAGTCGACTTAGGTGAAAAAAGTTGACTTTCTTCCATTTGAGATCAGCTCGTGATTCGTCCGAATCACAGAATAAGCCTGAATGAGAGAAATGATATCAAGTAAAGTCAACAACGGAAGTGGTTAATCGTTTTTTTGAATGAGTCTGGATGATCAACTGGAATTTCAAAATATCAAATTCAAATTTATATTAAAGGCGTGAAGTTTGTTCAACAAATACCAGTACTCCAATGCAGATTTATTGCATTCTATCATGTTGTCCTAGCATATGCATTATGCAATCTCCAATAGTAGCACATACCATATATGATTTCTCATTTTTCAATGATTAATGTCAGAATTTCACTTTTTAAAATAATCTGGAAAATCCTGTTCGACAAAATTTTTGACTAAATGTCCTTCCGCTTTTTAGGGCTTTAGGACATTTCGTCGAATGACATTTGGTCGAATGACATTTGGTCGAAAGTACATTTGGTCGAAAGTACATTTGGTCGAAAGGACATTTGGTCGAATGGACATTTGGTCGAATTACGTTGGTGTATTGAAAGATCATTTGGTAATTTTTCTTATTGTTTTATAATGTTTGCTAAGTTGGTAAAACAACGTAATATTTTGAATAATCTGAATCATTAACTGTTGTTGAATAAAAACAGTATATTTTATGTAGTCACATTTTTAAATTTCGTACATCTATTTGTTTGTGATTTAAAATTATTCTCATATTTAGGACTTCAATTATTATTTACACGAACTTTTAAGAAATAGTTAATTTTGTACATTGAGTGGAATTTTTAGTCCAGTGAATTTATTATTCTTTTAAAACATCATCATTCTTTGAAAAATTGCTCAACAAGTCATTTTATTACTAAACGATGTTGATTTTTTATTTTATTATTCCTTTCAAATGTCATCGTTCTTCATTTTGAGCTGCTGATCTTTATCTGTTGGAAGCATTTGGAGTGAGTGTTCGAAGTTTTTCTTTGAATTCCCGGTTTGACAGCTTATGGACGTGGATAAGACTTTTGAATGCGGGAATCAGACTAAAAATGGCAGGAAAAATACGTCAAGGAAAACCATAATATTGAAGTGAATATCAAGTGTCGGTTTCTCTCCTTATGGCTAATTGGCTAATTGTGACTTCCAGCTTAATAACTTTCCTTAAGCAAATATATGGGTTTACTGACAGTGTTGATGACTTCGGGTGAGTTTGCGGTAGAAGCATTGAATTGTTAAACAAGAAAATTGTGATTATTCTGTGTATCGGGTAAGGGAAGACGAGTTGACTGAGGCGACAAAAGTCGGCTTGCTTCCATTTAAGATAAACTTATCTCGATTCGCAGAACATACCTGAATGAAAAAGTAGCATGAAACGTCAAAAACGCAAAATGTTGGTCAACATGTTTGAAGAGAAGGGTACATCAAATTAAATAAAAATATTTTGTTAACCGCATATATATTGTTGATAAAATGGTTGATGATTTTTCTATTATTCACTCACTCTGGCTTTAGGACATTTGGTCGAATGACATTTGGTCGAATGACGTTTAGTCGAATAACATTTGGTCGAAAGTACATTTGGTCGAAGGGACATTTGGTCGAATGGACATTTGGTCGAATAGCTTGACTGTAAAATCGTTTGGTTTAAAAGATTTGAAAACGATCTTAACTTGGTGCACAATGATTGAACATTGGGACTTACGTTTGTTTTGGGTAGAAGGGTAGACAAACTTTTCATCAGAAGTCAATAACGAATCTTTCTAAATGATAATTATTATTCACGTTTAACAACGAAGTTAGCATATGTACTAGTGTCTATATGTTCATTTGGTAGTAGTTCAAAGGTAATTGTGTAAAATTCCATAAATCTATTATTTTCCTGTTTATCGTATTATTAACCATTTTTTAATTTTCTTACAAATAGTACAAATGCTAAATGCTTCCATTATGATCTATTGAATTTATTTTTCTTTCAAAATATAATCATTCTTAATATTTTCGTTATTCAGTTTTTGAAATATTGAGCATTGTAAAATTATTATTCTTTGAAAATTTCATCGTTCTTTATATTAAACTGCTGACACACTTCCAGTTTGAGTGCGTGGAACTTTTATTAAGTATCAAGTATAAAAGCGAACGACCGTGGAATATAATTTGATATGAGGGATCAGACTTTGTACGGTTGGGCATAGCATATAATTCCATATGTAGTATATGCGGGGCCAGTTTTGAAGGCCAAGCCATTAAGGAAACGCTCCGACGAAGTGCATCAAAAGTTCGGCAAGTAAGATACATTTTGCTTATCAAAGTGAATCATTTAATGTGATTTCCATCTAAATTACATTCCTTGGGCATGTAGCTTTGATGACTTCGACTGATCATTTATTTCATCCGAAATAATCACACAAGAGAAGAGCTTTTATCCCGTGACCGTGTGACGGTAGACGAGTCGACAGCGGTGACAAAAGTTTACTCTCCTTTATTTGAAATCAGCTCGTCGCGATTCATCTGATTCGAAAAATAAGCCTGAAGGAGAAAAATGACATTAAGTTAAGTCGAATGCAAGGATCCAATCGATTTTGTGAGGAAGTCAGAGTGAGCAACTGGAACCCCAAAATATTCACCGCATATTGTAGAGTTGATGTTTGTTCAATGAATTTCATCAAAGCAGATTCACCAAAGCAGATTTCTTGAACTCTATCCTGTTGATAGAATATGCAACCAGTAATAGCATGGACCATATATGCACTCTTTTTTTTCTCTGCCCCTATCACTGTGTATTAATATCAAAATAGCACTCTATACGACAAGCTGAAATATCCCTATTCGACTAAATTTTCTACTGAATGTCTTACCGTCCAAATGTCATATGTTTTTAAAGCAATTAAATTCTTTTCGACCAAATGTCCATTCGACGAAATGTCCATTCGACTAAATGTACTTTCGACCAAATGTCATTCGACCAAACGTCATTCAACCAAATATCTTTCGACTAAATGTCATAGAATCCTCACTCTATGTATTAAGGACAAAATGCTACTAACGACCAACGTAAAACTTTGTTTCCATACTATGAAGATTCCACCATATGTCCTTTTCACAAAATATCGGTTCGACCAAATGTCATATGCTTTCTGTTGCAACTAAACATTTTCGACCAAATGTCATTCGACCAAATGTCATTCGACCAAATGTCGTTCGACCAAATGTCATTCGACCAAATGTCTTTTGACCAAAAGTCATATATTCATTTTTTAGGGCAACTGAATGCTTTTCGACCAAATGTCCATTCGACGAAATGTCCATTCGATCAAATGTACTTTCGACCAAATGTCATTCGACCAAACGTCATTCGACTAAATGTCATTCGACCAAATGTCATAGATTCGAAGAGTTTATGTACTTCAGCAACAAATTTTCGAATATTTACCCTTGAGTGGTCATGTCAAGGAGGTCGAATGTTTGCCAACTGTCCATTCGACCAAATGTCCTTTCGACCAAATGTCATTCGACCAAACGTCATTCAACCAAATGTCATTCGACGAAATGTCCTAAAGCCATATTAAAATTTCTTCAAGAAAATTAAAAAAGTCATTCTACAAGTGTTCCTGAATTCTTCAGAAGGATTCTGGAATCCTTTCAAAAGTGTTTCAAAATCCATCCTGAAGCGTTCTGGAATCCTTACAGAAGTAGTTTGCAATCTTTCCAGAAGTAGTCTGGAATCCTTGCAGAAGAAGTTTGGAATCTTGCAGCAGTTGTCTGGAATACCTCCAGAAGTATTCTAGAATCCTTTCAGAAGTGTGTTCTGGAATCCTTCTAGAAGTGGTTTGGAGTCCTCCCTGAAGTGTTCTGGAATACTTCCAGATATATTCTGGAATTCTTCCAGAAATGTTCTGCAATCCTTCTAGAAGTATGCTGGAATTATTTTAGAAGTATTCCGAAATCCTTGCAGAAGTAGCCAGGAATACCTCCAGAAGTATTCTGGAATCTTTTCCGAAGTATTCTGGAATACCTCAAGAAGTATCCTTTTATAACTATTTTGGAACCCTTCCAGAAGTATCCAGGAATTCTTCCTGAATTATTCTGGAATCCTTCCAAAAGTATTTTAAAACCCTTTCAGAAGTATTCTTTGTTGAAGAGCTAGTCCGCTAAGACCACGCAAATCCTAGCGAGGCTAGCCCGTCCACATCCGATTGCAAATCATAAATAAATACAATACAGTAGATGTTTCCTTCAACTGGGCAGCTACTGACTTATACCTCAATCAGCATCTGCAACTCTCTTTATTCAAACCAGGTATATATTTACAATTCAACATCACTTATCCAAATATCATACCTCTCGACAAATCTTCCACACTTTTACCTACGACGACGAATGCTTCTCAATCGACGATTCTTCTACCTGAGGTGCGATACTACCTCTATTCCAACATTCTTGAATTCTTCCATAAGTATTCTGGAATCCTTTCAGAAATATCCTGGAGTCCTGAAAGAAGGATTCAGGAATTCTTCCAGAAGTAATTTGGAATCCTCCCAGAAGTATTTTGAAGTCCTTCCAAAAGTGTTTAGAATCCTTTCAAAAGTGTTCTGGAATACTTCCAAAAGTGTTCTGGAATCCTTCCATAAGTATTCTAGAATCCTTCCAGAAGTATCCTGGAGTCCTAATAGAAGGATTCTGGAACCCTTCGAGAAGTATTCTTGAATCGTTCCAAAAGTATTCTGGAATCCTTCCAAAAGAATTGTAGAGTCCTTCCAGAAGTGTTTTGAAATCCTTCCAGAAGTATACTGGAACCCTTGCAAAAGTATTTTGGAATCCTTCCAAAGTATTCTGGAATCTTTCTAGAAGTATTCTAGAATCCTTTCTGAAGAATTCTGGAATCCTTCCAGAAGTATTCTAAAATCCTTCAGAAGTTTTCTGGTATCCTTCTATCAATATTCTGGAATCTTTACATAAGTAGGCTGGAATCGTTTCAGAAGTAGTCAGGAATCCTTCCAGAAGTTGTCTGTTATCCTTCCAAAAGTGTTCTGGAAGTAGTATGTAATCCTTTTAGAAGTAGTCAAGAATCTTTTCAGAAGTAGTCTAGAACTTTCCCAGAAGTACCCTGAAACCCTTTCAGAAATATTCTGGAATTCTTCCAGAAGTTTTTCATTGAATCCTTCTAAAAACATTCTCGAATACTTCCAAAAATATTCTGGAATATATCCATAAGTATAATCTGGAATGCTCCCAGCAACATTCTAAAATTCTTTCAGCAATATTCTAGAATCCTTCCAGAAGTAATTTGGATTCCTTCCATAAGAATTCTGAAATCCTTCCAAAAATGTTCTGGAATCTTTCTTGAAGTGTTCTGAAATCTCCCAGAAGAATTTTGGAATGCTTCCAAAAGAATTCTGGTAACCTTTCATAAGTATTCTGGAATCCTTCCAAAAATTTCCCAGAATTATTTCGACAATTGTCGAATTATTCAGAATATTTCTTTTTGTGATGCACAAAAGCCATTCTTTCGATTTAATTCAAAGGACAGATAGCTGTCACTGCTAAGCATTACCTTCACCGCAGCGCACCACATCCAATCTCCATCGATGCACTTCCAATCGACCAACTTACTCTAAGTTAGTCAATTTCGATTAAATCAACACCGCTGACTTATGATGGCCCAGGGGAACGACAGTCAGTTCCTATCTTGATTCTCCCCGTATCAAATGCGTCTTCGCAGCGGTCCGGGTCATCTTCGGCGGAGATCCTCATTTTTTATTCCATGCATGTTGCAAGCGGCAAGTGAGTCAGCGCCACTTGCGGTAGAAATTGACTGTGCAGAACCCTTGCCTTGGTACTGAAGGGAATTGTCAATCATCTCCAGAGGGAGCTGGGAACTGCGGTGACGGATTTGCTAAAGCTCAGCTTTAATAAGCATCATCATCTCCGTCTCCGACGTGGTTCAAAGTGGGCCGCACTCCAAAGTAAGCAAATGTACACAGTAGGGTGCGGTTGATTTACCGTAAGTTCTTCAAAGAAAACTCTCAGTTTATTATAACAATATAAAGACTATATGATATGACCCAATCGTCTTAAAGGTGAATTTTCACGTTATAAAATACAATGTTTAATAAAGCTTACACATTTTTTTCTGGTCCACAATAAATTTTGTAGCTTTTTGCATCATTATCTTCATTAAGTTGGTGTAGTTTTGTGTGATTTTATGAAGAGCACAAGAATTTTTGCGTTTTAGAACTTTCGACAAACAAGCCGCACCCTAATGCACAGTAGTTGAATGGCGCATAGAGCATCAGTAATCTATCCATATCCATCTATCTCAATAAATCCGTTCCGTCTTGGCGATTTTCCTACTTTGGATTGGTCTCTATCGACGGACGGTGGACCAAAGATTTTCTTGAGGAGATTGAAGAGGATTGAAGGAGGGTCAGCGAAGAAGAAACTTGTTGGACGCGTGCTTACATACGGAAGCAGCCCGAAAGAGCGACCACTGATGAAGCGAACGACGACGGATCGATGGATTGGATAGAGCAGAAATAAATTAAATTTTCAATTGCAAAAGTTCCCCCAGCTCTCGGCCAGAGATTTTTTTGTTTGCTTTAGGTTATCATGTATGAGTCCATCTCTGTAGCTGGGCGGTATGCACACAAAGTAAAAAGTGTAAATTTTGCTGCAGTTTTATGGTGGAATTTGAATTGAATGTTAGAAATTGAAGAATTGAAACAAATTGAATGTTAGAAGGTAAGAAATTGGAGCTGGAAACAAACTTTTTTGATCGTATTATAAAACAAAGGAATAAGAAAGATAAAAATAATATGTAAGAAATAATAGATACAACAGAAAGATGGAAATGAAAAATAATTACAAAGAAAAACAATAAATCTATAGAAAAAAACAAACTACGAATAGCACAAAGCGATCAAGAAAACCAAAATAGGTGAAGAAAACAGAAAAAAAAACATGATATTGAGATAAGATAACTAGTAGAGAATCTGCAAAGAAGTAAGAAGAACACAAAAAGAAATAACATTATATTGTTATTGAAATGACTAGTGTGTTCCACCCACATTCTATTTGAGTGCATTTAGTATGTTAGAAGTTGTGTTGTCGTGGTTAGTTGCTCTTCGTCAGTTTCGAAGCCGATAACTTATCCATTTCAAAATGAGCAAAAGAAATCCTCAACACATAGACCATACCAATCTTTTCTGGCTCCTTTGGAAGCCCCAACGAAGGAAATTGGAAAGTGAAGCATCATCGGATTTTTCCAAATAACGTCTGAACAATTTACCGGGATGCGATTGGCAAAAAGATTATTTACTCCAACGTTTGGAAGGAGCCAAAACTACCACTGCAAAAGAACCGAGGCTGGTTTTCCGTCCCGTCAAGTCAATCAATCATAAACGGAGAGGCTCTGATTGCGAAGGTAAACCAGCGAAGCAGGAAAATAAGAGGAACTAAAATGCTTGCCAAGGTAAATTTATGAAAAGCGGACTGGCAAATCTTTCGGACAGTTTTCTGCTCTGTCACCAAATTCTTGCTCGATGCTTCGGATCAATGAAGCATGCGACATGCATAAGGCTGAGCCTTCGTTCCTTTTTGATATGGTCGGCGTCAGGTCAGAGGAGAACAAGTACGAAACTTGGCATTTGCCGTAGCAGTTCAGAATTTACATTTAATATATCACGAATTTATTGTGGCAATAAAAAAATGCAAAGATTTTTGTAAAAAAATATTAACAAATTTGATTCGTCATTTGTTCTAATGTTTCGGCTTTGAAAGCTTCGAAATCATTTTAAAAATTATATTTTGAATCTTTTGTAGAGATTTCTTCCTGGCATTACAACAGCAGTCTTGGAAGCATGAGAAGAAATTTTCAATTTTTGCAATTATGAAGAAAAAATATCCAAATTTTTTTGCAATCGACTACAGATGACACGTAGGCTTCGTCCTTTGGCGGAGAGGCCTGTGTCATCAGCAAACAAAGATTTTTGACATCCCTGAGGTAACTCAAGTAGGTCAGATGTGAAAATATTGTATAATATTGGTCCCAAAAATACTACCTTGAAGAACACCAGCTCTTACAGAAAGTCTTCCAGACTTGGAGTTCTGGTAATTAACCTGAAGCGTACGACTTGACAGCTAACTTTGTATTATTTTAACAATGCATGTTATATTCAAGTTTTTTAGTTTTTCAATCCAGCCTTCATGCCAAACACTATCGAATGCTTTTCCTATGTCTAGAAGATTCAAAAATCGAAAGAATGTCACTTGGTCCACTTCGACTTTATGCCGACCATCAGAGGATCGATTGAGGCAGGATAAGCATATAGTGGTATCGAAAGGGTGCCAAAGGAAGGAGGCTGGGAAGGAACTATCAGTTTCTGTCAGCCACCGCGTGCGATGTCGTGCTGTCAACGGTTATTTATATCCACTTCTTTTGCCAAAGTCTTTTGCCGTGTGCCGATAGCGTTCGGATGTCCTTTCGACTGAAGGAACGACGATACGAATGGTATCGATTCTCCTAGGCTGAAGCTTACAGTATAGTGAATTCCTAGGCAAGCGGATAAAATCACTATCTCTGCAATTTTTTGAATGCATGTGGTTTCGCAGTGATGAATTAACTTATCAAGATGAAATTGAGAATAAAGTCTTAGATTTGATTATAAGCAATAGATCGATTATTTCATGTTATTTTTTATCTTATTTATTTGAGTTACAGGCTTAGCCATTACTTACAAACCCAGAGAGATTGTTCTAGAAAATTCGAAAAAAATACCAAGTTGTTTTGTCACATTGGCAATTGTAGCCGCATAACAGTCACATTGAGATTATACATGAGCCTCATAATGCAGTGGCAACGAAGTTTTTATCAGAATTTTTTTCTGACTATTCACCCAATAAGCGATATGAGTTGTACGAAATTTCAGCCTCAAATAAGCACTTTTGAATTCTTAGTGATTTTTTGAAATATCAGTTCCCTCCCATACAGCAATAAGATGCAAATTTGGTATCCCATTTACTCAATGCCTACTTTTGTCGAATGTTACAAATATGCAGTTATGGGCAGTGTAATTATGTTGAAAAAATCGATTTAAACTGAATATAATGGTAAAGTTTACAATCAAATTATATCTTAATTGAAAGTTTAAGTCCTATTTTGCATGATTGGTGGATTGAACCACAAAAAAGTTTGATAAATCATACATTAAATTTCATGTAAACATTAATAAAACCTGTGTTTTATGCAACTTTGGCGACCTGTAGCTAAAAATTGTGACGTGCTGGAACATTTCTGAGAACGGCATCAAATTCAGCGACCCAAAAGCTACTAGAGACACATAATTTGAACCTTGAGACACGCAAAAATGTCATTTTTGTTACGCTGTGTAATCCATTCCGCCTGGTTATTAAATTTACTCATTACGCGTGGTAAAGATGGATAAATAATGTGTTAAATTATGAAAAAATCCACGTGCTTGGCTGGTATTCGAACCCAGGACTCTTGGATGCTAGACGAGCGCTTTACCAACTAAGCTACCAAGCCACTTGGTAACAAGTTTCGAATTCAAATCCCCACATCTTTTGTGGAAGCGATGTGGGTATGATAGGTAAACAGTTTCAACACAAAATAAATCGCACTCGCTCTGCGCGCGTTTGTAGTATACATAAGATGGATGAGTGTGGTTTATAAAAAGCGTCTGCATGATCTCTGGGGATTTGAATTCGAAACATGTAACCAAATGAGTCATTGGGTCACCAAGTGGCTCAGTAGCTAAGTTGGTAAAGCGCTCGTCTAGCCTTCAAGAGTCCTGGATTCGAATCCCAGCCGAGCTCGTGGATTTTTTTTTTTCATAATTTCACCCATAACTTATTTATCTTTATCACGCGTAATGAATTAACTAATTTTTATAATAAGTCGCTCTGCAAAATGCGGAAATGTGCTCCGTGGTTGTACCCCGTTTGGCATAAAGTCGTTTGGCATAAGGTTGTTTGGCATAAAGCCGTTTGGCATAAAGTCGTTTGGTATAATTGTCGTTTGGCATAATGTCCGTTTGGCATAATGATTGACTTAGAATAAATATCGGAAAGCTTCTACCGAGATCAACACCACGGAGCCCAAAGCAAAAATTTTTGGTAGGTTCTCAACAAGCATTGTGTTCGTTCAGATATTTTCCAAGTTATGAATGTCAACATTTGTTGTGAAATTGGAGTGCATTACTAATTAAAACTCGTGACGGGTCTGGTAGAAGATCTTTTGAGAATAATAATTTTCTCTACATCCCAGAAAATAGAGTATCGTTGAGCTTGTTGCGATATACATGTTTTAAAATATTAAATTGGCAAAGAAATTTCGCAGTTAATAATAAAGGGAACGCTCATATAATGTTTCGCTGCAGATCAAATTCTGCTCCAGTTTAGACGTAACATTTTATGAAAACTACTTGATAAAAGAAGGGAAAATTTATTTACAAAATACTCAAAGCTCTTATCCAAAGATGTATTACTGCAGCATAATGCAAAAATAGCCTATATACGAGAACAGATTATTTTTCGTTTGAAATGTGTAAGGCTTCAACGCAAAAAAAAATCTTTTCACGGCATAACTCAAGTGAACAACACAGTTTTAAAAGAAAATATTTGTAGCATAACTTTTCAATGATTCAACATAAATTTTAATGGTGGAAGTGTACATCAAAAATACCGTATATTATCGAAAGAAGGGAAAATTTGTGATTGAGATAATATTTTTCCAGCATATCTCGAAAGGAGACCATGCCCTTGCAAAAAACAAAAAAAAAAATTGAATATTGGCAGATTTAAAAGTAATTATCATTATAGCAGCACGTCTTGCAAGAATTGATAAAAGAACAAAATATAAAAATGGTTGACGTTTAGCTTCACTAAATAATACAAGTTCAAACAGTAAAAATTGAAAGAACAGCCTATTTTTAAAAGAAGGCAAAATTAATGAATAATAGAAGATTTTACGCCAAAAATTATTGCGGCATAATAAAACGAAAAGACATTAACAATTGCGTTCAGAATCATCAAGTGGTTGTAAAGTACTGACCCGATTTTGTCAGCCCCCGATTTTGTCAGCCCCCGATTTTGTCTGCCCCCGATTTTGTCAGCTTTTTGAACCGATTTTGTCAGCCTATTTTAAATTTGTCAAAAAATTGTTATCGTCATGTTATACCACGTTTATACTAAAATTGATGATGATGTTTGATGTCATGCACGCATGGGCGTAGCAAGAGAGGGCAATGGCAATGCCTTTTATTAGCGTTAGCGTTAGCGTAGTTACGGTATACTTCGTAGATTGGATACTAGCAACATTCATGTTTCTTTTTAATAATCTCATCCTGACTACTTTCAGGAACAAGGCAGGGGAGTAAACCTTGTTCAAATCATAAACAAGAAAACTAAAAGCATGAATATCGCTATTCCCGGCCACGCCCATCTTTACCGTAACTTGGGATAGGGGAAGGAAATGTTGATGCAGCACTTACTTAATGAGAGGCCACCGACTCAGCGACACCCTCATAAGTGCTACGGAGTTGGAGGTTGGGGAAGGTATATTGTCAGGATTCGCCTAGAAAGCTGGCGATAGACCATGAATATTTGTTGTTTAAGCGTTTTCAAATTAATCTTTTGAATGCCGGCAATCAAAAGAGAAAACAATAGCTTATTTATAGTATAAATAGTATTTCGCGAAATGCTTGTCGATTGTGCAGTAATATTTTTGCTCAATAACCAGTTAAAAGCAAAACCGATCCCTCCAGGCAATGGCAATGCCTTTTATTAAGTGTTAAAAGTCAATATTACCAATATAAGAGAGGGGGAGCCCCTGATAAAAAAAAAACTAGCTACGCCCATGTCCATCGGCCTCTTAAAAGTCCATGCAACCATGGAACACGTCAAAATTTGAAAAACAGGAACAAAATAAAATGACCCGATTTTGTCAGGTTCAGCCTAAAATTCATCGAGGGGCTGACAAAATCGGGTCCTTACTGTACTACTTTTCTCTAAATGTCGGTTTCCTCGAATGACCCTCTTCCTCGAATGACTGGTTTTCCAGAATAATTTAAATAGGTGCTATAATAGTCTTCAGTGGCTAGATAGTGAACGAGAAAGAACGATAAGTTATCAAAAGAAAGAAGCAGTCTGTCATTCACGGGTATACACATGTTGGCAAAAATGCTGAGGACGGTAATACTTGCAAGAACCGCTAATTAGATAAAGAAGGGTGCATATTAGATGGCCAGTTTGTTCACCACCCTGAAATGTATAAAGTAATGACAATTATGAGTGCTTAATATTTGAGTCGATCAATGTTATCGAATGCCGCCCTTTTGTCAAATGAAAACAATAAAATATTTAGAAAATATAGCTTCAAGGAACAGCCTATGTATAAAAGAAGGTGAAATTTATGGAAATTTTAAATCAACAGTTTTTATACCTACAATTATATTTACAACATATTAAACATACAACATATTACAACATATTAGGGAAAACAAAAAAACATGAAACGAAGGATAAATTTGTGCTAAACATATCAAAATCTTCAGTGCAAAAATGTATGCCAATTGCAAACCTCAAAAAAGGAATAATGTTTGAAAAAAAAGGGTAATTTCTGGATAAATAATAAAATACTATTGGAGGTAACTTTCCTAATATGCTTTAGTCTATTCAAGAGCATATGATAGTTGAATAGAGTTTCATTTTGTATCAATTGACTCCAAGACAAGCCTGATATCATCAGAAAGATTCAATAGAAACGTAAAAACGAATGTCATCTTAAGAAATGCCTGGTTTCAGACTCATTATGCCAAACGACTTTATGCCAAACGGCTTTATCCCAAACGACTTTATGCCAAATGACCTACCACCCATTTTCGTAGATTTTGGAGAAAGCCTCAATCACTCCTATCTTCAAAGCTGTTTCTCCTCATGCTATCGAAAACAACCATGGCAAATATGAGCTCAGTAACTCTCAAAAAACTTTACTGTAGAAG
The DNA here is from genome assembly GCF_002204515.2 of Aedes aegypti. NCBI lineage: Eukaryota > Metazoa > Arthropoda > Insecta > Diptera > Culicidae > Aedes > Aedes aegypti. The sequence goes on from NC_035107.1 coordinate 87,646,369, forward strand.
TGAATCAAAAGTGCCAAGAATAGGATCTGGCTTTGATTTCTCCAAAGCTTTTGACGAAGTACCTCACGAACTTGCAGTGTTGCGTCAACATGAGGCTTTCGTCAACATCAATGGCACACACTCTCGCGTTTCCTATATTGCTTCTGGTGTCCCTCAGGAAAGCGCTCTAGGGCCACTAATTTTCATATTGTTTATAAATGACATGTGCTTTCGACTGAAATCGGGAAAATTGTTCTTCGTTGAAGATTTAAAAATATACAGAACTACAGCATCTCATCTGGACTGCTGTGCGCTACATGCAGATATAAAAGAACTCGAATTGTGGTGCGTGGAAAACGGTATGGAGTTGAACATCAAAAAGTGTAAGTCCCTCGTATTATCTTGTCGAATTTGGATATTCGATTGGATCGGAACCATTGGAACGCGTTGAGTCAATCCGCGACTTAGAGATTATTCTAGACAATAAACTGTGGTTCAATGAATACGTCAATGCTATCACTGCGAAGGCGTTTGCAGCCTTAGGATTTATTCGACGCTCTCAAGGCATTATATTGCTCGCTTGTTCATAGTATTTTGAAGTATGCTGTATGTGTGTGGTCTCCACAATACACTATATAGATTATCCGGATTGAAAAGATCCTGGACCGACCGGGAATCGAACCCAGAAACCTTCAGCATGGATTTGCTTTGTAGCCACGAACTCTAACCACTCGGCTAAGGAAAGCCCCGTCATGCCTTAGAAGTGTTAAATAATAAAAATAATACTATGCACTACAATATTCCATACACATTTGAAGATTTTAAACTATGAAAAATTTCATCCTTAGTTGTTGATATTTTTCCACGTATCAAACGGAACCCGCCTGCCCTCTTCCACTAGTTCGACTAATGCCCATCCCGTGTCGTTTATTACATTAGGCTGTAAATTTGTCCATAAATAACACTCTCCAGGGACATTTTCACAGGTTTTTCATCCGTCCCCTTTTAGCAGGGAGAAAAACAAAAGAGCAACGTAAATTTTATATGCGGACACACATTACTCCGTCAGTCTGTCGGTAATCTCAGCCCAGCGCGCAATTTTCTCCGGTGGCTTCCGCTTTTACGATGCCTCCCTGAACTGTTCGCATTACAAACGCTTCCCCGTATATGGGGACGGATTTTCTTGAAATAACCATCTATACGTTTGCACTTACCCCAGGCGCTAGACGAAACGCAAAAATTAATGACGACATCATGCCTCAGCAGATAGGAACACCTTCTCGAGTCCAATAGTTCCTGGCAAAGCAATCTTTAGCATTTTCCACGGACGAAGGAGATCAACTTCGCTCCCTTCTGTTTTTCTTCCGGAATCTACTTCATAGAGACGTACAACAACGGCAGCAGAGAATCCGAAGGGGACTTGCCGTTTACGTACCGACGGAAATGGTAACACAATGTACGGCAATTATCGGTAACATCCAATGTACGACAGGTCCCACGGGGTCCATCAAAGATGATAAATAGCGGAGGTTGGAGTGGTGGGTTTCGTACCTTCTACGGAATGCTCTTCCGCATTGTCGTTTACAAAAGTAGCTACGGATGGTGGTTGTGGCAGCTCCTGTTCCTGCTGCGGCTGCTGATGCAATTGGGTACGGTTTCGGCAGGAAAGTTGTTATCGCATTAGCAGCCAGAATGTGCTGAAATGCTATTGGGGTTGAAGATTAGGTTCATTATAAGCTGGAATAAGGTACAACGTTTTTCGAACTACTTCAAAAGGAAATTGAGAGAAATTTCAGTTGGGCATTAAAAGGAATCTCTATCCGAGATTCGAAGGAATTCCTGTCCGGGATTCGGAGGAATTCCTGTCCGGGATTCGAAGGAATCCCTGTCCGAGATTCGAAGGAATCCCTGTCCGGGATTCGAAGGAATCCCTGTCCGGGATTCGAAGGAATCCCTGTCCGGGATTCGAAGGAATCCCTGACCGGAATTCGAAGGAATCCCTGTCCGGGATTCGAAGGAATCCCTGTCCGGGATTCGAAGGAATCCCTGTCCGGGATTCGAAGGAATCCCTGTCCGGGATTCGAAGGAATCCCTGTCCGGGATTCGAAGGAATCCCTGTCCGGGATTCGAAGGAATCCCTGTCCGGGATTCGAAGGAATCCCTGTCCGGGATTCGAAGGAATCCCTGTCCGGGATTCGAAGGAATCCCTGTCCGGGATTCGAAAGAATCCCTGTCCGGGATTCGAAGGAATCCCTGTCCGGGATTCGAAGGAATCCCTGTCCGGGATTCGAAGGAATCCCTGTCCGGGATTCGAAGGAATCCCTGTCCGGGATTCGAAGGAATCCCTGTCCGGGATTCGAAGGAATCCCTGTCCGGGATTCGAAGGAATCCCTGTCCGGGATTCGAAGGAATCCCTGTCCGGGATTCGAAGGAATCCCTGTCCGGGATTCGAAGGAATCCCTGTCCGGAATTCGAAGGAATCCCTGTCCGGGATTCGAAGGAATCCCTGTCCGGGATTCGAAGGAATCCCTGTCCGGGATTTGAAGGAATCCCTGTCCGGGATTCGAAGGAATCCCTGTCCGGGATTCGAAGGAATCCCTGTCCGGGATTCGAAGGAATCCCTGTCCGGGATTCGAAGGAATCCCTGTCCGGGATTCGAAGGAATCCCTGTCCGGGATTCGAAGGAATCCCTGTCCGGGATTCGAAGGAATCCCTGTCCGGGATTCGAAGGAATCCCTGTCCGGGATTCGAAGGAATCCCTGTCCGGGATTCGAAGGAATCCCTCTCCAAGATTCGTTGGAATATTATTTAAATAATAACTTGCTGTTAATATTTTACCCTTTGGAATAAAGCCATGCAGAAATCCGCTTGAAAAAAGATCTCTTGTATGTGATGGCGGTATTCCATACTGTTCATAGTTACAATACCGAATCCCACCATTTCGATACAATTGACCTAGTTATGTTAATGCATTCCAGAAATTCGCTTGTTAGCATGTTTACAAATGCAACTCCGTATTTGGCTCAATCCAGTGCACAAAAATGCCATCCCCGAAATTACCAATTCCGAGTGCCTTCCGGTCAGTCAGAAGAAATATGCACTATCGAAATTGGCCAAAATTTGAATCAGGAAATTCACACGCATAATGGCAGCAGCCGAATTTTAATTTCGTCAAGCAGCATTCGGATTCGGCGGACACTGAACACAATCACTGGGCCATCGACATGATTGCGCTGCAGAACCGAAGCTGTTGCAGAGCAGATTTAGTCCAGGACCCAATGGTGGGACGACGACGACGTGGACGGATGGCCACCGGCGGTTTCAATTGATCGGATTTTCCATTCGCGGATGGGACAGGACGATTGTATGGATGGCTAGCTGGTCGATTCGTTGGTTGGCTGCAGTTGCTCCGATGGACACGTATTCCTATGTATCCTCCGATATTTGCATGGGTTTTGCAGCGGATCATTCATGCGTTACGCGAGTCTATTCATGCATTTAAATATTGGTCTCGGGGATGTTCGGTCCGAACAGGATGCGTCGAAATGAAAATAGTTTATATTTGGCTTGGACCATAAAGTGTTCTAAAGTTTAGTAATATGAAAATAAGTTAGTTGAGTCTTGGCGTTGAACATACCATTGATTTCAAATAGTTTAATGGTTGAAAGATCAAATGTGATTGACAGTAATTGTCAAATTTTGGCAATAAGTTCAAAAATTGCATGGTTTTAAAACCCATGAAATTCAGAGGCAACCAAACGGAGAAGATGGGCGAGGCCAGCAATGGAATTTGATCAGAACTATATAACAAGATTATAACAACTTTCTATCAGTAGCGGTTAAAACTAGCATAATTTGATTTAATTTTGTGATTAGGATGGCTTTGTACTCAACTTGTTATATATTTAGTAACACATTTATATCAACATTTGTTATATTTTTGAAATCACATTTATAAGTTGGTTTCAAAAAACATCTGATGTTATGAACAATATCATAATTTGCAATAATTTTGTTATTTTTTAACACCCTCGCAACTAATTCTGTGCAAGCATGGGAAAATTCACTCACTCACCCAAACGCTACCGATAAAATATCTGCAAAGTATCTGCCGCCACCGAATGTTCAGTGACTGCCGAACACTCCTACACAGTTCAAACGAAACGTGTAAATTTCTGAGACATATAATGCACATAATTGGAGCGTGGAATATCATGGATATTTACACGATATATCATGGATATTTACAATTATATTTCATGTAATCCAGCAGGATTCTGTGTGATTACATGACATATAACACATTTTTACATGATTTCAGACTTAAATTTACATGACGTCATGTTTACATCGCCTAAATGAAGTTTACATGACGTGTAATCTTCATTATTTTTAACAGTGAAGGGTGAGCGCAATCCCGAAGAATCGCAAACGATTGAGATAAACCAAAAACGAAAAGATATACGGAGCGGAGAGAGCACCTATCCGCTCTTTAATGGAAGACACGAAAGAACGCGATCGCCATTCAATCACTGAATGCTTCCTGCGAAATGTACAGATTTTGCGTTAACTGAATCATTTCGCCTTGTGTGTTCCCAGTCAGTGAACGCTCTTCAGCTCTCAAACACGAATGCCACTCGTGCGGAATCGGAATGTAAAGAATCATTCGCTGCAGCAATCGGATGCCTTCGGCACAAGGAGTCGGTACTGGGGATTTTTTTTTAAATTTTCGTACGGGTTTGGGCCGAAAGGTCTCAGATTTTTATGAAACTTTTTCCACAGGCAGGGCTCATCAATATATGAATAAAATAAAATGAGATAAATTCAGGGTAGCCTATTTTCCCGGAAAACTCAGTTGAAATTTTTTTGTTTTCCCCTGACACTACTTACTTTGAAATATCATAACTCAAGAACGAAGCATCATAGAAACAACGTTTTTTTTTCATGAAAATGAAAGCAAATTTTCTCAGGAATAAAAAAAAATATGAACTGGAAAAAGTTTGCCACAAAATATTCCACCGTTGAGAAAATTCGTAAAGAAAAGTCGGAAAAACTATGCTTCAACACGTGGAAAATTTTCAAAAAAATATTTTTGAGAAGATAATTTCATAAACTTTAATCGCTGAAATTTTTGAAATGTACTTTTTTTCGTTTTTGAGTTATGGCCAATTTTGTGGAAAATGACCATATAAGCCTTTTCTTTGAAAACCCATATTTCAATCGAAGCATCGGAAAAACAAAGATTTTTTATCAAAGCAATTGCAAATTTTCTAAAACATCTGAAAAAAAGATGGTTTTAATGAAGAAGTCGGAATGGATGATATTTTTCATGAAAAATTACAACGCTAAGAAAAACTGAAAAAAAAACTGTTTCTGCCTCAATTTTCCATTACACTAAAAAGGGATTCTTTCTTTTCTTTGGAACAAATAAGATTATTATTATTTTTTTTAATTTTATTTATTCAATTATTCAGTATATAACTTACATTTTCATCTTAATACTATCTATTTTTTCAACCAGGAAGATTGTCTTTGGTTGCTAACACCAGAAGGTTTTTGTTTCTTTGTATTATTAAGAACAAAGCATGCTGTATTTTCTTGGTTTTCATGTGCATCTGAGAATACACTACCAAAAATGCTTCGTTCGTCTTTTGGTATAAATGAATGATATTTTTATGTTCCAGGAATTGGAACAAGGTTAGAAAATCTTTCCTGAATAAATTTTACAGCCTCTGAATAATCATTTTCCGTTGCATAGATAAATTCCCAATCTTTTTTAAATTGGTCTTTCACCTTTTGTGACACAGCCCAGTCGAAAAATTGTTTGCCGTGTTAATTTCTGCTGACTTTCTAATACTAGCGTCTCTAGCTATTCGCTTAATGTCAAATTTCAAAAATGTATGAAACCATGAAAATGATTTTAAAATTAAAGCAGAATGGCACTTTTTCCCAACCTCACATGGAAAAGGTCCTTGTGATGGTATCGGTGGTAACATTAAGCGAACGGCTAGAGATGCTAGCATTCGAAAGTCAGCATGAATAATTGAATAAATAAAATTAAAAAAAATAATAATGATCTTATTTGTTCCATAGAAAAAAAAGGATTCCTTTTCAGTGTAATGAAAAATTGAGGCAGAAACAGTTTTTTTCAGTTTTTCTTAGCCGTGTAATTTTTCATGAAAAATATCATCCATTCCGACTTATACTTTATTAAAACCAATCCCATATCTTTTTTTCAGATGTTTTAGAAAATTTGCAATTGCTTTGATAAAAAATCTTTGTTTTTCCGATGCTTCGATTGAAATATGGGTTTTCAAAGAAAAGGCTTATATGGTCATTTTCCACAAAATTGGCCATAACTCAAAAACGAAAAAAAGTACATTTCAAAAATTTCAGCGATTAAAGCTTATGAAATTACCATCTCAAAAATATTTTTTTGAAAATTTTCCACGAGTTGGAGCATAGTTTTTCCGGCTTTTCTTTACGAATTTTCTCAACGGTGGAAAATTTTGTTGAAAACTTTTTCCAGTTAATATTTTTTTTATTTCTGAGAAAATTTGCTTTCATTTTCATAAAAAAAAACTTTGTTTCTATGATGCTTCTTTCTTGAGTTATGATTTTTCAAAGTAAGTAGTGTCAGGGAAAAACAAAAAATTTCCATTTGAGTTTTCCGGGAAAACAGGCGACCCTGAATTTTTTTATTCATATATTGATGAGCCTTGCCTGCGGAAAAAGTTTCCTGAAAATCTGAGACCTTTTGGCCCAAACCCGTACGGAATTAACCCTTCCATTACCAACCCCCCCTAAACGAGTGTTAGAAAAAACACGTTTTGGGCTGTAACTTTTTTGTTTTTTGATATTTTTAAACCAAATTTTGACACAAGAAGCGCATATCCTTCTAGGATTGGTCGCCTGGTTCCGGAGTTATTCCGGAATCAAAATGGGTGTTTCGAAATGGCCACTTTCGAAAAAGTGAATTTGCAATATGAAATCAGCTGATTTTTTACAATGATTAGCTCTATAACAATGAGGACGGATGTCTACAAGGCCATCATGGTCATTGCATGCCGCGGATCACAATTTCCGGATGTTCCGGGGAACCGGTTCCGGGGCCATTTTTGGAAGCAAGTAAATACTATCATGCGACACATCAAACTTCATGATTTTTCAAATAATTGCATTCTATGACTGAGCTGCACAGTTCAGAACCCATTTGGCCACTTTGGAACCGGTATCCGGGTTCCGAGGAACCGGTTCCGGGGTCAATTATTAAAAATCAGTGAATACTGTCATGCGACACATCAAACTTTATGATTTTTCAAATGATTGCATTCTATGACTGAGCTGCACAGTTCAGAACCCATTTGGCCACTTTGGAACCAGTATCCGGGTTCCGAGGAACCGGTTCCGGAGTCAATTATTAAAAATCAGTGAACACTGTCATGCGACACATCAAACTTTATGATTTTTCAAATGATTACATTCTATGACTGAGTTGCATAGCTCAGAACCCATTCGGCCTTTTTGGAACCGGTATCCGGGTTTCTGAGGAACTGGTTGGGAGTCAATTATTTAAAATCACATTGTCATGCGACACCTCAAACTTCGTGATATTGAAAGTCATTACATTTTATGGGTGAGTTGCAAAGCCTGGGACCTATTTGGCCATTTTGGAACCGATTTCCAGGATTCCGAGAATCCGGTTCGTGGTCAATCTTCAAAGGTGACTAAATACTATAATGCGACACATCAAACTTCATGATTTTTCAAATAGTGCAGAACTCATATGGTCATTTTGGAACCGTTATCTGGGTTTCTGGGGAATCGTTTGCGGGATCAAAAGATGAGTTTATTCTGTCATACGATACATCAAACATTAAAATTTGTAAAGATAGTATATTTCACAAATAAGTTGCAATGTCTGGGACCTATGTGGCCACTTTGGAACCGATATCCTGGTTTCCGAGGAACCGTCTCGAAGGTGATCTTGAGAATTTAAAACGCAGGATCCATAAGAAAGTTTCTGGTTCAAGCATCATATAGCTGCTTTTTTTTAACACCAACGCGGTAAAGCTTCCAGTGCACGATTTGCCCTTTGAAGGAAGCACCACACTATACAACAGACTAGCATGCAACGCCCAGTATCACAGTTGAAATACATTTCTGACGGAAAGTTTTCCGGACTAAAGCAGGAATCAAAGGGGTCAGCTAAACGGTGTGGACCCCTTAACTCGATGCGGATAAATGCTTGCTAACACTAACCGCACGGCCACGAAGCCCACAAATTGTTTCACTTAATTATTACGAAAGATACTGCATACTGTAGCAATACTGCAAAATTTTAAACTCGTAAAATATGCTATTCAACAGTTTTTAGTCGAAAACATGTAACACCCTCAATTGAATTAATTTTAGGAAATTAATTAGGAGAGTTCAGCTGATCATGATATTGTTCGGAATAACTACAGCCGACTCCCCACATCTCGATGTTCTACATCTCGATATCTCTCCCTATGTCGATTATTTCTTCGGTCCCTTCATTTTGCAAACATTTTCACTCTGCTTTTCTCGATATCCTCTTTATCTCGATATCTACCTATCTTGATGTGAATTTAATTCCAGATTTTCTGTCCATATGCCGATATGCCCTTTATCAAAGGTTACTAGACTGGGTTCAGTGATACAAAACAAATTTCAAATACGAAACGACGTCTGTTTGTTTGTTATTTTCCTGGTAACGGAGTGATTTTCAATCTAGTGTTCATTTACACAAATGTTCTTTGTGCTTCACACGAGCATTTTCTCTAATTGTAAAACACATCAATCGATGGTGTAAAACCAGTCGCTATCGGCAATCCGAATTCAAATGTAAAACACATTACAGCTCGGACTCGATTATCCGGAGACTCGATTATCTGGGGACTCGATTATCCGGAATTTTAGACTCGATTATCCGGATTTTTTTTTTTTTATGTTTTTGTTTTTTAAATTGGTCGGGGTTCTGCTAAACCGCACCAAGTGCCAAAATCTTTATTCCGAGATATTTGACTTTAAAGTCTTTTTCTGTACTTGTTTATCGCGGATGGTAATTTTATATTTTTTATCACTCACATGCGATTAACAGTGTTCAATAAGTACACCGAGATTAAATATACTAGTAAATCATCAAAAATTAACTATGTAATTGGATTTCATTAAACAATATGGTCGGGGTTCTGCTAAACCGCACCAAGTGCCAAAATCTTTATTCCGAGATATTTTACTTTAAAGTATTTTCCTGTACTAGTTTATCGCGGACGTTAATTTTATTTTTTTTATCGCTCATATGCGATTAACAGTGTTCAATAAGTACACCGAAATTCAATATACTAGTAAATTATCCAAAATTAACTATGTAATTGAATTTCACTAAACAATATGAAGCACTCAGTTCACTCTGGCTGAACAAAAATTGAAAAATATGGTTCTTGGTTCGGTATGGTTGTATGTGTTTCACAGTTTTCAACAACACAAGTATAATTGGAGACAAATGATGCTTATAATCACCGTGCATGTTGGAATTCATGTCACAAGTGTTTATGGGAAGGAATCGTATGTATTGAATCAAGGTTCTCACGTGTTCATACATGAATCCAAATGATCGAAGAAAACCATGAATTCGCTCTGCTAAAGCGCACCAAGCTGCTCCCATTTGGTGCACCTTTGCTGATCAACTTCACAGTTCAATACGTGAAGTGTTCACCAGGAATGACCATCATTTCAGATTACATTGACCTGCTGGTGTTTTACTGCAATATAAAATTAACCACAGAATCTAAAAGTTGTTTGATTTCCATCACCATCAGATAGAACATCAGAAAAAAAGTTTCATCGGGATTCGAACTCGTGCCTTCTGAGTGGTAATCTAGTGTGCTACCACTAGGTAATCTTAACTTCTTGAAGGAATGATGATAAACTTGAATCAAGTAATGTGCACTTTGTCTGACGGGGTTTTATGGCGAAAATGCCATTTTCCTAACAACTAAAGCGCACCAAGTCCATCTGAGTTGTTCACACAGTAACAGATTAAATTATTTCGTTATTATTTAATTACGGCTTCTGTATGGATTGATAAACGTGTTACATAACAAGCAAATGCAAGTATTTATGGTATGTAAATGCCTTTATTTCATGTCTAAATGTGATTTTCAAATAAACAGCACTTAGTGCGGTGTGGCTGGATAAAATTTAAAAAAAAATAGATCAACGCCACCGAAACAATATTTAATTTTAATTATTCAATTGCAGCCCAATTTCACTGGCCTCTGTTTCTATGAGTTGCTTGGAATGGATAAATTGTAAGAATATAGAATGAAATTGGAAAAACATAGCTTTACATCAGGAAAATGGATTCCCTCTGATGACGTGCGTTGGTTTATGGTTCACTCTGGCTGAACAAAATTACAGTTTTACGTGTCCTTCCAAACAAAATTTATGATCTAAGATTACAAAGGATTGTTCAAACCACTCAATATTTTTATGGTAGAGAGGTTATGATTATTTAAGTCCTTTGGTGTGAAAAACTCAATTTGGGAAAAAATGGCACTTGGTGCGGTTTAGCAGAACCCCGACCAATTTTTAAGCATAAATCTGAGATAATTTGGTATTGCAATATACAATATGAATGGTTTTGCAGTTTAGAACGTATTTAAGAAAAGGGGGGTTGTTTTTTTGTGTATGCTGGTCTAATTTTTTTTTCTTGTAGAGACCCCTACCGCTCCTTCTGGCTACACTACCACATCATATAAATAAAATGACGAAAAGAGATAATATTTAAGTTCTTGTATCAAAGATAACATTTTTTTTCTTAGTGATTCGATTATCCGGAGTGAAAAAAAAATCGATACTCCGGATAATCGAGTCCGACCTTTAGCGATTGCTTGATTTTCTGATACCAGGCACCCATTACGGGCGCACGGTTTCCCAAAAAATAACATATTAATAAACATGTCATGCGTCACATGTAAGTCCTTGTCATGTTAGGCAAACTAGTTCTACTAGTGATTGATATCGCAATTACAAAACACGTTGAAATTGTATGTAAAAGCTTTTGCTATCGAACCAAAGTCAAACCTTAATAGAATTACAAGTTTTACACGTTATTTCAACTTGCCATTTGTCACGACAGATCCACGTTGAAAAGAATATGGATCGAACGTGTGGGTTATTTTCAGTGTAGAGCTCTATAAGTGATAATTCAGAATTCTATAGAAATGTTTTTAGAAATTTCCATGATTTATTTAAGGTATTTCTTTAGAATTTCTGCAAAAAATCTGTAGACAAATTTCATCAGATTGCAAGATGTCATGTTTGAAAAACTTCATAAAAAATTAGAGATAATTTTTTGTTATTTCTGAAAAGATTCCTGAAGCTATTCTGATTAGCTGATGAAGTTTTGAACCAATTTGTGTTGCAATTTCAAGAGTTAGCTCAAAGTATTCTTTCGTATTTTTTCAGTATTTCTCCTGTAATTTTAGTCATTTTAGGTGATTTAAGTGATCCTGGATACAATTTCAACGGAAAGATCTTCAACTTTCATAGAAAAAACTTGAAATGAACAGCCTACTTGATGGCAAGCCAAAGTTTGCCGGGACCTGAGAGAGACTCGCGAAGAGGAAAAATATCAGCGTCATATGCAGCCCAGATGCCGCTGTCACGAAACGTCAAATGCAGCCCGTCGTTTTTATGGCTGAATAAGTGAAAAGTATTGTATTAAATTTAAGGTATTATTAAATCCTGAGTCAACGGAGCAGTTTATCTAAAGATGCTGATAAATCTAAACACAGAACTAGTTATTTATAATGCCTGCTACGTTTTCTGGTATGAAATTTCACTCGAAATGCCGTTTATGCTTCGGTGTGATGCAAACGCAATAGTTTTTTGCTGAGATGGTCATGTGATAGCTTGAACGGTTTGCGCAAGTTTGATGTAAACACTGAGTGGAATAAGAAAAAAACTCAGCAATCGCAGAAAAAGAAGACCATCTCCGCGAGTCTTGTCTCAGGCCGGGACCATTAGTTTTAAATAATTATGAGTAATCAAAGGATGTAAAACTAGCACCCAGTTAAACTTATATCAGTCCCAGAATAAGCATATGTACTTCGACAGCTTCAAAATCGTTGCAGTGATTTGATCTGTCGTATGAAAGTATTAACAAGGCTTCGAAAACTGGTCCAAGAACTGGTTCTTTGGAAATCACATTATGATTCCTAAGTGACCGAATGAGTTCTACATTGTGCAAATCACCCATATGACGCAAAAGTTGTTGGTATATTATTTTGTTTGATATGTCGCTTGATAGCATATATTCCTTGAAAATCAAATGGGTCAATACAGTGCAGTTCAGCCATGAAATACAATAATTTGCAGAATCTTGAAGTTTGATGTATGGCAGTATTTACTTACCTTCGAAGACTCATCTAAAAAATATTACTCCGGAGCCAGTTCCACAGAATCCCAATATATTAATAATAACAATATGTCGCATGACATTGTTTACTGATTTTCAATAATTGACCCCGGAACCGGTTCCTCAGAAACCCGGATACTGGTTCCAAAGTGGCCAAATGGGTTCTGAACTGTGCAGCTCAGTCATAGAATGCAATCATTTGAAAAATCATGAAGTTTGATGTGTCGCATGACAGTGTTCACTGATTTTTAATAATTGACCCCGGAACCGGTTCCTCGCAACCCGGATACCGGTTCCAAAAAGGCCAAATGGGTTCTGAACTGTGCAGCTCAGTCATAGAATGTAATCATTTGAAAAATCATGAAGTTTGATGTGTCGCATGACAGTGTTCACTGATTTTTAATAATTGACCCCGGAACCGGTTCCTCGCAACCCGGATACCGGTTCCAAAGTGGCCAAATGGGTTCTGAACTGTGCAGCTCAGTCATAGAGTGCAATCATTTGAGAAATGATGAAGTTTGATGTGTCGCATGACAGTGTTCACTGATTTTTAATAATTGACCCCGGAACCGGTTCCTCGGATCCCGGATACCGGTTCCAAAAAGGCCAAATGGGTTCTGAACTGTGCAGCCCACCCATAGAATGCAATCATTTGAAAAATCATGAAGTTTGATGTGTCGCATGATAGTATTTACTTGCTTCCAAAAATGGCCCCGGAACCGGTTCCCCAGAACATCCGGAAATTGTGATCCGCGGCATGCAATGACCATGATGGCCTTGTAGACATCCGTCCTCATCGTTATAGAGCTAATCATTGTAAAAAATCAGCTGATTTCATATTGCAAATACACTTTTTCGAAAGTGGTCATTTCGAAACACCCATTTTGATTCCGGAATAACTCCGGAACCAGGCGACCAGGATATGCGCTTCTTGTATCAAAATTTGGTTTAAAAATATCAAAAAAACAAAAAAGTTACAGCCCAAAACGTGTTTTTTCCAACACTCGTTTAGGGGGGTTGGTAATGGAAGGGTTAAAAAAAAATCCCCACATGCCTCAACAGATTTCCCGGTGATGTGCGGATTAATCGGTAGATTGATTGGGCGGATCCTAATACTCCGGCAATCTTCGTCTAGCAGACCCACATTGGTCGCTGCTGGCGGCCGCCATTTTTCCGGAATCACTTCCATTGGTAACGGTGGATGGTACCTATCAACCCATTCAATCAACGGTAAAAAATTAATTTTTTATTCGCTATATAGCTATATAGTTTTTTCATCTGAATTTTTACCATGGTTTCTATGGTAAACATATGTTACAATTAGTTTTTCTTTACTTATTTTTATTCAGGCTAAGGATGGCCTCTACCTCTTTGATGTAACCACTCGAAGCCAGAAAAGCTAATTTTGAAATTTGATTATAATTACCTACATATGTAGATTATTTTACCTAATATATTATTTAATTTAAATATTAAATTTGTTTTAAGATGAATATGTGACCAATAAAATTAATCAAATTATACTCTTTTGTCGAGTTATAAATATATTTTTTTTTTTTTGAAATTGAACACTAGTGCTTCTAATGCACCACCCTGTAACTGCGGAACCACGTATGCGCTGCAAAATTTCAATATATTCAGAAAAAGAACCGAAATGTGTTCTGTTTTGTGTGTGCCCAGCTCGATTCGATTGGTTCGTAAATGGGGAATTGTACCGATTGCTATAGGATCGAGGAAAGAAAAAAAAAGAAGGAACCAATTCCATCCTGTCCTGAGTCCAACCCGACGAATGGGTCTTCTGTGGACAGAGTCCCCAAAGCTGGGGTTCCGACTTCCAAAATGGGGATTTTTATTTTGTTATTAAATATAGAATTTATTTTCCGTGCGCAGCGGAACCAGCTGCATCGGTGATGTTCTCGATTTTTACGGGAAGTGCACTCAGATCTGATATAGTGCAAGGAGTTTTATCACTGATTCCAAGAATATATTGCACTTGCAGGAAGTGCTTGAAATATATCAACCTGTACATAAATATACAATCAGTTGGTGCATATCTTACTGTTCCATATATCAATTATGACTGGATGTTTATGTTCTTCTAGCTTCTAGATTCCTGCTTCTAGCTTTTTACTTCTAGCTTCCAGCTTTTTACTTCTAGTCTCCAGCTTCTTGTTTCAAGCTTCTAGCTTTTTGCTTCTAGCTTCTAGCATTTTGCTTCTAGCTTCTAGCTACAAGCTTCTAACTTTTTTCTTCTAGCTTCTAGCTTCTTGCTTGTAGATTTTAGCTTCTAGCTTCTAAATTCTAGTACCTTGTTTCTAGCTTCTAGGGTCTAGCGTCTAGCTTCCAGTTCCGAGCTTCTAGCTTTCATATTCTAGCTTCTAGCCTCTTGTTCCTAGCTTCTAACTTCCAGCTTTGAGCTTCTAGATTCTAGCTTCCAGCTTCTTTCTTCTTGCTTCTAACTTCTAGCTACAAGCTTCAAACTTTTTTCTTCTAGCTTCTAGTTGCTAGGTTCTAGCTTCTAGTCTCTTGTTTATAGCTTCTAGGTTCTAGTTCTAGCTTCTAGCTTCTTACTTCTTGCCTCTAGCTTGTAGCTTCTAACTTTTTTCTTCTAGCTTTCAGTTTATATCTTCTAGCTTTTTGTTGTACATTCTAGGTTCTAGCTTCTACCTTGTAGCTTATAGCTTCTAGCTTCTAGTGTCTTGTTTCTAGCTTCTAGGTTCTAGCGTCTAGCTTCCAGCTTCGAGCTTCTAGCTTCTATTTTCTAGCTTATTTCTTCTTGCTTCTAGCTTATAGAATGCAGCTTCAAATTGTTTGCTTCTTGCTTCTAGCTTCTAGCCTCTTGTTCCTAGCTTCTAACTTCCAGCTTTGAGCTTCTAGATTCTAGCTTCTAGCTTCTGTCTTCTTGCTTCTAACTTCTAGCTACAAGCTTCTAACTTTTGTCTTCTAGCTTCTAGTTGCTAGCTTCTAGCTTCTTGCTTGTAGCTTCTAGCTTCTAGCTTCTAGTATCTTGTTTCTAGCTTCTAGGTTCTAGCGTCTAGCTTCTAGCTTCTTATTTCTAGCTTCTTTCTTCTTGCTTCTAGCTTGTAGCTTCTAACTTTTTTCTTCTAGCTTCTAGTTTCTACCTTCTAGCTTCTTGTTGTAGCTTCTAGGTTCTAGCTTCTACCTTGTAGCTTATAGCTTCTAGCTTCTAGTGTCTTGTTTCTAGCTTCTAATTTCTAGCGTCTAGCTTCCAGCTTCGAGCTTCTAGCTTCTATCTTCTAGCTTCTTTCTTCTTGCTTCTAGCCTTTAGCATGCAGCTTCAATTTTTTTTGCTTCTAGCTTCTAGATTCTATATTATAGCTTCTAGTCTCTTGTTCCTAGCTTCTAACTTCCAACTTTGAGCTTCTAGCTACTTTCTTCTTGCTTCTAACGTCTAGCTACAAGCTTCTAACTTTTTGCTTCTAGCTTCTAGCTTCTAGCGTCTAGTTTATACTTTCTAGCTTCTAACCTTCAGCTTGTAGCTTTTAGCTTCTAGTTTATAGTTTCTAGCTTCTAGCTTTTAGCTTCTACCTTCTAGCATATTATATTCCATTTTCTATCTTGTGTTTGCAAAAAATCAAAGAACCACATGAGAGAAGTAAGAAAAACAGTTGAATTTTACGCATTATCAAACAGCCTCCTGCGTGACAAATGAAAATAAAATATTGAGAATATCCAATGGAATCACGGAAGAAATTCAATAAAATTTATACAACAGTATCATTCTCCTTGGATTTCATATAAAAAATATATATGAATAGATGAGAAAAAGTTTGAGACGAAACCCACTTCCCCAGCACAATTAATCTCAAACCGAATCAAAATTCCACAAATGGCGACGCGGCGTGAACAAAAGTTAATCTTCGATTACTGCAATAACAACCGACACGTGTCGATCCATATCAAAGCCCGCTTGCATCGAATATTGCTGCTGCTGCAGGGCTGCCGCCTGCCGCCTTCCTGCCGGGCGCCGTTCAGCTGATGAATCCCAGCTCCAGATTCAATCAACCGTTTTACAAAAGTGCCAAATTGAACACCCAGACCCCGACGCTGAGTGGCAATAATTTTCGAGCATGGATTCCCAGAATGAAGCTCAGTGAGAAGAAACCTTTTAGAACAGTGGTTCTCAACCTTTTTGAAGCTGCGGGCTCCTTTTGAGTGTTTCAAACTACCCGTGAATCCCTAAAAATCCGTGGAGAAACCCTGTTTAGAACAAAAATCGCCAACAGCGGTCAACCCTCGTCGTCGTCGTCGTCGTTCCATTGCGTTGGTCAGACGACCGACATCAGCAGCGGCGGTGGGTCGACCAAATGGAAAGCAAACACAAGTTCTCGCAGAACCGGAGGGTGGTATTATTCTTTCATTTGAAATTCCAAATTAATAGAAAACAGCATTTTTCTCCATCCGTGTGGCGTTGATGGATGCGTGAACCAGGAGCAGGACGACGACGGGGTCAGCAAAAGGTGCTAGTGTTTAACGATTACGGGGTTTCAAAACAAAAGGTCGAACAACGAAACGTCGAAAAGATAAAGCAAAGCCTAGGCTTTAACGGGACGGTGCCGTTTTTAAGACCTTGATGGATTGTAGCGTCTTTCTGAAGACAATTTTCAATTTTTTTCGAGTTTTCAAAAGTATTACCTCCATGGACTTGACCTTCATTGGCTGCGCTTTCAGAGACATTCAGGTGTTCGTCGAGGTGCTGATTCCACCTTTCGATCACCTCACTTCGTCCGTCAAGATGCTCCCATCATTATCTCTGTCTAATCAAAAATTGTTTCAGTATTTCTAGATAAGAAAATACTGGAAAGTTTGTTGGGATTTCAACATTTACTAACCTACAATTCCACCTTCTGGAATTCTTTTCCATATTTTTAGGAAATTTCTTCATGCATTCCTTCTCGAACTTAATCTGAAAACTCACACAGGAGTAATTCTTTTGCTTAACCCACCGTCGGTCGCCCTAGTGTACTGAGTACACGCACTTTGCGAAAACTCGAAAACCAAGTTGAAAACCCCTTCAAATTGATCCGGGTGTTGGTCCTATTCCAAGATCTACTCTTCTTCTTGCTTGTAGGAGAGAAATTTTTCGAAAAAATCAACGAAAAGTATTCGAAAACTTCGTGTTTCTAACCTAAGTTTTTACGCGTGTACTCAGTACACCAGTGCGACCGCTCGTGTAATTTTTTTTTACCGGGCCCGTCACACGAGCGGTCGCATCGTGTACTGAGTACACGCGGAGCATTTTGATTATAAATTCAAAACTAGGCAAGATAGAATATTGATGTCTTCGGCAAATTTCTTCAGTTCAGCGGTACCAATCGGACAGTGGACAAATGAAACTTTGAAAACATCCTCACCCTTCAGTGGCCATCGGAATGTGTCCCGGGGGAACCGGTGAAGTGGACATTTCGCAATGCAACATCTCGAACACAAATATCTCAGGATCTAGATTTTTTAGCAAGATGGTGTCTTCGGCAAAGTTGTTCAGTAGATCAAGGACTAACATGTGATAGGCTGCTTGTTTCGGAATTCTGGCACCAGTTGGCTAGTGAGCGTGTAATTTTTCAAACACGGATATCTCAGGATCCTGATTACCTAGAAATATGCGGTCTTCGACAAAGTTGTTTAGAAGGTCAAGGACTATCATATTATAGGCCATATTACTTGAAATTCTGCCATCAGATGGCGCTAGTGAGCATGCAATATTTCAATCACGAATATCTCAGGATCCCGATTTTTAGAAATATGGTGTTTTCGGCAAAGTTGTTCGATAGTTCAAGGACTAATATGTGATGATCTATTTAATTCGGAATTCTTTCACCAGATGGCGCTAGTAAGTATGACATTTTTTGAACACAGATATCTCAGTATCCCGATTACCTAGAAAGTTGACGTCTTCAACAAAAGTGTTGAGTAGGTGATATGCCATGTAATAGGCCACCCAACTTGAAATTCTACTACCAGATGGCGCTAGTGAGCATGCTGTATTTTGATCGGGGCAAGCTGTAAAGTATATGAAGGACTAAACATGTGATGTGCCGTTTGATTCGCAATTCTTCCACTCCACGGTGTTAGTGATAATTAGAGCGGTTCATAATTTTAAAAATCCAATCTCGCATATGTTCGTTACTATAATTACCATAAAAATAATGTTCTGTGATATTTTCAGTTTTCTATGTGGTTATTAAAAGGTGTCCCAAAGACGATGTAGGCTTATATGCAAGTTACTATAGAGAAATTAAAAAAAAATGTTCCAAACACGTCAGTACTAGATTATAAGTAAAAACTTATCATCACATAGTAAAAACTCATTCTTCAAACTATAATGAAGTAATTTGCTGAAGTGATAAATTCATTCCAACGGATAGGAGAAGAGATATTCATGAGTTTGTTTGCTTTTTTTTTTTTTTTTTTTTTTTAATTTCTTTATTAGTATCATTCCAAACATTACATTCATTTCTTATATCAAGGTGTTCTGTGTTATTTGACAACACTATCATCCTAATTTGGTAAAACAAATTTAAGATTTAATTAACATTTTGTTAACAACATATTACATTTCATTTGCCGTAGCAGTTCACTTTTTTACAGGTGAGTTGATGTCACCTGCTTATAAGAGAAAAAAAAATGTTTTTAATATACTTAACCTAACTTAACCTAAACATATAACGCATTAATCGTGGCAATAGAAGATTGTAACGATTTTTGCCTGAAATTATTAATGATTGTATTTGACATTTGTTCCAATGTTTCAACATTGGATATTCTATGTAACTCATTGGTACTATACCAGGGAGGAAGCCTCAGAATCATTTTCAAAATTTTATTTTGAATTCTCTGCAGAGCTTTCTTCCTGGTATTACAACAGCTAGTCCATATTGGTACAGCATACAACATGGCTGGCCTGAAAATTTGTTTGAATATCAACAGCTTGTTCTTGAGACAAAGTTTTGATTTTCTATTAATAAGGGGATAGAGACATTTTACATATTTATTACATTTGGCTTGAATGCCCTCAATGTGATTTTTGAAAGTTAAATTCTTATCTAGCATGAGCCCTAGATACTTAACTTCATCTGACCAATTTATTGGAACCCCTCTCATCGTGACAACATGTCTACTTGAAGGTTTCAAATAAAGAGCTTTTGGTTTATGCGGGAATATTATTAGTTGAGTTTTGGAAGCATTAGGAGAAATCTTCCATTTTTGCAAGTATGAAGAAAAAATATCCAAACTTTTTTGCAATCGACTACAGATGACACGCAGGCTTCGTCCTTTGGCGGAGAGGCCTGTGTCATCCGCAAACAAAGATTTTTGACATCCCTGAGGTAGCTCAGGTAAGTCAGATGTGAAAATATTGTATAATATTGGTCCCAAAATGCTGCCTTGAGGAACACCAGCTCTTACAGGAAGTCTTTCAGATCTGGAGTTCTGATAATTAATGTTGGAAAATTAAAGTTTTTTAATTTTACAATCAAACCTTCATGCCAAACACTGTCGAATGCTTTTTCTATGTCTAGAAGAGCAAGACCAGTAGAATAGCCTACAGATTTGTTGGAACGGATCAAATTTGTTACACGTAAAAATTGATGAGTGGTCGAATGTCCATGGCGGAATCCGAACTGTTCATTGGCAAAAATTGAATTTTCGTTGATGTGGGCCATCATTCTGTTCAAAATAACCTTTTCAAAAAGTTTACTGATGGAGGAAAGCAAACTGATTGGACGATAGCTAGAAGCTTCTGCAGGATTTTTGTCTGGTTTTAAAATTGGAACAACCTTAGCATTTTTCCATTTGTCAGGAAAATATGCTAATTGAAAACATTTGTTAAATATATCAACTAAAAATGATAAGCTACTTTCTGGAAGTTTCTTGATGAGGATGTAGAAAATTCCATCATCGCCAGTTTGTTTGCTTTTATTTAGCTTCATAAGGGATTATAGCCCTGCAAACATAAAAAAGAAAATCCCAAACAATTTAGCTCAAAGGGGATTTGTTTCTTCAGCAACATCCTTCATTAAGGTTTGAAGAATGAGTTTTTAGTATGGAATGATAAATTTGTACTTACATTACAGTACTAACGTGTCTGTAACATTTCTTAAATTTTTTCCATAGTAATTTCCGTATAAACTTACATTGTCTTTGGGCCACCTTTAAATCACCACCAAAAAAGCTAAAAATTTCACAGAACATTAGATTAGAAAGATGGCGTCTTTGATTAAGTTATTCTGTATATCACGGGCCAACGTGTAAGGGGTAAAATATACTCAAAATTCTTCCGCATTCAATTTTACAATGAAGTGGGATGGTAGATGTACTTCCATCAGGCTACGCTAGAAGTCCTAATTAATTTTTGTCTAATGCAGAATCTCGAGTTCCTGATTATTCTTCAAAGTTATTCAGTAAGCAAAGTGCTGACATGCTATGGGCAATTATATTTGAAATTATGTAACCCGGCGAAAGTGAGTATTTTATTTTCTGAATATCTTATGATCCTGATCATTTGGGCTATCAGTGCACGTTTTGTCAAATGTTAGAATATTTCGCCACCAGTGAAAAACGCAAGCACAAAATAAAACGAGAGATATAAGATTCATTATCGTTAAAACTCTAGATTCAAATTGATCAATCTTATTTTTATATTTAGCCTATTAATCGGACTTCCGATGAATACATTGATTATGTTGCGTGAAAAAACTTCGTAAAACGCAAAGCAGTTCTTCTCACATAAGACGCACTATATCTACGCGATATACAGGTGAATGAAGATCCATACGAAACATTTCGCCAAGAACTTGAGAGCTGAGAATTCGGTATTTTAAATATTGAATTTTGGAACATAATCTACCGAGATGTCGGCTATCCGAATTTTTCACAACATAATTATTGTTCGATTTTGGTAAGATTCGTTTTCGACACCATGCCGAAGTGTTTCATAAATTTGTTATGATATAGCATCAATTATGAACAAAGTATATAGAAAATCAATGTTAAAGGATGATTTTCTGTTTTATTGTTTAGATAGTATGAGCGTTGACTATAATGATAAACCCAGAGAATATGATTATACTAGAGAAGCGCTGAGAGCATTTTGAATTTATTTATAATCAACACAGGCAATAACTATAGATCGTTGCACGCCTGACATAACCTCAAAACTCTATATAAAACATATGTCAGCAATTCCAGCAGTGAACGCCAATTCCATATAAAAAATCGAAACAATTCCTGCAGTAAATTTCAAAGAGCAGGACAGTCAATTGAGCGCGATGAGAGACAGGGAAGGGGAATTATTCGTGACGTCACCATGCACTCTTCTATCACATTCGAGGTGATTCGAGCAATGTTGTAGTGCGCGTGTCATCCTGTGAGTTGCCATAATAGACCGAGCTAACCGGTGACGTCACTTTCAAGTCGCTTTACACTAACTCACACCCAATTGTTTTTGTGTAACAACTTTCTGCCGCAAATAAGACAGGCCTTTCCACGAGACAGGTCCGTGTTTCCATTCGTTTATATCGGTGGAGGACTGGTGCATACACGGGATCGTCAATTCCATACAAGACTGTCAAAAACCTTCCGAATCAGTTTATTTGAAACATCTCGTGAAAACGCCTATTGCTCAATTGGAACCGCGTTTGACAGTTCTTTGATTTCAGTATTCGCGCTTTTCTATATAAACAAATTCTGTGGATAAACCCTATTTTCTTGATAATCTTGAACTTCAAGTAGTGTAGTAAAATACTTTGAAGTGAATGAAAGCCGAATTTAGTACTGTATCATTTAATTCCACTAGAGTGTGTATCCTTTGACAGATACGCGTATTTCGATCTCCATTGTAAGCCCGTCTTCAGTATCGTATACTATACTCGACGAAGACTCAACTCGGAAAGTGATTCTATAAAAAAACTATGTTAAAAGTGAATAGGAGGACGAATTTTATAAAAAATTGTTTACACTGGTGCAGCTAATAAAGAAAGAAAAATAAATATAATTCCTAAATGTGTTTCCTAACCTGTTTATCCAAGATTTCTTATGGTGTTTGTATTGCTGTGTGCGTTTGAAATGCAAACAGGGCTGCCAGATGTACAGATTTCTCTGTATTACACAGATATTTTTATTCTGACACAGATTCAATTTGTAGGGAACACAGATTTTCCTTCATCAATTTTTGTATGGACACAGATTTTTTTGTAAGGGACACAGATTTTTTAACCTCGTGGATACAGATTTTCTATCATATCATCTGGCAGCTCTGAATGCAAATATCAAATGCGGGAACACCAAACGCGGTAAGACTTTTAACAAGGAAGGCGAAGTCAAAATTTGGTTTTCTTTGCTGCGTTAGCGGTGATATGGATCATGGTTGCTAAGAGTCCTTTGTATACTTTGTGTTCGCGCATTTGAAGCTCACTAAGACTGGATTTGCTCGTCAAATGCAAACAGCAATAATAGAAGCCCGGAAACAGTTGAATAATATTTGTTTCAAGAAAAATCCAACACAGTTTGTAAAGAGAACAGGAAACGCCATATTTCTAAGTACTGTTAAACCTCCATGAATCGATGTTCCATAGCTCGATATCGACAAATGAAACAGTACTTAAGGCGAAGTAAGGCGTCATTGAAATTTGTACGCGTCGTTGATGATTTTTGCTAATTCATCTCACGATTTCGAATCAAAGAAAATCAATTAGTTTTGCACTGACACAGCTGAAAAAGTATCAGCATACTTTATGCATGTTAACGCGTACAGTGATACTTTTTTCAAATCAATATAAACTATCAAGATTGAGTTTTATCACTTTTAAATGCAAGCTGAAAAGTAATCATTGTTGCCTAAACGAATGACGGGCTACTTAGCCTTAAAACAAAAACAAAAATCATGGTAACTATGATGCACCCTGCAATAAGCTTTCGAAAGAATGATCCCTTAAATATCGACTGGAAATTTGACTGTAGTTAAGATTCTGAAGTATTTACTTATGGAATTTTCATGCTGAATAGCGCCGTTTGGTAGCATAGTTTTGAATAAAATGGATTATAACATGTTAAGCATACTTTAGCCTTGGACAGAATAAACAACTTTGTTGAAGACATCATTTTCATGACTATGCAATCACGATCCTAGATATTTGGGTTGAAAATACAGCATACTCAGTATCACCATCTAGCGGATGAATTCCAAACCAAGTGAGGCCCATCACAAGTTATACTTGATTTACTGAAACATTTAGCCGAAAACTTCATCTTTTGATGTAATCGGGATCCTTAGATATTAGTAATAATAAATATACATGCTCACCAGCGCCACCTGTTGGATGATTTTTAATACTTGAGATCCTTTGCATTTAAGCTTCTGTCTAATGAACAACTTTGCCGAATATGTAATATTTCTTAGTAATGAGAATATCTCAGGATCATTTTTTTAGGAATCAGGATCCAAAGATATCTGCGTCCTTGATCTACTAAACAGCTTTGCTGAAGACACCATCTTGCTATAATATCGCTATCCTGAAATGTTTTTTACAATAGGGAAATCTGCAAACTCAGGCAGAATGGGGTTGCCGCACCAACTAAAACCAGCAAATGCACTATACTTGAGCAAATCTTGTTGAATTGCGCAAGTGGTGTACAATGCATCGACATTACACTTGGCCTCAGACCCTTATTTATTTATTTATTTATTTCGTCAATCAAATTGTAGACTACATGTTTGCTTAATACTATGTTGTATTATATCTAAGGGAATTAAAATATTGCCTAAGCTTCGTTCGCGACATGGTCAAATCAATTTCTGTGTAATGCTGGTTATAAAGAGACATCATTTGATTTATTGGGCCGAACTTGGCATAATTAGTTCGATGATTGTTTGATGCGAACAAATTCCGATTCCTCAACTGTCTGGCGGGCGTGTAGAAATTCAAACTAGATAAGAGATTGGTGGAATCAATACGATGCGATACTATATCATTGACAAATGAAATCATGGCTAATTCGCGACGCTCCTTTAAAGTTTGGATGTCAATAAGCATGCATCGAGCCTCGTATGATGGCAGTGGAAACGTTGTCCAGCCTAATTTGCGTAAGGCATATAAAAGAAATTGCTTCTGTACTGATTCGATTCTATCCTCATGTGTTTTCATATGTGGGGACCACACAATACTACAATATTCTAAAACTGATCTTACATAAGCAATGTACAAGGTTTTAATCGTATATGGGTCCCGAAAATTGGAGCTAAAACGCTTAATAAAGCTTAGCATATTGGTTGCTTTATGGACAATAGTATTATAATGGTCAGTAAATGTAAGTTTAGAATCTAATATAACACCTAAATCTCTAATCTTATCGCACCTTTGAACGTCTTGATTTTCTAAAAATACAGTAATCTGTGGTGTATTACGTTTTCTGCTATATGTGATTAGATTACATTTTTTGACGTTTAATTTAAGTAAGCTTTTACTACACCATTTATCAAATATACTTATTTCATTCAGATAAATGTCGCTCTCTTTTTTGCTATTGATTTCCATAAAAAGTTTCATATCGTCAGCATAAATAAGAATTTTAACATGTTTTATCACATATGAAATATCATTAACAAACAATATGAATAACAATGGGCCTAAATGTGAACCTTGGGGAACTCCTGATGTAACATGAACAGGTTTGGATAGTTTTCCCTCAAATCTTACTATTTGTTGGCGATCTGTTAAATACGATTCAATCCAGTTGAGGAGTTTCATTGCAATTCCCATTTTATTTAGCTTAAAAATCAACATAGGAATATCTAATCTGTCAAATGCTTTACTAAAGTCGGTGTAAAGTGATTCGACGTGGTTACCTCTATCCATTGCATTTAAAGTGTAATTAACAAATTCCAAAAGGTTCGTTGTAGTAGAACGACCTTTAAAGAAACCATGTTGTACATTCGTTATCCTATGTTTTATTTGGCTAAATACTTTTTTATTAATGATTGATTCAAATAGTTTTGGAATGGATGAAATAATAGCAATTCCACGATAATTTCGAGTATCAGATTTTTTACCAGACTTGTAAATGGGTATAAGAAATGACCTTTTCCATTCTTTTGGAAATCTGCCCTTCTCAAGTGACATGTTGAACAGCCAAAATAATGGTGCTGTAAATTCATTGGCTAAGTTTTTCAGTAAAGCAGGTGGGATTCCGTCAGGCCCTGATCCTTTGGTGGAATCTAAATTCTTCAGTCCTGTTAAAATATCTTGTACCTGTATTTGACTAACGCCGACATCGGTTGTAAAATCAGGAAAACTTGAAAAGTGTTCAAAATCACGGTCATTATCCGAGAAGTTTGTATAAGTCTCTTGGAAAAAATCAGCAAAGAGATTGCAAATGTCATTTTGATTATCTGCTTCTTTATTATCCAATGTCATTTTAGATGGAAAGTTGTTAGACTTCATCTTAGTTTTAACATAATTGAAGAAATTCCTAGGGCAAGATTTTAAATCATTTTCAATTTTTGTGTTGTACTCTTCAAGTGCAGTGGATA
Source organism: Aedes aegypti (assembly GCF_002204515.2). Lineage (NCBI taxonomy): Eukaryota > Metazoa > Arthropoda > Insecta > Diptera > Culicidae > Aedes > Aedes aegypti. The sequence continues at coordinate 87,672,342 of NC_035107.1, forward strand.
TGGCCTGATTAAGTTGGTTGACAATATACAAATAATTTTCTAAACTTTCTTGAGTTTTTTGTTGTCTGTAAATTTTATGAGCCTTTTGCTTACGATTTTTCAAATTTTTTATTTGCTTATTAATCCAAACAGGATTTTTTGACCCATTCCTACGATGTCTCCGCAAGAGTGGAACTTCCATCTGAATAATTTCCGACAAAATTGAATAAAAACCCGTAACTGCATACTCCAAATCTTCCTGATTTTTCAAAACGGATTGCCAATCTATTCTATTCAATTTCTGGTTGATGCCGTTATAATTGGCATTTTTATAATCAAAGAAATTCTCAAAGTCATAGTAGTCGGAATTATGATAATTATGAACAAAGATTGAGTACTCGATAGCTGTATGAAACGCTTCATTTTTCCATAGTGGAGAAAGAGATTCGTTCACACAGAAATCTTCCATTATGTTTGAGAATAAGAAGTCCAAATAACAGTTTTGTCGGTTTTTCACATGATTGATTTGATTTAAACCTAAAAATGCAGCTCTTTCAAAAATAAGTTGTAATGATTCGTTTTCACCAACAACCGGCAGCAGAACATTTTCGTTTTCGGAATCACGAATAAAATCAGCACTACGCTGATTAAAGTCGCCATAGATATGCACTTTGATTTCTGGAGAAAACTGCGACAAAATTTCTTCAGCGGTTTGAAAGAAAATTTCATATGATAATTTGCAAGCATGGTCTGGCGGAAAATACACAGAAGCAAATATATGTGTTTCACCGGCGATATGTGCTTTAACCCATAGGTGTTCAAACTCTTTATATTTTGATGAAACAATTAATTCTGAATTGAATTTCGAAGATATTGCAATGAGAACTCCCCCACCAGACATTCTTTGGGTAAGAACCAGATCGCGATCATCTCTAAATGCATTAAAATCGTTACCAAAAACTTCTTCACTCTTAATTTTTTCGTTCCAACTAGTTTCAGTACCCAAAACAACCGAGAAGGATGAAGTTACTATTCTTTTATAAATTTCGTTCATTTTTGATGCACTCCTCATGCGATTGAAATTTTGGCAATATACCAAAATTTCGGTAGCTTCTGAAGAAGTTTTTGGAAACACACCCCTTTGCACAGCATTACTTGAAATTCCAGATCCTTCATTAGACACATCGTTATTATTTAAAATATAACCTAGAACAATTTGTTGAATATTACCCACTATTGGATCGTCATGGTCTACGTCTGGAGACTGCGTCAGGTTGAGCGTAAACGGCTGAGAGGTCATCAGGTCCTGGTGAGCATCGGTTTCCGCACAATTATTGTCGTCATAATTTGCTTCCTCTGGAGAGAGCGTCAGTTCTGGCGAAAACACGTGTGTCTATACAGGCACTCTACGTAGGATGATGGAGTTGAAAAAGTTCCTTGTGGCATGTTTCGTGAAGTTGTGGGGGCGCTTGGTTGGTAGGGATTCATGGTTTCCCTTTTTTCAAATTGTATCGTTGGTTGGTAGTTTAGCGGTGGACGTGAAAACTGATTTTTTGCTGCTGCAAGTAGCTCACGATCGGGTGGAAGGTGGAAAGAGTTTGCATTATTAGCATTGGCATTCCTGCGATTTCCGATTTATCTCCCCAGACCCACCTTACGGTATTTCGGTATGGTACTGCTATCCTGAGATAGCCGCGATCAATATACATCATGCTCACTAGCACCATATGGTGGTAGCATTTCTAGTTGGGTGGTCTATCACATGCTAGACCTTGACGTACTCAATACTTTTGCCGAAGACGTCAACTTTCTAGGTAATCGAGATCCTGAGATATATGTGTTCAAAAAATGTCAAACTCACTAGCGCCATCTGGTGAAAGAATTCCGAATTAAATAGATCATCACGTATTAGTTCTTGAACTATCGAACAACTTTGCCGAAAACACCATATTTCTAAAAAATCGGGATCCTGAGATACTCGTGATTGAAATATTGCATGCTCACTAGCGCCATCTGATGGCAGAATTTCAAGTAATATGGCCTATAATATGATAGTCCTTGACCTACTAAACAACTTTGTCGAAGACCGCATATTTCTAGGTAATCAGGATCCTGAGATATCCGTGTTTGAAAAATTACATGCTCACTAGCGCCAACTGGTGCCAGAATTCCGCAACAAGCAGCCTATCACATGTTAGTCCTTGATCTACTGAACAACTTTGCCGAAGACACCATCTTGCTAAAAAATCTAGATCCTGAGATATTTGTGTTCGAGATGTTGCATTGCGAAATGTCCACTTCATCGGTTCCTCCGGGGAACAATCCGATGGTCACTGGAAGGATAGGATGTTTTCAAAATTTCATTTGTCCACTGACCAATTGGTACCGTTGAACTGAAGAAATTTGCCGAAGACATCAATACTCTATCTTTCATAGCTTTAGATTGACAATCAAAATTGCTCCGCGTGTACTCAGTACACGATGCGACCGATGGTGTAACTTTTTTTTGAGCGACTGACGGAAGGTTAAGAAAAACTTCAAGATTCTGTTTTGTTTCTTTAACAGTCCTTTCGTTTTTTTAACAGATGTCCTCAGTTATCCTTCAAGGTATTTTTTTAGAAATTGGTCTTGATAACTCCTCGGGATTTTGCTTCTAATAACTCTATAAAGCCCTTTAAAATATCAGTTTCTCTGGAATCCTTAATCCTGTGCGAACTCGTTCAAAAACTCTTTTTGAAATCCTTACAGAAATGCACATTTCTTCCTAAAATCAATACAAAACTTACACTAAACCCTGAATTCCACTAAGAACCTTTGCAAGCATTGTCAAAGACATGTATTCTTTAAAGAAAATTCTCCAAAGATGTCAGGAGTTCAATCAGAGATTGTTTTCAAAAGTTTGATTTTGATTTTTCTCTGGAGTTATTTCAAGGATTTCTTAAAATGTTTATCAAACATCACTATAGAGATTTCAGAAATTTGTAAATTTCCTAGAAGTTGACAAATTTATTCAGAAATACCCAAAGTATAAGGTGTAATAATAATAATAAATCAATTATAAATAATGTTCTCTAGAATATGTTTTCCAAATATTGGCACAGGAATTCTTTCAAGTATACATTAGAAAATCACAGAAAAACAATTTTTTGAGTACTTCTTTCAATGTTTTTTTTTGGGGTTTATTTCTTGTAATTATAATTCATCTATGAATATCTCTAAGAACATCACAGAATATTCGTCTGCAGAATTCAAATTCCTCAATACATTACTACTTGGATTCCACTAATTCCTGAAAGGAATATTTTGAGAAAAAATCTGGGATAAATCCTTGGTGGACTTCCTGAAAAATCCATCGAATAGTTATAAAAACAAAATCCCGAAGAAACTTTTGATGATTTTTGTGCAAATAGATTTAACTAGGACTTCTCTCAATGCTTCGTATGGGTTTTATTTTTCTTGTTATAATTCATTTTGGATACAGCTTGGGGATATTTTTTATTTCCGAATGGGTTTGGGCCGAAAGGTCTCAGATTTTCATGAAACTTTTTCCACAGGCAAGGCTCATCAATATATGAATAAAACAAATTGAGAAAAATTCAGGGTCGTCTATTTTCCCGGAAAACTCAGTTGGAAATTTTTTGTTTTTCCCTGACACTACTAACTTTGAAAAATCATAACTCAAGAACGAAGCATCAAAGAAATATTTTTTTTTATGAAAATGAAAGCAAATTTTCTCAGGAATAAAAAAAATATTAACTGGAAACAGTTTTCCACAAAATTTCCCACCGTTGAGAAAATTCGTAAAGAAAAGCCGGAAAAACTATGCTCGTGGAAAATTTTCAAATAAAATATTTTTGAGGAGGTAATTTCATAAGTTTTAATCGCTGAAATTTTTGATATGTACTTTTTTTTCGTTTTTGAGTTATGACTAATTTTGTAAAAAATGTGCAAATGTGCCATTTTGAGCCTTTTCTTTGAAAAATCATAGCTCAAGAAAGAAGCATCGTAGAAACAATTTTTTTCATGAAAATGAAAGCAAATTTTCTGAGGAATAGAAAAAAATGTTAACTGGAAAAAGCTTTCCACAAAATTTTACACCGTTGAGAAAATTCGTAAAGAAAAGCCGGGAAAACTATGTTCCAACTCGTGTTAGATTTTCAAAGAAATATTTTTGAGAACATAATTTTATAAATTTCAATCACTGAAATTTTTAATATGTACTACTATTTAATTCCTGCGTTTGGACATAGTTTTGTGAAAACTGCCCAGCTTTCTCGTACAAGTGTTTTCGTTCGAAAATCGTAACTGAAAGCGTCACAGAAACATTTTTTTGTCAAACCGGAATCAAAATTTCTCAAAACTTTTAGAATTTTTGAAATGGAATAAGTTTTTCAGGACATTTTTCACCGTTAAGGAAAATAAATAATGATAACCCGATTAGCTATTCCAGCTTACAAACAAAGTTTATTTGAAAAGAGCGATCAATAAGATTCAATCCTAAACATTTTTTAAATACGCTCATTTTCGTTCCTAAAACATGATCAAATATTGCTAAGATGAGCTGTTTTCAAATTTATGCATTTATAAATTTATAAAGCTTATATTCAAATTTATAAGTTTATAAACAAAACTACTTAAGAACGAAACAGCATAGAAACAAAGAAAATCTTCTGGTGTTAGCAACCAAAGACAATCTTCCTGGTTGAAAAAATAGATAGTATTAAGATGAAAATGTAGGTTATATACTGAATAATTGAATAAATAAAATTTAAAAAAATAATAATAATCTCATTTGCTCCATAGAAAAGAAAGAATCCCTTTTCAGTGTAATGAAAAGTTGAGGCAGAAACAGTTTGTTTTTCAGTTTTTCTTAGCCGTGTAATTTTTCATGAAAAATATCATCCATTCCGACTTATACTTCATTAAAACCAATCCCATATCTTTTTTTTTTCAGATGTTTTAGAAAATTTGCAATTACTTTGATTCAAATTTTTTTTTTTCCGATGCTTCGATTGAAATATAAGTTTTCAAAGAAAAGGCCATAACTCAAAAACGAAAAAAGTACATTTCAAAAATTTCAGCGATTGAAGCTTATGAAATTACCTTCTCAAAAATATATTTTTGAAGGTTTTCCACTAATTGAAACATAGCTTTTCCGGCTTTTCTTTACGAATTTTCTCAGCGGTGGAAAATTTTGTGGAAAACTGTTTCCAGTTAATATTTTATAGGCAACATTTTTGAAAACTAATCAAATTTGTACCTTTCTTTCAATACTATCGTGTCTTTTGTTGCAAATATTCGAAAACAAGTCAGTTTCACACTGATCACATTCCAGAGCATCATTTTCATCGATATTCCTCACCATAATTTTAGCAACTATAGGGGCTCCCGTACGAGCTTATTTACTTCGGCATGGTCATGTATTCACAACGTTTCGTGGCGTCATTTACAGTCATTTCTATACAGCCATTCCATCAAAAACCGATCTAATGGGTCACCGAATTCCGTGAAAATTTGCTATTTTCTTCCTTATCCGAAATAAGGATACACGTGTTTTTGGATTGTTTGATTAGGGTGACCATTTCCAAAAAAAATTTGACCAGAAAAATCTAGACTGCAAAATTTTTATATTTTAGGATATCATAACTTTTGAACCGCTTTACTGATTTTCAATTTTCCTGTACGAAATGGAAGCTAAAGATTTTGACTTTTCAAGAAAAATATAAAAGTTCACAGAAATTGTTTTTTTAACGTAACGTAACGTATTTCATTTATTCGTGTTTTAAAGGTCTTGGCACTAGATAGGCTATTGTTGTTGTCATCTTTTCTTGAAAGTTCAGAAAATTTTACGTGTACTGTCAAATTTTCAGCTATGTATGTTTTTTTAGTTTTCGAGATATATTTTTTTTTTAAATAAAAAATCAGTCATTTTTATCGTTACACACTGTAGATCTCAGCGCATTAGATTTTTTTATTTTTTTAAATCATTACTTTTGAACAGCTTTACCGATTTCCAATCTTTTTCCATGTAATAGAAGCTTAAGATTTCAACTTTTCTTGCGTGAAAAAATATTTCCTTAAAAGCTATAAATTTTTATTCTTTTTCATACAAAAAAAAAAATTTTTCTAGGTTTTGTGTTTTTCCTGAAAAGTTGAAATCTTAAGCTTTCATTTCGTAAAATATATTGAAAATCGATTGAGCTGTTCAAAAGTTATGATTTTTTTTCAAATAAATAATCTAATGCGCTGAGACCTACAGTGTGTGACGATAAAATGACTGATTTTTTATTTTTTTAATTTTCAATTTAATATTTTCTTGTCACCCTATTTCGGAAATGGTCACCCTAATCAATAAATCCAAAAACACGTGTTTCCTCATTTCGGATAAGGAACAAAATAGCAAATTTTTACGGAATTCGGTTAACCACTAGATCAGTTTTTCATGGAATGGCGGTATAAGTATCTCAAATAGAGTTCCAACATCTTTTCTAAGGCATCCGTACTATGCATAGGTACACTTAATAAAACCACTCTTTTTCAGATATGAAACAACACGTTCGAACAAAGCACAAGCGAGAAGTTCACAGTTCTTTTCATTTGTAAAAATATACCGCAGTAGTAGAAGCAAATAAATCAAACAGCCATGCCTTTTATCTTTTATGGAATTTCGGGAAATAAATTGCTTTATTCAAGTAAATTTCAGAAATGTCAGCATTTGTCAGCATATGTCAACATATCCTAGGAGTTTCCTAACTGCATCCTGGAGAATCCTTTTGGTGTTCCAGGATTTTCTAGTGGGCTTCTGGGACATTCTGAGACTGCCTCCATGATAAGGTTTTGAATGAAAAATGAAAATAATTTGTATGGCGAGTAACAAATCTCAGCCACTACTCACTCCATTATACCTTACGTAATTATTGGACAGCTCCTTACTGGGGATACTGCGTGAAACCTAGGGATTCCACGTATACTCCTTAAAAAGTTCAAGATGATCTGCGAACCCCTAGCGGTATATTGTGGATTTCTAGTTATATCTTGTGTATTTTCAGCACAATCTTGAAGATTCTGAATAGGTGTCCAGCAGAATTTGGGGATTACTAGTTTGGGAATAGTAGACTTCGGAAAATTTCCATTGGAGAATTTAGAATTATCATCAATATTGCAGCAGAATCTTAAGAACCTAAGCTATATCCTCAGAATTCCTAGTGAGCATTTGATCATACGTCATTTCCTATTGGAATTCCAAGAGGAGATGCTTCGGAGTCTTAGCATGTTCCTGTAGATCCGTTACGAGCACTTGAAGCGTCCTACCGGGCTCTTGGGATTCCATTACAAAATCTTGTAAATTTCCATCGATTCCATATGGTAGGTTTATGACATCTACGTATGTAACTAATCTTCTAAAACACATTTGAAATTAAAATTATAAACAGTTCATTTGTGTATTCTACGGAATTCCGATCGCATCTATGGATCATGAAAACGCAATGCGGACCGCAGGTCACAGGTTGAGCACCACTGTTCTATCGCATTTGAAAATCATTTCTTCATTTACGTCACATCCATTTATTTATGAAAAATAATATGAAGCGCCTAGTCAAAAATCTTTTTTGAAAAATAGAAAAACAATTGTTTACAGCATTTACACACTAGGGCTGAAAGGATCAACTGGTTCTTGTAAATACGTCATTGTTAAAATACAGGAATACGTTTTATTGTATTCCTGCATTCTGACAGGTTTGAGGGAATGTGCAATTCTTCGAAAAAAGCTTCCGTAATTTGCAAATATTCTTCGGAAATTAGATAACGGTTACTACATGGCCCCTGACACATAATATGAAGGCCAAACGCTTACAAGTCATTTACTTTTTGAGATATTTTACAATTAAAAACACCTCGAACCCTGTTTTCCTTTCAACGTTTTGTCTTTCGACCTTCTGCCATGGGGTGGTTTTCCCCGAAAATTGAACAACCGTGGGTAATCTCCGTTTCGGGCAGCAGCATCCAGCGTGATGCAGATTCGCAACGGATTCTTTCGCAAGTCAATCTAACTTTTTTGACAGCCGCTCAGGAGCATATTTTTTCGTTCGTTTGTTTTTGAAGAAAGATGACGGGAACATTCTTTCGTACTCTCTGCTGGCGGCGGCGGTGGCGGAGGAAAAAATGGTGGTTGTCCGTTTCCGGAAGACAAAGTTTCCTTTCGGGCGATTTTTAATTTGTCAATTACCTCTTCAAATTGGCTTTTAAAAAGTTTCGCTTTCCTCTTGCGGCTGTTCTCGGGTGGGGTATTGTATACTTGGCTGAATTATTTGGTCTGTTGGTAAGGAAGAATTTGTCGAAAAAGAAATGATTGTACATGGTTCGGTTAAAAGTTTTTAGTGGTTTTAGCCTAACGAAAATAGCTGACATTTGGCACAATACGGCGTAAATCTAGCAAAAGGTAAGAGTAGAAAATGATTAATTGTACAGATATCAATTTTTGGTTAAGATAGAGATCTTTGAACCTCAAAGATTTTTTTTTGTGAAAGTGGCTATTCTTATCAATGGAAAGTCAAACTAATCAACAATGAGTCAACACAGATCATTGTTCAAAGATCAAGTCTACATTGTATAAGCCTTACACTTACTTCCCATCACTTTGTAGAAGTCTTGCTCACATCAACCACCCTCCCCTAAATTTAATTATCGTCCAACGAATCCAATGACTCAGCCAGAAATGTGACGTTTCCAATATCTCCCGTCTCCAGCCAACTGACCCGGGACCGTAATTAATGTAATTACCCGTACTATTGTGCACTTGGCTTTAGAGTATCTGTATGCGAATGCGAATGTGATGCGGGCCACGCGCTCATTTAACACGGGTGACAGTTTATATCTGTTAAACAGCGGGAGTAGTCATTTCTCGTGTCACTGACACCCTCGCAACGTTCAGAGGCTGTCTGCCGAAAAGGGAAGATAAGGACTGTACTCGGAAAAAGTGTAATAGACGAAAATGATCACCGAAAATTCAATAGCCGTAGATGCCCTTTTACAGGCATATTCAACGTGGCTTGCGAAGCTGAGCTTGTCATCGATCATTATCCCAAGATGCCTAAGGGATCGCTTGGACTCTATGGTGCAATCACCTACCGAGATAAGCGCCCGTTGCTCAGACTTGCGGTTGTTGACCACCACCACCTCAGTCTTGTGACAATCACTGTTTTGATGGCATCTACAGTGATTGACACAGCCGACAAAGCAAGGACAAAAAAACGAAGAGGTAACCGTTACTGTGCTGTCGTGACGATATATGTGAGAAACGCTTTTAACAGTGCAAGCTGGGAAGCCATTGCTGTGGCGTTACATAAAATGAAGGTTCCGGATTATCTGTGCAAGATACTAGGAAGCTACTTTGAAAACCGGGTCTTGAGCTACAGCACTAGCGAAGGACAGAAGACGAGGTCAGTAAATGCGGGAGTTCCACAGGGCTCTATCCTGGGTCCAACGTTGTGGAATGCTATGTACGACGGAGTGTTGACGCTTAGACTGCCAACAGGCGTCAAAATCGTTGGATTTGCAGACGACATCACGCTTGTGGTCATTGGTGACTCACTGGAAAGGGTGGAGGTTCTTGCTACAGAAGCAGTGGACGCAGTCGAAAACTGGATGTACGAGAAGAAACTGGTGATAGCCCACCAAAAAACGGAGCAAACCGAAAAATGGTGCAGAAGGCTGAGATTACAGTGGGAGAACACACCATAGCCTCAAAGCGGGAGCTAAAACATCTCGGCGTAATGATCGACGATCGGCTGAACTTCAACTGCCATGTCGATTACGCGTGCGAGAAAGCAGCGAGGGCAGCCACGGCGCTGTCCACTCGGCGATTTGCAGTAGTAAGCGGAGGCTATTGTCTAGCGTGGCTACGTCGATCCTGAGGTACGCTAGCCCGGCGTGGGGAACGGCAATGAAGACGAAGAGGAACCGAGTCAAGCTTAGCAGCACGTATAGGCTGATGGCCATGCGGGTAGCGAGTGCCTACCGAACCATATCTTCGGAGGCAGTATGCGTGATTGCCGGAATGGCCTACATTTTGGAAGAGGATAAGGAGTGCTACGAAGCTAGAAGTACTAGAGGAGCCCGAAAGATTGCCCGAGCCGACACGATGGTGAAATGGCAACGCGAGTGGGATACCGCTGAGAAGGGAAGGTGGACTTATCGCCTTATTCCAAATCTGGCGAAATGGGTGAGCAGATCCCATGGTGAAGTCAACTTCCACTTGACGCAGTTCTTGTCAGGTCACGGCTGCTTCAAGAATTATCTGCACAGGTTCGGCCACGCAGAGTCGCCGCTCTGCGCTGAGTGCCCAGTCGTAGAGGAGTCGCCGGAACACGTCATTTTCGAGTATCCACGTTTTGCTGCGGAACGTAGCGAAATGACAGCGGTCTGTGGTGCTGACGTAACCGTAGACAACGTAGTGGATAGAATGTGTAGCGATGAGGTGATGTGGAACGCCGTGAACATGGCGGTGACGAAAATAATGTCATTGCTTCAGCGGAAGTGGAGGGAGGAACAAGCAAGTGCGCGCAGCGACAACTTGGGTCGGGTTTCGTAGCCCGGTCGTATACTGCCCGAGCCGCGCACAAATGTTGGAGAGCTAAATGGCTCCCGGTCGGTTTCAGGGGATCTTCCTACGTCGGGGAACTCTCTGTCGGAGTGATCCATCCTACTCCGACGCCGTCGGGGAACATTCGAGTAGAGCGCTAAATGGCGCACGCGGCGCGACCGGAGTAGGCTAGATCCACCGCCGGGGACTATACCGAGTAGAACGTGACGTAGTACTGGTTCTGGGTCGTTGAGGCGCCGGTGAACCGGAATCGCCGAACCGACCTCGGCACCCATCCGGTAGGTAGGCTTGATCCACCGTCGGGGAAAAGACCGAGTAGATCGTGGAAAAGCACCGGAAATTGGTCGTCAGGGCACCTGTGAACCGGAAGTCATCCGCCAACCGAAAACGCAGGACCGACCTCGGCACCTATCCGGGCAGTATCGGTACCGGAAGAACTTCCACCTCCGGGGAACTCTTCGTCGGGGTAGGGTAGATTCACCGCCGGGGACTATCCGAGTAGTGCGCGAGAACCTGGAGTGCTAAATGGCACGCGTCCAGCACCGAGAGAACTTCCTTCGTCAGGGAGTTTCTGGCACCCATGGTATAATGAGCCGAATGGCTGAATATGGCATGTTTAGATAACAAATTAGGAACACTAACAAATTATTAATGGGAGCCGAAGGGCTCAGCATGGCATGGCATTCGCTGATAGCGAAAATTTAGGAACAGACAAATTAATGATGGAGCCGAAGGGCTTAACCTAAGGATTGTAGAATAACAAATTGAAGGGTGCGCGTAGCACGTGTTGCCTCTTCTTCGAAGTAATACCGAAAGGTGGTGCCGGAGAAGAATTTTTTACGGTGACGGTGTACCTAGGAGATTGTTTTTAGTGGGTAGGCGCCCCATTGCGAATCCCACACAGTGCCAAACCATACACTGTGGCATGGGCATGAACAAATACAGGCCAGTCTTGAGAAGATTTTTTTAACTCCTAGAGAGGCATGAAAAAAAACCTCAGTCTTGTGACGGGCCAGTCCTAGTTTTCTAGACTTCATCCATTCCTACACTATGGAAATAGAGTGCGCTGCTGTCAACTCCATTGATTCACCATAGACCACTAGGTCAGCGAAGCCAACAATCTTAACACCCGTTGGAAGGGGCAGCCTCAGTACGTCATCGTACATCGCATTCCATAACAGCGGGCCCAGGATTGAACCTTGAGGTACTCCCGCGGTAATTTGATCGCTTTTCTGCCCCTCCCCTGTGTCATACAGTAGAATCCTACCATCAAAATAGCTATCTTTAAGCTTACACAACTGCACCGGTACCTTGAGACGGTGAAGTGCTTGTGCTATTGCTTCCCAGCTTGCGCTGTTGAACACATTCTTCACATCCAGAGTGACAACCGCGCAATAACGGATGCCGCTCCTTTTATGCTCGATTGCCACCTCAACTGTCTGAACGACCGACTGGATGGCGTCCAGAGTAGATTTACCTTTTCTAAATCCAAACTGGTTGTTGGACAAGCCGTCCGCACTCTCCGTATACGGTACTAGCCTGTTGATAATCAACCTCTCTAATAACTTGCCCGTCGTATCTAGTAGACAGATAAGTCATACGCCGACGGGTCACCTGGTGGTTTCCCCGCTTTGGTAATAGCACCAATTTCTGTCGCTTCCATGCATCCAGAAAGATTCCTTGATCAATGCAGCGTTGCATCGTGGTTCTGAACATGTCTGGATCCGCGTTCACTGCCGCTTTTAAGGCAACATTCGGGATACCATCGGGTCCCGGTGCCTTGTTTGACGCGAATGATTTCACGACTTCTGCCAGCTCTTTATTCGTCACTCTCGCCACATCTTCTCCTTCATCTGCAGCATACGGCGCTGGGGGCCATGGGCTTATGGGATGGTGCGGGAAGAGTACATCGATTATCGATCGCATCAACTTTGGCTACTTCTCTTGGGGCGCTATGGCACCTTTGGTCTTAGCCATTGTCACTCTGTAGGCGTCACCCCATGGACTAGAATTGGCACTCTCGCATAGACTATCAAAGCATGCCCGTTTTCGACTCATGATTTCCTTTTTGAGAGCCAACTTTGCCTCTCTGAATGCTGCACCGCGTTCTTCTCTTTGTGCTTCTGTGCGTGCGCATTGCATTCTTCGTCTAGCCCGATGGCAGATTGCTCGAAGATTTGCAATTGATTCGCACCACCAATACACCGGCGGCCTGTTCTCTCTAGGAGGGGCTTTTCTCGGCATGGAAGCATCACACGCTCGTGATATCTTAGCAACTAGCTCAGGGCTTCAGTGAATACTTCGCGCGTCGAAGCGCGCTGTTTTCCATCCTCGGGCTTGGGTCGAGTTACATCGCACTACCCTCCGCCCGTAAAACATTATACTATAGAGAATCGCTTGATGATCGCTATGAGTATAAGGCGGCATCCACAAATTACGTAACGCTCTGAGGCGAGGGGGAAGTAGGCTCAAGCGTTACGACTCAAACAAAAAATTAAAAATTTCAATAAAAAGCGTTACGGAGGGGGGGGGTTGAAAATTTCAAATTTTAGCGTTACGTAATAAATGGACGCCGCCTAACTGTCATTAATTCGCCAGGTATTTATTTATTTATTTATTTTTAATTTCTTTATTTGTATCATTTTAAACATTACATTCATTTCTTATATCTAGGTGTTCTGTGTTATTAGACAACACTATCATCCTTATTTGGTAAAACAAATTTAAGATTTAATTAACATTTTGTTAACAACATATTACATTTCATTTGCCGTAGCAGTTCAGATTTTTTACAGGCGAGTAGATTTCAACTGTTTATAACAGAAAAAAAACGCTTTGAATATACTTAACCTAACTTAACCTAAACATATAACGCATTAATCGTGGCAATAGAAGATTGTAACGATTTTTGCCTGAAATTATTTATTATTATATTTGACATTTGTTCCAATGCACATTGGTCCCAAAGCCATATCTAGGAAGACAAAAATGATTGCGCCTAAACCGTCAATTTTAGATATATGGTGTCTTCGGTAAAGTTTCTCCATATTTTTCAGACATTTTTTTCAGAGATGTGCAATTAGGGTGGCCCACATGGTTTACGAGATCAGCACATAAACTTTTTTGCTGACGCATTTAGGACTACACAATGTCCTACAATGTTTTAGAACAACCGATTTGGAGCAACTTTGCCGAAGAACCCAAATTTCTATCTCTTATGGTTCGCGAGTTATGATTTTTTTTAACAAAAAAGTTGGGGTGGTACTGAAAAATCAGTTTTTTCTTGATAACTTTTTATACGATAATTTCTCGCAAAAACTTTGTTCCGAGCACTTTTAAAACTTTTGATTGCGCAACTTTTTGCCGAAGAAACTACTGTTCTATCTCCTATGGTTACAGAGTTATCAGAAATTTTCTTCGAAAAAATGGTTGTTTTCAAATGCCGATATCTCATAAAGGCGCAAACGGATTTTCAATCTTTTGTCGGCATTAGAAAGATTATTTCTTTCTCTGTTTATGGTGAAAAAACTGTGAGGACGTTTTTTGTTTGAAAAGATTGATAGAATTTTGAAAATGATATGTTTTCAATCGAAAATTGTCCATAACTTGAAAAATATTCGAGATAGCTCTTTGGTGCCTTCAGCAAAAATGTGCAAAATTAAAAGTTCTGAAAGTGCTTCATACAAAGTATTCATAAAAAATCATTGTTTTATGATATATTCACCATAAACCGAATTTTGTATGGTAAAAAAGCGAAAAAAGAGATATTTGCTGGAACAACCGGAATAACTGTATGTGAAGTCATTTTGAATTGGAAATATATGTAATGAAATAAGATCGATCACAGTAAGGTAAATGTTTAGAGTTATGGAAAGTTTGTTGCTAAAGAGTTTTTATTGTGATCCATGGAACATTAATCCATAAACGGTGTCTTGTTATTTCACGCGACATAATGTTTGTCCAGCTAACCTATGCCGTGGTTGGTTATAAATTGCTACCGCTTCGGATTACTGAGCAGAAGGTCATGCATTCAATACCGGTTCCGTTCATTATATTATCAACCCCAAACGATAACAAAACGAATACTTTGAAGAATTCCTTCAAATTACCAAAATCTTACTTCCCATGATATCCTCCCATTGAAATATAGAAGTATCTGCAATTATTCTATCTGGGCATCCAACTTATCCCATTCAATTCAAACAAATCCAATAAATCTGCTACAACGAATTAGTCAGGGCAGCATTCGCCTGTTGAAGAATGCATGAATCTTGAACAAGAGCCAGATATAAATCCCAAATATCTGTCTAAGGTAGCGAACCAGAAAGTGGGCCTTGATCACTTGCTTCAGCAAATAATTTTACTTTTTTCAACTCCTTAGATTCCGCTTACTATGATCGATATCAATACATGTGTATTCAAGTTTAAATGACATACATACAGTTATTTCGATTATTCTAGCAAATATCTCTTTTTTCGCTTTCTTTACCATATAAAATTTGGTTTATGGTGAATATATGTGTAAGCGTTGATTTTTCATGAATACCTTGTATGAAGCACAATCAGAACTTTCAATTTGCACATTTTTGCTGAAGGCACCAAAGAGCTATCTCGAATATTTTTCAAGTTATGGACAATTTTCGATTGAAAACATATCATTTTCAAAATTCTATCAATCTTTTCAAACAAAAAACGTCCTCACAGTTTTTTCACCATAAACAGAGAGAGAAATAATCTTTCTAATGCCGACAAAAGATTGAAAATCCGTTTGCGCCTTTCTGAGATATCGGCATTTGAAAACAACCATTTTTTCGAAGAAAATTTCTGACAACTCTGTAACCATAAGAGATAGAACAGTAGTTTCTTCGGCAAAAAGTTGCGCAATCAAAAGTTCTAAAAGTGCTCGGAACAAAGTTTTTGCGAGAAATTATCGTATAAAAAGTTATCAAGAAAAAACTGATTTTTCAGTACCATCCTAACTTTTTTGTTAAAAAAAATCATAACTCGCGAACCATAAGAGATAGAAATTTGGGTTCTTCGGCAAAGTTGCTCCAAATCGGTTGTTCTAAAACATTGTAGAACATTGTGTAGTCCTAAATGCGTCAGCAAAAAAGTTTATGTGCTGATCTCGTAAACCATGTGGGCCACCTTAATTTCACATCTCTGAAAAAAATGTCTGAAAAATATGGAGAAACTTTGCCGAAGACACCATATATCTAAAATTGACGGTTTAGGCGCAATCATTTTTGTCTTCCTAGATACGGCTCTGGGACCAATGTGCAATGTTTCAACATTGGATATTCTATGTAACTCATTGGTACTATACCAGGGAGGAAGCCTCAGAATCATTTTCAAAATTTTATTTTGAATTCTCTGCAGAGCTTTCTTCCTGGTATTACAACAGCTAGTCCATATTGGTACAGCGTACAACATGGCTGGCCTGAAAATTTGTTTGAATATCAAAAGCTTGTTCTTAAGACAAAGGTTTTATTTTCTATTAATAAGTGGATAGAGACATTTTACATATTTGTTACATTTGGCTTGAATACCCTCAATGTGATTATTGAAAGTTAAATTCTTATCTGAGCAATTCTCGCTGAAACCAGGCCGCCATCGGCACCCATCGTTAGAATTCCAATTTTATCTCACTGATAGCTAGTTTTCGATAAAACTTAAGTGTGGTCAAAATAGTAGAACATGATTTAAAAATCGTTCATATCATAGGGTAAATACCATTGCTCACATAGTCTTTGTTGCCTATCTTACGCAATTTTTCCTCAGCTTTCTGATGGTGATCTCAGAATTCAAAACTAGCGGTGCGCTAATGGTGAAAAAACGATTTTTCTAACAAAATTCAAGATGACGACCAAATTTAAAATGGCCGCCAAAATTTGTTCGAGTTTAAATGAAAGCTATATCCTTTCTCTATACGATGCCACTTAGTTTGCTATGCGTTCCATGCGAAATATGAGACATATCCCGCAAAGAAATACCCTAGATTTATCAAAAAATGGGCTTTTTTGCAAACTGTTCAGCTATCTGGCGTACGAGGGGTCCACCAATTTGTAAAAACAAAAAGGACCACCCTTAAGTTTTATCGAAAACTAGCGATCAGTGACATAAAATTGGAATTCTAACGATGGGTACCGATGGCGGCCTGGTTTCAGCGAGAATTGCTCATCTAGAACTAGATACTTAACATCATCTGACCAATTTATTGGAACCCCTCTCATCGTGACTCATCGTGTCTACTTCTTCTTCTTCTTTCTGGCTTTACGTCCCAACTGGGACAGAGTCTGCTTCTCAGATTAGTGTTCTTATGAGCACTTCCACAGTTATTAACTGAGAGCTTTCTTTGCCGATTGACCATTTTTGCATGTGTATATCGTGTGGCAGGTACGATGATACTTCTATGCCCTGGGAATCGAGAAAATTTCCATTTTTGCAAGTATGACGAAAAAATATCCAAACTTGTTTGCAATCGACTAAAAATGACACGCAGGCTTTGTCCTTTGGTGGAGAGGCCTGTGTCATCCGCAAACAAAGATTTTTGACATCCCTGAGGTAGCTCAGGTAAGTCAGATGTGAAAATATTGTATAATATTGGTCCCAAAATGCTGTCTTGAGGAACACCAGCTCTTACAGGAAGTCTTTCAGATCTGGAGTACTGATAATTAACCTGAAGTGTACGACTTGACAGATAACTTTGAATTATTCTAAGGATGTATGTTTTTAATTTTACGATCAAACCTTCATGCACAAACACTGTCGAATGCTTTTTCTATGTCTAGAAGAGCAAGACCAGTAGAATAGCCTTCAGATTTGTTGGAACGGATCAAATTTGTTACACGTAAAAGTTGATGAGTGGTCGAATGTCCATGGCGGAATCCGAACTGTTCATTAGCAAAAATTGAATTTTCGTTGATGTGGGCCATCATTCTGTTCAAAATAACCTTTTCAAAATGTTTACTGATGGAGGAAAGCAAACTGATTGGACGATAACTAGAAGCTTCTGCAGGATTTTTGTTTGGTTTTAAAATTGGAACAACCTTAGCATTTTTCCATTTGTCAGGAAAATATTCTAATTGAAAACATTTGTTGAATATATCAACTAAAAATGATAAGCTACTTTCTGGAAGTTTCTTGATGAGGATGTAGAAAATTCCATCATCGCCAGGAGCTTTCATATTTTTGAATTTTTTAATAATAGTTCTCTTGATTTAGAATATTTTTGAAGTCCTGAGTAACTTGATTTTCAATTGGACTAGTTAGGCCTAAATTAAAATTGTGCGCGCTTTCAAACTGCATAGCAAGTTTTTGAGCTTTTTCGCAATTAGTTAGTAATAATTTATTTTCCTCTTTCAATGCCGGTATTGGCTTCTGAGGTTTTTTCAAAATTTTAGATAATTTCCAAAAGGGCTTAGAGCCAGGGTCCAATTGAGAAATCTTATTTTCAAAATTTTTGTTTCTTAATTGAGTAAAACGTTTTTTGATTTCTTTCTGCAAATCCTGCCATATAATTTTCAAAGCAGGATCGCGAGTGCGTTGAAATTGCCTTCTCCTCACGTTTTTAAGACGGATCAAGAGTTTAAGATTATCGTCTATAACCTCGGATTCAAATTTTACTTCACGTTTTGGAATTGCAATGTTCCTGGCTTCAACAATGGAATTTGTTAAAGTTTCAAGAGCATTGTCAATATCAATTTTAGTTTCTAAAGAAATGTTAACATCAAGACTAGAGTCAACATACGTTTCATATATATTCCAGTCGGCTCGTAAATAATTAAAGTGGAGCTGATAGGATTGAGAATCGCTTCATGCGATATTTGAAATGTAACAGGGACATGATCAGAATCAAAATCAGCATGAGTTACTAATTGGCTACAAAGATGACTAGAGTCGGTTAAGACCAAGTCAATCGTATATGGATTTCTAGAAGAGGAAAAACATGTAGGGCTATCAGGGTATTGAATTGAGAAATATCCTGAAGAGCACTCATCAAATAAAATTCTGCCGTTGGAATTACTTTGAGAATCATTCCATGACCGATGTTTGGCATTAATGACAAAAAAATTAATTTGACTTATTGCGAGTCAATTTGGATGCAAATTGACACAAATTGACAAATTTGGAGCAAATTAACTTGCTGTCCAGAGCATTGAAAAGGCAAATAGGCAGCAATGAAAGTATATTTACCAAACTGTGTTTCAACAGAAACACCTAAAGTTTCAAAAACTTTAGTTTCAAATGACGAAAACAGTTGATGTTTTATACGCCTATGAATGATGATTGCAACTCCCCCACATGCCCCATCAAGTCGATCATTACGATAAACAAAAAAGTTAGGATCTCTTTTGAGTTTGGATCCAGGTTTTAAATGAGTTTCGGTAATAACTGCTATATGCACGTTATTAGCTGTAAGAAAATTAAACAGATCGTCCTCTTTACCATTCAGAGAACGAGCATTCCAATTTAAAATATTTAAATTATTATTTGGATGCATAAGAAAAACGTAATCCAATAACAATTTGATTTGTAAATTTTACACCTACTTGGACTGCTTCAGTCATAGTGGTGGCTCTGAACATTGCATCAATCATTAGATTTAATTGTTCAGTTAGAAAATTAAAATATGAGGCAGACATATCACTTGAAGTGGGTACATTTGATGATTTCCCATTAGAATTTTCGGTTGACGAAGAAGCGGTGGCGGTAGGGTTTTTTCCATTTGATTTGAAACAAGTGGAATGGGTACTCATGGAACGAACAGGGGAGGAGTTCAAATTTCCTGCTATGATATCGGCAAAGGATTTTCCGTGGGTAGATACATTCGAAATTGAAAGATTCGAACGGCTACCCGACGGATTAAAATTATTTTGTGAATGAGCATGATTATGATCTTCCTGATGGGTATGATTCCTAATCATGCGATCGGTAACTGAAAAATGAGCATTGTTCGATACTCTACCAGGCAAATTCCGGAAACGACCGTTATCGTAACGGATATTATCTTTCATCTGCCTGGCACGAGCCTCAATAACTCTATTGCGTGAAGGGCAATTCCAAAAATTGGACTTATGATTTCCCTTACAATTGGCGCATAAGAACTTATCGGTATCTTCCTTCACTGGACAGACGTCCTTGGCGTGAGAAGAACCTCCACAAATCATGCATTTAGCATCCATGCGACAATTTTTTGTACCATGACCCCACTTTTGGCACCGACGGCACTGAGTGGGGTTCTGGTAATTTTCTCCAGGTTTCTGGAAATGTTTCCACGTCACACGGACATCGAACATAAGTTTTGCCTTTTGTAAAGCTTTATTATTATTTAGTTCTTTTTTGTTAAAGTGAACTAAATAATATTCTTGAGAAAGCCCTTTCCGAACAATGCCAGATTAGGTTCTCTTTTTCATAATGATTACTTGGACTGGGGAAAATCCAAGTAAATCATTTATTCCATATTTGATCTCTTCAGGTGATTTATAGTCACTTGAGAGACATTTCAAGACAACTTTGAACAAACGTTCAGTTTTGTCGTCATAAGTAAAACATTTGTGCTTCTCCTCTTCAAGATGTCTGAGAAGAAGTTCGCGATCTTTAAGAGTTTCCGGCAAAACGCGACAGTCTCCTTTCTTTGCGATTTGGAAGGAAACCTTGATTCCCCTAATGGAGTTCAAGATCTCCTGCCTAAATCCCGCAAATTCGGAACAACTGACCACGATAGGCGGCACTCTTTGCTTCCTCACTTGAATCAAAGAGCCTGGGCTAGAGGCTGCTTCGATTTGGTGTTCGGAAAATTTGTCTAGAGCATCGAACTGATTGCTCATTTCGATACAATTATTCATTTCACCCTTGGAAGAAAGTTTGCATTCCGGAGAAACGTCTTTTCTTCCATTCGTGCCACGTTTAGTGACAGTTTTAAAACCCACTTTTTTGGAAGGAAGTAGTGAATTCAGAGATTCACCCTTCCTTTTGTCCAAACAAGGATCGTAAAGGGATCAATAGTAGAAAAAATAGTACTGAAAAGTACTGTTTTAGTAACACTGAAAAGTACCGTTTTTAATTTTAGTACTGAAAAGTACTGTTGATGTAGCACTGAAAAGTACTGTTTAATTGCTTTAGGTAGTTTTTAAGAAAACTTCCAAGAGCAGATAGAATTCGTGTACGCACAGCACGAAGGTACGATGCGCACTGAATTCGCCAGGATATAATTCATATAAGGTAAAGACTAAAGAACGTAACGTCAATTATCGATTCCGCACCATTTCTGCGGAAGGTGCTCACTGCACCCACATTTGCCAGCTCTACAGTTAATGTGGCCAGGGTTTCTAATAACAGTTGGCCTATATGGTTGGTGTGGCAGAGAAATCCCTTATGGTATGCCTGAAATAAATTCTGATGGAATTTGTCGAGAAACTCCTGATATAATCTTTGGAGGATCCTAATAAATCCTCAGAAGAATTCTCAGAGGCAGACCTGGAATAATCCCTACAGGTACTTCTGATGGAACTCCTTATGCAATCTTTGGAGGAATGCCTAAAGATATTCTTGAAGGAACTCCTGATGGAATCATTGGAGGAACTCCTAGTGAATTTCCTGAAAGAAATCCTGATGGAGTTTCTATAGGAATTCCTGATGAAATTCCTTGAGGAATTCCTGATAAGATTCCTGATAGAACTCCTAAAACAATCCTTAGAGGAGCTCTTCATGATATCCCTAAAAGAAACCCTGATGGAATTCCTCGAGGAACTCCTGATATAATCTCTAGAGAAACTCCTGATAGTATCTCTTGACGAATTTCAGTTCCAATCTCAGAAGGCACTCCTGATGGAATCTCTGATGGAATCATTGGAGGAACTCCTGATTTAATCCAAGGAGGAATTCCTCAAGATATTCTTGATGAAATTTCTGATGGATCCATTGGAGCAACTCCCGATCAAATCCCTAGAAGAACTCCTGATGATATCCCTAGGAAAACTCCTGTTAGAATCCCTGGAGGAATTCCAGTTGGAATCTCTGAAGGAATTCCTGGTGGAATCCTTAGAGAAACTTTTAACGGAATTGCTAGAGGAACTCTTGTTGCAATTTCTAGAAAAGAAATTTTGAAAGGAATTTTTAATGGAAATTTTACAGGAATTTCTAGCTCCATCACTTGACAAAATCTTGATTAAATTTCTGGTGGAATCATAAAGAAAGTACCAATGAAGTTCATGAAAGAATATTGGTAGAAATCCTAAAGAAATTCCTGCAGCATTTCTTGGAGAAATTTCTGGTGAATTTCATGATGGAATTCTTGTATGAATCCCTGGAACTTTTATTTAACTTTTGATCAAATCACCCAAAAGAAAGTGTTGATTTTTTTCGAGCACAGTCCTCACACAGCTGCCACCCAATTGGACGGGGACACTTGGCCTGGGCTCAATATCTCCGGGCGCACGTATAAATTTGCAACCTCATGGGATTTGTCCTCGGTGGAAGGCTCAAAATCAGATACACACCAGAAAATGTGTCCAAATTCAACCGGAAAAGACACAATACACGGTGCGGGCCGCAAAACTGGAGGGGTCAAATCTGCCTACTCGAAACTTATTACCGCTTTATGTCCTACGGGAAAAATGCGGACTGAGCATCGCAGTAATAGGGATCTCCCTGAAGCGGTGCGAATTTTTGAAATTTGCTGCCAATCTCTATTAATACTATGGGAAAGGATACCTTGCAGGGCTCGTTTCGGGTGAAACAAATTGGAGTGTTGTGTCACGTTTCGGTGACATTTATATGCGCACGCGGGGTTCATAAATGTGTGAGCGCTGTGTTTCGGTGATTTTAATTATGTTCGAAGCTGGACGGGGATCTCGTTTCCACTTGAATGGGGATTTGCATCCACTTTGAAACACTGTTTTAATGCAAGGTATTTGGTATCCACATAAATATTGCAAACGTTCCATTAATGACAGAAAAAAATGCATAAATGTGCAACATTCTTCCACAGAGCATGGATTTTAAGTTGAATAAGAATTGGATAGTATTTGGCTTTGGCTTTGGCTTTGGCTTTGTTTTGTTTTCTTTCTTCAATGAAGAAATGTCATTTTCATAGAAATGGAAAGCTAAACACATTATAATAAACTTTATACCATGCATAACCATTATAGAGCATTTCCTTTATCATATTCACTATTGAACTAAACCATCAGTGTTATCCTCCACGGGATGCCTCATAATTGCTCACTTCAAGCCGACTGAATTTAATTAATCCCAATTCATTCCTCCCATCTCCTCGTGACTCGGAAAAACTCAAAGGAAAATCTGCCAGTGACAGTAAGCGAAACGCACTGGCAGAAATGACGCTTGCCATTCAAGAACAATCGCAGCGCTTGAGCTAATCTCATTTTCTGTATTTGCGTTGTTCCCGAGGGAATTTCACCAACTGAAAAGCAGAACCATCCGGCAAACGTGAGTCTAGGTCAGGAACGCAGCCCGCTGCAGGAAAATCTAATTTGCATAAAACAGGCGACATATGACAGTCTTGAGCCGGCAATGGACGAGCACATTCCCCTTTCCAGTTTGAGTGATGCGATAGTTTTCTTTTATTTCGTTTAATTTTGTTTCTGTTTCGTCAGAAGGCTGTGTCTAAAATTGGCACAACTGCAAGGAGATTACATTCCATGTGCCACGGAGCAAGCTAAAGAACAAATTTCATTCACTCATGTTCTAGGGCAGCAGTGCTGCCAAGGATTTACAAAAATGTCCAAGATGTCCCAAATGTCAAAAATGACAAAAATGTCAAAAATGTCAAAAATGTCAAAAATGTCAAAAATGTCAAAAATGTCAAAAATGTCAAAAATGTCAAAAATGTCAAAAATGTCAAAAATGTCAAAAATGTCAAAAATGTCAAAAATGTCAAAAATGTCAAAAATGTCAAAAATGTAAAAAATGTCAAAAATGTCAAAAATCCCCTGTCCATAGGTGATGGGATTGACGGTGATTCATCAAGTGATTACATATTGTTGATATTGTGAAAAATTACTCTAATGCTAATATATTGATCGCGAAAATTTATCGTAACTTTAACTTATAAAATGTAAGCTAGTCTAATAGTTTTAAGTTAAATAATGACATGTGTTTCAATGTTTAAATATATTTTACACTTGATTTATCACACCTTCAGCATGAGTTTAGTTACTGTCGCATGATCTAACACCAGATAACTACGCGTAATGCTGGAGGGACCGGCAGGGCCTACTACCAGTCTCTACTAACACTCAAATCACTGACAAGACTGGGAAACCAACGATCACCTTCATCAGTAGCACTATTTCTAATAGTAGTATTAGTTCAATATACATAGATCTTTTTCAGTAGACCACGGGGCGCAAGAGTGGGTGCGGGTGGTCTCTGCGTCTCACAGGTCATTGAAAATAGACATTTATGTTAGGTTTACTAACAATGTAGTAATTATTACCTTAGTAATACCGTAAGGTGCCGTAATTCAGCGCATCGCCTAAATCCGCGTAATTGGTCCAAAATTTGCCGAAATTTAAGAAAAATTTTGAAATTTGCCCATACTGCTATTTGTATATGCTGGTAATGCATCATAATTCCAATTATAATTATCATTAACAATAATTTACGATTTTTGAGAAATATTCCAAAATGTTCTGAATTACGGCATTTTACGGTATTGCGTTATTTAGTAAGGTAGGTTATAGCGGTATTAGAGATGGTTTAGTGGTGTTGCTAAGCATTTTTGCACTACTTTGTATTTATCACACCAACACTGACGACATTAGCGTTCTTTGAGTGGTATTTCTGTTATGTAGTAGTGACCTCTATCGTTTTTATTCTAACCTTCATAACATAATTACCGTGAGCGTAGTATTGGAAATAACATAGAAGTAGCTTTTGTATTTGTAGTTAAGGTATCATGGTATTGGTTCCCCGCCCTTTGGTTCAGAAAGGGGTATGGGCGCGTTCTGCCATCTCGGTCGAGGCAGATTTCTTGTGTGAACAGGTTACAGCATGGACGTTCTAGGGTTCCAGAATGAAGTGTTGTGCATTTGAAGATGGGATGGGTTCGCGTTCGTGCTTTACTTCTGCTTATCTATAAAGTTATATACAATAACCGACTCTTAGCTTAACTATTTGAATTAACAGTTGCAAATACAATAATCGTTTTGAGCTTACTAACATGTCAACGCGTTAATTTTATCATAATGATCTTTTATTTGCATCCATCGAACCATTCTGAATGGCCGTTGTGAGAATATCACCAAGAACTTCTCACATGCAATAGGGCTGGATTGTCATACATTGAAACATCAAGGTTCTCGCTCTTTCGGATTCATTTTTTGTTGTTTGTCATTAGTTTCAGGGATTGTTATCGTGGGAATCCAAAGAGCGAATTTTGTATGACTTCAATGTACGCCAATGCTGCCATAAGGCATGTAGCAATCACTAACGTTCCTTCTCTCTTTATCCTTGTTTTCATATCTAACCCGCTTCGAGGATTAATTCATCGAAGAGGAAAGGCATCTCTTATCATGGCAGCGTAATGGCCGAGAAAACGTCGGTTTGCGGTCGCATCTCTCCATCCTCGGTTCTGCCCCACGCTCGCCAAATCGATACGCACTTGATTCGCCCACCTAGCTTGCTGCACACGACGCCTTTGTTAAGTATAAAGTTTCTGTAATCATTGAATACTAATTGAAAGGTAAATCAAATGAACTTATTATTTAACTAATAACAAATTTGTTCCACAGAGCGATTTACAAAATACCACACAAAATCCATCCTTTCACATATCCTTAGGCAAAACACTTCACTACCGTTATATGTATGACTGATTCATGTTCTTTCGACCTTGCATCATTCATACGTGTAGGGGAAGTCTAGAGTAAAAGCAAAACTTAAAGAACCTTCTGGTCAAAGATGTTGCGTTGCCTACTTCCAAAACTCCAAATCCCCCGGTGTATTATGGACGGTATGAGTTTTCAAACTTATGCTGGAGACTTGGCCCCTGACCCCCTTGTACATCAATAAAATAAAATAAAATAAAATAAAATAAAAAATGTCAAAAATGTCAAAAATGTCAAAAATGTCAAAAATGTCAAAAATGTCAAAAATGTCAAAAATGTCAAAAATGTCAAAAATGTCAAAAATGTCAAAAATGTCAAAAATGTCAAAAATGTCAAAAATGTCAAAAATGTCAAAAATGTCAAAAATGTCAAAAATGTCAAAAATGTCAAAAATGTCAAAAATGTCAAAAATGTCAAAAATGTCAAAAATGTCAAAAATGTCAAAAATGTCAAAAATGTCTAAAATGTCTAAAATGTCAAAAATGTCAAAAATGTCGAAAATGTCAAAAATGTCAAAAATGTCAAAAATGTCAAAAATGTCAAAAATGTCCAAAATGTCCAAAATGTCCAATATATTCAAAATGTCCAAAATGTCCAAAATGTACAAAGAATACTGAAAAACATAGATCATTGTCAAGTGAAGTATAACTGGAACTTCTGGCAACACTGCTTGATGTTTTTCCGTGCATTCGAATTCCCCTAGCAAGTGAATGAAGGGGGAAAGCTGCAAATGCAAGCAAATGGGAAGATTCGCCGCGCAATTCATCTGTTTTGAATCGAGTCGATGCGGAGATCACAGATTCTCTCCCAACACAGATCCAAGGGGAAAAGTCACAGAGTGCCGAAAATAGACAAAGCAGTTGTGAATGGAATGCCTGGATCTTCCCTGATGCTTTCTTCCAGTACAGAGAGACAGATATGTGTACATATTTAGGGGACGAGCTGTGATGGAAAACGTGATTGCTATTTGTGTGCTTAATGCTGGATAATGTTCGGGGCTCGTGGCCGCAGGATTGGCATCAACGAATCTGTTGAACGTTTGTCTGCCACGACAGATGACAATGTGTATTATTTGTGTCGTCCCAGATGGAAGGGCGGAATTAGCTCTTTGAATATGGAATGTTTGCTAATAAGTTTATACAAGTGCATTATGAGTTAGGAGATTGATTTTGACGTGCAGTTGTCTGACGGAGCATACGAAACTTAATGTGATACTACATTCTATGGACTGTGTCTTATGCTAAAGACATAATATTGAAGATTTTCCAAAAATTCGATACAAAAAAGTGTTCTACTAGGAGAACAAGCATATTTTCTTATTGCTTATTACTAATTGATATAGTCTTTAGCAACTTTAGTGCCAGTAGAGGCATGTTTTATCACAAGAAATATTTAAATCACGAGAACTTGTACGATATTTAATAAGTTTGTACAATTTTACTACAAATTCTTCAAAAATCTTCCGTTTTTCTGGTCACCGCTGTATTATATTGTTCTGCTTCATTGATATTGAAAATTCTATTTATACTGTGGACTACATTTATTCTGTGTTTAATTCAGTATAAAAGCCTTCACGAGATCTTTCAAAGAACTTATGATCAATTTCCCTTCTTATTCTTCCACGAACTTTTCACGCATGGTATTCAACATTGTGCTTTTGAGAGATTCTTTTGAGAATTCCTACGGTGATATCTTCATGAATTATTATCGTACATTTTCAGTGCTTTCTCCAAGAACTCCTTCTCCAGTTATCACTGAGTTGCTCCTGAGATTCCCACGGAAAAGCATTCCCGGAACTAGTAGTTTTTATTCAACCTATTCTTCCTGCAGTTTCTTAGACTTTCTGATCCCACCAGATTTTCAAGCGAATATATATCAATATATATCCTATATAAAATTGTTTAAAAAATCTCTAGAATCATTTCACCGGAGAATGCGTCAAAAAATCGTTTGCAATTTTTTCCAGGAATGCCCTTTACGTACTTCTTCTTCTTCTTGGCATTACGTCCTCACCAGAACAGAACTTGATTCTCAGCTTAGTGTTCAATTAACACTCCCAGTAGAGCAGTCATTAGTTGAGAGCATTGTCTACGTACTTACAAAATCTCGCTAATATTGACTGCGTTAGAATAACTTTAGATTAAGTAGATCATGAACTGCCCATACTCGCATAACGGTCCCATTTATATATGAAATCCCATATAATATGGGACTGTTATGCGAGTATGGACACTTTAGACCACACTCTTAAAAATAATAGAAATTACTGTGGACGAACTTCATAGAATGACTGAATGACACATGATGTAAATGATAAAACGACACAAAAATGTGTCCTTGAAGATGTATTAAACAAAAAATGCAATTTTACACGTTAAAGGACACGAAAACGATGTCACTATGATCAGCATTTCCCGAATCAGACGCTATGGTATTTGAAATGTGACATAAATTCACGTCATACGACTCGCTTCTTTTATGTGCATCCAAAAGACGCAAAATCACATGATTTTTTCGGAAAATAATATCTTAAAATCTCTTCATAGATGCCTGCCATTTTTTTTTACAGATTGCTCTATAAATCACTCCGTTTGTATATTCAATTTCTATCAGATTTATAAAGTAACACATGCAAAAAAAAACTAAAAGAATTTTTCAAGGATTTGATAGATAATTTCAGCTTAAATTCAATTTGGAAATGATACTAAATTCCTGTCGGGAAATTCTGAAATACAACACAATACATTTTGTATGAACTCCGAAGCAACATGATGGAGCAGAGTTACGTAAATAATTTTGTTTCCTACTTGCAGAAATTCCATACATTTGGAGGACTTATCTTTTGCTTATTTTTTTCCTACCACAAAAGGAACTGTAGAAAATTACAGCGAAAAAATGGACGTTAGGTTTAAAGAACAAAGCCTAAGATGTCTTATGGAAAAATTCGTAATGTAAGATTTAATTGAATCTTGGAGGGAATTCTCGCATTACTTTGGAAAATTTTATTGAGGTATTTCTGATGGGCTTTCAAATATCAGGAACTGTACGTTCCTGAATTCTGCAAATTCAAAACTCCTAGAGTTCACATTTTTTCTTTATATTGTTTTATGTGTCGTTTTCTGGAAATGGAAATATTTTTTCTATTAACTTCTTCAAGAGAGTGTCGAAGCAACAAGTGATGAATGATTATTTTTAAATATTATAAATGACTATTTTATAATTAATAAAACTATTTCTGATGAAATGTTTTAAATAAGATCCTTAATAATTTCTTTCTGAATATCTTAATAAAGCCCATCCACCTACCCTGTTATTTTGTTGAATGTTTTTCAACGGGTTTCCTTACCGCTATGCTAATTTTGGAAGCAAAGTATTCATGGGACTTTTCAACAAATTTCCTCTGAAGATTCGAAGACAAGAGACATTTCATTAACACTTTTCATAAATAATTGCAGTATAATTTGATTCGAGAGTTTCCAGAAAAAAAAAGAATTTCTGTTGCAATTTGTATTTTGAAAATATTTCAGAAGGACTTTAGATGAACTTCGTGAAAGAGTTTGTTATGATTTTAATGGGAAAACTCGTTTGAAGGAATTTACAGATGATTTTTTAGAAGATCTTTCAGCGAAATATCTAAGTATAAGATTGGAAATATTCAGTATTTTGGCCTTCTGGAAGGTTATCATATTTTTAGTTGAATCCGGGAAAATATTCCGGAATTTATTTGTAGATAAAAATTAGACTGAAAGAAATGGGTTTTCTCTGGGAGAAATTTACGTTGAAGAGTTAAACAAATCTCAATATTATTTGACTTATTTCCAGGATATTCGAAGCAAAACTTCTGATGCCAGAAGTTTCCTTTAAAAACTTGATTCTTTTAAAATTCTCTATGGAATATCGAAGAGTAGCTTCAAAAAAATATGTTGAAAATTAATCATATATATTTTTGAGTTTCTTAAGAATTAAAAACATGAGTTGACTTGGAAAAATGTAGTTTAGAGTTTGAGCAATAGGTTCGTTTATTAAACATAACTTCAAAAGCTAAAGCAAAATCCGAGAAAGAATATATTGCCTAAGTAAAAAAAAAACTATGATTGATTTTATTAGGCAAATTTCGCTGAAATTAGACTGCCATCGACACCCATCGTTGGAATTCCAATTTTATGTTACTGATCGCTAGTATATGCTAAAACTATAGGGTTCTTTTGGTATTCTCAAATTGGTGGACCAATCGTATTCTAGCAAGCTAGATAGCTAACTATTGATAAATCTTAGGTATTTCCTTACGTTATATATCTCATAGTTCCCTTGGAACACATAGCAAACTTAGTGGCATCGTATAAAGGAAGGATAGAGCTTTCACCTGAGACGTTTTTTCACCATTAGCGCACCGATTGTTCAGAATTCTGAGGTCACCATCAGAAATTTGAGATAAAAATGAGTAAGATAGGTTACAAAAACTAGGTGAGCAATGGTGTTTACCGTGTGAAATGAAATATGTTATAAATTATGTTCTACGTGTTTGACGTATATGGCGAGTGCAATAAATGAAACCATAGTTTTTTGTACAACAAACAAACAAGTTTTCTATCGTCGGTGTTTTCTTGGAGTCGAGTGAAGAATAAGAGCTTTCATTTAAGTGAAAAAATCTGGCGGCCTTCTTGGATTTTGACGGGCAGACAATTAATCGTTCCATAAAAAAATATAAAATTTCCATAAAAAATGCAAAATTTGCCAGTAATGAAACAAGGGTAAAATCAAAAGAAAAGTTAAAAATTTACATAAAAAAATTAAGAAGTGCATAAAAAAAATAAAATTTTCCATAAATAAAAAAAAAATTGAGCAATAAATAGATTCAAAAGTGCAGTAGAATCGACAATAATCTCACTAAAAAATATCGAATTTTACATTTAAAAACCTCAAAATGTCCCTATTTTCTTCACAAAAAGCAAGAAATAATTATAAATTTTCCACAAAAAAAGCCAAAATTTGCAATAAATAAATAATAATTCGCCCACAATAAATCAAAAATTTCCATTCAAAAAATCAAAAAGAGCAATAGCAGTAAATGCAAAGTTGCAATAAACAAACCCTACTGAGCAATTCAAAATGACAATCAATACATGAAAATGTTGTAGAAAATTCCAATATTTAAGTAAAAATTTCCATAAAAATAACGTAATATTTCAATAATGAGTAATAATGTGTGTAATGGATTTCATAAATTTTCAGTCAAACTGAAGTATTGTTTTTACAATTGGAGCTAATTAGTCGTCGTACATATGTAGATGTAGTTATAGCATTTTAGAGTTAGATAATTAATTACGTAAGAATTTAGGGGAGGGAAGAGCGGGGAGATTGTCCGGGTTTGAAAAAATATTTCTTGCCATATAGAAAAAAAAATGTTTCATACAAAAAATCATACATGGAGGGGAGGCGAGGTTTCGAAAAATCACAAAAAAAATGTTTTTTAATACACCCCATCGTTAGGCGCTACAATTTTAATTATTTCGGCAGAGTTGAAATGAAACATGGAACATGGGATATCTAATCTTCCAATATTAGGAACACTTATGTCACTGCTTGGGTTATGTCCAACTACATTGATGGAATGCTCTCATGCCCCACCAGCCAGGGAACTGGTGTTTACAAACTAAGCATCATTTGTGGCGAACTTTGATTTGATTTGATTTGATTTGATTTGATGGAACTTTGCCGAGCGCGCTTAGTGTTGTTAGACCACTGACGTAGTTGCATGAAGTGGGTGATGAGGTACAAAAGTAGCGTTACAGCATGCTTAACCATATTTGTAGTACTGAGACAACCCATTAGATCTAAAAATGAACCTATTAGAAGATACTTTAAAAAGCGTTATGTTCGTATGCAAATAAAAAAAAATATTTAGGAAAAAACTCATCACACGAAGTATACACATTTCTGCAACTGCTGTGGGCAGTTACTTTACTGATGCTTAGTTTGTAAACACCAGTTCCCTGGCTGGTGGGGCATGAGAGCATAAGCTTCTACCATCAATGTTGTTGGACATAACCCAAGCAGTGACATAAGTGTTCCTAATATTGGAAGATTAGATATCCCATGTTCCATGTTTTATTTCAACTTTGCCGAAATAATTAAAATTGTAGCGCCTGTATTATAAAACATTTTTTTGTGATTTTTTGAAACCTCGCCTCCCCTCCATGTATGATTTTTTGTATGAAACATTTTTTTTTTCTATATGGCAAGAAATATTTTTTCAAACCCGGCCAATCTCCCCGCTCTCCCCTCCCCTAAATTCTTACGTAATTAATTATCGAACTCTAAAATGCAATTACTACATCTACATACGACGACTAATTAGCTCCAATTGTGAAAACAATGCTTCAGTTTGACTGAAAATTTATGAAATCCATTACATACATTATTACTCATTATTGGAAAATTACGTTATTTTTATGGAAAGTTTTACTTAAATATTGGAATTTTCTACAACATTTTCATGTATCGATTGTCATTTTGAATTGCTCAGTTGGGTTTGTTTATTGCAACTTTGCATTTACTGCTATTGCTCTTTTTGATTTTTTGAATGGAAATTTTTGATGTATTGTGGGCGAATTATTATTTATTTATTGCAAATTTTGGCTTTTTTTGTGGAAAATTTATAATTATTTCTTGCTTTTTGTGAAGAAAATAGGGACATTTTGAGGTTTTTAAATGTAAAATTCGATATTTTTTAGTGAGATTATTGTCGATTCTACTGCACTTTTGAATCTATTTATTGCTCAATTTTTTTTTTATTTATGGAAAATTTTGTTTTTTCTATGCACTTCTTTATTTTTTTATGTAAATTTTTAACTTTTCTGTTGATTTTACCCTTGTTTCTTAACTGGCAAATTTTGCATTTTTTATGGAAATTTTATATTTTTTTATGGGACGTTAATATTTTAGCCATTTTGACGCCATCTTGATTTTAAGTAATAGAATGAGTTTTTTACCTTGACACTTGTTTAACTTTAAAGCTAGCGTATCCCTGTTTGGTTTTGTTCTTATTTTCCTCGCGTTACGTCCTTACTGGAACAGAGCCTGCTACTCAACTTAATTCATTATAAAAACTGATAATTAAATAGGAATTTTCTTTTATAATGCATATTTGATTTTTCGGCATATCTTCAGGAATACCATTCATTCTTTCATTTATTTGGTGCAAAACCATTAAATGAAATTACAATCAATTGAACAGCTGAGGTAAGATATGAATGAAAGAATCTGATTGTTTTTTTAATGGATACCTCATAATTCAAAATGATAAGCGCTAAGACGGTAAAAAAAACATTGGATCGCTTTAAACCAAGATGGCGTCGAATTCCATCATGGCCGCCAAATTTTTGAATCTTAGTTATTTCTCGTTTCTGTTTTTACTATTATCCAGTGATTCGCTCAAGGTAATAGTATCGACGGTGTATCGTTTTCTTTCATGCTCATATTTTCTGCAATATAAGATGATATGTCGTATATTCATGGCCGACAGCAGGGAGTGCCGTGCCCAGAAATGCCAACTCAATTTTTCAAAAATCTGGAAGATTTTGAAAATTTGTCTGGAAAAGTCTGGATTGCTTATGTCGTATATAGAGAACCTTACAAATTATTTACAAATCCTTATAAAATAATATCAAATTTTATCTGTTACTTCCCTTTACAAAAATCTGTAAAATGGGGTTTCAAAAATCTGGAATATTCCAGACAAATCTGGTAGGTTGGCAACGCTGGCCGTGCCCGTGAGCTCATCCAAACGATCCGAAACGTGCCGAATCAAGGGAAGAGTGTTGCTACGGCTGTCATTCGCCAGAATACGGATGGCTGTGATATGCCGGAGCATGGATCTGTAGTGTTGCTGGACCTCCTCGGCTCGCCAATCCGATATCGTACGTCAGTTTTGCAGTAACTAATGCCGATCCGACTTGCCTCGCGGTAGTTTGACTCCGATCATCTAGAGTATTCTCAGACGTGACTCACATGCTTTCTTCACCATTTTGCAATGGGGTTTGAACGTCAAGGTACGGTCCAGAGTGATCCCTAGAACCCTCAGCCGGTTGGTTTTCGGGACGGAGACTTGGTCAAGATGATCTGCACCGTCTCCCAACGTGCACTCGGGCTGCAGTAGAACACATGCGACTGGGCAGGAGACATGGAAAATCCAACACTCTTCGCCCACTAACAGACAGCCTTCACGGCGGCCTGCAATTTCGTGTGTAGTCCTTCACTTTTAGCCATTTTAACGATGAGGAAAATGTCGTCGGAATACAAGAGTATGTTGACTCCATCCGGCAGTACTCGGATGATGGGCTGTATCGCCATTAGGAACAGCGTTACGGATAACACTGATAACTGCGGCACACCATTTTCCAGCTTGTGTTCACCTGACGTGTAACCACCCAACGACACCTGAAACGTTTGCTCTGAGAGGGAGCTTTGCAGAAGGTTCATCATCTAACCACTTATCCGCCATGATTTCAGGGTGCGAAGTATACCGTGCCACCATGTGGTGCCGTATGCCTTTGACAGACTCAGAGATGCTATCAAACATTGCTCGTCGGCGTTCGGTATCGACCTCTCCAGCTCGGCGAAGTACACGTCGGTACCGCGTCCCACACGAAAAGCGTGCTGACGCCTGTCAAGTCGTCCGTTCGACTCCAGCTCCGTGATTAGACGACGGTTTTTCGCTCAAGCAGCTTCGCCATGCAGCTAGTAAGCGAGATAGGACAGACGGCAGCAGGACCGGAATCTTGGCAGTTCGGTTTCGGAATCGAAACAACGAGGGCAAACTCGCCGCTGCGTCAGATTTTGTTCAGCAATTCCAGCAGTACGAACTTCACGGATACGGGAAGGCGTTGAAGCAGCGTTATCATGTCAGTACCTGTCGAGGCACCTCGCCCTTTATCGAGAGCCCACAGAAGTTCGGCTAGGGTAATATCAATGTTGTACGCGTCGCCGGTATTATACGAAACATCTATGGGCTCTCTCTCAGCTGCCATTTTTGCCATCTGAAACGATGGAGGGTAGCTAGCCGTCGCCGATCTTTCGCCGTAGTAAGCCGCCAGTTCTTCCGCTACTTATTCGGGGTTGTCCGTGAACCAGTAAGGCCGTTTGAGGATAACTGAACGTTTCTGCCGATTTCCACGAAGTGTGTGAACTGTGCGCCACAGTTCTGTCGTCGTGCTGTGCGGGCAGATTTTCCCTACGAAGCTTTCTCACGATTGCTTTTACGGTTCTTTAATCGCCTTTTTCACCTCTGCTCTTGCTGTTTGGAATTCCGCCAACGCTTAGGGTTGATCTGGGTTGACCTGCTGTACCTTCTCCGATGGCAAGGCCTATAACGGGTAGCCAATAATTGGCGTTCCTTGACTGTAGCTGCAACGTGTAGTTTCTACCAAGAAAGTCTGGCGGAACAACAGTCTGGTTCACCTTGGTCTCCTGCAAGGCTACAACGCACAGTGCTGCGTCCCTTGGACAAAAGTGAAAAAAATAACTATTTTATTACTCTAACTCAAGTATGCTACTTTGTTTACATACATTTGATATGTGTTAAATGAATAGCAAATCATCTTGAACTCAATTATTTATGAGACCAGACCAACCCAAGTTGTTGAACAGTTTGATTGAATGGCGTAGAGTCTGTAAATTTGTGCGAATCACAATTTATTTTGTGTAGCGGTTTATGTTGTTCAGTGATATTTTCTCAAGCGATAATCGAAATGGTATGCATCAAACTAAACCAGTTGGATACATAACACTTAAAGTAATTGTAATTTTTTTCATACAGGACTTTTTTAATTTATTTCATACATAGAACAAAATAATTAGCAAAACTTCAAACAGCTAAAACAAAAAATCACCTGCCATTTGGCATAATGCCATTTGGCATAATGGCCGAAAGACGAAAAATGGAGGCACCAGCGAACCGACGGCCAAATTTTATCAAGGACAAAATAAAATAACAATTTTTAATTTTGTCAAGACTGAAAAGCCAATATATCACCAACAACGAACTACAGTTGAACTATCAACGATATTTGGCATAACGGCCATCTGGCATAATTTAAAAAAAAATATTATTTTTCTTTCACATTTCATTTATCAAGTACTTGATATGTTTGTCTAGAAAAAATGAAAAAAAGTAAAATTGACTGGAAAAAGGGGGCAAATATTGACAATGATGTTTAGTCCAAAGAAGTTAGTGTGAAGTAAGTACAAGTAAATACTCTAAGAGAGACTCGTTGCTTATATTAAAATTGTATTACGGAAAAAAAACCAAATAGAACTATTCTCGCACTGAAAAAAGTCACGAAGTGTGCGTTTGAGGCTGATGATAATACCATCACCAACGTTTCTTGTCACATCTGAGGTTAAGCATATCGCTGGAGTGACATCTCATAGCATATGAGACAAATAATTTAGATTGGGAGTCGTCCATGAACCACGTGGTCATTTATGGGCTGGAGGAGGGTCTGGTGAAAGTCCATATCCATACAAATTTTAAAATTTTTGTTTGGACAACTGATCACAGGGGAGAAGGGGGCGGGGTATGAAACTCTGAAAAAATACCACATGAATCATGGGCAGCTCCTTAGTAAAATTCACCTTCTTTCAAACATGAACTATTATATTAATTTTGCAGTTTAGCAAATCATAACGAATTGTAGGACGCTTTGAAAGCTTGACAATGGCTTTTTCACGATGTTTTTGGATTAAATTCCGACTTTTTTCGTCTAAAGTTCAAAATAACGACGTCCTCTACATTCTCCTTGCATAAAGTAGACGAAAAATGACTTTTGGGTGAACTAAGGGCAGTGTCCGGGATTGAGTAGTGTTTGGTCCATTGGTTGTGTCGCTTGCTCCAGCAGGACACACATGTTTGGCATGCAATACGTAACCGAGTAAAATCGGGAATCCGGTTAGGCGTGCTCATATCATGGATCGCATCACCAAGTAGTATTTGATTCGTTTAACCTATTGCATGCTTCTTAATGGGCGAGCGATGGAATCAGGATCAATTGTGTCCGGTTCGCGTTGTGCGAGCGAAAAAAAATCTTAAGATAAGTCAGTAGTGTTTAATCTGTTGAATCTATATGCGGTTATGAAAAGAGTATCGGTTCAGAGTATTTAAAATTATATCTCTATCGTTTACCAATCTTTCTTATATCCAAACTCCCAGTATTTTCTCGTGGAAATGCAGACGACTTTACGGCTGCGTAAAGCAAGAAACATATAATCATTTCCCTCCCATCCCCAAATTGACCTACATTTGGATGCAGCCTACACCGCTATAGTTTGTTATGATCATGAGAGCACCAGTACTTACACATTGAGGACTGATCCTGAGTAGCGTCTGTTGGTTCCTAGAGTAGATGCAGTTGTTCTTGCAATAACGGTGTAGCAACTGCGAACGGCAATCATGCTCATTCAATTAAGTTCAGCGTCCGGGAAATTCGAATCAACATGGTACCAAGGACATCCGATGCAAATAAAAATCGATCATGGTGTACCAATGATTCGCTACGCTGCAAACTAAAAGAACAGCTTATGTTTGAAAGAAGGTGAAATATCTAATAGGGTAATTCTTCAATTATTGAATGCATAAAATACTCGCTAATTGCTGAATATTTCATTAGGAACACACATATTCTTCAGCAATAGGTGAGATTTTAAGCCATTAAACAATAGGTGAATTATCCTACTGAAATATTAACCGTGTGTCAACTGATAGTTGAAACATTTAAGGCAAAGCATCTCTCTTGAGATTTGCCTTCTTTTGAACAATGGATGTTCTTCATACTGAACTTCTGTGCCCTGATAATTACAAAAAATCAATATACTTTTGAGGCTAGGCTAGACGGCTGCGTTTGCAGTTATGACTAAATCGTGGCACCCAAGCCTATGCCAAATAGAATTATGCCAAATGCGGTAGAGCCGTTCTAATAACCATTTCCACTGTAATTTATTGAGAGATTTTTTGCCAACTGAGTATTATTGCATTTGAATTCATGCATTGTTGGAGGAAATTTTCAACTCAGATTGGTTCTCAACTGGTGAGACTAGAAATTATGGCCGTGAGCATGGTATTGCTGAATAGTTTCGTTAAAAGGAGATTTTGATGTGTTTGCAATAACCTGCATTGCATTTCTGCGGTGAAAATTTACTTTCCTGCCAATTGGGTTCATTCACATATTTCATAACGCCGGAAAACGCATTTTTGAGACCCACGCACCTTATTGCTAGATCAACTGTTTTAATTGTTTGATTAACATCGCTCACAGGTTGGAACAGTCTACATTTTGTATATACAGGTCGGACTTGATTATCCGGTGAATCGATTATCCGGAATTTTAGACTCAATTATCCGGAGTATGTTTTTGATTTCTTCGAAAAATTGTTTGGCGTTATTAATTTCTGCTGATTTTCTAATGCAAGCATCTCTAGCCATTCGCTTAATGTTGCCACCGATACCATCACAAGGACCTTTTCCATGTGAGGTTGGGAAAAAGTGCCATTCTGCTTTAATTTTAAAATCATTTTCATGGTTGCATACATTTTTGAAATTTGACATCAAGCGAATGGCTAGAGATGCTAGTATTAAAAAATCAGCAGACCAAACAATTTTTCGACTGGGCTGTGTCGCAACAGGTGAAAGACCAATTTGAAAAAGATTGGGAATTTATCTCTGTTCTTAATAATACAAAGAAAAGAAAATCTTCTGATGTTAGCAACCAAAGACAATCTTCCCGGTTGAAAAAATAGATTGTATTAAGATGAAAATGTAAGTTACATACTGAATAATTGAATAAATAAAATTAAAAAAAATAATAACCAAAATATCATCCATTCCGACTTATACTTCATTAAAACCAATCCCATATCTTTTTTTCAGATGTCTTAGAAAATTTGCAATTGCTTTGATAAAAAATCTTTGTTTTTCCGATGCTTCGATTGAAATATGGGTTTTCAAAGAAAAGGCTTATATGGTCATTTTCCACAAAATTGGCCATAACTCAAAAACGAAAAATGAGTACATTTCAAAAATTTCAGCGATTAAAGCTTATGAAATTACCTTCTCAAAAATATATTTCTGAAAGTTTTCCACTAATTGGAACATAGTTTTTCGGGCTTTTCTTTACGATTTTTCTCAACGGTTGAAAATTTTGTGGAAGACTGTTTCCAGTTATTTTTTTTTTATTCCTGCTTTCATTTTCATAAAAAAACTTTGTTTCTACGATGCTTCTTTCTTGAGTTATTATTTTTCAAAGAAAAGGCTCAAAATGGCACATTTGCACATTTTTTACAAAATTAGCCATAACTCAACAACGAAAAAAAAAACTACATTTCAAAAATTTCAGCGATTAAAGCTTATGAAATTATCTTCTCAAAAATATTTTTTTGAAAATTTTCCACGAGTTGGAGCATATTTTTTCCGGCTTTTCTTTACGAATTTTCTCAACGGTGGAAAATTTTGTGGAAAATGTTTTCCAGTTAATATGTTTTTTTATTTCTGAGAAAATTTGCTTTCATTTTCATAAAAAAACTTTGTTTCTACAATGCTTCGTTCTTGAGTTATGATTTTTCAAAGTAAGTAGTGTCAGAGGAAAACAAAAAAATTCCAACTGAGTTGCCGGGAATATAAGCGACCTTGAATTTTTCTAAATTTCTTTTATTCATATATTGATGAGCCCTGCCTGTGGAAAAAGTTTCATGAAAATCTGAGACCCTTTGGCCCACTTTGTACGGAAATAAAAAAAAATCCCCAGTTCAACGTTGTTTACTTGGGCTTTAACACTAAATGGAACAAAAAAAAACATGAAGAGGACGACGAGAAAAATCGATCATCTTAAACTGGAATTGAACTCACAACCTCCTACTTTGAAAGCATAAGCGATACCCATTACAAATTCATTTCCGTCAAGTAATTTACGAAACGTATCATTGTTTCTTAAGTCTGGCCACACAATGTACACTAAACTGTATCCGTTAAGCCACTACAAAATGGGACAAATTCCGTCCATTGTTCGGATCCCATACTAGACAAACCAAAAGACCGCCACCAAGTCGTTCCATTCTCATCTCTATCCGCAAAATTTACCCCGTTTCATAAAACTTTATTGAGTGGGGTTGCCTTTTGATACTTTATTGCCATTGTGTATTATCCTTGCCGTTTTACCACCAAATAGGTAAATGGTCGATGCGAAAATCTCCACCGCATGCTCTCCTAGGCGGAAAAGTATGGCTCTTGGCTAGGGGTTCCATCGATACCAGCCGGACAATGACAAGTAAATACCTCTCTCGAACAGCCATCGTTTCATACGGGAAAGGATCCCTCATCCGCGCGCTGTGGGGCCAACAAACTTTCACAGAGTATCCGCAGAATGTTCCGAGTTCATTTCGACCGCTGTCGATCCCCTTTCTGTCCAACGATGATGCATTGTATACCTCAAAGTCGGGGTTCTATCCTTCCCCCCTCCTCCCTAACACATTTCCCACCGGTCAAGCATGGCCGCAAAAAGGCATTTGGGGAACGCCATACTGAGTCCCCCTCATCCTCACTGTTTGCACACTTTTCTCTGACGGAAAAGAGTGCGGAATTCTTTTGCCGCCTTTATCGGTGGGGGCTTTCAACTGGTAGATTGGATTTACTTGTGAGGGAAATCCCCTCGGATTTTTCTGATTTATCCTTCGATGGGGTCGGCTGAATCGTGTGGGTGGCTGAAGCAAAAAAAAGAAAAGGAATTACTTTGTATAACAAAATGTTATTTCTAATAAAGTAGAAAGTTTTCCCCGAGAAACTTTTACGGCTGTGGGTGTAGAAGAAAGCAGGGGGTTCACATACCGGCTACCGGCTGGATGTTTCTTTGGGATTGGTTTGTCGAAATGTTGAAACATTCAAACCACCAGCATATTGGATCAGACAGATTTTTCCGATGAGGGGTCACGAGTGCAATTTCCACCAGGCAACAATAGAGCCATTATCGTCGTAAAAGGGAGAAAGGCACTCCATCTGGTATCATCTCGATTCGAGGGCACTCAAACTCCACCAGAGTGCGATCCGAGCTTGGAAACAGCAGAGAATTAGATTGTTAATAATTGAGCAACACCACGTTTCCCATTTATCGACAAACTCGGCGCTGAACGTTGATCGGAATTGACATTCACTTTGTTCTGATGGTTGAATCCACCCTCCAATGCTGATGATGGTACGGCTCGACACATAGTTCTACTGCGATGGGCACCGGGTGTAACAAATAGCAGCGTCATCATGCCAGTCATCTCCGCATCGCTTGGTTTTGTCGAGGTACCGATAGGAAATGACAAGTTCTTTTCTTCCCTTTCCGGAACAGTACGTATCTTCGCCTTGTCGGTTTCGGTTATGACACAAATAGGTGCAAGATTTGTCCTTGAGTTGGACTACAAGCTAAACCTGCAACGTTTTCTGATTCCTATGGGTAAAACTAACATGTTAAGGTTTCTTCAAGTGAGCGTAAATTTAACTTAACTTTCAAGCCTATTTTTTTATAAGCTTATCATAGCATAGCAAAGACTGACTGTACACGTACAATGGTTGCAACTCCGTGATTGATCGAAACTGGTACACCCAAAATAATTCGGATGGCGGATTTCCCTCCTAGCGTATTAGGTGCTAAATCCACCTATTGATGGTAAGATTCGCCTCCTAAGCGTAGACGGGCAAACCCGTCAATTGAAATCGAGCACATTGGACTTGAAAATTCGAGCAATCTAAATGTTTACACCCGACCCACACAATTGCACAACCAATCCGAAGCCGAATGATGGCATCGGAAACGCACACTTAGGCAAATGGTCACGCGGCAAATGGATGGTGGACATGTCAGAGGAATGGGATGAATATTGCAATATAAAACGCTTTATATATTGCTTTTGTCACTTCTCCCATCAAGCCGTCGATAGATGCGTAGAGATAGCACTGGTTTATGAAACGGGAGGTCCTTGGTTCGATTCCGAGTAAGCGCGAGTATTTATTTTGTTTTTATTTTTTGGTTCTTCAGGCAAATTTATGAAATTCAACCCGATTTCTTGTGGCGAATTATCATAATAGATTCCGGTCCCTGTATTTAGATAATCATTTTGCTTGAGTGACTTTCGAAATAAGGTACCGTGTGACAAATGGGTAAAGGAAATCGTACAGAGATGGTTCTTAAAAAAATAAAATGAATAAGATCTACTATATTTTTCAGATTGTTTCCTACTAAATATATGCTATATTTGCTGTTATTTTTATTAAAAGTATTAACATCATCGAAAATCAAACACCATTCTATTTTACCGATATTCCACTACTCATTTTATGTAAAGTTAAGTTAGGCTGATACAAATATTACATTTCTTCTTTGTCCGAGACCACTTGGATGATACGAGGGGGGGGATAAAAATAAATAGGGAACAAACAAATAAAAATGAAAAAAAAGTTATTTTTTCGAATTTTTTATTTTTAATGATAGTTGTTAAACTGTTTTTAATCGTCCTCTGGATCATTTTTTTACTTGTTTTTTTACTTTTAAATTGAAAAAACCTAACTGATGTCAAAAAAATGATGAAAAAAAATTTTTTTTTTCTCCCCTTCAAAATTTTCGGATTTTCGAAGGGGGGGTGACATAAAAGAAAATTAATATTTGTATCAGCCTTATCTCTTTTCCAAGTAATGTATTTATTGCCTTTATCGAGCGGATTTAACCCGGTCAAAAGTGTCAACATTCTTGTACCTACTGAATAAGTCATTATTTGAACTTAGTATCCAAACTCATGCGTCATCCGTTGAAGCCATTCAGAACATTACGATGTACATGTTTTTTTTATTTCTTTATTAGTATCATTCCAAACATAACATTCATTTCTTCTATCATCCTAATTTGGTAAAACAAATTTAAGATTTTATTAACATTTTGTTAACAACATACTACATCTCCCTGGCTCATCACCCGCAAGGCTTTGGGGTTTTACATATTTCGACATGTTGAATCCAACAAAAATAGTCCGGTTGAAAACCCCGTGTAACACCATCGTGACCTTTCCTTGTTAGCTACCCCATATACCCGATTGCCCCAAGGCTCCGCCACAAGAAATTTGCCTTAGACACCAAAATATGAAAAACAAAAAAATCAAAACTGGGCTCGAAACCTCAACCTTTGGATCCTCAAACATAAACTCACACCACTCGCCCATCACAGTTTCTCATGAATGACATCACACAACATGGAACCATCTTGTCACGGAGAACAACCTGCAAGAGGAGCAAAATACAACACCCGTTGGACAGCCAAGTGCGAGAAGGGGTGAGATGATATGTTCTATAAATATATTTAAAGTACCAACGCGGTGCTGCGGGAATTTCTTACTTATACCAGAGTCAAAATCTATATGTATGTATATCTATACTATCGGCAATGACTTATACATTTGCAGTGGAAATAGAATTTCATGCCGTGCGTGTTGGATTGGGTAATATATTAGGGAGAAACAAATAAACACACTTGACTATAACAGTCGGGCGCTTTATAAGCAGAATTTTATCGTTGACGTTTGCTGATTGATTTACTTTCCATTTATTTACATTTTTACATTTCCTATTAGTCGCATGGTTGGGGACGGTATGAGACTCCTCAAAGTAGGAGACCCA
Source organism: Aedes aegypti (assembly GCF_002204515.2). NCBI lineage: Eukaryota > Metazoa > Arthropoda > Insecta > Diptera > Culicidae > Aedes > Aedes aegypti. The sequence goes on from NC_035107.1 coordinate 87,715,474, forward strand.
AGGTTTGTGGGATTCGATTCATTTGACGATATAATATTGTAATCAAACATCTAAGTGTGCATACAGCAAACTGGATTACCGTAATTCTTTCGCAATATTAGAATTGGAACAATTATCACGACATGGATGTTTTATGTATTTTTTAACAATTACTTATCAAAATAGAGGCCGTTGATAAACCATGTGATCATTTAGCGGGGAGGGAGTATCTAGCCAAAGACCACGGTCCACCCATTTGTGTTTCAAAGAAAATTCCACCATCAACTAAACCTGAAAGGTTTCATTAGCAGTCGGATGGTTCAAATAAAAAAAACAGTTTTAAAATTCAATATTTCATATCTTCTTTACCAACAACGATTAGAAGACGATTAAGATTTCTATGGAAATTACTATGACAAAATTTGAAAAAAATGTTCCCCACATGTTAGTACTGTAATGTTAATACAAAATTATCTCTAAGTGAAAACTAATTCCTCAAACAATAATAAGGAACACTGCAGTAGAAACAAATCTTTTTTGAGCTATTTTTGTTAGGGATTTTTGCAGAAGTTTGTCACACTATAATCTCACATTTCGCTTAATAATAGCAAACCAATTCATAAATATCTCTTCTCACATTTTTCAAATTTCTGTTTCATTCATGAACAAATGAAACACATGATCATTGGGCGAGCGGGGGGTTATTCGTCAAAACCACACAAAAGCACGAGGGGGGAGGAGGTGACTGAAAAGTCAGGAAAAATGTTCACGTGGTTTATGGACGACCCCTAAGAAAGATATGGGGATTTGAATTTCAAACTTTTTTTAAATTTTAAACCGCTCTTATTAGCAGTCATTTACATTTACCGTTATATTTTTTTTTTTTGTAAAGAAGATGCAATAGTACCTAACTGGAATTTACAGAAATTACAATAAGGTTTAATTATCGCACTCAACATTTTACACCAAAGCCAGATTTTCTATATTTTTGGAATTGATATACATAAATAATAATTCTCAAAAAACTTATGTGCACAACATAATCGCAAAATAATGGTGAACGCGTCACGAAATGATTTCGTATACCCTTAAGTGGATTTTTTGGTGTTGGTGTTCGTTCAGAGGTTTGCCAAGCCGCATATCTAAATAAAACTCGTGGAGATCTTTTCCAAACAATATTTTTTCTACATCCCAGAAAATAGGGTGTCTTTGAGCTTGTTGTGATATACATATTTGAAAATAGTAAATAGGCAAAGAATGTTCGCAGTTAATAATAAAGGGAACGCTCATAGAACATTCCGCCGTGGATCAAGCTCTGTCCCAGTTGGAACGAAACACTTGAAGAAAATTACTTAGTAAAAGAAGGAAAAATTTTGAAATTTTGAAAGTGTACATCAAAAACATTATCGAAAGAATGGAAAATTGATTAAAATAATGTTTTTTCAACATATCTCGAATAGATATCATGTGTTTGTTATAAAATTATTTATATAGAAATATTATCAGGTTCTAAAGTAATGATCATTCTAAATGCGTTGCTTGCAAGAATTGATAAATCAGTAATTTATAAAAATGTTTATGTATTAGCTTTACTAAATTTTATCAAAGTGTAAAAGTCACGTAGGAAATTGATTGAAGTGAAATTATGAAATCTAATTAAGGAAGATTGGATTGAACAAATGTGTAGTGAAAATAAATCACTTTGTTCAGCAGAGTGTGCTACTACAGCCTTGACAATCGAAAAAGTGTCACGCTGTCGGCCGGAAGGTGAAAAATTTGATGCAATTGATTTTGCTCAACACGTGTGTTTCCAAGGAAACTGACTGTGATGACTTGTCGGCTTACTAGGAGAATTTAATATTTTGTTTAAATGCTATGGCATGCTATGATACTTACATGGTATATGAAACCTTGTGAAGACAAAACTTCTAAGAAGAAAGAGTGTGGTATGATCAGTTTACATATTTGATGTGAACAGAAAATGTTCATTTTTTTCTAATGCGTTGCATTATTTAGTCTACCGTTAACGGGTAATAAAGTTTTTGTTTATGAAAACTTAGAGTTTGTATGTGTTTGATCGAAAACACATTCAGGTAAGATAATAAAACATTCATGTGTCATTCATGTTGCCCCCAAATTTAGTTTCTACTGCATAAGAATTGATGCAGAGTTGCAGTTTTGGTGAGAAATTTCAAAATACCTTTTTTTCTGTTCAATGTGATGATTTTGTGGGTTTTTATACACATTTATCTGAATTCACAGCATAATAGGAGAGGGGTCAGATTTAAATTTCTTTTCGTTTCAGAGAGCGAGTAATGGCGCTTAAGCCAAGGCTCTAGAGCCAGGACATACGGGGGAAATACCTGTGTCCCATTCCAGGAAAAGGAACACAGCGATGAAGTGTGCATTAATATTCTTAGCTGCGCCACTTCCAACGATTTTACCTTTCCCTCTTAATGAAACGGTCGGTACGGTGGTCCCCATTTCTTCACTTATAAAATTGAAAAATGTTCGTTCACCATGTTATTCATTCATGAATAATCTGATGGTCGTAAATATTTCAATTATCTTAAAACCCAAGTCTGCACAGTGGGCCTGGCCATTTTAATGTTTGTGTCATATTGTATACGATATGCTGCAAATATGAATGTCGACAAGAAAATACTGGAATCATTTCCAGTATTTCCAGGATGCTTTTCAATATTGGTTGTGCAAGCGCTTAGATAGATAGATAGATATATAGATAGATAGATAGCTTTACAAAATTTTATCTTATGATCCTATATGAAGAACAACCTATTTTTAAAAGAAGGCAAAATTTATTATTAAAACATTAGGTTATTGGACTTCAAAAATTATTATTGACATAAATATATTTTTGAAAGTTTTCCACTAATTTGAACATAGTTTTTCCGGCTTTTATTTACAAATTTTCTCAACGGTGGAAAATTTTATGGAAAACTGTTTCCAGTTAATATTTTTTTTTTTATTTCTGAGACAATTTGCTTTCATTTTCACAAAAAAACTTTGTTTCTACGATGCTTCTTTCTTGAGTTATGATTTTTCAAAGAAAAGGCTCAAAATGGCACATATGCACATTTTATACAAAATTGGCCATAACTCAAAAACGAAAATAATACATATCAAAAATTTCAGCGATTAAAGCTTATGAAATTATCTTCTCAAAAATATTCTTTTGAAAATTTTCCACGAGTTGGAGCATAGTTTTTCCGGCTTTTCTTTACGAATTTTCTTAACAGTGAAAAATTTTGTTGAAAACTTTTTCCAGTTAATATTTTTTTTTTATTTCTGAGACAATTTGCTTTCATTTTCACAAAAAAACTTTGTTTCTACGATGCTTCGTTCTTGAGTTATGATTTTTCAAAGTAAGTAGTGTAAGAGGAAAACAAAAAAAATCCAACTGAGTTTTCTGGGAAAATAAGCGACCCTGAATTTTTTTTCAATTTTTTTTTATTCATATATTGATGAGCCCTGCCTGTGGAAAAAGTTTTATGAAAATCTGAGACCCTTCGGCCCAAACCCGTACGGAAATAAAAATATCCCCTTCGTTTTTCGCTCGCCCCGTTCTATCCTCATCCGTTCCTTTGTAGCTGTCATTGTGCAACCCATAAATTTTCTCCCCGCTGCTAGTTGGTTATGAGTTCATATTTTTATTTAAGTTTTCTTCATGTACTACAGTGTTACCGTTCTTGTGACGACTATGGGCTTCTGATCATTAGCATAGCAACTCTACCGAACTCCTCCCATTGCTTTGCAATTTTGCATCTGCCTTACAGCAGAGCTCTTCCATGTTCTCTATCTTGCTGGCTATGATTACCTTCTTGAGAGCATCTCTAACCGACTCGCGTTCTTATTTGCATGCTTTCGATGAACTGGAACCGATCAAGGTATCTCATAACTTCTGTTGTACTACCGAGAGACTTTATGATTCAATTTTGGATACCAATATGACTTTTCAAAGCTAACACGTTTATTGATGGTATGATGTGAACTTTAAGACAGTTTGGATAACGCAAAATATTTCAGAGTGCATCAATGTCCATTGAGCTACTAGATGTCCTTATAATTATAATTGAAATCTTTCCGTCAGTTTCTAATTCCTATGCCTAGGAAAATCATATATATTATCAACACCAAATTCCTGGTCCGTGGGAATAATCTAACCCACTCCCTTTCGGCAAAACATTGCTCAAAGAACACGTTACCGCAATGCAAAGCATTAACATCAATTCAATCAGCAGTGGCATACATATCCCGTTAACGAAACTAATGTGCTTATTCTGCGCGGCGTGTGAGTCGAGACGAGTCGCTCTCACCTCGAGTGACGTGAGACGACTAATGTTAATCAAATGGGAGCGAGTCGACAATTGTCACCTCATTCGACTCGTGTCACCTCACACGCCGCGCAGAATAAGCACATAAATCAATCACAATTCCGTACGACCGATTTCCGCGCGACGACTATCCAACTATCGACTAACGACTTCCCCAAAGGAAATGTAACGTTTCCCATTTCTCATCCCCTGGGTTCACTTCGTTATCCTCCACGTTGAGGCTGCAACCTGTAGTGGAAAGATTTTGACAGACAAGATGTATCCACATCTGATGAAAGCTTCACCGGGTCCTGGATCCGTTTTCAAAATCCAACATTTGAAGTCTTTTTTCTGTCATTCCACCGTTAAGATGTTACCAGATTGTCAAGAATGCCGATTTTAAAATCAAATGTGTTTAACTTGTTAAATTTTGATAAACTTAATTTATTAATTTTGGTAAATTTGTGAATTTTTTCTTTTTTTTTCGTAAATATTGTACGTTTTGTAAGATGTGTAAATTTTGTTTATCTTTCGGCAACTCTATCACCGGCGACAGCGAAGAAATATTGTCGAAATGATGAAAAGAAAGCGATATCAAAAGAAACGGCCAAATTGATATGAATCTTCTTTTTAGCGCTGAATCTCCGGCAAAGAAATCCGTAGGACTTGCTCCTCTGGTAGCGATAGACAGCAACAACACTGGATTTAATGTGATAAACGGCATCTGAAGAGAGATTCCACCCGGAAATGTACCGACGACTGCGATTCCCTTGGCTGTCATCCGAAGGATCTTCTCTTGTGCCTGGTCTTATCATGTTGGAAGTTCGTTTTTTTTTCGGAATTTAATTTTGTGGAAAATTATCGAGCTTTGATAGATTTTCTTCTGCCGTTGGATTCACATTTTTTTTTTTCGGTGCTGCTGGTACCGATTTTTATCGGTCTTCAAACGGGATGATACCTTGTCTCCGTTGAAGGAAAGTAAGCGATATCCACCTTCAACCGTAAAAAGAAGAAACGGAACCTTGCCTCAGTAATGAATCAAAGGAGAAATGATAAGAGTAGAATGGAGTCATTACCGATAAGAAAGAAAACCCTGATCCGTCGTTCGGTCGTCGCTTTCGTCGGTGTGCTGAACCATCATTTTGGACATGGACAGTCGGCCCACAATTATGGATAAGCCAAAGATATGTTCTCAACAAATAGATTATTTTTTCTTACTCAAATACCGGCTATATTAAATTTAAACTTTAGTTTAAAAAAATGGGTCGAATGTCAACCATGACACCTATTGTTGGCACTTAAGATTCAGTTCGGCAGTGGGTTTTTTTAAAAGCTACTGAGCTCGTATTTGGCCGAAACATACGTCGTACTAAAGGGCTTCTTATTTCAAATTTTCAAACGATTCGGCCGAGAAAAACCCCCCATGCCAACGTGAATCATGGAAGTGCCCAAGTAGCTCTGCACCCGACTTAGTTGACAAAAATGCCAAAAGAGTTTTTTTTTTCTTTTTAGCACTACGGTTGATCGTAGCTGACATTTTGAATGAAACACGTAAAATGAAGCGGGCCTTCTCCATAATTTTTATCCATATTTTGTTCTGAAAAACGACCCTTAGTTGATCCATAATCGTGGGATGACTGTACCCACAAACAGCTCTTCCCCCCGTTGCGTCGGTGTAATCTAGGTCTGGTCTCTGCTGGGAAAGTGGCGCACCTGTCGTTTTCGTCGTCGTCGACCAGCTTTCATAAACCGACGGAGGGTTGCCGAACTCAAGTGATCCGTGTCTCAAGATAACCTCAAACTCAAACAAGAAAAACAGGAGAGAGGCAACGCAGCCAAGCGGAAGTCAAGCTGCAACTTTTCATCATCCTCAGAAATTCGTCTTCTTTTTATAGCCATAATTTGGAGCTTGTGCTGGACCGTTTCCTACTGTATCTGAGGGAGGATTATGAATCTGCAGCAGGTATGACGGCAGAAATATAGTTCATATACAGGATTATGATGGTCGTGCTGGTTCACTACCTACTAATGGGAAGGAACAACTTTTGGGTCACGAAGGAAGAAAACGATAGAAAATTAGTCGGTAGTTGACGGGTTTGTCTTTTTATAAGAGACAAGCAATGATTTTGGACCCAAAAAAATAACATTTTTCGGGTTTCAGACGAAGTAGGCTCAAATTGCTGTAAGCAGGTCGAAGGGACAAAACTGGAAAGAAGTCTTCTGCTTCTTCTTCTTAGGGGCCGACCATAAATGACGTAGTATTTTTCACTGATTTTTTACACCCCCTCCCCCTCGTTGCATTTAGTCACAAATGCTGATACCCCCCCATTGGAAAATACGTAGCTTATCAAGCAACACCCCCTGCCCCAAATTTTATTATTTGTTTTCCTCAGCGATTGGGCTAACCGGTCATTAAAATCCAGAAATTAAAAACAAAATTTGATATTAATTACTGACTGAAACTTCAGGATAATCTGACGAATGATAGATTGATATACCGTAGCGCTCAAAATTCATTTGAAAAACAGGAAATAAATTTGAATTTAATATGGTAAAATTTAGGTTAAATTTAATTCATAGCACTTTTGCTATTGTTAAAATCTAAAATAAGTTAACAACTGCAAAAATAGAAGAAAGATACAAATCTTGTTCGGATTGATGCTCCTTACAGCAATGAGTAAGGGTTCGAAATATTTTATAATACTTTAGCAGAAGTTTTGTTATATTAGAGGACTTTTTTATTATTCGTGGCTAAGAAACAGATTTCAGTGAATATGATAAACAAAATACCTTAATTTGGAATGGATATCCGTCATTATTCTCATAATTCAAATCCATTCAGCAAACAGTAGCCAGATAGAGAAAAAATAACATTTGTAATATTTGAAATGTTTGAAAAATCAGCGATTTTTATCCAATCATCTTCATTAATTTTTTCAACTAAACTTCAACCTTGGTCTCCATACTGAAATATTCTAACACAAATCAAAATGAAATAATAAAAATATTTTTTCACTGGATTACCGAGTGTTTTAGAAACCTTGATGATACGACAATTACCAAATGAAGGATAACACTCGAATTTGATGTCATCATTTTATGCTGGCTGTTACATCAAGAGCATGAATATATCAGAACAAATCGTTGAGTTGACTAAGTGGAGATCTCCTGCAGCATTTAACGCATTGTATAAAAATCTTGTTTTTCTATAATAACATTAATATTTGCCTAATGAGCATATTATATTCTTTTGAAGAAATAAAGCTCCAACAGATAATATGAATTAAATCAAATAAATAAAATAGCTTGGACAAGAATACATAACATAATATAACAATTTAAAGCTTCATGTAATCAGTTTAATTGTCAGGAAAATATAAAAATCTTAGAAAACTTTACATCTTATTATATTAATGTATAGAGGCCATTGAAGATAAATCATCATTTCATAACTAAAGTTTAATGATACAGATAAAAAAGTTCGAAAAAATTATTTGTCATTTTTTTTCAGCGCTACTCTTTTTGCCGAAATTATTCAATATGCTACGTCCACAAGTTGGGACCCCTCCCTCCCCCTCGTCACACATCGTCACAAATTCGCGAAGCCCCCCTCCCCCCTAAAATGCTACGTCATTTATGGTCGCCCTTATGAACATATTTGTACTATGGAAACACAAGTAGCACACAGTTGAAATGCCCTAATTGTAACATGCGTATTACAAGAGGGGATTTTTTTTATTTCCGCACGGGTTTGGGCCGAAATGTCTCAGATTTTCATGAAACTTTTTCCACAGGCAGGGCTCATCAATATATAAATAAAAAAAAATAAAAAAAAAAAATCAGGGTCGCCTATTTTCCCGGAAAACTCAGCTGGAATTTTTTTGTTTTCCTCTGACACTACTTACTTTCAAAAATCATAACTCAAGAACGAAGCATCATAGAAACAAAGTTTTTTCATGAAAATGAAAGCAAATTTTCTCAGGAATAAAAAAAATATTAACTGGAAAAAGTTTTCCACAAAATTTTTCACCGTTGAGAACATTCGTAAAGAAAAGCTGGAAAAACTATACTCCAACTCGTGGAAAATTTTCAAAAATATATTTTTGAGAAGATAATTTCATAAGCTTTAATCGCTGAAATTTTTGATATGTATTTATTTTTCGTTTTTGAGTTATGGCCAATTTTGTAAAAAATGTGCAAATGTGCCATTTTGAGCCTTTTCTTTGAAAAATCATAACTCAAGAAAGAAGCATCGTAGAATCAAAGTTTTTTTTTTATGAAAATGAAAGCAAATTTTCTCAGGAATAAAAAATAACTGGAAACAGTTTTCCACAAAATTTTCCACCGTTGAGAAAATTCGTAAAGAAAAGCCGGAAAAACTATGTTCCAATTAGTGGAAAACTTTCAAAAAAATATTTTTGAGAAGATAATTTCATAAGCTTTAATCGCTGAAATTTTTGATATGTATTTATTTTTCGTTTTCGAGTTATGGCCAATTTTGTAAAAAATGTGCAAATGTGCCATTTTGAGCCTTTTCTTTGAAAAATCATAACTCAAGAAAGAAGCATCGTAGAAACAAAGTTTTTTTTTTTATGAAAATGAAAGCAAATTTTCTCAGGAATAAAAAATAACTGGAAACAGTTTTCCACAAAATTTTCCACCGTTGAGAAAATTCGTAAAGAAAAGCCGGAAAAACTATGTTCCAATTAGTGGAAAACTTTCAAAAATATATTTTTGAGAAGGTAATTTCATAAGCTTTAATCGCTGAAATTTTTGATATGTATTTATTTTTCGTTTTTGAGTTATGGCCAATTTTGTAAAAAATGTGCAAATGTGCCATTTTGAGCCTTTTCTTTGAAAAATCATAACTCAAGAAAGAAGCATCGTAGAAACAAAGTTTTTTTTTATGAAAATGAAAGCAAATTTTCTCAGGAATAAAAAATAACTGGAAACAGTTTTCCACAAAATTTTCCACCGTTGAGAAAATTCGTAAAGAAAAGCCGGAAAAACTATGTTCCAATTAGTGGAAAACTTTCAAAAATATATTTTTGAGAAGGTAATTTCATAAGCTTTAATCGCTGAAATTTTTGATATGTACTTTTTTTTCATTTTTGAGTTATGGCAAATTTTGTGGAAAATGACCATATAAGCCTTTTCTTTGACAACCCATATTTCAATCGAAGCATCGGAAAAACAAAGATTTTTATCAAAGCAATGGCAAATTTTCTAAAACATCTGAAAACAAAAATATGGGATTGGTTTTAATGAAGTATAAGTCGGAATGGATGATATATTTCATAAAAATTACACCGCTAAGAAAAACTGAAAAAAAAACTGTTTCTGCCTCAATTTTTCATTACACTGAAAAGGGATTCTTTGTTTTATATGGAACAAACAAGATTTTTTTTTTTATTTTATTTATTCAATTGTTCAGTTTATAACTTACATTTTCATCCTAATACTATCTATTTGTTCAACCAGGAAGATTGTCTTTGGTTGCTGACACCAGAAGATTTTCGTTTCTTTGTTTTATTAAGAACAAAGCATGCTGTATTTTCTTGGTTTTCATGTGCATCTGAGAGTTCACTAGCAAAAATGATCCGTTCGTCTTTTGGTATAAATGAATGATATTTTTTTGTTCCAGGAATTGGAACAAGGTTAGAAAATCTTTCGTGAAGAAATTTTTCAGCCTTTGAATAGTCATTTTCAGTTGCATAGATAAATTCCCAATCTTTTTTAAATTGGTCTTTCACCTTTTGCGACACAGACCAGTCGAAAAATTGTTTGGCATTATTAATTTCTGCTGACTTTCTTATACTAGCATTTCTAACAATTCGCTTAATGTCAAATTTCAAAAATGTATGCAACCATGAAAATGATTTTAAAATTAAAGCAGAATGGCACTTTTTCCCAACCTCACCGAACAGCACGAATAAATCGTATTCAAATAAATATTTTCGCAAACAAATTTATCCGAGCTGGTTCTACTACTCTCGAACTAGAGAATCATGACTACTCCCGAGGTATAAAATAGATTGGAAGACGGCAAAATGGAATTGAAATTGACTGATATCTCGTTTTTATTAGATGACATATTTCATCGAAATGTTTCAACCAAACCGTCATACACAAACCGAGTGTTCGGAATATGAGTCTGTTCGGAATTTGAGACAAAACGGTATGCAGTTAATAATGCGCTCAATAAAAGTAAAAATTTCTGCGGAAGCAATGTTCAAGAAATTTTCTACAGTGAGCTCCATTTGAATTGACATTTCTTTTCAACAGCATCGAGATAGGCGTATACTTTTCTGTTGTAGTGCAAACTTTCCCTAACCCCTCTACCAGCAGCTTCTTTTTTACCGCAAGAAAAAAATTCAAATCGCGAAAACTTTTTTGTTTCTCGGTATTTTTGCACCATTTTTTCACAAGTTCTCAAAAAAACTCTTCTAGTTTAAGAATCCGTGTCGATATTGATGATTGGTGATCTGGTTTCAAAGATTCCAATGTTCCTTGGGGGAGATTTGTTTTTCGACAACATCCTGCGAAAAAAATACTTCACTATTGTTTTTTTATGAATTACATAAAAAGATACTTGAAAGATTGTTTTGGACAAATTATCAAAGGAAACTTCAAATAAAGCTCGCATAAAATTTATATGTTGATACCCTAGAGCCTTTTCCAGGAGAACTTTAACAGGTACTCTGCCGGGAAAACTTTTGCAAATTACTCTTGAGTTGCCCATGGAATTCATCCAGAGGATTCCTATAATAACTTCTTTGGACAGGATTTTTCCAAAAAAATCATTATACCGCTTGTTTTTTGAAGGGCCAAAACAAATGACGCAGTTAAATCCTTATAATTTTCACCAGTTATTTCTTCAGTATTCCCAACAGGAATATGGAAAAAGATCAGGACTTCGTATAAAAATTTTAACTGGATGCTGTCTACAGATCCCTCATAGATATTCTCACAAAAAAAAACATATAATAATTTCTCTTTGGCATCTTAAGGCATCATTTAAAATTAATGAGAATAAAAATTGGAAATAACCTTGCCTTCTAGTAACTTTACTTACAAATTAGCCATATCACAGTTTATTTTCACTTCTTGAGTATATGTTTGAATTCTAAATCCTGACTTTTAATATGTAATGTAGACAACTTTTTGTTGCCATTACGCCCTTAATAGATCAGAGCCTGCTTCTCAGCGATGATTGTCTATGCCAAGAAATTTCCATTACGGGATGATCCTAGATCGACCGGGAATCAAACCCAGACACCTTCAGCATGGCTTTGCTTTGTAGCCGCGGACTCTAATCACTTGGCTAAGGAAGGCCCCTTTCCGGATTCTTCTAAGTAAATTCGACTTTGATATTATATGATCCAGCTGCCTAACTGTTCTTGAGCTGTTTGTATCCTGTATATTGTAACTTTGTCGACACATCGCCATCGTCCACCGTGTCGATATAGCTATTACTTCTGCTATCGCCTTTCAGATGTTCTTCGATGCACTATGGTTCCAGCTTTCAATAATCTCACACTTATCTATCAAGTTATCTTATTCTTCTCATTTTCACAATATACAGCCATTCCATGAAAAACCGATCTAGTGGGTCTCCGAATTCCGTGCAAATTTGCTATTTTGTTCCTTATCCGAAATAAGGATACACGTATTTTTGGATTTTTTGATTAGGGTGACCATTTCCGAAATAGGGTGACCAGAAAAACCGAGATTTCGCAAAATTTTTATTTCTAAAAAATTATAACTTTTGAATCGTTTGACCGATTTTCAATCTTTTTAGACGAAATGAAGGCTAAAGATTTTGACTTTTCGGGAAAAATATGAAATTTCACAAAAAAATGTGTTTTTTTACATGAAAAAACTCAATAGTTTCCGTTTTTTTCGTATTTTGAAGGCCTCGGGACCAAAGGGGCTATTGCTGCTCTCATTTTTTCTTAAAAGTTCAGAAAATTTTACGTAAACTGTCAAATTTTCAGCGATGTATGTTTTTTAGTTTTTGAGATATATTTTTTTGAAAATAAAAAATCAGTCATTTTTCATCGGCACACACTGTAGATCTCAGCGCATTAGATTTGTAATGTTTTAAAAAATCATAACTTTTGAACAGCTCAACCGATTTCCAATCTTTTTTTATGGAATGAAAGCTCAAGGTCTCAACTTTTCAGAAAAAATAGAAAAAATAGAAAACTTTGAAAAAAAAAAAAAATTCACATTAAAATATATGAAAGTTTCTAAAAAAAACTAGAAATTTTTATATTTTTTCACGTTTAAACATATTTTTATCAGATTTTTCAATTTTGTCTGAATAGTTGAAATTTTAAGCTTTCATTCCATACAAAAAGATTGGAAATCGGTTAAGCTGTTCAAAAGTTATAATTTTTTTTAAACATTACAAATCCAATGCGCTGAGACCTACAGTGTGTGCCGATAAAAAATGACTGATTTTTTTTATTTTCAAAAAAATATATCTCAAAAACTTAAAAACATACATCGCTGAAAAAATGAAAACAGCGATACCCCGAGGCCTTCAAAACACGAAAAAACGGAAACCATTGAGTTTTTTCATGTAAAAACACAATTTTTATGAATTTTTATATTTTTACTGAAAAGTCAAAATCTTTAGCCTTCATTTCGTCTAAAAAGATTGAAAATCGGTCGAACGGTTCAAAAGTTATATTTTTTTTTAAAATAAAAATTTTGCAAAATCGCGATTTTTCTGGTCATCCTATTTCGGAAATGGTCACCCTAATCAAAAAATCCAAAAATACGTGTATCCTTATTTCGGATAAGGAACAAAATAGCAAATTTTCACGGAATTCGGAGACCCACTAGATCGGTTTTTCATGGAATGGCTGTATATGTATATCGGTACGCAATACAAAGCCATTGCGGAATGCATTGAGTTTCGTAAACAGAAAGTTTCCCAAAAGCAACATAAATTCCGCAAGAATACGTTTGACTAATAGAAGTACAGGTCGGACTCGATTATCCGGAGACTCGATTATCCGGGGACTCGATTATCCGGGATTCGATTATCCGGAATTTGTTTTTTGATGTTCTTGTTTTTCAATTTTTATGCATTAATTCAGAAATAATTTGGTATTGAAATACGCAATATGAATGGTTTTGCAGTTTTGAACGTATTTAAGTTTGAAAAAGTGGTTTTTGTGTATGATGGTCAAAAAAATATATTTGTTGTAAAGACCCCCACTGTTCCAGAAATAATTTCTGGCTACGCCACCGCATCATATAAATAAAAGAACTACAAAAAGATAATATTTAAGTTCTTTTATCGAAGATTTCAATTTTTTCTTAGTGATTCGATTATCCGGAGGATTCGATTATCCGGAATGAAAAAAAAATCGATACTCCGGATAATCGAGTCCGACCTGTATTAGAAATAGAACGCTAGAGGCGCTGTGATATAGATGAAACAACCACAGTAGCCTTGAATTTCTACCGGCGCGATCAACCGGTACTCAAACTGTCAAATAGTTTGTTTTGTTTTTTTTCTCATATTTCGATGTTGAAAAATGAATTAAATGAATGAAAAGAGCCCAATATCTGGGACAATTAAGGAAGAAAAACCAACGTAATGAGAATCGCTGTTCGATAAATTCAATTAGCCGGAATCGAACTTATACCGAATTTGTTACAGAATTTGTTAGCTGAATCTTAGACGATTCACATGTTTCCGCAGTCAGCTACATGGCAAACCAATAGTACAACTTCAACTCAGTGCCGATGCTGCACATTTCATTTTTCCTCCCGTCATATATCACTGGACTTTTTGCTTCAACACTCATGATGCTGCAGGTCGATGTGTGCCGGGGGAGCATACCTTTACTTAGTATCAAAACTCAATTTGCATACTTCAAATCTACCCTTAAGAGGCCTTCACTAAATTTATGATTAACCAAGGATAACTGGCAGCGGCTCATCAACGTATTTTTATAGTCTTCCATTCAAAATGAATCACACGCCTAGACGATAATGTATTAAGAGTCGCAACTCTCTAGGGCACTCAAACCACACGAAAGATTCGTTGTTTCACCCAACACGCTCGGTTGAAGGCTAGAAAAAATACAGAATCAATATTTTGATTTCGAAAGCAGGTTGCTATGGATAGGATGAGGAAGTTTGACACTTTGAGTATCACCTCCAAACTGCGCATACTAGATGTTGGTCACAAGATTAGCAGCGACAATAGCGGTCTAATTCTTATACGTCTATTGTTTGACTTGAAGCAGGCATATAATTCTACTTATGCCAAATGTCCATTATGCGAAACATGAACTCATAAATTATCAATTACGATCGAGAAGAGCTGTGATAAATGCTTTTAGTTGGAAGAGTTGCAGCGTTGGTTCATTAGACGACTCTTTAGATGCAAAGTCGCCCCCTTTTCTGGTCGTTGTTTCATTAGCGAACGTTCACACTCTTTCCTATTCCGATTAGGGGAAATCAGGGTAAAACCGACACTGTGGGTAAGATCGACACCCTTCGATTTTTCATGTTTTGAGCAGATTTTCATGCAGTTTCCACCAAGCTCTATCTTTAATTGTGAGATGTTGTGTTTCGGATGACATTACAACTGACTCTACCAATAAACTGCCAAAATAAACAACAAAATCATATTGGATAACATAGAAGCAACAGCAGTTGCAATATTTCGCTGTTATTCTTTAACTATTTCGCATGTGAAATTTTTGAAATGTCATTATTTGTTCTGCGTCTACATCATCATTTACTATTATTACGTTCGTACAACATGAAGGAGAATTTAATTTTTGATTTTTCGCGAGCTGAAAACGCTATTGAAAAGTAAATGTCCACTCGGGGTAAGATCGACACTTTCATTTGGGGTAAAATCGACACCTTTCTTTGCTTCATAATCTAACTTCAGGGAATCGTTCTCTTCAGAAGACTTCCTCTGTAATTTATGTGAGTCTTTATTTTCTAATTCCAGTGAAGTTCGTGGATGGCGAACTTGGTAACATGTAAAATATGACACTATATGACTTGCCACAAGCTATCATTAAGTATAAAAAAATATATTTCCATGTTTCATGTTTAAACTTATTGGATAAAGCTTGAAGAAATTTTACTCATTTTTAATTGAAGAATAAATAGAATTTGAAATGTTTTCACATAAATTAATCTTATTGTTTCTTTACAAACCATGAGGTTTGAAAGTTTTCAATAAGTGAAAATAATTACACTTTTCTGTCTTGTTAAAATAAACATTATTTATTTTTAAAAACAATCATTCGCCACAACTGCATCTTCGTAAACATTCCATGAACACAAATTAATCATATCCATGTGTATTCACCCCAACTTTATAATCTTAGCATGTTACATTTGAAATTTTCTTATATATTTAGTGAATCTTCGGCCTCTCCTCAATAATTTAAGTAATATGTGTATAATCCTTTAGAGGAAGGGGTCATAAAAGTCTAAAGTTTTGTTTAAAGAATTCTTTTAAATATGCCATGTGATAGTGATGATCACAACGTATAAATTATACTCAAAGTGCATGTGTCGGTTTTACCCCAACAGGGTGTCGATCTTACCCGCACTCTCAATTGTCTCACCAAAAATGATGAAATATCAATTTGATTCAAATCACTATTTAACTTTATTATATCATCCAGCGATCGCATGGATTGATAGATTTATAACCAATATGTGATTCTACAACAATTTTAGGTTCGTTTAACAAGCGAAAGTACACAAATTTTATCAATAAGCTTAGGGTGTCGGTTTTACCCCGAATTCCCCTACATTTGCTGGTGTGCTTCACGAGCATACAGTCAGATAAAAATGCCAATTTATACCTGGGATTAGAACCCAATGTTCATTTCTCACAGCTTGCTTCCAAGCGACTGTAACTATGAACTTTTTGCGCATAGTCGACCGGTGGAACAAATCGTCACACTCGCTAGAAATCCCTCTTCTGGTGAATGCACGAGGTACCTATTGCTATCTATTTAGTTTTTCGCGTCGGAAGAAGTCCCATTCGAATTAAGGTATTATTATCGAATTCGTTCCAAATTGGTCTTGGTTTTTCACATGGTGCACACATGGAACATTAATCTCCATTAACTTTTTGCACCACTCACACACACTCACGGACTCTAAACTGTGTTCTCGTGATTCCGTTTCAGTGGCGAATCGGTTGATTAATTAAGCACAGGGTCCTGCCCCGCCCCGGAACCGTCAGCGCAGTCAGTGTTGTAATTTATTACCAAGTTAATTGACTTGAGAAATAGTCACTTTGAGAAAAGTCCCCTACCACCGGCCGTCGCGTCGTCGCTCCAAACCCCTTCCCAAGTGCCAGAACATTTGACAGCAATTTTCCCATCAATTAACTCGATTTGAAAACCCTTTGCAATTGCGACAACACCCTGCTTTTCTCTTTCGCTCACTCACTTGCTATCTAGCCGCTCGATGTGTGTCTTCCTATATTGGTGATGGAACTGGCATGGGCGTAGCCAGAGGGGGACCGTCAATAACTTGCAATGGGTCTTGCTCTATTTATAAGTAATCTGAGGAGAAGTCTTTTCTGGAATTTCTTAAAAAAACACCTCATGAGGTATCACGTGCTTTTAAAAACAACTCCATTGATAGCAAACCTTGTAGAATTTGGTCCTTGGAAAGTGTCCATAAGATTCTTCCGAAAGCTCTTAAAGGAAATTCCTCCCGGAAGTTGCTGCAGAAAGTTTCTTCGGAAAAATCTTTCGATATGTTCCTTCGGAATTGTGACTTCCTTTGTAATTTCCTTTGGAGTTCCATGTGGAATTTCTTTAGGAGTTTCCTTTAGACATTCGTTTGGAATTCCCTGAGGACTTGATTTCAAAATAACATTTGGAGTTCCATTCGGAATATTCTTTGGAAATTTCTTAGGAATTTCCTTAAGAATTTTCTTTGAAATTTCGTTCGGAAAGTCGGGAAAATTCGAGTCGGTTGTTCAGTATGTCCACTGAAGATCTCCCAGAGACCGGAGGGATGCTACAGGTGCCTGGAATACGGCCACCTGGCACGGAACTGCGAAGGACCAGACAGAAGTAAGCTCTGTAGATGGTGTGGCGACGAAGGTCACAAGGCGCAAGATTGCAACAATAAGCAAAGGTGCCTGATCTGCAAGGACAAAAGTCGCAACAGACACGCGACGGGAGGCCCTAAGTGTCCGGCCTTCAAGCAAGCGAGAAATTCTAAACCGCAGTGGAGGTAACTCAGCTAAACCTCAACCACTGTGACACAGCGCAACAGCTGCTGTGGAAGTCCGTATCGGAATCGAAGTGCGACGTAGCTATCCTTGCCGAGCCGTATCGAGTACCAGCTGGAAACGGTAACTGGATCGCTGATAAGGCGAAGACAGCGGCAATCTGGACGATGGGGAGGTATCCTATCCAGGAAATAGTGTTCCAGGCGGACGAAGGCTTCGTTATTGCAAAGCTTAACGATGTGTACGTGTGTAGCTGCTACGCACCCCCCCGCTGGACATTGGACCAGTTCAACGAGATGCTGGACGAGCTAACCGATAAGCTAGCCGACCGGAGACCAGTCGTCATCGCTGGCGACTTCAATGCTTGGGCAGTTGAGTGGGGCAGCCGTCTCACCAACCCAAGAGGGCGTAGTCTACTAGAAGCGCTGGCAAGGCTGGACGTAGACTTGGGTAACGAAGGAACAACCAGCACCTACCGTAGAGATGGCCGGGAATCAATAATCGACATCACTTTCTGTAGTCCTGTGTTGACGGGAGGCCTGAACTGGAGAGTCTGCGATGGGTACACTCATAGCGATCATCAGGAGGTCCGGTATAGAATTGGTGGAAGAACACAATGCTCACAGAGAGCGAGTACACCTCACGAGCAGATGTGGAAAACGCAACGTTTCAACGAAGAGCTTTTCGTGGAAGCCCTCAGAAGAGAAGAGCAGGTTCTGAACTTGAGATCGGAGGAGTTAACGGCTGCGCTGGTACGAGCATGCGACATTACCATGCCACGGAAGGTCGAGCCGAAATACAGACGTCGTCCGGTATACTGGTGGAATGAGAGACTTGGCAACCTCCGCAAAAGATGCCTCCACGCCAGGAGACGGATGCAAAGAGCCAAAACCGATGGTGAGAGGAAAGAGCGTAGAGTAACACTGAGGGCGGCGAAAGCCGATCTGAAAAGAGAAATTTCGCTGAGCAAGAGAACGTGCTTCAAGGAGTTGTGTCGCGATGCCAATGCAAATCCGTGGGGAGATGCATACAGGGTAGCGATGGCCAAGATCAGTGGTCCAGCCGTACCCGCTGAAACATGCCCAGAGAAGTTGCAGATTATCGTCGACCGGTTGTTCCCACAACACGCGCCAACGGTCTGGCCACCGACACCGTATGGCCAGGAAGGTGAAGAAAGAGCAATCATTACCAATGAGGAGCTCATAGAGGCGGCCGAGAAAATGAAGCCGAAGAAAGCGCCTGGCCCTGATGGTATCCCCAACGTAGCGTTGAAAGCAGCTATCACGGCCAACCCAGATATGTTCCGGACATCACTCCAGATCTGCTTAGACGAGGGACATTTCCCAGCACAGTGGAAAAGGCAAAAACTGGTTTTGCTACCGAAACCGGGTATGCCCCCCGGGGAACCAGGCTCGTTTCGGCCGATATGTTTGCTTGACACACTCGGAAAGCTGTTGGAGAGGATCATCCTCAATAGACTGATGGCGTTCACTGAGGGAGAGCGTGGACTGTCGGAGTGGCAGTATGGATTCCGGAAAGGAAAGTCAACGGTAGATGCCATCAAAACAGTGATTGACACAGCCGACAAAGCAAGGACAAAAAAACGTAGAGGTAACCGTTACTGTGCTGTCGTGACGATAGATGTGAGAAACGCCTTTAACAGTGCAAGCTGGGAAGCCATTGCTGTGGCGTTACATAAAATGAAGGTTCCGGATTATCTGTGCAAGATACTAGGAAGCTACTTTGAAAACCGGGTCTTGAGCTACAGCACTAGCGAAGGACAGAAGACGAGGTCGGTAAATGCGGGAGTTCCACAGGGCTCTATCCTGGGTCCAACGTTGTGGAATGCTATGTACGACGGAGTGCTGACGCTTAGGCTGCCAACAGGCGTCAAAATCGTTGGATTTGCAGACGACATCACGCTTGTGGTCATTGGTGACTCACTGGAAAGGGTGGAGGTTCTCGCTACAGAAGCAGTGGACGCAGTCGAAAACTGGATGTACGAGAAGAAACTGGTGATAGCCCACCAAAAAACGGAGCTGTTGCTTATCAGCAATCGAAAAGTGGTGCAGAAGGCTGAGATTACAGTGGGAGAACACACCATAGCCTCAAAGCGGGAGCTAAAACACCTCGGCGTAATGATCGACGATCGGCTGAACTTCAACTGCCATGTCGATTACGCGTGCGAGAAAGCAGCAAGGGCAGTCACGGCGCTGTCCAGGATCATGCCGAATAACTCGGCGATTTGCAGCAGTAAGCGGAGGCTATTGTCTAGCGTGGCTACGTCGATCCTGAGGTACGCTAGCCCGGCGTGGGGAACCGCAATGAAGACGAAGAGGAACCGAGTCAAGCTTAGCAGCACGTATAGGCTGATGGCCATGCGGGTAGCGAGTGCCTACCGAACCATATCTTCGGAGGCAGTATGCGTGATTGCCGGAATGGTCCCCATCGGCTACGTTTTGGAAGAGGATAAGGAGTGCTACGAAGCTAGTAGTACTAGAGGAGCCCGGAAGATTGCCCGAGCCGACACGATGGTGAAATGGCAACGCGAGTGGGATACCGCTGAGAAGGGAAGGTGGACTTATCGCCTTATTCCAAATCTGGCGAAATGGGTGAGCAGATCCCATGGAGAAGTCAACTTCCACTTGACGCAGTTATTGTCAGGTCACGGCTGCTTCAAGAAATATCTGCACAGGTTCGGCCACGCAGAGTCGCCGCTCTGCGCTGAGTGCCCAGTCGTAGAGGAGTCGCCGGAACACGTCATTTTCGAGTGTCCACGTTTTGCTGCGGAACGTAGCGAGATGACAGCGGTCTGCGGTGCTGACGTAACCGTAGACAACGTAGTGGATAGAATGTGTAGCGATGAGGTGATGTGGAACACGGTGAACATGGCGGTGACGAAAATAATGTCATTGCTTCAGCGGAAGTGGAGGGAGGAACAAGCCGGTGAACCGGAAGTCAGTCTCCAACCGGAATCGCCGAACCGACCTCGGCACCCAACCGGTAGGTAAGCTTGATCCACCGTCGGGGACAAGACCGAGTAGATCGTGGAAAAGCCCCGGAAATTGTAGGCTTCGTGGCCGTGCGGTTAGCGGCGTCAGTCGTTTAGGCATATTGTGCCATGAAGTGTGGGTTCGATTCCCACTCCAGTCGGTGGAAACTTTTCGTCAAACGAAAAATTTATCATTGGGCTACTGGGTGTTTCGTGTTGTCCGTTGCCTAATGTTTGTGATTGTTCAGTCTGTGCAGCCTTGAGCTGAAGACGGTGTAAATTGTCTTGCCAAATTGGTCGTCAGGGCACCTGTGAACCGGAAGTCATCCACCAACCGGAATCGCAGGATCGACCTTGGCACCTATCCGGGCAGCATCGGTACCGGAAGAACTTCCACCTCCGGGGAAGTCTTCGTCGGGGTAGGGTAGATTCACCGCCGGGGACTATCCGAGTAGTGCGCGAGAACCTGGAGTGCTAAATGGCATGCGTCCAGCACCGAGAGAACTTCCTTCGTCAGGGAGTTTCTGGCACCCATGGTATCGTGAGCCGAATGGCTGAATATGGCATGTTTAGATCACAAACTAGGAATACTAACAAATTATTAATGGGAGCCGAAGGGCTCAGCATGGCATGGATTAGGAACTAACAAATTAATGATGGAGCCGAAGGGCTTAATGAAGGGTGCGCGTAGCATGTGTCGCCTCTTCCTCGAAGTAATACCGCAAGGTGGTGCCGGAGAAGAATTCTTTACGGTGACGGTGTACCTAGGAGACTGTTTTTTAGTGGGTAGGCGCCCCATTGCGAATCCCACACAGTGCCAAACCATACACTGTGGCATGAGCATGAACAAATACAGGCCAGTCTTGAGAAGATTTTTTTAACTCCTAGAGATGCATGAAAAAAAAAAAAAAAAAAAAAACACACACCTGCAGGGTTGCAAAATGGTGAGTCGACAACCAGGAAGGAGCGTCCAACATAGCTCTGGTCCTCACAAGCCCCTACCTCACGCTTCCACGGGTCTAACGATGACAAAGACCGCCAGCTAGGGGTTGCGTACTTAGCTGGTAGTGCAACCTGGGCACTGTTGTCCTTCTGACATCAGCTAGAGTGAGGAGGTGCCAGGTGGGAGCTTGGGATTTTTACCCTTTCCAAGCGAAACTCATACATACAGCCGTATGGAATACCACCTTTGGTACTTCCTTCGGGAGGTGGCCGAGCGTCTGGTCCATCTGACCAGGGACACAAGCATGGTCTACCTAGGATGTGGCGGGGGTTCATCAGTGGGCTCTGGTGAATCTCTACAAAAAACCACAGATCTGCAAGTAGCCCTGAACAAGCGACCTGGTACCGCTTTCAAAGTATCTTAGCCCTCTGGAGTGCCAACCGGCACATCAGAATGGATGCCAGTAAAATCCTGATTATGGTATACTGGTCACGGCGCAGAACAACGGACAGGACACGGATTACGGATTACACACCACATTGCGACACAGAGCTGACAGTCGTGTTATTCTATTCCCCGAGTAAGGATGGGTGATACCATCTTGAAACGGCGAATAGGCTAATGGTGCGATTGCCCCCGTCCCGGTAAAACCTTGGCAGGCCTCTGGATACGTTCGGATTCCGTCCATCTTAAGTGATGAGTACTAGGCTCGGATGACTAAACCCCGATCTACGCCGATCCGGCTCTGAACACGATTCTCATAAGGGATCGTGTCAACCCTTGCATGGCCTCCCTGCTTGCATAGATAACCATGGGATCATAAAAGGCGACTACGTACGGCGGGAAATGATAGCGGCCCAGAGGGGGGACCCTGAAGAATGGAAGAGAGTATAATTGAGATCGAAGAAGGCGCGGTGAACCCTTTCGCTAAAGGTGGCTTAGTACGGTCACCACCATCGCAGCTAGGGCAACAGCAGCGCAATCAGGAGGAGCAGCAGGTACAGCGACAGCTTCAACAGCAGCAGCAGCAGCAGCCTCGAGAGCAGCAGCAACAGCTTCAGCAGCAGCAACAGGCTCAGGTCAGTGCATGGTCGAAGGTGCCAAAACTACCGAGAGTTGTAGCAGCCAAGAAACTGGTGGACGAATTGCACGAGTTCGTCGATAAAAGAAGTAATGTGCACAAAGACATCAAGACTTTGGTGTTGAAGATCCAAGGAACCCTTGGACTAGCTGTCAAGGAATGGGCGGCCGTTGCACAGAAAGTGGAATCGACTAAGAAGGAGTTGTCGGCGGCCAAGACTGCCTTAGAAATAAGGCAAGTGCCGATTCAACAAACGGCGATGCCAATTACTTTTGCGAGGGAAACCAACGCAAAGAGGGACAAATCCCAGAGGACGGAGAGCGTGCCCTTCACACCGAAGAGGCCAAGAGCATCACCAGGAGATGCAAGACCGGGTGGTTCCAAGAAACACAAGGACACCCGCGTCAACGAGTCAGGCCCAGCGAACGCAGCAACCACCAAGGAAGGCAACGATACCCCATGGAAAATCGTCAAGGCAAAAAATCGGAAGACGAAAACCAAGAGCAGGTCCGAAAAACAAATCCTCTTCAAGGGCCGGAAGAGAGGTGAGGCGCTTATAGTCAAGGCAAGCGATGACTCGTACGAGAAGGTTCTCCGTGCAATGCGGACAAACCCGGAGCTCGAACAGCTGGGTGCAGACGTGCGGAAAGTCAGGCGCACCCGCACCGGAGATATGATCCTGGAGCTAAAACGAGACCCGATGGCCAGCAGCTCTTCCTACAAAGAGCTCGCCGAGAAAGCCATGGGTAATACGGTAGAAGTGAGAGCCGTGTGTCCGGAGGCAGTCCTTGAATGCAAGAACTTGGACGCAATCTCTACGGACGACGATGTAAGGGTTGCCATGAAAGAGCAGTGCATGCTAGGAGAAGTGAAGATGCAGATCCGCATAAGGAAGGGGCCATCCGGAATGCTAATAGCATCAATTAGGCTTCCGATTGAAGCGGCCGTCAAGGCACTTAAAACGGAGAAGATTAAAGTAGGCTGGTCGGTATGTCCACTGAGCGTCTCTCAGAAACCGGAAGCATGCTATAGATGCCACGAGTACGGCCATCTGGCTAGATTCTGAAGGGGCCGGACAGAGGTAATTTATGCAGAAGGTGCGGAGAAGAAGGCCACAAGGCGCAAGCCTGCCGGAAGCCTCCAAAGTGCATGATCTGCGCTAACGGAGATAATAACAACCACGTTACAGGAGGCCTGCGATGCCCGGCCTTCATGAAGGCGACTGCTACCAAACCACAGTGGAGGTAATTCAAATTAACCTCAACCACTGTGACACAGCACAACACTTGCTGAGGCAATCTGTGGCGGAGTACAAGTGCGATGTGGCTATCATCTCGGAGCCATACTGTGTCCCGGCCGGCGATGGGAACTGGATAGCAGACAACGCAAAATCAGTGGCGATATGGACGGTGGGAAGATATCCTTTCCAGGAAGTGGTACATCGTGCAGATGAAGGCTTTGTTATAGCCAAAATTAACGGAGTCTTCTTCTGTAGCTGCTACGCACCCCCGCGATGGTCTATTGACCAGTTCAACGAGATGCTCGACAAGCTGACTGAAGAGCTCACAGACCGCAGACCAGTCGTCATAGCCGGCGATTTCAACGCGTGGGCCATAGAATGGGGCAGTCGCTTCACCAACTCAAGAGGGAGCAGTCTACTGGAGGCCTTGGCAAGGCTAAACGTCGATGTTGCCAACGATGGTACCACCAGCACATACCGTCGGGATGGTCGAGAGTCAATTATTGACGTAACTTTCTGTAGCCCTGGGCTGTCAGGAAGTTTGAACTGGCGAGTGAGTGAGGAGTATACGCACAGTGACCACCAAGCGCTTCGGTACAATATTGGTAGCGGACGGCAGTTGGAAGCACGTGCGATCCCTTCGAAAGAGCGGAGGTGGAAAACGTCGCAGTTTGACAAGGAGGTGTTTGTTGAGGCGTTGAGATTGGAGCGCAATGCTCAACACGCTACTGCGAATGAGTTGACAGCGGCATTAGCACGAGCGTGCGATGCAACCATGCAGAGGGAAGGTAAACCGCGACATGGGCGCCGCCCAGCTTACTGGTGGAACTCGACGATTGCCGACCTGCGTACAATCTGCTTTCGGGCTAGGAGAATGATGCAGAGAGCCCGCAACGACGCTGAAAGAGAAGATCGAAGGCGGCGAAAACCGCTCTCAACAAGGAAATTCGGCTCAGCAAGAAAGCCTGTCTGGAGGAGCTCTGTCGCAACGCCAATTCAAACCCGTGGGGTGACGCCTACAGAGTTGCAATGGCGAAGTTGAAGGGCCCAGCTGTACCACCCGATAGGTGTCTGGAGAAGATGAAGACCATCATTGAAGCGCTATTCCCCCGGCACGAACCGACGAGCTGGCCGTCCACACCTTACGGAGCTCAGGATAACGACGAAGAAGAAGCCCAGGTAGCGAACGATGAGCTGATCGCGGTGGCGAAAGCCTTAAAAGGCTCCGGGACCAGACGGTATCCCCAACGTAGCTCTGCAAGCAGCAATCCAAGAAAACCCAGATATGTTCAGGATCGTACTGCAAAAATGTATCGAGGAGGGTAACTTCCCCGACATTTGGAAGCGACAAAAGCTGGTGCTGCTGCCTAAACCAGGCAAGCCTCCTGGAGATCCTTCAGCATATAGACCGATATGTCTGCTGGACACAGTTGTCAAAGTGCTGGAGCGAGTAATCCTAAACAGGCTTACGAAATACACGGAGGGAGAAAACGGCCTGTGTGACATGCAGTTCGGCTTTCGGAAAGGTAGATCCACCATTGATGCCATCCGAACGGTCGTGGAAGCTATGGATACGGCGCGGAAGCAAAAGAGGAGAGGAAATTGGGACTGCGGTGTGGTCACTCTAGACGTAAAAAATGCCTTCAACAGTGCCAGTTGGGCTGCGATCGCCGAATCGCTGCACAGATTGGAGGTCCCCGAGTATCTTTGTAAGATTTTGAGGAGCTACTTTAAAAATCGTACACTGATCTACGAAACAGACGCTGGGAAAAGGTGCACGACAGTCACAGCGGGCGTCCCACAGGGTTCTATTCTTGGCCCGACTCTCTGGAACGCTATGTATGATGGAGTGTTGAAGCTGAGCTTCCCCCGGGGTGTGAAGATCGTCGGCTTCGCGGATGACGTGGTGCTCGTAGTCATCGGCGAATCACTAGAGGAAGTAGAGATACTTGCTACCGAAGCAGTAGACGCCGTGGAAGAATGGATGCGAGGGAAGAAGCTTGTGTTAGCCCATCACAAAACCGAAGTTGTGATGATAAGCAACCGAAAGGCAGTGCAGAAGGCGAGAATCTCGGTTGGACAGTGTACCATCGACTCAAAGCGGGAAGTCAGACACCTGGGAGTGATGATCGATGATCGGCTGAGCTTCAACAGCCATGTCGATTATGCATGTGAGAGGGCCGTGAAGGTGATATCAGCTCTATCCCGGATCATGCCCAACAACTCAGCGATCAGCAGCAGCAAGAAGCGACTACTGGCGAGCGTGTCGACGTCGGTACTCAGATACGCTGGCCCCGTGTGGGTGGCAGCACTGCAGACGAAGAGGAACCGCTCCCGGCTGAACAGTACGTTCAGACTGATGGCCATGCGTGTGGCGAGCGCGTATCGTACGATATCATCGGAGGCAGTCTGTGTGATTGCAGGATTTATCCCTATAAGCCTTCAACTCGAAGAGGACAGCGAGTGCTTCAGGGACCGACGCACGCGGGGAATTCGGAAAAGAGCCCGGGATGAAACCATGAGGAAATGGCAACAACAATGGGATAGCGCTGAGAACGGGAGATGGACCCACCGTCTAATTCCGTGCCTGTCGACGTGGGTAAACAGAAAACACGGAGAAGTGAATTTCCACTTGACGCAGTTTTTGTCTGGCCATGGCTGTTTCAAGAAATACCTCAATAGGTTTGGACACGCAAGATCGCCGTTATGCACCGGGTGCGGCGATGTTGACGAAACCCCTGAGCACGTGGTCTTCGAATGTCCGCGCTTTGAGCATGAGCGAGCCGAGATGACATCCGTCGTCGGCAATAACGTTAATGTGCACAATATCGTCCAACGAATGTGTGCCGACGAAGAGAAATGGGACGCGGTAAACAGAACTATCGTTCAGATGATGTCTCTTTTACAACGAAGATGGCGAGAGGAGCAGCGGCACTCTACACAGCGGACAGCACATGGCTCTGAATCGTTGGGGCAGCCGGAATCGTCGGACCGACCTTGGCGCTTGACAAGTCAGCCTGTTGAAGAGAGCATATGAAGGAGACCAACGGGCGCGACCGGAGTAGGCTAGATCCTCCGCCGGGGACTAGACCGAGTAGAGCGGGCGTAGCGTAATATCGGTAATAAGTCGTCAAGGCGCCTGCAAACCGGAAGTCATCCTCCAACCGGAATTGCAGGACCGACCTCGGCACTTACCGACCAACATCGCGTCGGAGTAGGCTTTGTCCTTCCGCCGGGGACTAGCCGAGTAGATCGCGAAACAGCTCCGGCAAATGGTAGTCGGGGCGCCTGTGAACCGGAAGTTTCCCACCACCGGAATCGCAGGACCGACCTCGGCATCAGCCCGGTCAGCTTCGGAGTAGGTTAAGTTCACCGTCGGGGACTAACTGAGTAGAACGCGTAGTTGCACCGGCAAATGGTCGTCGGGGCGCCTGTGAACCGGAAGTTTCCCTCCACCGGAATCGCAGAACCGACCTCGGCATCAGCCCGGAAAGCATCGGTTCGGGAGATCTTCCGCCGTCGGGGAAATCTTCGTCGGAGTAGGATAGAGCCACCGTCGGGGACTATTCTGAGTAGTCCGTAGCGAGTCACCGGCTTAAGTCGTCGGGGCACCAGTGAACCGGAAGCCATCCTCCAACCGGAATCGCTGGACCGACCTCGGCATCCAACTGGTCCAACCTGGAGAACTCAAGAATCGGCGGATTAACAGCAGGCGCAACAGTTGCGCAGGGCTCTGGCGAGATGTCAGCCCCAAACACGTCGCAGCAGAGCAACGAAGCGTAGCAATGACAGAAGCGGTAGTAGAAACATGGCCCTGGCGCGATGCCAGCAGTACGAAGAGAGCAAGGGAAGTACAGGAGCGTAAGAAGCAAGGAGCAGTGCAGTGCTTAGCACAATAGCCTCCCCCATGAAGTAATGCCAAGAGGCAGTTCCAGGGGGAATGGCTCGTGGGCGAAGGTGGACTTTAGTCGGTATAAAGGAGTCCGACACTCTGGCGCACGATGGACGATTTCGATATGACTAGCCTCCATATCGAACGTGAAACGCTGGGTTAGTTCGTAAATGTAATTTACCACCTTCTAAAACTAAAAAAAAAAAAAACACACACACACCTGCAAATTCCAGAAGGAAATTCCAATGGAAATTTAAAAGGAAATTTGAAAGGAAATTCCAGAAGGAAATTCAAGAGGAAATTTGGAGGCATATTTCAAAGAAAATTCTGAAAAAAATCGCCAAAGGAAGTTCCGAAGAAAATATTAAAAAAAAAGTTACAAGAAAATTCGTAAGGAAATTCCTGTGTTCATTGCAAAGGAAATTTCAAAGGAAATTACAGAAGCAAACTAAAAAGGAAGTTTAAAGGCGAATTTCAAAGGAAATTCTGAATAAAACCGCCAAAAGGAATTTAGCAGAAACTATGAAAAAAAAAATCAGAAGAAAATTTGTAAGAAAATTCCTGTGTTAATTTCAAAGGAAATTTCACAGGAAATTCCAGAAGAGAATTCAAAAGGAAATTTAAAGGCAAATTTCAAAGGAAATTCTGAAAAAAATTACCGAAAGAAATTCCGTAGAAACTATGAAAAAAAAAATCAGAAGAAAATTCGTAAGGAAATTCCTTTATTAATTTCAAAGGAAATTCCAGAAGGAAATTCCAAAGGAAATTCCAAAGGAAATTCCAGAGGATATTTCAAAGGAAATTCCATTTGAAGAAATTCCAAAGGAAATTTCAAAGGAAATTCCAGAAGGAAATTCAAAAGAAAATTAAGAGGCAAATTTCAAAGGAAATTTAGAAAAAAAAATCGCCAAAAGAAGTTCCGTAGAAAAAATGGAAAAAAAAAATCAAAAGAAAATTCGTAAGGAAATTCATGTGTAAATTTAAAAAAAATCCAGGAGGAAATTTAGAGGCAAATTTCACAGAAAATTCTGAAAAAAATCGCCAAAGGAAATTCTGAAGAAAATGTAAAAAAAAAATCAGCAGAAAATTCGTAGAAAAATTCTTGCGTTAATTTCAAAGGAATTTCTAGAAGAAAATTCCAAAGCAAATTTCAAAGGAAGTTCCAGAAGGAAATTCAAAAGTAAATTTAGAGGCAAATTTCAATTCTGAAAATTATTTAAAGAAAATTTCTAATGAAATTTCGTTGGAAATTTCAAAGAAAGTTTCAATGGAAATTCTAAAGGAATTTCTGAAGAATTACCAAAAAGAAATTCTGAAGGGAATTACAAAGGATATTTGGAAGTAAATAACAAAGCAATTCTAAAGGTAATTTCAAGAAATTTAGAAGGTAATTCTAAGAGAAATCCTTAAAGGAAATTCCAAAGAAAATTCCGAACTAAATTCCAATTAATTTCCAATGCTCATTTGAAAGGAAATTCCAGAGAAAATTTCAGATGGAAATTACATAGGGAATTCAAAAAGAATTTCAGCAGGAAGTTTAACAAAATTCCAAAAGAAAAAATTCCAAAGGAAATTTCGTTAAAAACTAAAGGATATTTCAATGGAAATTCTTGAGAAAATTCCGAAAAAAAAATCCAAAAGGAATTCCGAAGGAAATTCTGACGAGAATTCCAAAGGAAGTAACCATCAAAAATATAACGAAGGAAATTCCTGAGGAAATTCCAAAAGAAACTCCGAAGAAAATTTCAAAGTAAATTCCGAATTGATTTTTGAATGTAATTCCAAGATATTTAAAAAAAAATCCAAACGAAATCCTCAAAAAAAATTCCGAAGATAAATCCGAAGGAAAATTAAAAGGAAGTTTGGAAATAATAAGGGAATTCTGAAGGAAATTACTAAGGAAATTCCATTCGAAATTTCAATGGAAATTCTAAAGGAAATTCCAGGAAAAATTCCTTAGTAAATTTAAATGGAAATCCCGAAGAAATTTAAAAGGAATTCTGGGATAACTCTGAAGGGCAAATTTCGAAGGAAATTTTAAAGGAAAATTGGGAAGAATTTCAAAGGGAAAAATCCGAAGAAATTCCAAAGAGAATTCCGATAGAAATTCCAAACGAACCAGCAATTTAAAAGTGAATTTCGAAGAAAATTCTAGAGGAAATTTCGGATAAAAATCCAGAAGGAACTTTGAAGGGAAATTCAGAAAGGAATTCCAAAGAAAATTCCGAAAATATTTAGTGAATATTACTAAGGAAATTTCAATGGAAATTTCAAAGAAAGTTTCAATGGAAATTCTGATGGAATTTATAAAGAAATACCAAAACGGAAATTCTGATGGGAATTTCAAAGTAAATAACGAAGCAATTCTGAAGGTAATTCCAAGAAATTCAGAAGGTAATTCTAAGAGAAATCCTCAAACTTAATTCCAAAGAAAATGCCGAACAAAATTCTAAAGAATTAACAATGTTAATTTAAAGGAAATTCCAGAGGAAATCAATTAATTGCAGAGAAAATTTCAGAAGAAAATTACAAAAAAACCAAAAGGATATTCAACAGGAAAAAGTCCAATGTAAATTTCGTTAAAAATTAAAGGAAGTTCCGAAGGAAATTTAAATGAAAATTCTAAATGAATTCCGAAGAAAATCCAAAAGGAATTCCGAAGGAAATTCTGAAGAGAATTCTGAAGTAACTTTCAAAGCAAATTTCGAAGGAAATTCCAAAGGAGATTTGGAAGGAATTCCGAAAAGAATTTCAAAGGAAATTCCGAAGAAATTTCTTGGGGAAATCTAAAGGGAATTACAAAGGAATTTTTGAAGGTAATTCCAAGAAATTCCGATGAAAAATCCAAAAGAAATTCTCAAAGGAAATTAAAAAGAATTTCCGAACGAAATTTCAAAAGAAATTTCTATATTAATTTCAAAGGAAATTTCAGAAGAAATTCCAAACTCCAAAATTAAATTAAAATTGGTTAAAATGCTTATAACTTATAATTTTGAGAAAATCCTAAAGGACAATTTTGTAGGAAAACCCTGGAGAAGTTTCTGGTCGAATTATCAAAGAAATTCTAAACGGATGGAAAAATTACCTGATAAAATCCCGGAGAACTCGGAATTTTCTTGAAAATTATTTGAAAGAACCTTTTAAGGAATTTCTGATGGAATATTCAAGGTAATTGCTGTGACTATTCTTGGAAGAAGTTAGGTTGTATATTTAAGATCGCTCGTTTACCCCCTCCTGATGGAAATCCCGCCTACGCCCATGAGGCCTGGTAGACGGTGCATATTGGTGCGGTAAATGGCTTTTCGGTCCCGAACCAATTCTGTGTCCCGGTTGATCGGGGAATTGGAAATAAATTGCCAGCAGCACCATTACCACCACCAGCCATCCAACACACCGACCGTTATGGCATGGACCAGTACAGACCAGAACACAACAGTAGCTCTTTGAACGAGCTTATATTAAATTCACACACAACCGACGTGTTGTCCCTTGTCAGCTTGTGTCCGTCCAGTAGCCAGGACCCCAGGAAATGCACTTCCAGCATTGAGGATTCTCTCCGCACATTTCGGTACGGGATATGCAATAAATTTTGCTTCCATTACTGATTGACAGGGCTGGATGCTGCCGAGGGGATTGCTCGCTAACTTGGGATATGAGGGTCGGTAGGGTTCGGAGTTCCGGGGCAAGCTGAGGGTTATTAAAATTAGAATTGGTTTGTACTTACAGTAAATGGATTGATTGTGTTGGTCATGGCCGTAAATTTAACGCAAGCTGTGACCATTTCTGGAATTCTTCTTTGTATCCAATTAATCGCTTTCAATTGAATAATGATAACTAAACCTAAATATATAACGCATTAAACGTGATAATAGAATATTGCAACGATTTTTGTCGAAAATTATTAATAATTTTATTTGAAATTTGTTCCAATGTTTTAACATTGGATATTCTATGTAACTCATTAGTACTATAATAAGGAGTAAGATTCAAAAACGTTTTCAAAATTTTATTTTGAATCCTCTGCAGAGCTTTCTTCCTGGTATTATTTATAATAGCTAGTCCATATTTGTACAGTATATAACATAGTTGGCCAGAAAATTTGTATGAAGATTAAAAGCTTGTTCTTAAGACAAACTTTTGATTTGCTGTTAATAAGTGGGTAAATACATATTTTATATTTATTTCGCTTCCATGTACACACATTCTTCTTCCACCAATCCCCACAAAAATGATTTCAAACCCCAAACGCAAGAATGAACTCTTCCCCTCCGGTCCGGAAACCAACAATCGAAAGCCGCTCAGAATGTGATTATGCAAATTGAACTTTAACTATTATTGCAACCCTTCCCAAAATGAAGGCGGCTATCAAACTTTTCCGGCCATTTGGTGGTGCACGTTCCTAGGAAGAGGCACACACTGTTTTAATCTTCTTAGAGGCGGAAATGAACTCCATTGGAAAACTCGCTCGCATGGAATAAGTGGATACCTTTTCGTCTCCTCAGCAGAAAGAGCTGTGATTCTCGCTTGACTTGTTTTTGCTCGGCCTTACGGTTCCAAAGTGGAATACAGTCCAATTATCACCTGGACCACGATTGGATGTCGTTTGCCAGAAAAACATTTGCCAGAATCAATCCACCAGAATGATGTTTGCCAGTCAATGAAAATTTCTAACAGTATTAGAAATTGAGTTTTTAACAAACTGAAATATATTGAAGTATAATAAAGGCAAGGAAAATCCGGTTTGGACGATGTCTGAATGAGTAGTGGGTAGAGGCCCATATATCATCCAGTACAGAGGCGCATCCACGTTCAAAACCATGGTTAGGACAAGCGTTAGCAATTGTTCTAGTGAACTGTGAAGTTAAGAAAAACTTTAACTTTGGATTGAAACATGCAAGTTACCATATTTGAAAGGTTCGAACGCCTAAGAAAATTAAACAGGAACCAAGGAACCAAAACGAAACCTAATAGGAGCCAGGAGTTAAGAGTATGATTCTAAGATCTAAGACTTTTTTTTGTGAATTTCTCGTGACGTTACAACAAGTATTACTTAATGTGTTTGTTCATGATTTCCTCTATGAATTTTATCAGCAATTGTTCAGGTTTGGTATTTGGAATGTTCAGATAATTACTCCGGGAATTTGCAAAGGAGTTCATTTAGTGATTTTTTTTCCAAGGAATTTCTCCACGAATTTTCTTAGGAAATTTTTTCAAGATTTTTTTTGGTATACCTCAAGATTTCAACCTTTTGTTTTCCAAGATGAACCACAGCAATGGAATTACACCAACGATTGATTCAGATATCATCTGAATTCCTCCAAAAAATCTTTGAGACATTTTTCAAGAAAGTCCTACAAGAATTTATACATTTATCTATTTCCCAGGGACATCCTCCAAGATTTCCGACAAAAACGTCTTTGAAAATTCGATCAATACTTCTCCAGAAATTTCAAAGGATTTTCTTTAAAATTGTCTTTCTGCATTTATACAAGATTTCAACTAGGGATTTCTCTAAAGATACATTCAGCGAGTACTCTAAAGATTTCTTCAAAGATTTCTACAGAAATGCTTTCAGTTATTCTTTGATGTTTCCTCAAGTCAGTCTTGATTTTTTTTTTTTAAAGAAAGTCTCCATGGAAACACCAAGTATTTTTTTCTGAAAAATAAACCCATGAGGTATTACTGAAGTAAATCCTAGAGTCACCTCTGATAAAACTTGTGTATGTTTTAAGGTGAAGATGAATCGAAGCCAAACTTCAAATTTTCAAGAGCACGGATCTGGAGAACCAAACATCCGTTTAAGCTGAAAACCTAATCGATTGATCACCAGCTGGTGGTGTCCAATCGATTAGGTCTTCAACTCAAACGGATGTTTGGTTCTCCAGATCCGTGCTCTTGAATTTTTGAGTTTTGGCTTCGATTCACCTTCACCTTAAAATCAGCCTTAATGAACAAGGATCTCTGAAATAACTCCTGGATTTCTGAGAGGAAACGTGGATGAATTCTTAAAGGAATCCACATAAACAGGCGAAGGAATTCGAGGAAGGTTTCTCAAAGATAACCTCAAGCAATTTTTTCAAACACTCCGAAATAAACGTTTGTGGTTTTCCTCGGAAGACATTTTGTAGAAATCCTAGGAAGATTTCCTAGTGTAACAACTGGAGTAATCAGTTGAAAGATTTGTGAAATATATTTGGAAGAAATTCTAGGATGAAGCTAAGTATGCTGTTCCGCTCAAGAAAAGTTAAAATTTCTGCCCAAGAAACGGTCAAGAAATTTCCTACAGTGAGCCAAATTTAAATTTACATTTTTTTTCAACAGCGTACTGCGATCAAAAAAAAATGCTTTTCTTCAGCATTTCTTGCAAGAAATTTCCCACGCATCGAGATAGGCGATTACTTTTCTGTTGATGTGCATACTTCGCTTAATTTTGAAAAAAAAAATCAAAAAATACCTAAGGAAATCACTGGAGGTAGTAGAGCTTAGGAGTTTTCAAAGATTTCCTGAACCAAATTCTGAATAAATTCTTCTAAGCATCCTTTGAATCCCTGTAAAAGACCCTGAATGTATTCTAAATAAAATCACTATAATAATTTCTGAAGCTTTTCCTCGGGGAATCTGAGCCGAAATGCTTGAAGAATTTGAACCCGTTGAGACTTTGAAGATCATTTAAAATATATACTTTAGAGACCTTCCATTAAAAATAGAGACTTTTTAGAGACTTACATTAAAATAGAGACCAAGTTTCTAAAAAAAAATCTGCTACATTAGATCACACATATGAATATCCATTATAGTTACATCCTTTTTAAATTTCCTCACTACCAGTGAGTTTATTCTAGTTTCCTCATCTATTTCCAGATAACAAATGAACAAACAGCAAAAATTCTGTGAATTTGTGATTTTTTTTTCTCTGCACCGAAGTGATGCGGATAATCTCAAAAGTTATCAGAAGAAACTGAGAATGCTTGAAAAATGTTTCATCGCGAACTTCATCAGAAACTTCATCAAATATTTGCTGGGAATTCTTCACCAATTTTGCAAAAAAAAAAATGTATAAAAAATTCGTCATAATCTGCCCTTAATATTTTTATGAATGATGCCACAAAGTATCAGTAGGAATTTGATCAAATCTTAATGATACTGATTATTAAAAGTTAAATTTATTTTTCAAGCTTCCTGATGATCTCTTTTTTGGAATCGTGGGTAGGACAATCCTTTGACTGTCCTACCCAGGTATTTCTGTGCGTAGTACATGTCTTACCTGTCTTACCCACTTTCCGCGCCACTGATCCAGTATATTAACAAGGGTAGAGCTTTTTTTTCTCAGAAAGTTCTTTAAGTATTTCTTTAGATATATTTGAAAATCAAACCCCGCATTCCTTTGAAATTATCTCTTGAAAACAATATTTTTAAATTAAAAATAAATGCATACCAAAATATATTTTCATAAATTCAAACATTCCTCAAAAATTTCTAGCGGAGAACGTTAAACTGTACTTTCAAAAACTCTTTCGCGAAAATGCCCAAGAATTTCCCAACCAATTTTTTTAATCTTGGAAAATTACATATTTTTTTTACCTGAGACGCCAGAATTCTTAAAAAAAAAATCACCAATAATCCATGCAAATATTTTCCAGAGATTTTTTACTTTCAACAGCATAAGAGATTCTACTGGGTTTAAAAAGATTTTTTTCAACAGATTTTCTGAAGGATTATGCAATTCATTCTTGAATTATAAAAGAAAAAATCTCACCAAAAATTTGCATCAGTTGTTCTTTATTGTTCTTAAGATTACTTCATAATTTTGTTATTTTTTTTAAAGGTAATTCAAAGATTAATTCTTAAATAACATCCTGATTTTTTTTTAGGGTAAACTACAAAAAACCTTTTTCTTTTTTCTTCGTCTTTTAGAGTGGACAATGACTGACAATAGAACGGATGAAATTTTTATGGAAGGGATTTGTATCTAACGTTTTAGAAAATTTCTCGTGTGAACTCCAAAGTTTCGTGATCTTTTGATCAAAGTCTGGTAAACTGATTGATGTAGAAAACATTTTTTTTCCTACTTGCCGAAATTCAAAACAATTTTTTTTCTTCTTCTATTTGGGATAAAACTATGGAAATTTAACGTGAGATTATAGGCGGTATTTTTAAAAATATTGCCACAGATGTTTCGTTTTAAATCTGATTTTAAATTTTCAAGGAAATATGAGAATTAACTTGAAAATGTGTTTATGGAATTCAAAATTTCTATTTTTTGTTTCGAAAATCAGGAACTTTTCTTACAAGAATCCTGCAACTTTTCAAAACTCTTAGATTTTTTTTTAGATTTTTTAAGGTGTTGTCTTTTTGGAATGTGAAAATATTTTAGTACACAGTTCCCCAAGAAAGCGTCATAGGAAGGAAGAAGAAACAATAATATTTTGAAGCGGGTGGAAACAACAGATCGACAACGGAGTATCGAAATATAAGTGATAATTTAAAGTATTTTATCCAGAGGCGAATGACAATTAAAGCCTCTCTAATGAATTAAAAAAAATAAAACAATTTTTTCAAGATGTTCCATGAAATCTAACAGAAGTCAAAGAATGACTTCTGGATTCCCCTGAATTCTGCCAGAAAATCTCGTAGAATTCCGCCCTGGAATGACACAATTCCAGAATATTGGTTCTGGCAAAAGTTAATTAATCTATTTAAAAAAATGGTTCAAAGAAACTTCATTCGAATCTCTTTATGAATTTCTAGGTAAATCACTTCCCCCTTCCTAGTTATTTTGCTAAATGTTTTTTGTTACAGATTTTTTAAGCGCTATGCTAATTTCAGAAGCAAAAGTATTCCTAAAGTTTTCCAAAAAAAAAAAATCAATTCGAAGGCAAGAGGCATTCAATAAACCCTTCTCGTAGATAATTCCTGTGTATTACGGGATTGTAAGTGGATTTTTTAGAAAAATAAAACATAGGAGTATGCCCCCACTTTCCTACGCCAATGTCTTTTACTTTTAGCCTTTCGATGTAGTGTCCTTCGACTTGATGTCCCTAAACCGGATGGTACTAAATGTTTAGTTCAAATAAAATAAGAAAAAAACATCTTGTCTTTGTTATCAAACTTATTTCAAAGTAAAAATGGTACAATATTGTGCACGTTTCCTTCATTATGTTGGTTTGCTGAGATAA
Organism: Aedes aegypti; assembly: GCF_002204515.2. Taxonomy (NCBI): domain Eukaryota; kingdom Metazoa; phylum Arthropoda; class Insecta; order Diptera; family Culicidae; genus Aedes; species Aedes aegypti. The sequence continues at coordinate 87,752,363 of NC_035107.1, forward strand.
GGTTCTTTATTAAAGCTCATAATGCTAAAAAATATTTTGTTATTTTGAAATCTTGGGAAAAGTAATTGAAAAAAAAAAACACTTCGTCCAAATACCGACTAATTTAAAAGAACATCCTATAATGAAAATAAGAATAAATCTGCAATGATACAAGACTCCATATTATAGCTCAGTCTCAAATAACAGACTGTGAAAATCATTATCAGAATGTTAAAAGATTAATTGCATTTTGTAGCTAACATCGAATGGTCTGGAAGAAAATCATAACTTTAGAAATGTAAAACCTTTTCTCAGAAACAGAAATTTAGAGATATAAAACCTTTTAACAGTAACTTCTCGAAATGCTCGCAAGTCTTTAATACCATAATAATTAATCATCATGTTATCAAAACATTTGAAATAATTATTTTTCTAATAATTACATGTCATATATGCAATAATTTGACGTATTTTAACAATAAAGCATTGTTATGGAAAGGATGGTAATGAAGTAATATATTTATTTGCAATTTCTCATCGTAATAGGCTGTTTTTCATCCAGCCAATCTGTCATGAAACGGCCTACTTTCCTGCACTGAATTATACAGTGCGGTAATAGTCATTACGCAACTGAAACCAGTGAACCAAAAATCCATGACGCAACGCTTTCTCATTACGCAACTGGTTTGAGTTGCGTCATGAATCATTACACAACAATTTTTCAGAAAATGTAAAACAATGGTGAATGCTTTCCGATAAGATTTCTGATACCTTAAAATGGTTTTCTACGAAATTGCAAAAAATAAAATAAACGTAGAACTCAATTTTTTCAGCACTCATCGTAATTATCGTAAGAGTACGACTCGTGCTGTAAAAATCGTCATTCCGTAACTTGTTGCGTTAACTACTATTTCGGGCAAATGATCCATTTTGGCAAAGAGATTCTGACCAACGACTTTCTGACAGATGTGTTTTCATCAATCCATTTTTTTTTCCTTCGTAGGTCCATCCGAGGACACTTTTTTGATGCGAAAATATTTAAATTAGCACTCCGAGGATCATCGGTCATCTTTTTCCCCACTCGGTGTAGACGAAAAGCAAAAAAAAAAAAAACCTTGAGGAAGACCAGAACCATTTTGACCTAATTTTTTGCGAACTCATTTCCATTCATGGTAAATAACTTCGAGGATAAGCGTTCCGGTGAGATCCCGACCAGTGGATTACAAGTGGATTGTAACAAATTATGTTACTCAGCACGTATTTCCTAACAAAATATGTTATGATTTAGAAAATGCCTTCTTCTTTCTGGCGTTTTGTCCCATCTGTAACAGAGCCTGCTTCTCAGCTAAGTATTCTCATGAGCACTTACAGATATTAACTGTGAGCTTTCTGTGCCAATTGAGAAATTTTGCATTCGCATATCATGTGTCAGGTACGATGATACTTTATACTCTGGAAAATCTAGATATTTTCCTTTACGGAAAGATCGTTGACCGGCATGATTTAAACCAATGACCCTCAGATTTGTCTTACTTAATAGCTGCGCGTTCACTGACATGGCAATCTGGCTCCTTTAATAATAACTCATTTTGTTATAGTTCAAACAAAAAAAAAATCTGCCTTTCAAGAGTATAACTAAAGTTTTTTTTTATCTCTAATACGTATAAAGGATTTCTCTAAGTGTCCTTTTAAAAAATGTTCAATAATTTTAAAAAACAAATTTTAATCAGTCTTCGTTATAAAAATTGTTTTTGTTTCGAATGTGTTTTTATTTCCTCCATACTCAGAGAGATTCTTTCAAGTATGAAACAAACTTTGTACTTTGTAACCAATTTTAATATAATTGAGATAGAATTTTGCTTTAATGCCCTGCTCGGGAGGTGCTTCAAAGCAGCCACAGAGGTGGCGATAATGATAAGCTAGGAAGTTATTTCACCCAGGATAGAGGACGAACAAAAAAGTCCTTAAAAGATGAGATCCAACTTTGTCCGAGCGATAGAAGAGAAAAAAATGATGGTTGCCACCGTTGTTTGTCTTTGAAGTACGACTTTTGAAACATTCACTCGGCCAGCTCGGATGAGATCGGTACGGTTCGGTCGTGGATGGAAGATGATTAATAGATGAGTGCTGAATTTAATTACCCCAACAAAACGGAATGAATTTATAATTTCGACGAAAGAAGGCCGGCCTTTGCGCCGAGTAATCCCGGAATGAGGACCTGAGCGCGGATGCATCTCATCACTCAAAAGTTGGGTCGAGAGGATCAGCGAAAGTTGACTTTTGGAGGATTGGGATTTAGCACCCCGGGCACCGCTTCACTGGCCAGTCGGAAGTGGAGAGAAAGGCACTGTTAAGTGATGAGTTTTTAATTGAAGTTTTTTAGTCATTTTTTTCATGGGCGATGCGTTCTAATTAGGACACCTCTTGTCAGTTCATTTGCAAGTCAAATTAGGGGAAAATGCAAAAGATTCTAATAAAAATTATCAAATTTCACAGGACATCGACATTCGTAAATTCGTAAATGTTTCCAAAAACTTAAAGTGCATACCTAAGTGTTGTATAAGTTGTAGGTTACTTTACATTATCACTTCACTTTCCTAGTGGGCCAGCTTCTTCACAAAAATGCAGTTTTTCTCAATACATCCCAAATGTTTGATTCTTTATATAATTCAATGGACTTAGACCAAATAAAAAGGTGCTATCAGCTTGTATTGTTCTATATGTTGACAAGTTTCCTACTGCAGCATCAATTCTTGTCCTCAAAGAACTCCCATTAGAAATTCTGCAAGAAATATTACGCAAAGAGGTAATTAATTTCTAAGAGAATTTCTCGAATTTAACTACAATCAACTCTTCGTAACTCGATATTAAAGTGACTATTGGGAAAGTATCGAGCTCTAGAACACAAAATCAGTGTAACTGCGATTCAAGGGATTATAGAGGTAGGCAATAAAATTAACTTTAACTATGATTAGATAACTCAGTATTGATGAACGCAATATCGAGTAACGGAGAGTTCACTGCAGATTTTCAATAGCAAAAGAAATCTCTTCACCAACTAACGAATCATCTTGGATAAATTCCAGATATTCCTTCAAGATTTTTTTCTTGGTGTGGTCCACCCACAATTCTACATGATTTTTTCAATGAAGCTTCGAATCTGCCTCCAGGCAATTCTCTACTTTTGAAATTTTTCAAAGAATTTGAAAGGAAATTCTTCCAGCAGTTTTGCTAGGAATGAAAACAGTTCAAACACGTTTTCTGATTTTATAGCTTTCAAATAAATGTTCATTAAACTAACTTATCGCAGAGCAAGACTATGATAGCTTTTCCCTCAATAAACATTAAAACCCTTATTGTTGGATTTCAGAGCCTGGAGCCACATGGTAGTCCTAAACAAATACAACCTAGCAACAGAAGAAGTTACAATAGCAAATGAAAATTAGATCCGTTCTTTCTCCTGTCACAGCCCAACTAGAATCCTAAAACATCGAACATCATTTTACGATGAACAGAAGGTGAATCGATTCGTAACAAAATGTTCAAGAACCAAATTTCCCAAAGGCCATTAGTCATCGGAGATTGGCTTCCAATATTCCACCGAGAGTGATATTGTATCTCCGAGTCCGTTGAACCAGTCCAATTTTACGAAACGACAATCTAACTCGTCTTGGAATTTCATGAACATTGTCCAAACGACTGAAAAAGCCCTCCGGCACAGGACACGTTTAAATCTTTTCACTATCGAAGGATACATTTAGATAAATTCCCATCTCGGCTCAGATGATGCAACTGTGACAGCAGGAGCAGCAGCAGTAGCAGCCGGAGCATCAGTCACTGATAGTGGATAGGAAAATAATTTATTTCTAATCCCAATGCAATCTTTCCTTGGACCGGGACGCTGCCATCCTGCAGTTGCCCTTATGCAACATTTGTCCCCGGTTTCATTTATTTGATTTCAGGATTTCTAGATACAGAATCGGTCCCAAAGCGAGCGTTGCCTCCTGATCTGGTACACTGGAACCTCCAATTAAGCTACTTGTTTTCACGTAATACCATGAACGTATTATTACGTGAATAGGATTTAAATCCATTTGAGGCTACGCGACATTCCAATTTAAAAGTTAAAATATAAAAAAATATAAAAGTAACATCAGGCAACTTTTTTAGTAATGTCAGATTATAGCTTTTTGAACTCTCACACTCTTTGAAGTACAGGTTTTCATATATTTGAAAGAAACCAGTGATCATCGCGAATTTTATCAGTACAAATATTACTAACACAGGTTCAAATAACAGTGATCATCTGTGTTTTGAGTGTTACGCAAATCTAAGGCTATTCAAGTATTCATTTGAATATGAGCTTCAGATCAACAATAATAACCTTTTTCACGTGAACGTCCGAACAGATGTATGTTGAGCTCGAATTTCAACAAGTGTTTTCTAAAAAATTCTTTGATTTTCTAAAAAATATTTCATTTAAAGCTCTTTGAAGCTGCAGGTGTAACCGGAGATTCATCGATGATGATGAACCAAGTTTTGGTTACGACAATGCTTTTTTTTATTAAACTCCCTTGAGTAACTACCATGTATCTTGTAGCCCATTGAAGTCTGCCGTATTTCACATGCATAATGAACACCGCTAGCGCATGACAGCTCACCCCAGTAGCATGTCCAAAAGAACTTGAAACTATTGAGAACCAGAGCTACAGGTCCAAAGCCCTGATAAAGGTGGATGGTTGTGACGGCTATGACCATGGTCATCATGAAAAGAACAAACGGACAATGCTGTATCGTGTCAGCATCGAGGAGGCAGCCCCTCTAGCACGATGTAGGTAGCGCAACCCTGGTAAGGTGGCCTATCGAAGACTCTTCACCAACCAAGAAAGGCAAAAGTAGAGCAAACGGATTGATTTTACGGCAACAGACCCGGCAACGAATAAAGGACAAGGATTGGAAAGTTGTATCTTAGAACGTGAGAACTTTGTATGAACCCGCGCGTGTCGGGCTCCTGGCTCGTGAACTGCGGAATGTCGGCGTGAACGTGGCAGCTATCCAGGAAATACACTGACCGAGAACCGGAGAACGCGAATTCCGAACGGTGGACACCATCGCCAACACTTCATTCAAGTACCACATCTACTACAGCGGTGGCGACAGAGCAGAACGTGGGGTTGGCTTCATAGTGATTGGGAAGCAAATGAAGCGAATTATTCGGTGGAAACCGGTAAGCGACCGAATCTGTGTGTCGAGAATGAAGGGCAAGTTCTTCAACTATAACCTGATCAGCATATATGCGCCAACGAACGATAAGCCCGATGACATGAAGGATGAGTTCTATGAGAGCCTGGATAAGGCCTACGGAGAGTGCCCAAAACAAGACGTCAAGATAGTCATCGGCGACGCAAATGCGCAGATTGGGAAATGAGATTTTTTCCGACCCGTCATTGGAACGGAAAGCCTCCATTCCGTTACCAATGATAATGGCCTGCGGCTAGTAACCTTCGCTGCTGCTAGAGGGATGGCAATCAGCAGTACCTACTTCGCACGAAAGAATATCCGCACCTGGCGACACCCGAGTGGCGATGCCTGCTCCCAAATAGACCACGTGCTGGTTGATGGGCGACATTTCTCAGATGTCAGGACCTTCCGAGGCCCTTATATCGGGAAAATTTGGGCACGATTATCCAGCGTCACGAATTCCACAACAAACAGAACGCTGCCCTTCAATATACAATGCTTATCGACTGAAGGGGTTGCTGCACAGTTCCGTCAGAAACTAGACAAGCAGTTGGGAATAATCAACGTTGCTGGAGACGTCGACAGCCTGTGGGACCCTATCCACAAAGCTGTGACAACAACGGCGCGAGAAGTGATCGGCACTGGTCAACGACGAAGACGAAACGACTGGTTCAATGAAGAGTGCCAGAGACTGACAGACATGAAGAATGTCGAAAGAAGCCGTATGCTTGTGGCCGATACCCGACAGAACAGAGAACGGTATAGGGCAGCGAGAGCCGATGAAAATCGAATCCACCGCAGAAAGACAAGGCAGCACGAAGAAAGTGTGGTAGCTGACGCTCAAGAAAGCATGAACCGGAATGATATGTGGAGATTCTATGCAACGGTCAATGGTGCGCAGCACAATACCGTACCAGTGCCCGCCATGTGCAATGATCTAGAAGGGAATTTGCTGACAGATAAAACGGCGGTGGCTGCCAGGTGGAAGGAGCACTTTCAGCAATTGTTGAACGGTGGAAATGGAAATGTAGCGAGGAACAGGATGAACATAGATGACGACGATCAAGCTATGGACTCACCGATCATAGGAGAGGTTAAAAAGGCTATCAGCGAGCTGAAGAACTGTAAGGCTGCTGGGAAGGACGAGATCCCGGTCGAGCTTCTCAAGCACGGAAGCGAGCAGCTTTACCAGTCGATTCACCGAGTACTTCTGAAGGTATGGGAGGACGAATAATTGCCTACCGACTGGTTTGATGGCCTCATACGCCCTATCTACAAGAAAGTGCACAGACTGGAGTATGCCAATTACAGAGGAATTCGGCGTACAAAATTCTGCCGCGCATCCTGTTTAACAGGCTGAGACCGCTCGAAGAGTCCTTCGTCGGCGAATACCAAGTTGGTTTTCGTGAGGGCCGGTCGACAACGGACCAGATGTTTAGCTTGCGTATGATCCTAGATAAATTCCGGGAGTATAACTTGCAGATTCACCATCTGTTTATTGATTTCAAGGCGGCGTACGACTCAGTGAAAAGAAATGAGCTGTGGCAGATAATGTCTGAAAATGGTTTTCCGGTGAAACTAATTAGGCTGATACGTGCTACGCTGGATGGTTCGAAATCGACGAGGTGTCAACCTCGTTCGTGACATTAGACGGGTTGAAACAGGGAGAAACACTTTCGAATTTACTGTTCAACATTGCTATTAGAAGATCTGACTTGCAGAGAAATGGCACTATTATCACAAGGTCGCACATGCTCCTTGGCTTTGCAGACGATATAGACCCAAATGGAATCGATCGCTGGCCTTCGAGTCTCTAAAGAGGGAGACTGCGAGGATAGGCCTGAACATTAATTCTACCAAACAAAAGTACATGGTTGCAGGTAGAGATAGAGTCAGGCATGGTGGTGTAGGTGCTGAGGTAGTGTTTGATGGGGATGTGTTTGAAGTTGCTGAAGAATTTATTTACCTTGGAACACTTGTGACAACGACGTTTCCCGCGAAGTGAAAAAAAAAACGTGTTGCGGCTTCGAATAGGGCCTTTTACGGACTACGTAACCAGCTTAGGTCCCGCAGCATGTAAACGGAAACAAAATTCGCCCTGTATAGAACATTGATTCTTCCGGTGGCTCTCTACGGGCACGAAGCGTGGACGTTGAAAGAGGCAGTCCAGAAAGTTTTCTCCCGGGATTTTTCTAGCAGTTTTGCCAGTGATTCCTCCTAGAAGATTTTGTGTTTCCTACTAGATTTTCTAGACCTAGAATTTCTCCAGGGATTCCTCCAAGGATTATTATTGGATTTTTTGCAGGGATATTTATTTAGAGATTTCGCCAGGAGTACCTACCAGAATGCCTTCAGTAATTCGTCCATAGATTCTTCCAGTAAAATCTTCACTGGGATTTCTGCAGGAATTTCGACAAGTATTTCTTAGGAAATATTTCCACGAATTATTGCAGAGATTATTTCAAGAACTCTTCCAGAGTTTCCTCTAGAGATAATTCAAACAATTTCTCCTGATTTTCCCCAAAAAATCTTCTTGAGGTAACACAAGAAATATCTTTATGAACTCATATAGCGATTTAATAAGAATTTTCTTTAAGAGTTCTTCAAGGGAAACCTCCAGGAAAATCGCTACATGAATTTTTCTATGGATTTTTCCTGATAATCCTTCAGGGATTCCCTTGAAATTTCTCCAAAAAAATATTCTGGGCCTCTTCTTCTTCTTCTTCTTCTTTTCCTTATTTGCATTAACGTCATCACTGGGACAGAGCCTGCTTCTCAGCTTAGTGTTCTTACGAGCACTTCAACAATTATTAACTGAGAGCTTTCTTTGTCAATGTTGCCATTTTTGCATTCGTATATCGTGTGGCAGGTACGATTATACTCTATGCCCAGGGAAGTCAAGGAAATTTCCATTACGAAAAGATCCTGGACCGACCAGGAATCGAACCCAGACACCTTCAGCATGGCTTTGCTTTGTAGCCGCGGACTCTAACCACTCGGCTAAGGAACGCTGGGCCTCTTAAAAATCCTATAATCTAGATTTTTTTACAGAGATTCATTTTAACGAATTCCTTTAAAAATAATAATTATTCTTCCCGGGTTTCTTCCGCAATAGTTTTATATGAACGCCTCCAGAGCGCTACTATCGGATACCCTTACGACCTAAGGTAGACAACCCAATGTTCCTATTAGAGGTGTGTCGGGCACGCGCGATTTATATGGTCGCAATTCAAAATTTTCTTTGGCTTGTCTTGTATAAAAGTTTAATTCTCTTGTCCTGTTTTTATTTTCTGCATTTTAAATCCTTTGTGTTGGATTGAGGATCCTGGCCATCTGGCCGACAATTACCGCGATTGAGTGTCAAATAAACGAACAAGTAAAAAAAAAAGAAAAACCATTACGCTTGTAGATCTGATGGCATGCATTACTTGGTTATACATAAACCAAGGCTGCCCAGATTACGGCAGTAGCTCCATTTTGTGTGTATTACAAAGAGCACTCTTGCAATATCTGGCCCGTAGATTGTAACATAACATATGAAGTTCAATATTTTAATTTGAAGCTAAATACCAAAACAAATTTCAAATTTTGAAAAACAATTGTTGCTCGATAGCTGGATTCTAAGTACTAATTTTGAATAATCGTTAGAACTATCCTTCGTGGTAACTTGGCTTAATTGGATCGTTTTGAGATTCGTAATGTGAAATCTCAATTTTTATTTGTTGTTTAGCTCAACTTTATTTGAAATACTAGAGCAATTTGCCTCCCCCTATTTTAATCAATTTGATCTCAAATTGGCCTTGATTGTCTAAAAAATATGGAAGATTTGTCACAAAATCTTGGGCAAGGTTCTCACAGAAAAGAAACTCTAACAGAATTTTGCTAATGATTCTCATTTTAATGATGATGATTTGGTTCTACCATCTATTGTAGCAAGGCATCTGCCTATAGCACTGGAATAATCTGAAAAGCGATTTGATCAAGATAGTATGTTGTTTGTGAGTAGTCAGTCTCCTGTATGAAGGGCCAAAATGGATGTGCGGACCCGCAAGCAGAGACACTAATGATTCTCATTTTAATCTAGACAAAAATTTAAAAAAATCTTGGAGATATTTCAGTCAGAAGTCAGAGTCAGAGGAGATTCAGGGCCATAGTCCTATGCGGAATTCCTACAAAAGCCTCAGTAGGTTTCTCAAAAAATCTAAACCTCCATTCTCATACTGTTCAGGGCTAGAATCTTACAGAAATGCTGGACTAAGTGACGTAATTTTCAAAACAATTCTAACAAAATTTGAGCTGGTGCCCAGTAGCAAGATTCGTTACTTAAATCCAATTGGCGAAGAAATTGCAAAACTTCTATTCATTTCTCTCATCGCTCGCTTGCGATTCTATCTATCATATTCTTTCATTACTTTCCTTGCTCCCTTCCACTTTGAATAGTATCGCGATCACCGAAAAAAGCCAATAAAATGTTCATTATGATAAAGTAATGCTGTGATTAAACTCAAAAAAAAACAAAAAAACTTTTTATTATGATTTATTATATGTTCGTCTTAACAGCCGAGTGAAAGTTTTAACAACTACCACAAATCTAGACATGACAAATACTTTGCTATTGGACTAAATCTGAATGGGTGAGTTTCAAGATTTTTCGTATTCTTTCGAAATTTCATAGGTTATGCTCGAAGATCTGAAAACCTATACTGAAAAGATTTCTAGTATAACCTTAAAAGGATTATGTACTCAACACATTACAGATTATATTTTCTTGAGCCTTCATGTGTACGAATGTTGGCCATGAACCTCCGAGAAATCACTGGTTTCATTTGTAGGTGTGAAGGTTTGTATTCCAAGGAGTTATTGGATACCCTAAACAGCCGTGGAACGCAAAATTTAGTCGAATTTGACAAACTTAAATACGGTTAGTTTTTTTTTGTTAGAAATTAAACTATCAATCAATTGTTACACTTGTAGATCTGATGATTTGTGTTGTAGCAGTTCTTGAATAACCTTGAATACTAAAACGTTATACTAAAATTTTGTATAGGTATAAATATGATTCAAAAACCTGCCAGAGATTAATGGCAACGCCTGTAAAACAAGGCATAGCATAGACTGACTGTACATGTCAATGGTTGTAACTCTGTGATTGATCGGAACTGGTAAGATTGCACTTCGATCCAAATTAATAAGGGAAAAGTCTTTTTGCTTATTCTCCATGTGCATATTTCATCAGATCTCATACTATTGAGCAATAACGACGCCGGCTTAATCTTTACAGTCAATTGGGATTGTTGCTTCTAGATACTGAGAATACCTCTACATCTCCACAATCAACATTAGGTGGATGTTCATTAATGAGGGAGGAAAAAGATGTGGGTGATGCGATCCATAGATAAGGAGGAAAACACAACTCTTATTAAAAACTAGCTTCGCATTATTGTCTTGTGGTGAAACGATATTGGTAGAAGGTTACATTGAAATGTTGAACTATTTTAAAGTTCTGTTTAGTAACGACAAAAAAGAAAGGTATGTATATGTTTAAATTATATGAAACAGGAATAAGGGTTTATGACAGCACAAGTAGTGACTAACCAACAATAGTTTGTTTGAAAATTACGTCAACGTAAAGTTGACACTATAAACATGTGTTATCATGAGCTTAAAACGAGCTCACCAGTTGGTAATTCATCGAGTTTCTTTTAGCACTAATACAATGCGAACCGAGCACGATTGATCTTGACTCCGTCGCTAATCCATGAGCATGCAACGAAATCACAATACCGCAAACTACTCGAGTTTATTGGTTGCGTTTGTAGATCTCAAAGACCCCAAATAGCTCTCAGATAACTTTTCACAGTCATAGTACTCATTGAAAATAAGCCCATATAGGTTTCAACTTTGATCATAATCATCCGAAATAGCAATGGTTACACTCGTAGATCTGAAGACTTTTACTCAAAAGAGCTCTGGTGTAACCTAATATGGTTATTGCACTCAAAACCTAATAGAAAAAATTAACAAAGGCCTATATCAGTATATATGTTGTCAATAAGCCCTAGAGAGATTACTGGTAACGTTTGTAGATCTGAATGCCTGATTCCCTCAGAGCTTGTAGCTGACGTGCCACACCAAGCCATATCAGTATATAGCTTACAAAGTTTTTCACAAGCTGTAAGTCTCATTTTTTATCAAAATTTCATCCAAACTGTATTTTAAGAACTCCGTTTATGATGCACAAATTTCATTTTCCTAGTGATTCCATTTATGAGAAATTCTATTGACGCTCCCCAAACTCATTACGTAAACGGAGGCTTCAGTGTAAAATGAAACCAACCCCGAAGGCACAAACGCACACTCACCATCGCACCAGATTCAGATCTTTACGAGCCATCTCGGGGGACAGTTTTTGAGCCGGGAATTGATTAGATGATATGGGATTATGCATTTTGTCCCCTCCCTCTTTAACAAAATTCAACCACACCTCGTCGCACCGATGATGTCATGTATGTGTCTCTATTGTGTCTTACAGCAGATAAGCAAACAAACGGCTAGAGCTAGAACCTCCATTCATACGGGATAAACCGGAAACAGAATGGATTACAGCCGGAGCCATCCATCAGTGACGAGCAAACCAGAAAAACCGAACTGCAAACAGATTTGTCCTTTTTCAAACTGCCGCAGCCCGGAAAGCAGCTAACCAAACTTAATTGTTTATTTTAATACCTAATGGCTGTAAATATTCGTCGTCTTCCACAGCAGCAGCAGCCCGGGATGGACTAATTTGATCCCAGAACAGGGAACCGTGTGTGTGGAAACATTGGGTCGAACTTTCATGAATATGTAGATATTCGGTCCTTCACGTATTCCTGGTGCTGGGAGTTCGTTTTCCCAGTTAATTTCGAAAACTTCAAATGTCAACAGCTGTTTGTTGCCGATGTTGCGGTGTGGCGATGGTTTGGTGGCACTCATGTGTATACGGGAGATTTGCTACAGAGTTGCTTGGAAGAAGTGGGTTTGTTATAGGGTTACCAAAGGAGAACAATATTAAATAAGTTTATGCCAGCTCTAAATATTAGATTTGCCATTAAATGCAGAAGAAACTAGCTCGTGATTCATCTTTCGCCGCCCTGTACCATTTCATGAAAAATATTTTCATTTCAAATTTGAAAATATAAATTAGAATTTCGACATTACATTTTGATGATGTATTCTAATTGGCCAATTTAAAAGGTGGCTTCCAATACCAGACATAATATGGAAATGGATCGTAAATTTGTACATCATCGAATGTTTTCACTCCAGGAGTAGTATTTCATAGCCAATTTAATGCGTTTGCAAAATTTACTAGATCAAATTAAATGTTACTTAGTTTGGTAAATCCTTCCCGTTGCCTCGAACCTGGCTCCGTCTTTAGTCTTGTTGGTTCTGTCTTGATGATCACCGTATCATTTTCCACGTGTTTTACGAAGTCCGGCTAGAAGTGTCAGCTTCCAAATACTCAACAGTGTGCGCAAACAAGTGAGCAGACCCATGCTTCAACCTCGCCTCGACGGAATCTAATACTTTATTAATTGATACCACTTGAACATAACCAACAGATCCCGACAGAATAACATAACTTGATCTGTCAGAGGTGTCCCTCCCTTTTGACTCCATACAGCTTCGGAAGGAGGATTACTTTATAAAAAACAGAAAAAAACACAAGACATACGAAATTTTCTTAACTTTCACTAAGACATGGCTTTTCGAGGTTTAGGCCGGCCTGTCTTCTACTTCCCCTTGTTTCTACTATCTCCTTTCGAGCTAACGTGTGTGGTTCCAAACTTCTCTACTCTCTAGCGCTTTTTGTGTGTCTGTGCTATGTGACTTGCATGCAACGTTGCGTATGTACTCACGGTTTGGCGAAGCTCACACTTCGTAGCTTACGGCATGATGACGTTGTCAGGCTTCATCCGTGCTCTTGATTTACCATCATTCTCCCTCTTTCAATGATCAACTACAAAAGAGAAGCGATTTTACCCATACACAAACTGAGCGTCCGTGCTCTGCGGGATGAAAAGTTTACACGTTTGTGAAAGATGCTCTTGCGTTGACGGAGCAACCCAACTCAGTTCATCGCAAAAGCAATGATGATGTGTTCGCAGAGCTTCACAGTAAAGAAGAGCTATTAAATGAAAGATGTACATTTGGCTAGTACCAACGTTCCTCTCCACTCTCTCAGCCACGGATTATACAATGTACATCGAGTGCAGACTCAGTTTGCTCCATCTATCCGATCAAGATGAACAAAATAAAGCCTGGACGTTGTCAAAGACATAGGCTAAACTCTCATGGCTTCTGCTGCACCTTCGAAATCATGCCTATTCACGAAATTCTATTGGACATTTTCAGGGATTTAGTAGGTACCAACGAGATGACGATCGGCGTAGATTGCACTTTGTTAGATGAACACAATTAGCACATAAAGGACGTTGTTAACTTTTGAACTTTGGTAACTCAAGTTCAACATGTACAACTGTTCTACCACACAATCTAGTTAACTGACTTTAGCCTACACGGGGCTATGGACCAGTGCACGAGTGGTAGGGTGGTAGGGCAAATAGTGCAGGATGATTTAAGATCCATTATCCTACTGTAACCAGTGTCTGTGTGATGTCTAGTGTTGATGAGCTTTGTCGTGTGTAGTTTCGTTATTTAATTGTAGAGGAAAAACAAAAGGATTGTAGAAAGGTAGAAGTAGAACGTCTCAGAAGCTCCTACGAACGCAATTAATATTGCTCAGGACAACGGTAGTGCCGCTAGTCACCACCAGGGCTGCACTAAACCACACGAAGGGGCGTCCATGGGGGTGGCAAAATGGGTGGCCATGATAAGCCGGATTGCGTCATCAATGGACATGGGTCAACGATCATCAGCAAGACACTTGATAAGCCTGGTGGTCTTCATCGATAGCAGTCGCGCTTTTCAGCAATACAGAAAGTTCGGAGAAATTTGATAAAAGTTCAGGTAGTAAAAATCCAAACCAAGAGGAAAGATAGTTTAAATGAAAGAAGAGAAGAAGTGTGTGAGAAACTGGACATGCAGGACCTCGCGGTTTTTAATTTAAATGACCATCGCGGCTTGATTTGTTACCACCGTAACCTACCTACGTTGACCCTGTATCTAGTTCGACTATCGAGTGCGCCACAAAAACCAGGTTTTACCAGTTAATCCACGGATCACAGGCGGGAGGTCTACGAAGAGGTGCTGCAGTGCGAGAGGCCACGAAGAACGTTGAGTGTAATGTTGGAGTAGTCGTAAGAAAGAGGGAGGCTTCGTCCGGTCTTGGGGACGGACGCAAGTAAAGAGAGGAAGATTATGAGTCATGAGTAGAGGAAGTAGGACGTCAAAGAAGTGGAAATACAGGGTGTTTTACTGGAGTACCGTAATCCGGGGTATCATTGATCAGCGGGGTAACATTGATCGGAATGACTCATCTCGTAAAAAGTTCGTGTCATCATTTATTGATAAAATATTATCAAAGCATGAATTGCGCTTCTCCTCCTTATATTCATGAGCTAATGAAAATAAAGATGCTTGCGAAAATTGCATTTACTTCATGCGTAAATTTAACAACTTTTTGAAACAACGATTTCAATGGTTAAGGATGACACTACCGAAAATTCATGTCTCACATAAGTTGTGCAAACGATATGAACAAGGAAAATGTTATTCTTACTAAAAATGGCATCGCCGAAAACGATTCCGTTGTCAAAATTTTCAAAAGAATGTCCAATTAGGCAACATTAACGAATTACTGTTAGGAATGTAAAATTTCCTTAGGAAATTGCCTACCTTTAGGCGTATTCCGCGGTTCGAGGTGTTTTTAATTTTAAAATAACTCAAAAAGTAAATGACTTGTAAGAGTTTGGCCATCATATTCAGCTTCAGAAGCCATGATTTAAGTAAGCAACGACATTTTAAATATTACCGAGCGTTGTTTACAATAGTGATCAATGTTACCCCATATCAGCTAAATAAAAAAATCAGCTAAAACATTTTTTTTAACATGCTTAAATATTTCAAAAAACAAAATACAGTATATAGTCACGAGCTTTTGGTGGCAGTACTTGTTTTAAAAATATAAAACTTGCAACATTTGCATTTTCAAATGAAATATTTAAGAAATATCCTAAAAACTGATCAATGTTACCCCGGATTACGGTATATCTATGAGTGTTTTCTTTCACGGAGTGTCACGAGCGTAGCGCCGACCCTGAGGCTTGGAGACGGGCTAGGCTGGGAGTAACACGGCCTGCAAGTTACACTACAAAGTCGGACAAAAAATATTCTCCTCGCTTTAGACGTCGAGAAAGTGTTTCGACAGATCCTTACTGTGCCAGAAGATCGACTTTTCCAGTCGATATTCTACCGGTTTTCCCTCATCTGGAGAAGTTGCAGTGTATAAATTGAACATCTTAACATATGGATGGAACCAAGCCCGCACCTTTTTCGGCGACCCGAACTCTTCAACAGCTGGCAGTCGATGAAGGAATCTATTTTTCAGTAGCGGCAAGAGCAATACGTGAAGATATCTATATGGATGCCATTATTATGGAAAGGATGACTTAGTTCTGAAATATTCCCACGGCATTGAATACTATACCCACAGAGAATCTGAATATTCAGGATATAGCCGGAGTTGGTTTCGACTCCGATCAATCCGTTAAAACTCTAGGACTAACTAGGATGCCCATTATCGATATGCTTCGATACCAAGTGTTGCTGAATATTGATTTTTAAAATAAAAAATCAAAGAAGCGTCTTCTCAGCTTCTAGTAATGCAAAGTACTTTTACAGCTATCATTATCATTAATGACCAATTATGACAATTCCTAAGAGATTCAGGTGAATCCTCGATCTGTACGTGACACACAATGATGGGCACATTGCCACAAATAATTAATGATTTCAAAATGCAACAGAACTGCAAACAAAAGCATTAAAGTTATAAAATTGTACCTCTTACACAGTATCAAAAGCAACCCTTAATCCACCTAGTAACCCTTTCAAGGAGCGATACAGTTAGGATCTCCAGCATGCAAAACCACCAGCAACATCTGGTGCATGAGGGTTCATCCTTTTTCACCCCGCCAGGTTTCCTCCCTCTGGACCAACACAGAGGGGGTTCCCGCATCGCATCGACGGCTACTGGCTGACTGACTGACGAACCAAAAAGTGACGACACATGAGATGAAAAGGAATCCCTCTGCCAATCCTGCACTAAAGGACGGGAGTCCTACCCCAGTACAGGTTGTTTTGGGGGTAGGTACCCAAGAAGAAGGAGTGTAAGCCAAAGAAGAACCGCCACCCACCACTTCATTACGGGAGATGTTACAGGGCATGAATAAACAAAATGTATGCAAATGGTGGTGTGCTCCCGGTAGCATCCAGAATGAGGAAAATGGTGATGAAGCACGGAAGGGTAGGGGGACTGAAGTAGAATATATTCGCTCACTTGGGCACACGTGATCCCAGCGCTTTGCATACGGTCACTATGCTTCTCAGATCTTTTTTATCAGAAAAATAAATATTTAGTGCGCATTTCACCCTCGTGTGAACAATTCAAAGTTATCTATCAAATCGTATACTTCAGGTTAATTATCAGATTTCCAGGTCTGGAAGACTTCCAATAAGAGCTGAAGTTCCTCAAGGCACCATTTTGGGACCAATATTATGCAATATTTTCACATCTGACTTACCTGATTTGCCTCAAGGATGTCAAAAATCTGTGTTTGCTGATGACAAAGGCCTCTCCGCCAGAGGACGAACCCTGAGTGTCATCTGTAGTCGATTGCAAAAAAGTTTGGATATTTTTCTTCGTACTTTGCAAGTATGGAAGATTTCTCCTTATGCTTTGAAAACTCAACTAATAATATTCCCACATAAACCAAAAGCGTTTTATTTGAAACCTTCAAGTAGACATGTTGTCACAATGTTAACTCAAAAAAATCACATTGAGGGCATTTAAGCCAAATGAAACAAATATTTAAAATGTCTCCATCCCATTATTAATAAAAAATCAAAACTTTGTCTTTAGAACAAGCTTTTGATATTAAAACAAATTTTCAGGCCAGCCATGTTGTATGCTGTACCAATATGGACTAGCTCTTGTTATGACAGGAAGAAAGCTCTGCAGAGAATTCAAAATAAAATTTTGAAAATGATTCTGAAGCTTCCTCCCTTGTATAGTACCAATGAGTTACATAGAATATCCAATGTTGAAACATTGAAACAAATTTCAAATAAAATAATGAATAATTTCAGGCATAACTCGTTATATTTAGGTTAAGTTAGGTTAAGTAAATTGAAAGCGTTTTTTCTCTTATAAGCAGGTGAAATCAACTCACCAGTAAAAATTCAAAACTGCTACGGCAAATGAAATGTAATATATTGTTAACAGAATGGTTTACCAAATTATGATGATAGTGTTGTCAGAACAGGTACTAAAAATAGAATAAAAAATACAGATTTGATGGAGACAATTTTTGATAATAACGGTCTAGGGAACACCGTGATGGAAGTGTGGGAGCGTACCTCAGAATCACCTCATTCACGTATTCAGCAGAGTAGCTTTTCTTACTCTTCAGCTGCTTGGCAACTGTTTGCTGGATGAGGACGATGAGGACGCGCTTTGGAACATCCTCGGAATCGTCAATTGAGTATGGAAAACGGGAACGGATCGTGTAATGGTTCGCTACCTGCTTACGAGTTAGGAACTATATGCATGACGCTATGTGTGGAAAACACTTGAGCCAAGGAGTGGATGGAAATTTATATCGTTAGTTTAAGATGAATGGCTAAGAGAGAGATCTTAAAGTGGAGTTTCAAGTGGGATGTTTAAAACTGTTGCGGAAGTGGTCGTGGACTGTCAACTGATCTAATTGTTTTATGTGCAGTATCAGTGGGAATTGATTGTTGACTACTAGGTAGTGATAGTGGTGTATAGGACCGATGTCAAAGATCTACGCAATATGTCCAGTATCGTCTTCCACTTGTTCGCAATTTAGTAAAAAGTTTTTAAATTTATTTTTGCAGATCCTGCCACATAATTGTCATAGCAGGATCGCAAATGCGTTGAGAGTTTAAAGTCATCGTCTATAATCACGAATTCGAATTTTACTTCACATTTTTAAATTGCGATGCTCCTGGCTTCAACAATAAAATTTGTTTTAGTTTCAAGAGCATTGACAATATCAAGTTTTTTTTTAAGAATGCTAACATCAAGATTAGAGTCAATAAATGTTTCATATATATATATATATATATATATATATATATATATATATATATATATATATATATATATATATATATATATATATATATATATATATATTCCAGTTGACTTGAAAATAATTAAATTTGGAGTCAATAGGACAGAGAATCGCTTCATGGGATATTTGGAATGTAACAGGGACATGATTAAAATCAAAATCAGCGTGCGCAACCAGTTGGCTACAAAGGTGACTAGAGTCGGTTAAAACCAAAAAGGTCATGTTTCCAACTTAAAGTTAAAATCCCTTCCGAAAACGAGTATTCTACATGTTCTAACAACTCTATAGACGAAAATGAAATAAGATCATCCACAATATTATCTTACTTAACCCAACTATCCGAAAGGCCTCCGTCTTCCCGTTAAACGATCGGCGCCGAATACACAGAACCATTGAAACTGCGTCCAATTTTTAATTTCCCAGCAAATCACGCATCATCGAATTGCCCGGGCGCAACTCACAAATTCGGCGTGACTGACCATGCTTACATACCAACTACCGTGAAAGACGAGAAGGTACCTATTTTCCCAAGTTTCGAACCTGCTGCGGCCGTTCGACTTCCTAAGGTGGCGGAAAAGTTGAAAGCACTTGATTACCCTTCCGCAGCCCGCATCTGCATCCAACGGCTCCGCAGAGATTGAACGCAATAAAAGAAGCAATCAGGTTGGACTTCGGATTCAGTCGGTTGGAGTCCGCGACTAATCGGTAGCGGTTAGGTCCGGAAATCGAACTCATCATCTAGCTTTATATGTACTTACTGCGCGATGGAGGCAACTGGGAACATATGACGAAAACGACGTCGCACTATGGGTTGACAACCATGCTTTATGAAACAAATTTACCTTCAGATGAACTTTCCATGTAAGAAGCGTTTCTCTGTAATTCATGTTAGTCTTGTTTTTATAATTTCAATGAAGGTCGTGGATGGCGAGCTTCTTCTTCTTCTTCTTCTTCTTCTTCTTCTTCTTCTTCTTCTTCTTCTTCTTCTTCTTCTTCTTCTTGGAATTAACTTCCTAACTGGGACAGAACCTGCTTCTCAGCTTAGTGTTCCTAAGAGCACTTCCATAGTCATTACCTAAGAGCTTTCTTTGTCAAAGTTGCCAGTTATGCATTTGTATATCGTGTGGCAGGTACGATTATACTCTATGTCCAGGGAAGTCAAGGAAATTTCCATTACGAAAAGATCCTGGACCGACCGGGAATCGAACCCAGACACCTTCAGCATGGCTTTGCATTGTAGCCGTGGACTCTAACCACTCGGCTAAGGAAGGCCCCTGATGGTGAGCTTGTAAGCATGAAAAATATAATACTATATGGCTTTGCCGCAAGTGGGTACTCACGTATAAAAAAATGCTACTAGATCACGATGTTTAATCAAAGCTCGAACAACCTTTCCTCATTGAAAATAAATGAACTAATAGAATTTGATATTTTGTTGTTCATATAAGTTAATTTGCTGACGACACCAAATCTCTAAGACGCATCACCTTAGCACTAGAAATTTTGGCCAACCGTAGTACCTTTCTGTCCCATAGTGCGCCGGCTGGCTCGGCTTGGTCAGTTTTTCGGCCCGGTTCTCAAATGTGGCTCATCAATGAATTTCACACTTTTTTTCCTCGATCGGCTGCGCCTACCAAGTCAAAGCTGAAGCGGAGTAAATTATTTACAGTCTCAGCAGCAACGGCAGCAGCGGGAAAGGTTGGTTTCATTCATGAAATTGGTGAATGCGTACCGAACGGCGGACGCTCTGGAATGTGGTCTTAATCTTGGGAACTAAAAGATTCGATTGCGGATAAAACTGTTTGCATTTGAGATCGATCGGCTATGCTTGAGGGAATGGTTGCAAAAAATCGAGCAAAGTCATTTGGATGCAAATGGTCAATATGGATCGTTCAAATGTGGTTGAGTTCACATGATGGGCAAAACAATAGAGCAAGGAAAGAAACATAAGATAATCTTTCCGAGCAGCAAATCTAAGCAACCTATCTTCGATTCAAGCAAAGGATCCCGCCAATCTTGGTCAGTTGAAGTCCATAAGGGAAATCAAGGTTTTCTTCCAAATTGTGAATAAGGGAGAGTGCCACGTTTTGCCGGAAACTCTTAAAGATCGTGAACTTCTTCTCAAACATCTTGAAGAGAAGAAGCACATTTTTTTACTTATGACGACAGAACTAAAAGTTTGTTCAAGGTCATCTTGAAAAAATTCTCATGTGACTATAATTCACCTGAAGAGTTAAAATATGGAATAAATGATTTACTTTGATTTTCTCTAGTTCAAAAAACATTATGAAGAAGAAAACCCAATTTGACACTCGTTGGAGAGGGCTTCCTCAAGAATATTATTCAGTTCACTTTAACAAAAGTGATCTAAATAATAATAAAGCTTTAGAAACGCAGCAAGGGTGATACCGAAAAGTTTGTATGCGCAAATTGCGGGGGCAACCTGAAGTCAAATTTCAGTTGAACGGAAACGGTTAGCGTATCTGGAATTCCATATGCAGAATCTCCAACAATTATCATTTTTCTTTTAACGAACTGCCTTCAAGGTGAACCCAAGGCTCTAATCGATCCACTTCCAATTACGAAGGCCAACTATCAGGTGGCATGGAACTCGCTGTTGAAGTACTTTAACAAAAACAAGCAGCTGCAAGGCGCAAGCTATATTCAAGCTACCAACTCTCTTCAAGGAATCTGGAGCCGGTTTGCACATTCTACTTGAACGCATCGTGCAGATCCTCGAACAGGTCGTTCAACAGAACGAATACAAGGAATTGTTGTTCGCCAATATCCTCACAGCACTTTTAGATCCGGTCACACGCGTAGAGTTCTTCTACGAAAGAGCAGGACACTCCGGAGGATTCGTTCGAGTTTTTTTACGTCCTGGAATAAGGTTTTGGGCTTTCTCCCACCAAAATCCACCGACACAAGGGGTGCCGGCCAGTTCAAGCGTTCAAGTAATTCAAGCGTCTAGGGGACGCTGTGTGGCCTGCTCTTCATATCATCTTCTCTACCAGGGCAGCGGATTTCAAAGGATGACAGTATCAGACAGACATAGTCTCTTAAGGTCCCATGGACTTTGTCGCCACTGTTTCCGGGTAGGTCACCAGGCTAAGGATTGTGATTCAAAATACTTTTATCGAAACTGCAAGGCACGACATCACACTCTGGCATGTGTTAAGCAAAGGACGAAGAATCAATCCAAGGTTGCGTCCGTTACTAAGTGCAGCATGCTGTTCAATTCCAAGGATCAATAGGAATCATCCAATACCAAAGTGGCTAATGGGGCAGCCACGGAAAGTTCATTGTACGGGGAGATTTTTTTTTCCCTGTTTTGGAGCGTCTGGGTAGTGCTTCGTGAAGCCCAAGCAGGACAGTTCGATTTTGCGTCGTCAGATAGGTTTTGCTCACGGTTTCACGCGTGTTTACGTCGCCGGAGAGTTTTTTTTTATTTTATACAATTCGATGACTCTGGAGGTATCGGTTTTACTTTTAACTGGCTATTGAGCAAAAATATTACTGCACAATCGACAAGCATTTCGCGAAACACTATTTGTACTATAAATAAACTATTGTTTTCTCTTTTGATTGCCGGCATTCAAAAGATTAAATTGAAAACACTTAAACAACAAATCTTTATGGTCTATCGCCAGCTTTCTAGGCGAATCCTGACAATATACCTTCCCCAACCTCCAACTCCGTAGCACTTATGAGGGTGTCGCTGAGTCGGTGGCCTCTCATTAAGTAAGTGCTACATCAACATTTCCTTCCCCTATCCCAAGTTACGGTAAAGATGGGCGTGGCCGGGAATAGTGATATTCATGCTTTTAGTATTTTTATTTATGATTTGAACAAGGTATACTTCCCTGCCTGAAAGTAGTCAGGATGAGATTATTAAAAAGAAACATGAATGTTGCTAGTATCCAATCTACGAAGTATACCGTAACTACGCTAACGCTAACGCTAACGCTAGCCACGGAAAGTTCATTGTACGCTGCAGCTCACCAACATCGAACGCAGGTTCTTCTGGCAACAGCAATTGTGATGATCGAGGACGACGTAGGCAATCATCATCCTGCTCGTGCAATGCTGGATTCCGGATCCTAGGCTTCCTAGTCCTTTCAAAGGTTACAGTAAGTCTCCCAACACCCACGATCAAAACGGATACTTGGACACTCCCAAGTGGGATTCAACTGGCGGATCCCACATTCTTTGAATCGAGCGCGGTGGATCGCGTACTCGGTATCTAATGTTATTTTTTGATCTTTTCGAAAACGGAAATAGGATTTCCCTGGATCATCATGGCATGGTATCTCGGTTCAAGCTCGTTCTCTTCAGATCAGCTGCAACGGTTCCACGTTGGACAACTTGGATAGAATTGATCACTCGCTTTTAGCCCTGCGAGGAGATGGAAGCAGGCAAAGCTTATTGACCAGAAGAGGCACGCTGCGAGAAGTGGTTCTCCAATACGGAACTAGAACACTAGCGCTCGATACACGGTTGCTTTACCAAAGGTGAAAGACGCTGTGTCAAGATTGCGAATAAACTTTTGTGTCTACGAACTTCAGGTGTGTGTTTTTTTTTTAATTTAATGATAATAGACATGACAACCCTAGTTGAGTAAAATCGAGCGTTGATCTCTCTATCGCAAAAGGGGTCGGTTTGACGAGATACGATCACGTCGAAAGCCGGACTCATACTAATCATCTCATTGAGCCAACGTTGGTTTATGAGTAGTACGGTAGAAACAAGACAACAGTGCGACGCTAAAACTAAAATCTCTCACTGTTGTCCGCAGGTACGCATAGAAGAGTCGAATTGGGCATCTAAGAGAGCCGAAAGAGAGGTAGTTTTGTGAAGGAGAATGTAGAGTCGTGGCGGATTTGGTTTCAGGTTGGCTGACGCTAAAACCCGTTCTGTGGCGTAGTTGGTTAACGCGCCCAGTCTTGCCTATTGGGAGTCGTGGGATCGAATCCCACTACAACGATTCCATTATTTTTCACAATTTAACTTCTCAATTTGTCCAAATTGACTTTTGTGTGTATGAACTTCAGGTTTTTTCAAAACACCGTCGTCTGGTTTGAGCCGTGGTAGACATGGCAACACTAGCTTGCGTTGCTTTGGGCGATGAAGAACGATTTCCGCTTGCGTCACGGGCGGCCATTGAGGACATCTGTTCTTACCGGAGTTTCTCAAGAAGGTTTAGCAATCCGTACCATGGACGGTATCAATTTAGACAGAGGTCCTTCCGTCAAAACCTCAGGATTGACCTGGTTTCCTACCACGGACATTCTTGAATTACAATTTTCCGTTCCTACTTTGGGCACAGATACAATCCTTACTAAACAAACCGTATTGTCAGTGATTGCAACCCTTTTCGATCCTCTGGAGCTCTTGGGAGCCGTTATCACTATGGCGAAAGTGTTTTTGCAACAGTTATGGACCAAACGCAACTAAAATGGGCAACCACTTGACTAGGATCAGCCGCTATAGCCAATGGTGGGTAGGCCATGGCAAAAAATCCTCAAACATTTAGGGTGATGTGCTAGTATCCATCGTATTAAGCATTGATCAGTGAGAACTGCAAATTTCCCAGTATTGCAGTGAATGATGCTGATACAAACCGATGCCAAACAATTCTTTCTCAAAACGGCTTTGGCATTGTACAATACCATTTTTATAAATTTTGATCTCTTTTTGGAAATAATGCAAAGAAAATGCATCTTACCGTATTCTCAATCCGTCGTATCGTTTTCAACACCGTTGCAATCAGTTTCCAGATTCGTCTCACAACTTACGGCCCACTCTATGTATTGAGTGGTTAAAACACAACATATCAACGCTATAATAAAATCTTTTACTAGAATATATAGATCTACGGGCATCTCCCTCCATTCCTTCAGCATGATGCAATATACTAATTTCCTTTAAAATTCATTGTTCGTCATCAAAAGTCAGCCCAAACATATGAACACAATGTCTTTTGACCGTACAATTATGGCATTTGCTCACAATACAGCGAAAACAACACAATCAAAGGAACCGTATTTTTACATCGAGTGTCGCGCACACATTGATGCGCACAAACTTTTTTTTCTCAGTGCGACGGATAGAACTTTATTTACATTCTCAATTATACGCGGCGGTTGAGGAAATTTCGTAAAATTTGGTGATTTATTGAAGTTTTACTGCGTGTGATTGGAATGAAATCCTTCAGTGAAGAAGTACGAAGGTTTTCCATAGTGAAAATAAGTGCCCGGCGAAGTAAGTCACCCACGGGGGCGGGAAAAAACTTGTGTTGGAAAGTGGTGTGACTGACGTCGATCGCTAAGCGTTTCTCTCAAATCGTATTCGTCCATGCGATTTCGGTGAAGAAGTGTAAAGTGGATAATTGAACTGAAGTTATTTATCGAAATACAGTAGTTTCATTGCATTTTTGGTGTACAGGTGGACGAATCATAGAAGCTTTCACAAAATTACATTTGGAAAATGAATCTATGTTGCAGGTAAGTTGGAATATCCGCCGTAGTGGAACATTTTAAGTTTGATACGACGAATAGTAGCTCTTACGACGAAGTAGAACGAAACCCTACCGCTTCTCAACCAACCACGATTCGAGCGATGCGTAATCATCCTGAAGCACGGATGCAGACGGAAAAGTGAAGGTTCGACTTCTGTCTTCAGAATCAAAGGTTGCACCATTGAAATGCCAAACTATTCCTAAATTGGTACTATATGGAGCAGTTTTGGTCACTCAATTGTTTGAAACAGTTTGAGAGTCTACGGAGTCCACATACTTTCTTCGTTGGATTCAGTATTCTCCAATATCGTGGGCGACGTTTGCTGTCGATGGAGTCCACGTAGCTGGAAAACAAAACCCGGCAGACTTGATTTCCCGAGGCGTTGTTCTTGAAGAGATTCTCGATAATCATTTGGGTGCCAGGGGCCAGCCTGGTCGTGCAAGAGTTCGATGGCCCAAATCATCGGAAATCTCATCAACAGGAGAGACAAAAGAAGAAAAATGGCGACCAGTTGTTGCTGGAACGGTTTCTTCAATCGCTGAGTCTAATCAAGAGTACTTCCAGAAGTTTTCGTCGTATTCAAATCTCGTAGGGGGACATGGGGCAAGAGGGACACACGGGGCAAAAGTGCCACCTCTAATTTCACGTAGTTCAAATCGAGTTTTTTATGTTTAACGCAGGATTAGAATACATTGAGTACTAATTGAGGGTTGTGTAAATATTACAGTTGAAAATGTTTAGTACAAAAAATTAGAAAATGTCTTTAACTCACCAACGCGAAAAATGCGAAATATTATAAAAATGTAAGACTGGAAAACAAGGTTTGACTCCCAATAAATACAAAACATATTGATTTTTCCGCACAGTATTGATGATTTACAATTGTTTAATATAACTGAAAGGATATTTTTTCGAAAAAGTTCTATTGACATTAAGTTTAACATATATAAAAACAGTATGTCTTATGGGGCAAGAGGGACACCGCAATTTTCTCATATAAAATCAAATGAACTTTTATTTCTCTTGTATAATATTGCATTAAATCAATGTTTCCTACTAAATAAAATCAAAACAAACCATCTTGGACATTCAAAATGGTTTCTGACAATTTTTACTATTATTGTTACAGTCAAATAAGATGAAAACTAAATTAATTTCGAAAAATTACTATTTTACTATAATTCAACTTTTACCCCTCAGTTTTTATCTTTACTTACTCTAGAATGTATCGTTTAGGCGAGGAAATAATAATATACAAAATTTATGGCATTTTGCTCTGGTGGTCATCTTGCCCCATACGGTTGGGTGACAAAACGTCGAAAGACAAAATGTCGAATGCCAAAACGTCGAATGCCAAAACGTCGAAAGGACAAAACGTCGAAAGGCCAAAACGTCGAAGGGACAAAACGTCGAAAGACAAAATGTCGAATGCCGAAACGTCGAATGCCGAAACGTCAGAGAGACAAAACGCCGAATAGAAAATAAATGCGAAAGTGACAAAATATCCAATGTTATTACCATGATACCATAAATTTTAGTTGGTCTTGGAAGGAATAGTAAAAAAAATCAAATTGAAAATAGGCAGAACTTGTCGGAAAAGATATTTTTTGATCTTTTGGTACATAATTATTGGAGTCTGTCACGAAAGTGCTAATTTTAGTCAATCATTGAAATGAGAATGCAAAGAACGTGTTTTGAAATAAAACTATCAATTAACTCTAGTTGGAATTAAATGGTATCGTCTTGAATTCGGTTTCAATTTACCTTCCAATTGGTACTTGTGCTTAATATTTGGATTGTATAAATGCTCTACACAGAAAATCAATATTTAGAACTCATTTCGATAGTACATATTTAAAATTTGGTGGAGATTTTAATTTCTATAAATGCGAAACCTGAAAATCTGTATGTGGAAAGAAATCCAATCAGTCTATTCAATTATGCTTATTCCATAAAAGAATGAGTAAATTTTAAAAGAATAAAGAAATTTCTAATTGTCAGCAATCATCTGTCATCAAATGAAATTAAGTAATTGAAATTATTTTATGTACGTAAATCTATGAGTTAAACAACATGAACTACGAACACTTTTGTAACAATCGCATAAATAACATATATACTTTTGGCTTCACGTTGTTTCAATAAAATAAAATGGTTTAAAATGATTATATAGCGAAGTCATAACTTGAATCTTCAAGAGCACAAGTCTGGAGAACCCAACAGCGCTCCGCGTTTGAACTGCCAGCGAACAAGCCCCACCAGCTAGCAAGCAATTCAATCGATTTTCAATGCAAACGGTTGGCAGATTCTCCAGACCTGTGCACATTATTGAATGCGACCGGTGAAGGCGAAAGGAAAGGACTAGATTTGAAGGAAGTTTCAATGCTAGTATAAGGAGTGTTTGTAAAGAAAGAGCTAAAATAGGTTTAAGTTATTGAGAAAAAAAAAGAACACGATATTTCAACGCAGCGATCTGCGGATTGCGTTGCTAAACGTATTCAATCAACTCAATCAACGAACCTATATTGTCCCTATGGTTGACTGGTTCATTCACTTCTGCATATACTTTTAATGCTTCAATTTCAATTTGCTTTTTTCTTAAGCTTAATCTTGAGCTGCTTCGTTCCTCGTCAAACATGGATGTTAGAGTGACATATTTCTGAAAATTATGTCCATGCTTACTGTGATGAAAAATGTAAATTTGGCTGTTTCCAATGCCGTCCGCATCGCAACCATTTTTTCCCTTAGCAACGCTAGCTAACAGAAACCTTCGTTTGAAAAATGACTGCTTTCGACGTTTTGTCTCTTCGACGTTTTGTCCCTTTCGACGTTTTGGGATTCGACTTTTTGGCATTCGACGTTTTGGGTTTCGACGTTTTGTCTTTCGACATTTTGTCCCTAAACCGCCCCATACGAGTGGCACTCTTGCCCCGTGCCTCGTCGAAAAATCTCATAAGAAAGAACATTTTCAAAAATCTAAAATCAACATGTGTTTCTTATATTTTTGAAATCTATCGATAACATCATTTAGAACAAGAGGTGAGCTTGCCCCTACACTGGAATAATCTTCAAAAATTGTGCTAATCAACCATGATTTGAACCTATATATCTTAAGGTGTCCTTCTTGCCCCCAGCCCCCCTACGTCGCACCGCTTATTGGTTACGCCTAATGAAGCTTCTTCGACTGACTTCTACACAAAGAAGCAGCTCAGAATTTCTCTCAACAACGGAACTACGAGAAGCTGAAGACACTTTGGTTCGATTGGTACAACTGGAAATATTTGTCGAAGAATTAAAGGCACTTTCGAAAGGTGTGGTAGTCCCAAAAAGTTCACAATTACGCTGATACAATCTCTTTGTCACGGAAGTTCAATCGCTGAAACTAGGAGGCTGGCTAAAGCACTCTCTGGAGTGGGAAGAAACAAAGCATCTTTGTACTATCAGCTCGGCATCCGTTCACTAGATCGATTCTTCAGCGCTTTTACGAACGTTTGCTATATGCCGCTAGGAGGAACAAATGTCGTTCGGAACATAGTAAATAAATGTCAGAAATGCTTTCGATCCAAGCCATCCCCGATTCAGCAGTTTATGGGAGATTTACAGGCTGCACGTGTTGTTGTATCTTGTCCGTTTACAAACACTAGTGTGGATTACTTCGGCCCTGTTTATTTTTGTCCCGTTCTACGTCGAGGTGCAGTGAAGGCCAACGCTATTTTCGTGTGCCTCTGCACAAAGGCAGTTCATCTTGAACTTGTGTCAGATTTCTCAACTGACCGGTTCCTCCAGGCGCTTCGCCGGTTTGTGGCGCGAAAAAGGCATTGTTCAAACATTTATTCCGACAATGGAACAAATTTCGTCGGTATCCGCAACCAATTACAAGAGCTTCTTAAGCTGCTGGACAGCCGCGACCTAGGGGTGGGACAGCTTTTGCTTTTGAGCAAGCTCTTGAGCGAGATCCAGAGTAACTCTTGTTGCTTAAGCTTGAGTGCGCATAGCAAACCGTGTCATAATGTTGAAAACAATTCCGTCAATGATGTGCGCTTATGGATTCAGGATTTTTTTTTCTCCTAATTCGAGTGGAGTTAACGCTATCTGCTGGGATCGCTTAACCACCACAAGGGATTAACCTAGATTCCAAGATGCTAGTCTACATTCAACGGCTTCTCATGAAACGGGCCTATTGATATCGAGTTGCGTGGACTTCCCTGGAGTAGCAAGGAAAATGGAATACCCTCTAATGTTCCAAAAAATCTACCAAGAACTGATTGTTGAGTAGAAGTGATGCATGTTCCAATAAATTTGGGAATAAATATTTTTGTCAAAAAGTGTGGGTTTTATTTCCAATTCAGTCCAGAGAATGTTTTCTTGCTGTGCCATTTGGCGTTACATGCAAGTTACGCTCTCTGTGAAGTGTGAACTGTCCACTGAAAACATTTGAGTACATTTCGAAGATTGGAGCCCTGCCAGCTCTCCTGGTCGATTTCAAATTTCTTCTTGACTTCACTGACATCGCTTGTGGTGAAAACTTACCTTACGAGCTATGCATTATGTCATTGATTTGTTGCATTAAGCTTTTTTTCTGATAAAAGTTTGAACATTTGAACTGTAACCTTGGAATTTGGACTTTAGCAGTTCTTCGACTATAGTCAATTATGATGAAAAACGGTAATGATGATTTGACATATTGATTATCTCGCATAATTGATATTGGTAGCTTTTAAGATCAAGGTAATCGTACATAGTTTTGAGCAAGATTTGAGTAACTCAAGCTTGCTTAATGTTCAAAGAGTTGCTCTGTGCAATGCTGTCCCACCCATTGGCCGCGACCACCATGATGCTGTGTCCAAGGAGTGTGCTAAAGACGGTATGCAGTGGCACTCAATTCCATTGAATGCGCACCACTGGAGGCCTGTGGGAGGCAGTCGTCCGTTCTTAAATGCATGAGAGTATTAGGAGAAACACCAGTAACATCTGAAGATTTCTGCACGCTACTCGTCCAGATCGAAGCATGCCTCAACTCCCGCCCCCTCACTCGACTTCTTGATGACCTTATCGATCTCGAACCTCTGACGCCTGCCCATTTCCTGATTGGTTCGATTCTTCAAGTAATTCCTAATCCAGACTTAGGCAAGGTTCCAGTGAATCGTTTGGACATCCAGCAAATCACCCGAAGGAGATTGCAGGATTTTTGGAAAATATGGAGCTGAGAATATCTCTGCCAATTACAAGCCAGGACTAAGCGATGGCAGCCAGCAGTTCGTGTCAAAGTAGGCAAGCTGCTAGAGGCACATCGTTTAGGTTGTTAGAGTAGTGACCCACTATAACTGCCACTGCTTGACTCAATCAAAAAGCTTTGCATTCTGCCGCTTCTAGAAGCTGACATTTCGAAACAAAATGAAACAGCCAGCTTGTCTCAGCGATTAGATATCCCGCAACGCTGTAGATCACCTTTACGAGGTGCGTAACGAGGTGAGATCTACCGGGGCAGCAGGGATGAAAGTCCAGGGGCTTAACAGACCTAGGACCTCTGCGAGTTGGGGAGTTGCCCAGGATGTGGTGGAGTTCACAGTGGGCTCATACAAACGGACAATGCATGGAAATACGAGTAGATGTGCTTCAAGCATATTGGGACCAACGCCAGTACGGCCCCAATTTTGTATACTGGAGCGCGCGGCTAAGGATAAATAATGGTATATGTACTGGATAATATGCGTTGAGGCTGACAGCGGCGACATTCTACTCCATTAGTAGGGTCGGATGACACTGGCCCAAAACGGCGAGTGGGCTAATGGCGCAGGCTGCCCCGTCCCGTAAAACCTTGGCAGGCCATAGAGTACGTTCCAAATCCGTCACCTGGTTGTTCCAATTGCGTGGGAGTAGGTTCAGATGCCATTAGCAGACTTGTGCCGATCCGGCTCTGAACATAGTACCCCATAAAGGACTATGTCAACCCTAGCATGGCCTCCCTGCTTCCAATGATAACCATGGGATCATAAAGGCGCCTATTCCAGTGGAGATGGATAGCGACTCTTAGGGGGACCTATACTGCCCATAAAAGCATAACTGTCCCATATGGATTTTCGAACCAACGCCATTTTTCGTCACAACACCCATGTTCTAATATGTATTTTACCATGCACATAAAAATTTATACACTTTGTTTGAAGATGTTGTGGAAAAATATGAAGTCCCATATTGAAAAATAAAGGCATAACAGTCTCTATATGAACTTTCAACCGAAATAGCAACTGCGAAACATGAATTGTGATCAAGTTTATATTTTTTGAAGATCACTAGAAGCAAAATGAGTTACTTGTGAGATTGTGCTGAATGAATATGGCAAGTAGAAATGTACTATAAAATCATGAACATTTGTATGAGAAGTCAATCTTCAAACTTTGAGCGGTGTTTTCTCAACGCCTACTTTTTTAATATAGGACAGTTATGCCTTTATGGGCAGTATAGCAGGGTTGGGAAAAAATCTGAAATTCACTCTACAGTAGCCAAACAAAGCCAATCACAGTCAGCGAAGCCAGTGAAACTCACGCCCATCGCTGCTGTAGGCAAAAAGCCTTGAAAATAGCAAAACACCCGTAGCTAACTGCAACCCAGAATTACTGTAAAAAAATGTTCTATTTCCCTCATTTAGAGCCTTCAATGACACTAACAATTTAGAAAATTCATAGACACAACATAGACACTTGATGAGATTCACGTTTTTGAAGTCTTCAAAAAATCTCACTCCAAGAGCTGCTGAGATTTAAAAAACTGCGGGTCGAGATCGATTGCGCGTGCTTATTATGTTTCAATCCGAGCATGCATTGAATCATGCGTTTTGTATGAGAGGATTGAATCCCAGGATTCAATCCTTGATTGATTAGTGTTATCGAAATATATCGAGTCATCCATGATAATGCGTCAAACATTCGTGGGAAAATTGTCTTTGACAGGACACACGGGATGCGCTTGAGTCTAGGTAATCATTCTTGATGATTTTTTTACAGTTTTGATGCTCAGATTTTTTGTTTGTTCCAGTTAGCTGTCAGGTGGCATTTGTTCGTGTACGGTGAAGTATTTTGTGTGATCTTAGCTATACAATTTGACTTGTTTTTTTTTTCGATTTATTACAGAGAGTTCTATTCCCGTAAAACGATCGGTCATTGCTTCTACAGTGTCTATGGAGCTAATATGATTTGGAATTGGATTGCAGACTACGGGGTCTATTTTATAAGTTGAGTCGATCAAAATGACTCGACTGGAGTCACTGTCGACCGAAAAAATCGCTCGACTCAGCTCTGTCACTCGAGTTTTTCGACAGTTGTCACTCTATGTGACTGGATTACTATGGCAGTCGACGGGTGACATCTGAAATATGCATGCTTGCTTTGATCGACAATTAATACAGACGAATCACATGAATCTGCTCGATTTACAAAATAGGCCCCTACAATGTCGTAATGATTTGTTACATGTGAAATATGCTTCATGTGATTATTTCAAATAAAAGAAAATACAAGTGGCACAACTTCTACATTCTTCTCCGCGCTATGGCCACATTCCCTATTTTTATCATTATGCTTAAAATTCAGTTTTCGGTTTTGTTTCAGAAACTAAAAAATAATGGGGTTATATGTACATGTTTTATGACATTTATATGATTTTCACACAACAAATCTTACTACGCGAAAAGCAGAGTTGGCAAGAGAGTTTCTGAGAGTGGTATTATATTTAGCAATTCCAAATTAACTGGAGGCATATAATTTGTTCTTTGAGATACGCAAAAATGTTAATTTTGTTCCGCTGTGTTGTGCTGTGAATGTGAGATGTAGCTAAGATGGCAAAAGCAATAAAAATCGCTGGACATATTAAGTCTTGTAGGACTAAATCTAAAGTCTGTCTATCATCCTATTCATCAAAATTAAAGTTTACGATTTGTACCGAATTCCGAACTAAATCGAACGTTAATACCGGGTTTTACTAGATGAACCAACATGCAACTAAATGTAACTAAATCTTCCTCGACTAGCCGCGGCATCACCCCGCAACCAAATAACCAACTTTGCAATCACATTCGAGACGGATCGTTAGTTACCTATAGTAGTGCAGTGGCTGCCCGTCGCTAACTACACATAGAAACTATCCTGCACCACCACACCATCCGACAATTGGAAATAATCGCTGGCAGTAATTTGCAACATTTTTCACCGCCGACGGACAGAATGGTGGTGGCATGGTCCTAAATACTGAGTCGTAGGTACGGAAAGTGACCGTCAGCCAACAAAACCTCGAACACAAACAAGAGCGCCCACGGACTCATTTGGATGTGCGATGTCCCGGTACCGGGTCCCCGGTCGTCGTGCCTTCTAAACCTGCCTGCCGCCATCCGTATCGAATCCAAATTTATGAGTTCGACTGGACTTCTGGTACTGTGTGGTGGCGTACCGAGGATACGGTGTCTTAATGCGTGAATGGTTTAAAAAAAAAAACTATTAAATTTTTATTATATTTTTTTTAAATCCGTTATTTGTATAATTTTAAACATTTCATTTACTTCTTATATCAAGGTGTTCTGTGATAGGCAACGCGAAGGTATGGTCTTCAGAAAGCGTTTCAATAAACCAGTCCAATCATTGACCCACCGTTCGGAATTCCATCGATGCACTTTAGTCTCTAGACCTAGTCCCGTCGCATTCGACAGAGTTCACCTGCCTCTCGATAGAGCTACATGTGGGCGCTCTTCTGGCGGCAACGAGCTTAGAACAGCAGTGCACTACTGTATGGAAGGATAATATTATTCAAAGGGATACCGGAGTTTGCCATCCGGAAGTGAACATCGCCGGGATTTGCATCTTTACTCCTACGGATACGCGACGCTTGACTGGTGGCTGCCTGGTGGTGTAAATTTCCGTTCCGGCAGTCCACTTCTACAGAGGTTCGATCCCGAAGTCTAGTGCGAAAAGGCAAACGGAAGAGGATTAGCAGGTGCACATCGAGAAGTACAGCTGAGTCGAGGGGTCCACCAATTGATTGCTTGTAACTTGGGACTGATTTGCGCTTCAAATGTGACTAGCATTTCAAACGAATTGAGAAAGTTCTCACCTCAGTTCAACATGCCTTCAGTTTAACTCGACTATTCCATCACGAACCCTCCCGTTTTCGTTCCAGAATTGGTACCTAACGATAATACCGCATTGTTGTCGGGTGGAATTTCGCAATAAATCTAAATAAATGAAGTGAGCACTGGAACTAAATGATAAATAACAATGGTACCATGTTGCACCGTCGTCGTTGAAGTCGGTAGCTACAGCATCCAGTCAAGAGTATTACAGACTCCTACCCTACAGAATACAGTATCGCGCAGTGTCGAAGGGAGATTGGCGGCAAGGAAAGTGATACCCAACACGACCCCGGCCCGGACGCGTTATATTACTATCGATGACGGTGACGATGACGACGACGACGACGTCTGCTGACGAATTCCATCCAAAATGAGTCGGAATTATTGAAAATCGTGCCTGACAATCTTTTATTTGGATTAAATTATAAACATGTTTTCTGTGTGATGGAATACTTGCTTTCCGATTTGTTGCACTCGTTGTTTGAGATCCTTCAAATAAATAATGATAGAAATTCATCATATACAGTGCCATCTATAGTCGAAAATGTAATTGGATCTGTCTTCCCCATACATATATGTATTTGGACGATTTTCTCCATACAAACTTCTAGCTTGTTTAGCCTCTCTTTAAAGTTGACGTATTTCGTTCAAACTTTCACAGCAGCCTCTGAAGAAGTGTGTTACTTGAGATTTTCATAGTTTTAAGCTGAGAGTTCGACTGTATTTTCAATGATTGATGAAATATCGGCAACGCAGTCTTTTCTGTTAAAAACGAGTTTTATTATTTAACCCGACGTTTCGACGCCATACCAGCGTCGAAACGTCGGGTTAAATAATAAAACTCGTTTTTAACAGAAAAGACTGCGTTGCCGATATTTCATCAATTATAGTTTTAAGATTGAAAATCTAATTCAAAAAGCCAGAAAAATGTAGGTTGTATTGTAGACTCCTTTTATGAAATTCTATACACCGCGGTCAATGTATTCTCTTACATTTTTGCAACAATCTTACTAAGTGCAAGACAAATATACTTTTAAATATATCGTTGCACTCTGATAGTATTCGACTAACGTAGTATAGCTTTTTTTTTTGTAGGGAAGGTTAAGCCACTGCGTCCATTGGATTGAACTTTTGTGGCATGTCCCTTTTTACTATTCGCATCATTGAAGGAACTGAAACTGTCCACCATGAATCAAGTGAACAGCTTAAGCACTTTGACGCGTCTTTTCCCAGTCAGGCAAAATATAGTTAATAAAACCCACAACCTTACTGGGATTTCCAGTCCAAATTTCACTTGGTGGTAAATAACCCCCTTTTAGAAATTTGGATCTGCGCTTGTATAATGCACTACAACTGCAGAGCAGGTGTTCCGAGATTTCGCGTTCCATATCACAGAAACGACAGATATCATTCTGAACCTGACCAATATTCTTTAAATGATATCTACTCGGACAGTGTCAAGTTAATAGGCCAGTGTATATACAAAGAACTCTCTTGTTGAGCTCTAAGAGTCTTTTCGTGATAGTTTCATTTGGAACTAAAAATCTTTTAGATTGATAACACCTTGTGGTGACCATCCAATTGGTCATCACCCTTTGTCGTTCCCAGCTTTTTAGTTCCATATTTAGTGCACAGTACGATATGCCACAGAATGGCTCCGGTCCAATGAACTGTGTATTTGAACTCTGTTTAGCAAGCTCGTCTGCCTTTTCATTTCCTACAATGCCATTGTGTCCCAATACAAACATACTGAGTTTTCTTGGCACACCTTTCGCAATGAGAGAATGCATTCCCAGACAAGTCTTGATAAGCATTTATATGCGTCCAATGCCTTCAACGCAGCTTGACTATCAGAAAAAATACTGATATTTGCGTGTCTGTATTTTCTCTTAAGACAAATATTAGCGCATTCTAGCATGGCAAAGATCTCCGTTTGGAATACTGTTGGATAGCTTCCCATCGCCATGGAGACGTTTGTCCCAGGGTCGTAGATTCCTGATCCAGTTTGTGTCCCAATTTTTGAGCCATCTGTGAAGAATTTTATGGAGCCTTGACGAACATTGGTACCTCCGACATCCCATTCCGTACGCGTCGTATCGCATACATTGTAAGGGATATCAGAATTGTCTACAGTTTTCATCCAGTCTTCATGCATAGTCATCACTGGCCCACAATGGATATGTTGTGGAATATTCAAGTGCCCAACAAGATCACCGGATTTGAACTTATTTAATCTATTAAGCCTTAGAAAA
This sequence comes from Aedes aegypti, assembly GCF_002204515.2. NCBI lineage: Eukaryota > Metazoa > Arthropoda > Insecta > Diptera > Culicidae > Aedes > Aedes aegypti. The sequence continues at coordinate 87,788,790 of NC_035107.1, forward strand.
CTCTTCTCCGCTTCTAACTGCACAAATTCGTACAACGGTAGCAGATGAAGAAAAGCATCTAATGCTGTTGACGGAGTGCTTCGCATCGCTCCCGTTATAGCGATGGACACAAGACGTTGTACTTTTGATAGTTTTGCTGTGCGTCTTTAATTTTTGGCCACCACACTAGCGAAGCATCCACAAATAAATCCACATTATCATTTTTGGTTTCAAGCCCCATCTTCTGCCAACAATTTTGGAGCATGCCCAAAACGAATTTGTAGTTTTATTAGTCACATATTCAATATGAGCATTCCAATTCAGTTTAGAATCCAAAAGTACTCCTAAGTATTTGACTTGTTCACTAAGGTGCATTTGTACTCCTCCAAACTTCAAAGCTTTTAGGATGAACTTCCTTTTCTTAGTAAAAGGGACAATTACTACTTTTGAAGGATTTATGTTAAGGCCCTCCTGAATACACCAAGAATTGGTTAAGTTTAGGGCCAGTTGCATTCGTTCTGAAATGATATTGTCAAACTTTCCTCTCACAATAATGACTATATCATCTGCAAATCCTACAACTTTGAAACCTTTTTCTTCCAAGCTTTTAAGAACATCGTCAACTACTAAAGACCACAATAGAGGCGAGAAGACTCCTCCTTGTGGACAACCTTTTGTAGCCCTTACTGTTATAGACGAACTTCCCAGCTCGGAAGTGATTTCTCTTTTTGCAAGCAAATTATTGATCTAGTTAATGATATTCTTGTTGAAATTCCTTTTCTTCATTGCACGAGTCATTGAAGAATAGGAAGCGTTGTCGAAGGCTCCTTGAATGTTCAAGGGTGAGCAAAGTGCTATTTCTTTCACTGAAAGAGTTTTTTGCACTTTTGTTACCAATGTATGAAGTGCCGTAACTGTTGACTTACCAGATTGATAAGCAAACTGCGAGTCAGATAATGGACACTCCAGAATGTATGTTGAATTGATGTAATCATACAACACTTTTTCCATAGTCTTTAACAAAATTGATGAGAGACTAATAGGTCTATATGAATTTAGATGCATTTTATCTCGTTTTCCTATTTTAAGAATAAAGATAACCTTCATTGCTCTCCAATCAGATGGAACATAGTTTAATCTTAAGCTCGCCTTAAACATCTCAGTAAGAGGCGAAATCAGCATTGCTTCTCCGTTTTGAATCTGTGCTGGGAATATTCCGTCTACTCCTGCAGATTTGTAAGGCTGAAAAGATCTTATAGCGTGTTTCACTCTTGCATTTGTAAATATTACGTCTGCAAGATCTGGTTCAGAGATTACTATTCTATCAGATGACAAAGCTTCGACAGAACATCTTTCATAGTCGATTGGTTCAGAGCTGTTTGAATCCACACAAGAAATTGACCCAGGAAAATGAGATTCCATAATCAAATTTAAGGTTTTATCCGGAGTTTTCGTAGAAACTCCGTCCTCTCGTTTCAACGACCCTAACTTGAACGTGTGATCTTTGGCCAGCGCTTTCTGTAGTCTTGCGACTACAGGAGTAGCACTTATATTTTCACTTATTTCAACCCAAGATCTTCTTTTAGATTTTCTTACTTCCCTGTTATATTCAGTCAAAGCTCTCCTGTATTGAGCCCAGTCTGAAGTTTGTTTCGCTTTATTGAAAAGTTTACGAGAGAGTTTTCGTAACCTTTCAAGTTTAGTGTTCCACCAAGGCACGTCTCTACTAGAAGAAGACTGCTTCATAGGACAATTAGTATGGAACGAATGAATAATTTTCTCTTTTACTTCTTGAGAAAACGACTCTAGTTTTTGAATAGAATCAATGTTTTCATCCTTTGTAAATGAGTTGGAATTCAAGCACTGTGCATAGTGTTCCCAGTTGGTTTTCCTGGGATTTCGAAAAGTAATACGTGGATAATCACCTTCACTCCACTCAAACATAGTGTACTTATGATCGGACAGGGAAGTTTCTTCTGACACGTGCCAGTTTGAAATTTTATCATAAATTGCATCATTACACAATGTCAAATCCAAAACCTCCTGTCTGATTGCATTTGAAAAGGTTGGGTCATTACCCTTATTACATATATCTATGTTACTAGAACACAGGTAGTCCAGAAGACATTCATCACTGCTATTAATATCCGTACTACCCCATACGGTATGATGTGCATTAGCATGACAGCCAATAATGAACGACTTATTGATTTTTCTGCAATGATTGACGAATGAAACGATCTCAGGAGGAGGAACCTCTAAAGCGTCACCACACAGAAAAAAATATTTAATTTTCAATGTGATGAAAACTGAAGTCTACTGTAAAAATAAACCAAATTCGTGTGTTGTTACAGCATCATGTGAATTTAAATGAATATACATTAAATTTTCAACTATAAACGGTTGAATATAACATGATCGTGTAAATTTAAAGTGAATGTGATTGAAAAATAATGGATTGGTCGTTGAAATTTAGGTTTATTTTGATGCTCCAAATATGTGCATGAAAATAAACTTAAATTTACAACATATTTTTAGCTGTGCAGGGAAATAAGCTGAGGCTATTACAACCTCTGTAAGTCCTCTAGTGGTCGGTACCTCAACCATGACCGCAACAATGTCACGTTGTATAAATTCAGTTAAAGGGTAGCATTTCAAAGTGTTATTAATGAGTACAGCAGTTCTGGGTGAACTCTGATTACCATCATAAAATAAGTTACACTTATTGGTTTCAATTCCAATTTTCCTTTATTATACCATGGCTCTTGTATTAGTGCCACGTCCAATCCCTCCTTTCTGAACCTCCGACTCAAAACAGAAGATGCACCTTTTGCATGATGGAGGTTGACCTGCAGGAATTTGAAGAACTTCATGTTTGTGATTATTTATGTCACAGAAAATGTTTTATTGTTGTGTGTCTTAGGCAACCCTTATAACGTAATACTCTTGAAGAATTATGACCAACCATGTCACCTGTGACACAACTTTTAAAACTAATCAAGACGTTTATCAACCACAAAAAAAAAAAAATAAATGTCAATAAGTAAAAAAAACAAGAATGATAATAAATAAATAAATAAATGAATAATGAGTTTAATATATTTTATAATTTACTGTTATTAAAAAAAAAAATATTTTTTATTTTACATTTATTTTCTTTTACTATCATCATGCATGATGGCCGTGTTCTTTAATCGTTTTATATCTTTTATTTACCGTCACACCAGATTTTTGTATGAGAAAAAGTCGTTTATTTTCACGGTTTCTCACTCTTACACACGCGAAAATCTTCAAAGCGGTATCTAGCGTAGTATAGCTTAGTTGATAAACTAAAAAAAATAATATCTATAGTATGTGACATTTTCATTGAAGTCGTATTTTACTGTCCATAACTGCATATTTGTAACATTCGACAAAAGTAAGCATTGAGTAAATGAAATACCAAGTAGGGAAAGTGTACCAATTATGGCTATAGTGGTTCCCTATTTGGCTATACGTGTTTTGTCGAAAACTTTCACATTTTGAATATTTTTGAATGTTTTAACATCAAGATATATTTGATATCGAACTACTTAAACACACATAATGATTAAAAATTTGAAGATAATTAAATTATCACGTAATGGGAACCATTATGTCCATAACTGGTACACCTACCTGTTATGCAGTTATGGGCAGTTTACATTTAACATTACTTTTTGAACATATGGGTCTGATTTGTAAAGTGAAAATCAGAGCATCAATGAGCTATTTGGCGACCGAACACGTCGAAAAAATATTTTTTTAATTCGTGTATGCGTTCTGAATTATCTGATATTGTAGATGAATGTTTGACTTTGTTTTTCAAATTAAAACTATGTTTGGGAATTGAGTTTTCGTCAGCTTATAGAAAAACTGGAACTACCGGTCAATCCGTATCAATCACTGAAAAATCGGTTGAGGCATGAGCTGGTGGTGCAATATAAAGTGCGAAATCGGAAGCACAAGGTACAAAGTACACGTTGAGAGTACGTACTCGGCTCAAGTCGCCAAGCTGCTGAAGCTGACAAGACTCTTCGACGGAACCGAGGTAGAAGTTATCCCTCACCCGAATTTGAATGTCAGTAGGTGCGTTATCACTTGTATTGACCTGATTCAAATGGAGGAGGAGGACATCACACAAGAGATGATCAGCGAGAAAGTTATTCAGGTACAACGGATCACTCGTAATGAAGGAGGCAGAAGAGTGAACACTTCGGCTTTGATTCTTACCTTTTGTAAGACTACATACCAGGAATATCTCAAAGTCAGCTTGCTGCGCGTTCTAACCCGTCCGTATTTCCCTAATCCAATGTTGTCTTACGGTTGTTTCATCTACGGTCACACCCACGTCCGATGTCCAGAACCCCAACGCTGCGTCAACTGTTCGAAAAACTTCCACGGGGAAGATTGCGGTGAACCTCCGTCACGCCGGAACTGTAAGGTTGACCATTGGCCTACCAATCGCCAGTGTCCAGTTTACAAGAAAGAAGTGGAAGTGATCAAAGTGAAGGTGAACGAAAACCTGAGTTTTCCGGAAGCGAGAAAGCGAGTGGAGCAACAGTCCGGTAGCTACGCCTAAGGAGCCGCCGAACAAAGTGTGTTCGAGAGAAAAGCAGCTGGAAGTGGCTATGTTTACTAAAAATAAAGAGATCGCCAAACTGCAAGAAGAGAGCAAGCGGAAGGACGAGAGGATCGAACAGATGATGGCCTTCATCAAACAAGTGAAGCAGCGGTCAAACACAGAGCGAATTCACCATGCCAGTGACACTTTCGTTGCAGAGAAGCCTTGTCATAGCCGAGAGCAACGAACGACCCACAAGACGAGCGGTCCTGTAACTCGGTCGAGGAACAGCTCCCCGGCCGTCCAAGAGACCAAGCGCTGAAGACCTGCGAAATTCAACTTCGCCAAACCGGCTACTTCGCCTGATACGAGCCAACCACCACCAAAGAAGACCGCAACCCGTACACACGACCTCACGCAAATGAAGGATTCCAGCGGATAGTCTTAGGTATCGGAGGCAGCCCCTAACCAGCGTCTTCGGTAGTTCTACTCTCAGATCCCGTTTGGACAACATTGATGACCATCGCACGAATATGGACAACGACATCAATCAGTTCGGAAGCAGGGAAAGTGTAATACCTCTCCGACGCAAGTACGGCAGGCTGAAGGAGTCATCCGGGACGTTTTACCCCAACTCGTTGACGACGAATTCTCCTCCGTAGCCGATGGAACCTTAGATCACACCCCGACATTTCAAATTCACCGAAACATAACCCACCCTACATCAGAACCAACCAGCAGCATCGAAAGCAACAACGAGAACACCGAAGATACTACACTAAGTCTTTCCCCAGTGCCGGTTGTTGCCAGTGTTGCTGGAAGCAGTCGTGTAATAGTTTCGGCAACGGCTGGCACTGTGGGACAAGACGTCCCACAGGTCAGTGCTCTCAATTTTCAACCAAAATCATGTACTGCCTCGCCTGTATTATTTTCAGATACAAACTGAACCACACTTATATTCGCAAAACTCGACCAAGAAGCCTCTCCATCAAACAATCACCTCGCTACCAACAACCAATCCACTGACGAAACTACACAAAGTCTTTCCCCAGTGCCAAGACGTACCGCAGGTCAGTTTTCAGATACAGCAACCACGAACAAGTACCACCGCGCCTGATATCCTTCCAGGTCATCCATCGAGTGAACATTACACAACGCTCTACCCCAGTGCCGGCTGTCCCACAGGCAAGTTATATTCTCGTTCAATCCCTACCCGAAGTGACTGCGGCACCCTTTTTTTCTCCAGCTGATTCACTCACGCGAAGAACTTCAATTTCATCGTCCAGCTCTCGTTAAAACATTGACTGTCGCCCCGGCGGTTGCTTTGCCCTTCAATGGAACCGTGGTCTCAGGGCCAACATCAGTGAACTAAATCTCCTTATCTCAAATCTCGAACGTTGCGTGATAACTCTACAAGAAACCAAAGTCGGCCAGCACGTGGTACCTCCCGACTTAATCGGCAAGCAATATACACTGCTGCTAGCATCGAACACCGTACACTGGCTACACGGGGTAGGACTTGGTATCCGTGAAGGTATACACTTCGAGCGTGTACAGATCGACACCATCCTGCACCTCGTCGCAGCACGTATCTTCACACCTATCCAGGTGACCGTGGTGTATAACTCGCCGAGTACAACCCAATGCCAAAGTGCTTTGGGAGAACTGTTTGAGCAGCTAGATGGCCCGGTTCATCTTCTGGGGGACTTGAGAGCGCATCATCTCGCGTGAGGATCTCACAAGTCGAACGCGCTTGGCCGATTCATTGCCGAAACAACGTTGAAAAAACTACTGGTGATCTTGAACGACGATCCCTCTACTCGTATCGACCCGGCAACGGGCAACACCTCAGCAATCGACGTTACAACATGCTCTGAGAGTCTGGCGCGAACCTTCGCGGACCTTGTTGGAAACCCACAACAGCGACCACTTTCCGATAACGGTGTCCATACCCGGATGGTCCAATCGTCGAAAGATACGACAGAATCAGCTGTCGTCGACCAAGCTGATTGCTCGTTGTATGAACGCCTTACAGCGGAAACCATTCGTCCAGAAGTCGAGTGGGATGTAGACATCTTCACGGCGAAGTTAATAGCAGCAGCGAAGAGGTCTATACCACGGAGTAGCGGCTGTATTGGACCGAAATCGGTCCCGAGGTGATGCGCGGAAGTAAAGGTGGAAATTCGTCGGCGAAGAAAGTGTTTGTGATCTCTAAGACGTCTTCAACAGCGCGATCCAAACCAACCAGCAGCATTGGCGGGCTTCCAGGAAGCTAAGCAGCGGCGAAAAAAGCGGTCATCCATGCAAAAATAACACATATGTATTTTTTTGATATAATATACAATTATATTTTGCATTAAGAATGCCGTCAAAAGACATTTTTTATGTTTGCCCCAATCAGAGATATTCACAATCAAAGAAGGCATGATTTTGAGAGAAAAATAACAATAACTTCCAAACGGAAGGAGATAGCGAGTATCTTCACGCACCAAATTACTCATTTTTTAAAGCTCTTAAAGTGTTTCATAGACTACTTTGATGAGAAATTTGAATTGGAAATCCTAGAGCCAGAAAACCAGTTTTGTTCGGACCACCTTATGTCACCGTAGGAAAAAAGCTCTAAATCGGTCAATTTAAGAGATACAAAAAACTTTTTGACAAAGTTGCTTGAAATTGAATTGAAACTTTGCTGAAGCATGTATAATATAATATCTACAAATAAGAAAGTTAGTTACACAATTTCTATGAAAATGTGGTCCACCCTAATTTTCAATAACACCAAACAAAGGGTTTAACTAATACAAACAACTTTGTAGAAGACCATTTTCGTCAAATGTTTCATTTCAAAGCTCAAAATGCATCTTTCCGCGTATAACTGATTGCTGGACCACTGTGCACAGTGGGAAGAAATAAAAAAAAAAGTGGGACATGTGTTTTTTTGCTGAAACTATTGAGCTTAGCGTTTCGACATGTTCTACAAAGTGTTATCATTTGTTGAGTACTTCATTTAGACACTGAAAAAAAAAAATACTTAAGGTGATATACACTGAGAACAAAATAAACTTTTTTATTTATTATCAAAATTGGAAACTGTCTAAGGAAGTATCGTAGGCGACATCATTTCATGAAAGTTTGTGGAAGACGGAAGAGCTCTACATATATCTTACACAGACGAAGTTAGGGGGTAAAAATGATGGGTACCTCCTTATACCTCATATTTTCTCCATAACTTTTAAATTTGAATTTCTACATTTTTACAATGTTCTACAATTTTCAAGGTGCTGTAAAAATACACATTTTTTGCCGAAGACACTGAAACGCTAGCTCTTTATTTTTAAGATTCACGAACGAGTTTTTGATTTTTATATTGCTGTTTGCGTTTGACGTGCAAATCTTGTTGGACTTGACTTCAAATGCGGAAACACAAAGCAATCAAAGGATACTTAGCAACCATGATCCATATCACCGCCGACCTGGCATAGAAAATCAAACATTAACTTCGCCTTCCTTGTGAAAAATCTTACCGCATTTGGTGTTCCCGCATTTGATATTTGTGTTTCAAATGCACACAGCAATACATCAAATTGAAGTATGCATATTGGAGTGTCCCATATTTTCTCGACCATCTTTGATTCTGCCTCCCCCTAAATTAATTGTTTCCTTATAATATTCGACGACTTTCTGCAAAATTTTTGTTCGATCCATCTAACTTTCAAGCATCGCATAGAGTTTTTAGAAATTTTACGAACTCATCAAATTATCTATCGCATTGTATGTGACTAACTTGCATGCAAGAAAATGTACTCATAGTGTGCGGTGATTTCTTAGAAAAAAAAACAAACAACGAGCGTATCTGACAGTAACTGTAATCAGCGGAGATGTCGGCAACCTGGGAGGGAGAAACCAATACAAAATTTCTGTACGCCATAGTGAGTCGGGATTCCGCTGTCACGAAATGTCACTGTAAGCCCAAATCTCAAACATTGGACTAACATGGAAAAAGCGCGTAACTGATCAAAGCACATTTTCGCATTTCATCAAAAGTGACAAAAAATGAATGAAAATCAATTCATGCACATAATGCAAGTAATGTCACGTGAGCACCTTTCAACTGATTGAATATAGAGCATTGAAAAACGCATCGTTTTACTTTTTCCAATGAAAATTAATATTTGGTGCATAGAAAATTGTGGCCCTTTATCCATGTTTGTCAGGAAAGATCGAAAGTACACAACAAAAGAAAACTAGCGGTTTTCCCCAAGCCTGCCTTGATTGTTGTTGGCAAGCTGGAGTTATCTTGCAGTTCAAACAAACGTTGTTCTATATTTCGTGTGTAGTATCGGTGCCTCCCTCCCAGTCGGCAACCAGAGGCGCGTCCACGTTCCAAACCATGGGTTAGGACAAACGTTGGCAAATATTTAATGCACAGTGAAGCTAAGAAAAAGTTAACATTAAGGAATCCTAGGCTGGAATTTAAAAATTTCTCAAAACCAAAAGGTTATGAGTGATATATTTTAGTCGGTTTTGATTTGAGCTGTGTTGATGAAATTCTATTGTTTCCAAGCTTTATAACGTTATTAACAGGTGATTTTATGACTCTCATACAATTTGTATAGAATAAAACATTCAAAATTGATTTTTTTCTAGGAGAACCATTGGAATGGAATTCCTCCAAAGATTAATTAAGAAATCATCAGAGTTCCTTCAAAAAATTGTTGAGAAAATTAACCATTAAGTCCCAATTCCTTCAAGACTTAATTCAGTAATTCATCCATCGATTTTCCTGGGTCATCCTTTAAGATTCCCGATCAGAAAGTATTCTTAAATTTGATTTATAGTTTTTCCAGAAATTTCTAGGGATTTCTTATAAAATTGTCTTTTAGGATTTGTATAAGATTTTCCTGGGAATTTCTCTGAATTCTGCATTCGGCATTTCTCTGCATTCAGCAATTGCTCCAAAGATTCCTTCTAAGATTCCTACAGCAATTCCTCCAGTAATTTTTCCCTAAATGTCTGAAAAATAAACCCGTGAGGTATTTCTAAGGAAAAACCTTAAACAATCTCTGATACAACTTGTGGAAGTTTTTAAGTCATTCTCAATGAACAAGGACCTCTGAAATAACTCCCTATATTCTTAGATAATTTTCTATGATAATCGAAAAATGAATCATTCAAATCTTCATTTCCGTAGGAATTTCTGAAAATTTTTTTTCGTTAACTCCGGAATTAACCTTCGTGGATTTATTCGGGAGAAATTCTGTAGAAATCTTCGGTAGATATTCTAAAGCTTACACTGGAAAATTTGGTTGAATGGTTAGTAAAAACATATCTCAAGGAAATTCTAGCATAGTTTTGAAAAAAATAAATTAAAATAAATAAAAGTAATATCTGAGGGATTCTAAATAAAATCAATATGATAGTTCCTGAAGCTTTTCCTCGGGGAATCTGAGTTATAGCCTCTAAAGGTTTTCTTTGGCGCCTGTACAATTTTGCATCAGGATTCAATGCAAGCAGAATAAGGAAAAGATACTTTGAAGATATTTTAGTTAATGAATACCTTAAAGACCTTCCATTAAAAATAGAGACTTGCATTGAAATAAATACCAAACCTCTAAAAATTAACCCGCTGCACAGTGGGAAATAAGGTAACAAACCGACGAAGAATTCCGTATCTTCTGAACGCAACAAGTAATCCTTGAGAAAATGCCTGTATGTTATGTAAAAAATGTCGAAGGAATTGAATGAAAGTGGTTCTGATGGCCGCACGGATCGATTTAATGCCCATATTATTCAAATTCCCCATTTTTATTAGGTTTTTGATAGGATTTCTTACATTTTATGCAGGGAAACTGTGTATGAGCTATTGAAATAATGATTTTTAGACGATAGGAATAAGAAGATGTGAGTGCAGGCACTGAACCCGACCACATGGATAGTTATCATGTCCATTTCACCCAAATTCCCCATTTTATCAGATTTTTCATATGATTTATCATATTATATGCAGGTAAACCATGTATAAGCTTTTTACATAACATTTTCTGATAACGGTAATACCCAAGAGAAGCAAGTGCATGAATTAAAACTGACCGCACGGATCGGTATCGGCATAAGTTTTAGCTAACACACGGATCGTTATCATGCTCATTTCACCCAAATTCCCCATTTTATCAGCTTTTTCCATGTGATTTATCAGAAAATCCAGTGATTAGCTATCGACATATTGTTTTCTAAGTGATAATAGTCTAGAGAAGGAAGTGCATGAATTTAAACGGACTGCTCGGGCAGGTATTAAGCTAGTTTTACCCGAATTCCCCAATTTATCAGATTTTTTATTGGATTAAATTATGGTTCAAATTTGTACGCATATTGCATGTGTTAGAACGAACTAGACTTCACTTGAGAAAAAAAGTAGATTGACGACTCCGGTCGCTTATTTTAGAGTCATTTTTTGACACGATAGTACCATGTTGGTTTGAACTGCCCAGATACTTCGAATCCCGGACACCTCCCTGAATTCACTTAAAATTATTATTTTTGACAACTTTGTACCATGAAGAATATAAAATATGATATAATCATGCATTATTCACGAAAAAATCTGAATGAAGTCTTAAAACACCGTTAAAAAGGCGAGTGTTCCGCTTTCGAAGCAGCCGGCAATTCGATATAGCACGGTATGTTCTCACCACATCCAAATTCCATATTAAAAAAAACTAGACTTAAAACGGCAAAATGGATACTTGCTGATAAAGCCTCAAGGTTAATGCACTGGACATCACACTACTATAAATTCTCTCATTTACAAAACCACATAGACAATAAAAATAGCATTGGCGAAAAAGTTTTCGATTTGTGATTATACCTACTGTCAGATACGATGAAATCACCGTGAATTATTTTGCATGCAAGTTGATTGAATAGAATCTATGACATTTGGTCGAAAGACATTTGGTCGAATGACATTTAGTCGAATGACGTTTGGTCGAAAGTACATTTGGTCGAACGGACATTTCGTCGAATGGACATTTGGTCGAAAAGGTTTAGTTGAAACAGAAAGCATTGGTCGAACCTACATTTCGTGGAAAGAATAGTGCTCGAGTCTAAATAGTATGTAGCGTTTTGCCATTAATGCAAGAGAGATTGAATAATTGAAAACGTATCAGCCATTTTACCAACAATCTATATGAGATTAGCAAAATTTTGATATTCAATTTGATAGATGCTTTTCCAAGGTATTAATCTTCCTCTTGCGTTTTTTTATGTTTCATAATGCTTTTTAGTTCAGGCATGTTCTGAGATTCGAGATAAGCTGATCTTTAATGGACGCGAGCCAATTTTTTTTCACTTTAGTCAACTCCCCAAGCAGCACATATTGTTACAAGTAGCTTACAGCAACGGCTACTTAACATATTCAATAGTTACAATATGATACATTTGTAACATGGAAAAATACTGCTATGTAACCGAAAAAGCGCAAAAAGTCGAGCCTTATGTAACTTGTTTGTTCGTTACATAAGAAGTTTACAAGCGACTGCTATGTAATTTGTTGATTACGCATGGGTTTTCCTGCGACAAAATAAATGAAACGGCGTTGAATTTGTTGTTACTTCCTGACAGTTTTGGAACTGAACAACCATTTTAGAATTGAATGTTAATAAAAGTAATACGTATGATTTTCAAACGCGTAATTATGCACAAGCACATAATAGATTTAACATGCCGATTTGGATTTGTGGTGAAATCAATCATTTTACTTGCTCAAAATTGACGCGCTAATAAAATAGATAATAATTTTATATTGTTTATCATGTGTTATTCACATTATACCTGGATTGTTTAGATATTATTCCATTAGAACTGATGCAAAAAAAAAATGGAAATTGACACTGTTACTCAAATCAGCAGTGCTTTTGATTTTAATTTAATTGTTTGTGAAGATTGAGATTCCAAAATCACGTTGTTTTGTGTCCCGCGGTTGGATTTTCTGGGTTGTCTATCATAAATCGCCATTTAATTCCATCTTGCTGCAGATACACTTCCGAATAACTGTTTGAGGACAACCAATCTAATATGATGACATCTATTAAAAAGCTGTTAGAGAGGCTGCAAATTGTAAATCCAACAAATTTAATTAATCACTGGAAAAATATCTATGAAAACAATAACTAGTCATAAAATAGTAAAGTTCTTATATCAAAATTAACAATACGTATGAAAACTTTTGAAATGTAGTGTTAACCACTGTCAGCAAGTTACTCGTTTGTTACACATTAGTCACCCAGAAATCTTATGTTATTTTGAAACTGATGTGTAACTATACTGAAACTGCCAATAAATTACACTGCTGTCAATAGGGGAAGGGGTATTAAAATGAACACCTAAACGATATCGTCTTGCTTTTAATGGGAAAAACGATGAATTTGCGATAAATCATCAAATAATGTGCAAATATCCCCTAAGCCAATTGACAGGAACCTTACAAAAGTATGAAAATTAAATGCTCCGGTCAAGAAAGCTCACACGGAGAAATATTTTTACCTAATTTTTGAGTTTACTTTACCCAAAATTAAGTATATCGATTATAGTTTCAACCCAAAATCTCTCGGTTTTCTCTTTCTCTCACACGAATGTTGTCAAAAATAGAGAGAGCTGCATCTACCCAATGGGGGTACTTTGGCCCAATAAGCCAAATTTGGGTAAATGCAACTTTTCTTATGTTTGGGTCGAAAGAACTCAATTTTGCATTATATCAACCCAAAATTGAGTATATTTTTCTAATGGAATTAAAGCCAAACTACCTAGTGGGGACCTTGGAAATTTAGCCAAAATTGAGTTATTGGGCTCAACTACGGAATTGCGTTGAAACAACCCAAAATTGAGTTGAATTCCGTCTCCGTGCATGATTTGTGACGTGCTCAAATGGCTCAAATAGCTCGAAAGAAAGCAAATTCAAGTGTGTGCTATAATAAGGGCGCAAGTCGCATGATCGATTTCTCTTCATCGATCCTCTAATCTGTGAATAAAGGTGACAAGGTGCGGGTTTGTTAACATTTTTTCACTAAAAGACGCTAGGAAATAATGCAATCTTGCGTCCTGAGGTGAAACAACGAATTGAATTTAGGAATTTATCAATTTGTGCCAATATTAGGGACTGAGGGTAATATGGCCATGATAAGGAAAATAGCGATTTAGATGTGAAAAACATGCTTTTTTTTATTATAATCGGATGTACAAATATGTTCTCTATCAAATAGTAGAAACAGCATCCATCCATTTGAGTATTTCTAGGGTTAATAAATCAATTAAAAAAATGCGTGCTTATGGGTCATCCATAAACCACGTAGTCGTTTATTGGGGGAAGGGAGAGATTCTTCCCAATGACCATGTCCATACAAATTGTAAATTTTGTGTATGGACAAATGACTACTAGGGGGAAGGTGGGTCTAAAATTGGGAAAAAATAACCGCGTTGCTAATGGTAGCCCCTTGTGCATTTCTGTGTTGTCACTTCAATAGGGCCTAACTAACATGAGTGATTTCTCTTCATCGATTCTGCATATATGACGCATACCTACAGGCGTTTGTTCTGATGTTATTGTTCAATAATAGATAGGGTTCATTCAAATATTACGTAACGCAAAATTTGTCAATTTCATACCCCCTCCCTCCCCCACGTAAAAGCTTTTGTATGGGAAATTTTTTTTTTTGTATGGACCGTAACACCATACAAGACCCCCTCCCTCCCCCTGTTGCGTTACGTAATATTTGAACGATCCCATACATGCTGATGCGAAAGATTTACATTTGTAAGGTTCTAATTTGCGCGTTACTTCCGCGTAGCATTACGTTTGGTAGAATTTGAATTCAACAACTGTTTTGGTGTTACGAAATAGGGGGGTGGGGTTTTGCCCCCACGAGATGATTAAAGTTTAGGTCCTTCGATAAGTTTTTCAAGGACAAATTTAACATATTTATTGCACGTAATACAAACTATGACAGTTCATAAGTGGACCCTGTGGGAGTTGGAATCCCAGAACAAATTTCAACAATGAAGACAGCCACTGACTGCTTTCGTCTTAAAGTAATTAAGCTTAACAAAACACAATCATTTACGGGATTGACTGTTATCGAGAAACTGGCGACGATCGACGCGCCACAATAATTCGTGGACGGAGGGTATTAGAACTAAGTTGGAGATGTTGATTTCGAAATTTTGAAGCAAACATCACCTCCAAACACTAGCGATTTTCCGGTGGAATGTTGACGTTTGATTACAAATTGTTTAGAGGACCCAAACACTTTAACGTTCAAGAATCCGTCATCGTAATCATGCAAACTTCAACAGCCATTTTTCTGTTCAAAGCTGATATTCGAAAATGTGTTCACTGTGTTTCGGTTGGAGAATAAAATACAGTGAACACATGAATATATTCATGATTTTGAACGAAAAAACTGCTTTTGAAAATTATTGAGTTGATGACGGATCCTGCCCCCTTAAACGAATTCTCGTCATTCCGTGTCATCGGCTCAAAGATTGGCGTTCCCCCAGCCTCCTGACACCGCCCATACAACCCCATTGAAAATTAACGAGCAAACATCTCTGGTTCCCACTGGGAAATGGTTCCCATTGACAACTCAATGTTTGTAAACAAAAAGTCGTTTAAGGACTAACAATCGAGGATGGGGAAATATTTTTTGCCGAAAAAAATATTTTCTCACAACGACAGTTATATAAACACAAATAAACGGTTGCAAACTATTCGTTTGCAGTACAGCAAAGTAATTTGAGTTGGTATGGTTAGCGTGGAACACATTAAAATATCGGAGAAAATTTTCCCTAATATGATTACGCCAATGTACGTTGTTGCTCTTGAGTTTGATGCTGACCTTGAAAACATGGCTGCCTTGCACCGGGCTGCGTTCCCCACAAAAGTAGTAAAGAGAACATTACAAATGTAACTCGATGCTCTGTGATATGTCTACTCGCAGAAATTGTCCCTCAAATATTAATTTGTTTATTAATTATAACTAGTTCTATCGCACAACATCAAAAATGAAGATTTTAATTAACGCAGTGACACGATTAGGCCAGGGGAAGTGGTTCACCCAGAGTGAATTTATAGCAGAGAAAAAGTAGATTTTTTTTAATTTGACAGGAAAATGAATGACAAGTTCATCCACTTCTATTGGCCTATTAAGACTAAGACAGCTAAATTTTCACATACTTTCATCGTCGTTTAAATATTATGGAAATGTTCATTGCATGTTGGTGGTAAAACACACGAGCATAACAAACATTTTTTTTATCACAGTCCTAAAAAAACATCTATGAATGATTACAATCCCTTCGAAAACAGTGCTAAAGGTTTCTGCTTCGACATCATATCATTACGATATTCACCTCATTGAAAAACCTCATCCGTGCCTAAAATTACATCAGTTTCAATTACTGAACGTGGTTTTGACTTCAATTTATCTCCGTATCAACAAAAACACTCTTATTTATGCTCTAAATCATCCGTGCGCAATAAAAATTATTGAAATTTGTTGTTCATGGGTAACAAGTTCGGTGTTCATTTTACCATCCTGTTCATTTTTTCACCCCTTCCCCTACGACAAATGGTAAACAAACTTCATGCTGTTACGCACATTTGACTTAGCAATCTGTATGTAACGTAGCGTGTTATTTGTTTCTTTGCAACCACAGATTCAATTTCAATTAACTTATTCATTTTGACAGCTCTAGGTTAAGTTACATGCAAGTAAAATGCAACACCTATGTAATGTAAACAAAGCGTAAGTTACAATGTAATAGTTTAGTAACCAAAATTGAAAATCATCAATAAGATATGCTACAAATTATCTGAAATGCAACGGCAATGTAATTTGTTTTATTTTTCTAAAATATTGCATTTGTTACCAGTGCTACTTGGGTCGTCTTCCCTTAATCGATACTGCCATATATTTGCTTGAGGAATGTTATTAAGCTGGAAGTCACAATCAACGTATTGGCCATTAGTAGAGTTCTGATTTCCGCATTCAAAATTCTTATCCACGTCCGTGAGCTGCAAGTCCCGGAATTCAAAGAAAGATCCCGAGCACTCTCTCCGAATGCTTCCATCAGATGAGCTGATTTTCATTACAAATAACGATGATATTTCAAAAGAATAATAAACAAAGAAAACATTATGTTCACATCGTTGAGTAAAAATATAATTTGTTGAGCAGATTTTCAAAGAATGATGATATATTAAAAAAATAATAAATTTACTAGAGCTAAAAATGTCAGTCAATTGACAAAAAAACTACTAAAAATACATTTGAATAATCATTGTAATCCTATATTTTGGCATAACTACAAAATACAAATAAAAAGGTGTATTGAATTTAAAAATAAGACTACATTAAATGCCCCATTATTTATTAAACAACAGTTATTAATTGACCAAACGTCATTCGACCAAATGTCATTAGACGAAATGTCCTAAAGCCGATTGAATACAATATGATGGGCAGTTCAATTAGCACGCATAATTTCGAAAAACGCCTTGCGTTGCTTAAAAATTAGATGGATTGAACTGAAATTTTGCAGAAAGTCTTCGAATATTATATGAAAACTGTTTATTTAGGGGAAGACGAAATTTGCGATGGTCGAAAAAAAAATGGGACAACCTATTACTGAATTCTTTTTTTTTTTTTGCAACACATGATTGTTTACAAATAAATCGCGGAAGCACTTATAAATGATCCTATTTTGCACGCAATTAGAGTAAAGTGGGGCAAAAGTTCGAGTGGGGCAGAAGTTTTTTTTCAAGATGTCTAAATTTAAAACAAAACTTATAAATGTAATGGTGGTTCGAATGCTGTTCAAGTAAAAGACTTTCACTCCAAATTTTATTGAAATCGATTGAGATTTGGAAAAGTTATGGCTATTTGTTGTTTTTTGACGTGAAAATTGTAATTTTTGGTCAAACTTTCGTTGCATGGAACCAAATGAAAATAAAATCTTTTTAAATATTTTATGTAAGGGCGTTTCAAGGCTTACAATAAAGATGCTTTGAGGTGCATTAGTTTTTGCATAAATGCTTGGAAACAATTTTTGGCTCATAGTGGGGCAAAAGTTCGAATCAGCGGGCAAAAATTTCGACCCATGTATAAACTCACGGAAAAAATTCAAATTGCTGAGCATCCACATATTATCTTCAAATTAAGCGAAATTTGTCTGATCGTGCGAAAAATGTTACTAAAATTTTACATTTTCACTGCTATTTTTGGGTATATTGCAATTAACCCTGTTTTGGATTTTTTTGAAGAAAATTTAGAGTATATTTTTCGGCAAACATAAGTTTACGGCTGATATAAAGTATGCTTGTCATAAAAGTATCGAAATTTTGTGCTTTAGGCAACGAACTTTTGCCCCATACTAGATTCGAACTCTTGCTCCACCGGTGGGGCAAAAGTTCGTTTAAGACAATCAATTTTTAAACTCTTATAACTAAAAATGGGTAAATATTGTGACATAAGTTTGTTCAACAAAATTATAGCCAATATGTTGAAATTTCACTGTATGGTACTTATTTTGTTTCAACTGCTATTGTTTATCTGAAAACTTAGAGGATACCACTAAGGTCGAACTTTTGCCCCACCTTACTCTACATGCTTCCGGAGGAAAAAATACTTAAAGATTGATATGACGCGTGCTATGGATTGCAGTCATCAGTTCAATGTTTTTCTTCAGAGTCCCAAAACAGCTCTACGATATTCTGGAAATACTTGTAGATGATGGTTTGTTGCAAGAAATTGAAATTATTCAATTTAACGCATCCTATCATACTCCTGGTTAGAAAAAAAAAGAGATTGATGAGTCACGTGATATGGATTGCAATCATCGAATTGACGTCTTTTTCTAGGGTCCCAGAATGGGCACTAGGATATTCCGGAAGTTCTTGTAGTTGTAGTCATATCATACTCCTGCCGAAAAATCTTGAAGATTGAAATGTCGCATGATATGGTTTGAAATTCTTGGATAAATGTCCTTTTTCAGGGTCCTGAAATCGGCTCCAAAACACATTGGATGTACTCGTATATGACCCTATGTTCCCAGAAATTACTCAATATGCATCATATAACACTGGTGATGGGTCATTTGGCATAAAGTCGTTTGGCATAAAGCCGCCTGGCATAAAGCCGATTGGCATAAAGTCGTTTGGCATAATGGTCATTTGGCATAAAGTCTTTTGGCATAATGGTTGTTTGGCATAATGGTCGTTTGGCATAATGAGTCTGAAACCAAGCATTTCTCAATTTTCGTTTTTACGTTTCTATTGAATCTTTCTGATGACACAAGGCTTGTTTTGGAGTCAGTTGATACAAAACGGCATTCTTTTCAACAATCATTCGCTCTTGAATAAATTTAAGCATATTAGGAAAGTTATTGCCAATAGTATTTTATTATTTATCCAGAAATTACCCTTCTTTCAAATATTGATTCTTCTTTTGAGTTTCGCTATTGGAACAAATTTTTGCACTGAAGATTTTTATATACATATTTAGCACAAACTTACATTTCTTTTATTTGTTCTATTTTTTTTCTCCTAAATATGATGTAACCATAATTATAGGTATGAAAACTGTTGATTTTAAATTTCAATAAATTTCTCCTTCTTTTATGCATAGGCTGTTCTTTGGAGCTATATTTTTTAAGTATTTTTGTTTACAACTGACAAAAGGGCGGCAATCGATAACATTGATCTGCTCAAATTATCAGCGAAAAGAGAAATCGATTACTGCAGTTACTTTGATGGGTTGTGCTACTTTTCCCCGAATGTCGTTTCCCCGAATGCCAGTTCCCCGAATATCCCGTTTCCTCGACTAGCCCACTACCTCGAAAAATATTTAGCACCCATAATTGTCGTAATTTTATACATATCAGGGTGGTGAACGAACTGACCATCTAATATGCACCCTTCTTTATTTAAATGGCGGTTTTTTCGAGTTTTACCGTCCTTAGCATTTTTGCCAACATGAGTATAGCCGAGAATGACAGAATACTTCCTTCTTTTGACTATTTATCGTTTTTTCTCGTCACCACTTTTTGGGGGAACCTGTCATTGCCGCAATAATTTTTGGCGTTAATTCTTCTATTGGTTTAATTGTAAATTTTGCCTTCTTTTAAAAATATGCTGTTCTTTATATTTATACTGTTTTAATTTTTATTATTTAGTAAAGCTAATTGAGAACCATTTTTATATTTTCTGTTTTATCAATTCTTGCCAGATGTGTTGTAAAAATGATAATTATTTTAGAACCTGCCAATATTTAACATATAATTTTTGAGGCAAAGGCGTGATCTCCTTCCGAGATATGCTGGAAAAAATATTATTTCAATCACAAATTTTCCCTTTTCTCTATAATAGACGGTGTTTTCGATGTACACTTCCAAAATTAGAATTTATATTGAACCGTAGAAACGTTTTACCACAAATATTTCTTTTAAATATGTGTTGATCATTTGAGCTATGCTGTGAAAAGATTTTTTTGCGTTAGAGTCTGAAACATTTTAAACGAAAAATATTTGCAGCGCACTGGGACAGAGCTTGATATGCAGCGAAATATTCTATGAGCGTTCGAACTTTCCTTGCCAATTTACTGTTTTCAAATATGTATATCGCAACAAGCTCAAGGGTACTCTGTGTTCTGAGATGTAGAGACCCGTCACGAGTTTTATTTAGTAATGCTCTATAATGTCACAACAATTTTTGAAATTCTTAGCTTGGATAATCTCTGAACGAACACCACGCTTGTTTAGAACCTACCAAAAATTTTTTGCCATGGGCTCGGAGGTGTTGATCTCGGTGAAAGCTTAAAAAATGCCGATATTTATTTTAAGTCAATCATTATGCCAAACGGCTATTATGCCAAACGACCATTATGCCAAACGACTTTATGCCAAACGGGGTACAATCATAACACTCCCGGTGAAAAAACCTTAAAAATTGATGTGTCCCATGATATGAATTGCAATCATCGGATTGACGTACTTTTCTATGGTGGTATGAGTTAGTTTTACTGACCTCGTACTAGAGAATTATCACTACACCAGGAGTTTAAAATATATTAGAAGACGTTAAAATTGAATTGCAATTGACTGCCATCTTCTGGTTATTTGCTGACATATTTCAGTGACACATTTCAGCCAAATCGCCATACTAAACTAGAATACAGTCGACTCTCCACAACTTATATTAGAGTTACATTCTATAACTCGATATACTGTATAACTTGATAAACTCTCTAACTCGATGGATGTTTCGGTCCCTTCGTATTTCCATACATCGTGCTCACCATAACCCGTTATTTCTATGACGCGATATCTCCACTAGTCGATGTCACGTGAGAAGTAAATTTCTCTCCATTACTCGAAATTTATTTTAAAATCCTTGTTTTTAGGAAACTTGGACTCATTCGTGTTTGGAGGTGAATAAATACCTGCAAGTTGTAATGAAAGATGAAAAGCATGGAAATAAAAATATATAGTCATTAAAAATATCGTGGTTTTTGAAGCATTTCAAAAATAGTTTTCAAATATTAGTTCGTAAAATACTATCAACAAAATAAAATTACGTTCTTACAGAAGTGATCATATATGTTTTGGAAAAACAGAAATTTGTTCTTTCTATTTTGGGATTTTTTGTGTCGGTATATTCTATAACTCGATAATTCTATAAGTCGATGGTCCCTTGAATATCGCGTTATGAAGAATCGACTGTATGAGTCAGTTCGGAATTTAAGTCAAAACAGTACACAACTGTCTCAATTCCTACAGTTCAATGTAGCGTTGAGACTATTATGCTTGAAATGCAAATGACCGTATTCTACTGAAAATTTTCTGATATATTTCAACGAAATGTTCCAAAGAAATCTTCATACAGAACTTGAGTTCCTGGAATTTGAATCTTTTCGAATTCTGAAACAAAACAGTAAATAAATTGCCTGCAAAAAGTCATAAGCATTTTTAGAAATAATTATTCTATTACTCCAACAACATGTCTAAAATCCCATCGAATTCAAAGACAGTCGAGCTCGGTGACTGACTGATTTGACATGGAATTCGTTTACTGCCAACAGGAACGCTGGTGATTCTGTCCCACTGATTTCCAGTCTGGCTCCAGGTCCCTCGCTGATCTAGGATGAGGGAAGGGCACTTTTCAGCAATGTCGCACACGCGTTTATTAACAGCTCGTATATTTTTTTCTACCCGGTCGTAGTCGTCGTTGTCGTCATCGGGGACCGTTCATCCCGTTAAAGTGATACAATGTAAGCGAGACGAATGGACGCACGGATAGATCGGTTCCAGCCAGTACAGGAGCATTCGTTCCGATAAACGAGAAAAACGGGTGGACGTGTGCTGTGAAAGTCGTGGTTTTCTGCTGGGGGAAAATAAAAAATTGCACATTCATTAGAGTTTCCCGATGGATTTTCCATGTGGAATTGTGCGTTTGTTGGATGGCTGTGGGATTGAAAATGGAAAACTTGGCTGCGGCATGGAAGCTCACGGGCGAAGTTACAAGATCTCACGGACTCCATTGTCAAGTAACATTGACAAGTTTTATTTTCGCAACCTGGAAAATCTCTAGGGATTCTTCTATTAATTACTCATAAAACCCTTTTGAATTGAAACGAACTTGGAGACTCAACTTCCTACCGCTATCTTAGGATATAACAAACAAACTTTTCAGGAACTATAAAACATTACGGAAGCTTGAAGGTGGTGGTCCTCTGGGAATTGCAAAATTTGAAAGGAGGTTCTCAAGCAGTTTTCGAAAGCATTCTGTTCGGTGGTTACCAAAATGACCACAGAAGATTCCAAACCGTTCTCGATTGTCCCTTATAGGTTCATGAGGGTTTCAGTCGTTCGCAAAAGACTTCTCAGAAGTTTTTAAGAAGTTGAAGTTATCGTTTCCAAAGCAATTCAAAGGTTTTCCAAAATGGTTTCAAGAAATACTTCGAAGATCTTTGAAGTTCACGTGGGTTTCCAGGCGCTTTGAAGAGGTTTGGGATACTTGCTATCTCTTGGAAAACTCTATAAACCAAGTGGAAATAAATAGGGAAAGAGGGGACAGGTAAAAAAGCACGATTCATACACATTTCGAAAGATGTGGTACGTCTGAATAAGGTTTATAGGTATATCACCTCTAAGGACTAATAATTTTTAATTCTTTATTTTGTAAATTTTTTTTTCAGATTTCAAAAGACAAAACCTTGCCTTGCTTCACGATCTGATCTAAGTGTAATAAATAGTGTTGATGGAAAACAAACTGGGAAGAGATATTTTAAAAACCATTACATTATTTCATCAAATTGCCGAAAGGTTCAAATTGTAACCCCTTATTTCCCTACGAAATTAATCTTCGTCACATTATAATCTACCACGAAAAACAAAAGCAAGCATCTCATTTTGATTTGTCGTCTGAGCGCGAGAAAAATTTTAACGAGCTGCTACCAAAAACCCGCCTCTTAAATCGGTGAGAATCACTCCGCAAACAAATTAAACATGATGACAAAAAATACGTTGTGATCTAAATGAACTACATCATCATCGCATATTTCTAACAGTTCATTTCATTCGTCTCGAGAACGGTATATGGCTTCCAGCCGAACATAATTCCCATGCAGCTGTTCCGTTTGGGGTATACAGTTGACACATGTGCAAATAACATTTTGTTTCAAAATGGAAACAAAAAGTGACATCTTTTCTCACACTTAATTTCTAAGCATACTTTTCTGTTCCTAGTTTTTATTGATAAAAATAAATGACACACACTACTTTTTGCTCTATAAGAGAAATTGAAAGACTAACATACCATAAAACTTACACGTTGCAGTTATGAAATCTGCTCAGTAAGATGACCAAATTCAAATCGCTTTTCCATATCACCAAGCAGAGCCATGAACTGGAAGTCATCCTGCATGTTAATGAAGACTGACTTAAGCAGATGATTAATGGGGATAATGATGCGGATGATGGCGGCCCTTGATGTTGAGCAATCACTGTCGCCTTGGTCTACGACGAATTCCAGCATCGAAAATGCAATGGAAAGCAACCCGTCATGGCTGCGCACACCAACTGCCCATTCGATGTACCCACAGTCAATACCGGCCCCCGGATGCATTGGAGAATTCCGATCTTGGGCAAAATCCGTCCTGTGACTTTAACCTGAGTCAACCCTTTCAGGACGGATGGGTTATATTGACCCAGCCTGTACATTCGTAAATGACGAAAGAAATGTACCGTAAAAAAATCTTTGATAACCCATCACATACAAAACGATATATTATAATTTCTGTTGATCAGTTGAGCAAAATGAATGCAAAACTAAAGAATATTACTATGACACTTCATGTAAGAGCTGTTTGCATATGAATCGAGAACACAGGCTTTATATACGAATATTTAGTATTGATACGGATTAAGCATTCTCAAAACGCTTATAAACAATCTGTTCTACGATCACTATTTGATGTAGTTTTGAATAGTATGTTTGAAAGATTACTCCACATCAGTGAATCAAATTGTCATCAAATCAGACAAAATACATACAAAAAGCAAGCGCGCTCTCAATGGTTTGTCTCAAGTTTTGCACATAAGAATAAAATTAAAAGGAAAATTGTCATGAAAATCACAGAATGCATCATTGTTGCAACTTTCTCAATTCGTGATTCATCAGTTATTTTCAACACAAAATCTTATTTGTTTTATGGATACGGAGAACGTTCTCAAAATTTGCCATGCAAAGCCAAGAAAATCGATGCGGCCGTCTCTATTTTTTTCGATAATGCGAAATGATATAAGTTTGTCATTGTTAAGTGCTCGTTGTGGTAAGAAAAATATCAGGTAAAAAGTTGAATTCCATACGTGGACGCCAAGTGGTCCCTCAACGACCTTAAAGATACTAGAAGCAGATTTTTTTTCCAAATTTTAATGAATTTTATATTTCAAAAAATTATCTTTAAAACTTAAAAACACAAATCGTTGAAAATTTGAGGGTATTCGTAAAATTTTCTGGAGTATCTAGAAAAAATAAGAACAGTAATACCCTCTTTGGTCCCAGAACCGAAAAAAAACCTAAGAAACTAGAAATTTTTATATTTTTTCAGGTTAAAAAAATTTCAGTGCTTTATTATTATTATTTTTTTTTTTTTGAAAAGTTTAAATCTTAAGCTTTTATTCCATAAAAAAGATTGGAAAGTTATGATTTTTAAAAATAAAAAATCTAATGCGCTGAGACCTACACTGCCGTGAATCGCAAGTCAGTCCCATCTGCATTTTCGTCAAAATCGAGTGGAAAAAATGGAAATGAGTGATATTTTATTTACAAAAAAATATATCTCATAATATATATTCTTCTGAACTTTCAAGAAAAAAATGAGAACAGCAATAGCCCTTTTGGT
Organism: Aedes aegypti; assembly: GCF_002204515.2. Taxonomy (NCBI): domain Eukaryota; kingdom Metazoa; phylum Arthropoda; class Insecta; order Diptera; family Culicidae; genus Aedes; species Aedes aegypti. The sequence continues at coordinate 87,813,804 of NC_035107.1, forward strand.
CCCGAGGCCTACGAAGTACGAAAAAAAAATTTCATGTAAACAAACCAATTTTTGTGAAATTTTATATTAATTTTTGAAAAGTCAAAATCTTTAGCTTTCATTTCGTCCAAGACAATTGGAAACCGTATTCAGCAGTACTCTCTAAGTGATTCGTATCCGAATATAACGAAAAATTTGAGATATTTTGTAAAATTACCCGTAACAGTGGCACCTTGCGAACAAAGCTTCGGTAAGCTGAAAATTATTAAAAACTATTTGAGACCAGCTATGAATTAGGAACTGCTCACAAACCTTGCTATAATGTAGATTGAAAACAAATTTTTGTCTAGCATGGATTTGGATACTATTGATACCGAGTTCGCAAATGTGAAAGCGCGTATAGTTAAGTTTAAGGTTGTGAAGTATAGAAAATGAATAAAATTTCAATGAGTACATAACATGATTTTTTAATTATCATTCAAAAACATGTAACATATAAACATGTAACAAAAAACATTAGGTAATATAATGCCGAGGGAGGGGCGCTAGATGGAGTTTTGGAATGAAATCACCCTTTGTGCCCATTCGTGGCCTGAGAATATTTAATTCAGGGAATTTGAAAATCGTCCAAAAAACGTGCCACCGATAGTGAAGATCAGCATAAATCACAATCCACCTGCAAAAGTTGTCGAAACCACTTCGGCTGTTCCGATTGATCACCAAAGTCAACAATGACAACTTTTAATGGGTCATCTGCCGCCGTTACACCATCTACCCCAGGATGCATTGCTTGCAGTATTGAGGGAGATCATCATCTGCCAGACCTAGTCGTACCTTTAGCTGATTGTTTCTGTCATCATAGTCGTCCTGGTCCTGTGCTTATGGTTTCTGATGGGATCTCCCGACAACATCCCTTATACGTGCAATAGAACAGTTGGTCGGCGTTAATTCAGAGGAGACCAAGTACAAAATTTGAGAAAATTGGATTATTCTTTCATTACATGCAAAATTACTTTACCTCAATTTCACGTTTATCAGATTTGGCGAATGCTGTAAACTGCGAGAGATATGTATGTACTAAATTTACTTTGGATGATCAATGAAAATCGATAAAAGCATGCAGTCAGAGTGGACCAGGTGCTTATTACCATAACAAGCGAAAATGATTAGCGCACTGAAAAATGAGAGGAAATGGAAGATATTTAAAGCTATTTGTCTGATTTGTTTCACATCGAATGATTCATCTTCTCATTCATCAATAGAAATTTATAAATTTTACTTAATTTGATGCATTTGATTTTGATTTTTGACCATTAACCATACTTGGATGGGTGGTCAGTAATTGCAACAATTTCTGTCCAGACAGAGCGGATCAAGTGTCAAATAGCAATAAACTGAATAATGATTGCATTTTTTTAGATCGTTTTCAAAGTCCGATAGAAGTTTTTGGTAGTTTTTTTTTTTAATTTCCTTATTAGTATCATTTCAAAAATTATAGTTATTTCTTATATCTAGGCGTTCTGTGTTATTAGACAACACTATCATCCTTATTTGGTAAAACAAATTTAAGATTGTATTACATTTTGTTAACAACATATTACATATCATTTTCCGTAGCAGTTCAGATTTTTTTTCAGGTGAGCTGATTTCACCTGCTTATAAGAAAAAAAAACACATTATAAATTTACTTAACCTAACTTAACCTAAATATATAACGCATTAGTCATGGCAATAGAAAGGCGTAATGATTTTTGCCTGAAATTATTATTAATTTTATTTGACATTTGTTCCAATGTTTCAACATTGGATATTCTATGCAACTCATTGGTACTATACCAGGGGGAAGCTTCAGAATCATTTTCAAAATTTTATTTTGAATTCTTTGCAGAGCTTTCTTCCTGGTATTACAACAGCTAGTCCATATCGGTACAGCATACACCATGGCTGGCCTGAAAATTTGTTTGAATATCAAAAGCTTGTTCTTAAGACAGAGTTTTGATTTTCTATTAATAAGGGGATAGAGACATTTTACATATGTGAGTTTTTGGTAGTTCTATGTTGTCTGTAAGGAATGTCCTAGAACCCGCTTATTGGACCAGTATATTTTGGCCGGTACTCATGATTTTCACTTGGTTCATTCTGACTGAACGCATATTTGAATATTTCTGGTCTTCATTGCCCTGACCCTGCAGAACTATAATTTTCAATCTATCGTAATTCCACTGATTTTGAGATTGAAGATATGGATTATTGAAGAATTTACGATACTAATGTCGAAGGATCTTGATAATCTGTACATCTGTAAGATATAAACCCAGTTTGACCAAGCATTGAATGGTTGTTACTTTCCAAGAAATTGTTCAGTCATAATGTACCAAAACACTAAACGGTGGTCTTCAGTTCAGTCAGAGTGGACCAAGAACACATAGTCTATCAAAAAACCGTTCTATTAGAGGTTTGGATTATATGTTTTGCAATTTCTCATCGTAATAGGCTGTTTTTCATTACGCCAACTCGTCATGCAATGACCTACTTTCCCGCATTGTCGTATGAGTCTATTATCCACCTGAAAAGCGTTTGATAATGACTCATTACGCAACGCATTTTAGTTGCGTAATGGTTCATTACACAACGCTTTTCAGTAACGTAATGAATCACATGTGACTAAATTAATCAAATTAATCATTTAAACCGAGCTTGCAGTAAATGTAGTGGACGTATATGTTGGAACATCGAAAATGTACCTGATGAATATTTTCCGCTCCTACTGTGGCTTTGAAATCTTCAACTGGAAGTTTCCCGCCGTTATTTGCACTGGACGATCTTGCAGCCTAGGTACTGGGCGCAAATGCTGGAACAAAACTGTACTGAGGAACTGGCGATGTTGATGGCACAGCATTGGTGGTGCCGGTAGGTTCAGAAATTCTACATTAGATTGCTCCGGTAGGAGACCAGCCAGGGTTACTTCCGCTGCCGACTCAATGTCATTCAGGACAATTTTTCAGATAATGATGCTATCCGGTTTGATGATGGATGGTTTGAAAAATTGTGACAATTGATCAGTACAACCTACTGCGATCAGCATTTTTCAAACATGACTACGGCCGACCTGGGAGGGAGGCACAGATACTACCCACGAAATATGACACAAAGTTATTTCAAACTGCAAGAAAACTCCAGTTTGCCAACGACAATCAAGGCAGACTTGATTAACATCGCTATTTTTTTTGTTGTGTACCTTTGATCGTTCTGGACTAGCATGGAAAAAGGGCCAAAGTTTTCTATGCATTTCATTTTAGTTTTTATTAGAAAAAGTAAAATGATGCGTATTTGAATACTTTATAGTCAATCAGAATAAAAGGTGATATCGTGATATTATCTTTGAATAAGCATGAATACTTTTCAATAGTTTTTTTTTTTTTGAAACATTTGATAAAATGCAAAAATATGTTTTCATCAATTACGCGCTTTTATCATGTTTGTCCATTGTTTCAGATCTGAGCTCACAGTGACAGTTCGTGACAGCAGAATCTCGGCTCACCTTGACGTACATAAATTTCGTATCGGTTTCTTCCTCCCAGCTGCCGACTAAGCGCAAATGATGATGAAAAAAATGTAAAATTATTCCAACATTTATGAAATTGCAAAAATTGTTGTACGCAACTCGGTGCAGAATGAAGATTTTTACAGCACGAGTCGTACGTTTATCTAACGAGGCTTGCCGAGTTGGATAATTACGACGAGTGCATTTTTCTCGAAATATTCAAAATGTCACTTGGTCCACTCTGACTTGACGCCGACCAATTGGTGCCGAAAAAAAACTACATGGCATAGCCTTCAATTTTAATTTAAAAGCTAAAAAATACGTATTTCGTGTGGTTTATGGGTAAAATAAATTTTGAGTGTTATCGGAAATTCTCTTTCACTAAAACGTGTTCACTAGACTTTTACAATTAATTGCATGTAAAAAACTGTATGTCATCGCAATCGGGACAAAAAATAGGGTTTTTCGTAATGTTTTGGGTTAAAGAAATTTTACGTGTTATCAAAAATTTCAATTTCTACTTATGTTCAATATATTCAATCAAGCAAATAATGTCGAAATATCTAGATGCCATCGTTTTAAATTTCGCTTTATTGAAGAATTTGTAAAAAAAAAATGCAAACGAGCCGCATACTCTTCAAGTTTATTATGTTCCGGAAGAAATGGGATTGGCCACTTGGTTCCAGATTCAAATGGGGTATATTCGTTCCGGAAGTGATGGTTCACGTAGTTTTTTCAAGATTAACGTTTAGAAAATTATTCATTGTGTACTTTCTATGAATAAACAGATGCCAGAAGGTCGAATAACATTGGTTCTCATTGATTCTGGCCATTTCGGGTACCCGGTCACTTGGCACCGGTTCCTGAATGTACACTAAGAGGACATTTTCTGAAACTTTAAGAATAGTAGCGTGCGACGGCTCAAAATTCATGATTTTTTATTCTGATCACCATAGCTATAATGCTAAGGACCAGGTTCTGACCAGGAATCGGTTCCGGCAGGGTCTCAGAGGGACACTTTTTTAATCCTACTCTCTCATATCGTGCGACGGCTCAAAATTCATGATTATTTATCTTGAACATCATAGCTATAATTCCGTGGACTAATATGAAGTTCTGACCACATCCGGATACCCTGGAGTCGGTTCCGGCAGGGCTTCAGAGGAAACACTTTTGTAATCCTACTCAGTCATATCGTGCGACGGCTGAAAATTCATGATTTTTTATCCTTATCACCATAGCTATAGTGCCTATGACCAGTATGAGGTTCTGGCCATATCTGGATACTCTGGAATCGGTTCCTGCAGGGCCTCAGAGGGACAGTTTTGTAATCCTATTCATTCATATTGTGCAACGGGTCAAAATTTATGAATTTTTATCCTGAATATCATACATGTAATGCCGTGGACCAATATGAGGTTCTTGTCACATCCGGATGCCCCAAAATCGGTTCAAATAGGGCCTGTGGGACACTTTTGTAATCGTTTCACTTATAAATACAGAGCCTGGATATGGAAGCAGAACTTCTTCGTGGAGATATAGCCTGGGGGCTGAGGTGTAGTCTGGAGGAAGAGGTAGCATGCACGAGGAACTAAGATTTGAAGATCAATACGCGTCGAACAAATTTAGTGACAAGCGGATGCTGACTTATCTAAGGAAGTGGTCAACAGTGTTAAAAGTAACTTGTTAGTTTGGAGGAATTGATGCTTAGTTGTTTTGGAGGAGCTCACGGAAGAGCTTGACAACTTATTTCAATACTGTTATCAGCAGCTATAAGGGATACAAGATGTAATGAAATGCCTCAATTTTGAGGACGAATACAAACTAAGAAAATTATATATGAATTTTTGGCCAAGTTATGAAAAGTTGGCCAAGTTATGATTCCAAGTTTATCCATATTCATACTAATAATTAAATATAAACCACATAAATTCTCGTATAACTTATAATCTCGTCTTAAAATCCATTGATCACCGATTGTGTAGCTCGTTGTTTTAAAGCATATGATTGGACTACGCTAAAAGTTATCACCACTGTGGGATAGAGGAGGATCTTCTCTCAATCGTGGATCTGTTAAATAACATGAAAACCCATTAGTATTCTCAGTTAAAACAAGCTACACACTTGGTTACTCATGGCTTTTAATGTGAGATAATAAATTATGCGAGAATTATTGCTGGTTTTTTTTTGCAAAAAAAAAACTCTAGAAGAAATAATATTTCATTTTGTACAGTTAATGCTCCTACAAATTCAAGATACAATAATTCAGCGCTAATCCCTCTTCCATTATTGGTGATTACGTTCATTCAAGGGCACAACTGTTTTATTAACTTAGTTATTAACTTATAATCCATTATAAAAAAAATCGTTTGACATTTTCAAAATGTATGATTGCAAAAATTAAATTTGTCAAAAATATGTTTTATTGCTTTGTTTTTTTTTATATAAAATGCAGTCATCTCTCCCTAACTCGATATTGAAGGGACCATCGAGTTAGGGAGGTATCGAGTTACAGAACATAAAACCAGTGCAACTGCGATGCAAGGGACGAAGGATCGAGTTAGCCATGAAAACCAACTTTTACTATGGTTCTCTAACTCGACATCGAGAAACGGAATATCGAGTAAGGGAGAGTTAACTGTAGCATCAAAGGTTTACAAATGATATAGAAGTTCAACATGTGACTTTAAAAGACATCTTCAAATTTCTTTATTATTTAAATTTTATGGACTTCTGCCAATAGATTTATTGATATACTAAAAATAAAATTATACTTAGCTCTGGTCAATTGCATCAAGGTGAACAAAAAATTGTATAAGAATATATTTGGCATGTTGAACGAATTCCTGAAAACTTCACAAAGAAAATGCAGGACGAAATAGTCGAGAGAATATGTAGTGAACATGTTCTAGAAATTTCTCTAAACATTTTATTTTTTCAACATAATTTATAGACATTTCGATAAATACTTCAAGATGGTATGTTGGAGGGAACACCTGTCAGACTTGATAAATGAATCAGTGAAAGAATTGCTTTGCTTCTTTTTGAGTAAAAAATCAGAGGATTTGAAAACAATTGGATGTAAATTCCAAATTATTTTAGAGGAAGCAATAAGTTGTTTACAGTATTCTTTACAAGCATTTTGGGTGCAATAACAGGGTTTATTTATGTAAGATTGAAACGATAAATCTTTGCCTAACGTCCTGGTCTTGAACGGCTAGATCAACAGGCTTTTTGATTCAATGAAACATCTCTCAAGTCGTGGTAATGCTGGTAGATTGAAAGATGAACCCAGGGACAGTTTGAAGATCTGAGCACATGCTAATACTTCCATAAAATATCATTGGTCGTTTTGAATAAAACGAAAATCTTTCAAGTCTTGGTTAGTTTGATTGATAGATTGAACGATTTGAACTCCAAAATAATTTGGAGAACTTACAATATTTGGCATACTTTTTTTGCTTCTGAAATGTAATATATAGTTTCCTTGTGATTCAATAAGGCATCATGGATCTATTTTAGTGGAGATTGGCTAAACGCCAAACGGCACTATTTAGTGAATGGTTCCGATTTGAATCACTCACTTAAATTAATCAGATTTTGAACGGTTCAAGCAGGCTATCGACTTGGAATAAGACGCCATCTTTTATGATAACAGAGGGCCCGATTGGCTTGTCAGAAGGATCGAGCCCAAGACATCCAGTCTACTGTTAATTGCTGCAGTTCACCGGCAGTCTATGATGTGGGTTCAAGGTCTCAACGGTTCTTAAAGAAAGAGCTACCTGAACCGCACAAACGGATCTGACGGTTCATTCCGTGTCACGCAACTCGTGTTGTACGATCTTCATTCTTCGTACATTCTTTCCACGAAACTTACGATACGACCGGACACGAACAACAATTCGACCGATTTCCCCAACCCGAACCAAATGAACGATGCAAAACTATGCGCTTTTACGTTCGGCTGGGAACTTTCTCTCATTATCCTTCGTTTGCGTGTACTGCAAGTGGGCAAGGCAAATTTGTCTGTCTATGATGAGAGCCTGAGAGCCCGGGCAGCAGCAAACTGTAGGTACTTGCATGTTAAAACCGAGATACGACCAAAATTGAATTGGAGAAAAGAATCAGTTCGTTCATTTGAGGAACACTTTTTATCGGACCTGTGACTGTTATCGAATGAACCGACTCTCACATAAAAAGAGTCACGGTTTACTCGTTCAATTGAGTGACTCGGTTCTTTTGAACGGCACCAATTCATTTTGCCCATCTCTATATTTTAGTAAAAAGGAAGCAGTTGAACCACACTTCCCTTGAATTCGCGTACATAGATATTCCAGAACATTTTGGATGACCTAGAGCATGTTTTGCTTTTTTGTGCGCAGAAAAATCGTCCTGAAAGGGTTAAGAGGGACCACTGGAGCGCAAGCATCCATAACACCGAGCAAGTACATGCGCGACTTCATTAATTATGCGTGCCTCCAACAGCTCTTGATGCCTGGTGACTGGCCTTCTTCAGGGTTGTATTCTTCGCATAACTTATGTCTATATGGGTTGCTTTAAGTCCTAAATAAGAACGGTAACTTTTAGATCTCCACCACATACACACACTTTAAGCACGGCGGGATTCGCGACCGTTCCGGCTTCGGGTAATTATTATTATCATAAATTGTAAATGTTGCATGCTAAATGAATGTCAACATCAATATGTTGAGCATGAAATTAATGTACAGCTGCAGCAGCAGCATCAGCATCAATCGGAAGAGCCGAGAAATTAGAACCAGGGAGAAGCGAAACCCGGTGGACACGCTATTTCTGTGTACCTATGCTTGTAACCGCCTAATGGCGAACGATGGACCGAGTAAATTTAATCTCATCTGGTCTGGTCTTCCAGGGCAGGGAAATCAGCTTGTTTTAGGGCGGATTGGATGGGAAGTGGTGGGGCTGTCTCAATATCTGGGGGAGATGGTTTGCCTTGCATGTCGCTGCTGCTTCAGGATAAGCAATCGTCTTCGTCGTCGTCGTCGCGGTAAATGTAGTTGTTCGTTAAACCTACAGAACTGACCTCGATGTGATTAACAACTGGTGCGTGTCGGAGTTTCCATGATTGAGATGAATCATAGCTTATTTCCATCTAAGTAACTGATAATAAACATAATAAATCAATGAGAACAGTAGAGTAAAGTGGGGCAAAAGTTCGAGTGGGGCAAGAGTTTCTTTTTAAGATTTCTAGCTCAAATCAAATCAAAACTTAGAAATGTCCTGGTGGTTCGAATGCTATTCAAGTAAGAGACTTTCACTCCAAATAACATAAATATCGATTGAGATTTGGAAAAGTTATGGCTATTTGTTGTTTTTCGACGTAAATATTGTAATATTTGGTCAAACTTTCGTTGCATGGAACCAAATGAAGATAAAATATTTTTCAATATTTTATGTAAGGGCGTTTCTAGGCCTATCATAAGGATGCTTTGACGTGTACTAGTTTTTCCATAAATAGTTGGAATCAATTTTTGGCCCATAGCGGGGCAAAAGATCGAATCTGCGGGGCAAAAGTTCGACCCATGTATAAACCCACGGAAAATTTTTAAAATTTCCTGAAATCTACATATTATCTTCAAATTTAGCGAAATTTGCCTGATCGTGCGAAAAATAACACAAAAATTTTACATTTTCACTTAGTTTTGCGAAAAACTGCTATTTTTTGGGTGTATTACAATTAATCCTGTTTTGGGCATTTTCTGATGAAATTTTAGTGTGTATTTTTCGGCAAACATAAGTTTACGGCTGGTATAAAGTATGCCTGGCATAAAAGTATTGATATTTTGTGTTTAAGCCAACGAACTTTTGCCCCACACTAGATTCGAACTTTTGCCCCACAGGTGGGGCAAAAGTTCGTTTAAGACAATCAATTTTGAAACTGTTATAACTTAAAATGGGTTAATATTTTGACACAAGTTTGTTCAGCAAAGTTATAGCCAATATGTTGAAGGTTCGCTGTATGGTATTTGTTTTGTTTCATCTGCTATTATTTTCCTGGAATTATTGATTATACCACTAAGGTCGAACTTTTGCCCCACCTTACTCTACATGTGTTCAAAAACAAGTGCCTCCGTCCATAATTGATTGAAATGTGAGTTTATGGAGTATGAATGAGCCTGCGCCAAAGAATTTATTTCTTCACAAACTATGGAACTACAATGAAGCTTCATCCAAACCCTTCCATCAATTCCATTAGAAACCATCAGCCGAAAATTCGAACTCAAAACCAAAATCAATTAATGCAAACATCTGCCCCTTGCTGGGGATTACACCATCCGGGAACACCATCGTCATCCAGACCCAGAGTGCGCGCGCAGTCAACCGTTTAGCAGCCCGAAGTTGTGACTGGCTCAAAATAAATTAAGTTTCATTAATCTTCTCGACAATTGCTGTCATATGATTGAAAAGCTGCTTATTCACGGGCAGCCACACGTTTAATCGTTCGGTTTTCTGGCTCCCTCTCCCGGTTGGCCTTTGCCTCACGTTACAGTGTTGGACAATACATTTCGAATTTCCCATACAAAATCGTCAAACTTGTATGAAATGTATCAATTTTATGGTAATTTTATCCACTGAACATGCAAAATTGGACTCAAACTTTTGTATCAGAAATATTTTGATATAAATTGCGAGATTTGATATCGATTTTATCGAATTTTTGAATATGTTTCCGCAGCAATGACGAAATATGTGTTATATATGTACGTTAAGTAAATTGGTAGTTTTTCTTAATCTTACAAGCAGGTGAAATAAACTCACCTATAAAAAATCTGAACTGCTACGGCAAATGAAATTTAATATGTTGTTAACAATATTAACAACATGCTTAGTTTAGTTTTACCAAATTAGGATGATTGTGTAATGTTTTGAAAATAAATAATTAAGATTTAGGAAAAACTTTTTTTCAAAGATACATTGTTTCGATCACAAATCATTTCCGTCACATTGCATTGAATGTAGTTTCACAAGAATAACACAGCGCAACAAAAATTAAATTTTTGTGTGTCTCAAGGATCAAATTATGTGTCTCTAGTAAATTTTGGGTTGCTGAATCTGATGCCGTTCTCAGAAATTTCTCAGCACGTCACAATTTTTAGCTACAGGTCGCCAAAGTTGTATAAAACATTGATTTTACCGATGTTTACCTAAAATTTGAATTATATTTTATCAAACTTTTTTGTCATCTTATCCATCTAGCATGCAAAAGAGGACTTAAACTTTCATTTTAGATGTATTTTGGTTCAAAATACACGATTAAATTTAGATTAAACCGATTTTTTCAATATGATAGTAGTCTCCATACTAAATTCTTCTTTTCTCTTATATGGCAAAATACAATACTTTTCTAAACCATCAAAAAATAACTCTTCCGGGTCAAAAGTATTACAAACTTTGATGATAAGTATTGTTATACACATAAAGTTTGAATTCTGTGGCAAATTAAGTAAATAAATTGCCTTACAAGGTGGCAAACTTGCATGCAAGTTGATTGAAATAGTCAATTTTCGCATTTTCAACAGCCAATATCTCAAAAACTAGACGTTCTATGATATTTCTGTAAACGGCAATGGATTCAGCAACTCTTTATTGAGTAAATAAAGGTATTTTGACGCTGGAGACAAAAACGTGTTCCGCAGTGTAATACATTGTTAAGTGAAAATACTATCAAGTTGCGAATGTCTCGTCCAACACTGTCCGCAGTGCTTTGCTGGCTCTGGTGCCCTACTGTTTCGATCCAACCTACGAGGTTCAAGTTTCGTTTCACACCTTTTCATTAGCATCATACCTTTCTGGAGTCCTGGAAGTTGTTATTCCTACTTTTACGCTTTGTCGCTTCGAATCCTCCTCTTTGAAATGGGAGAAAAATATCTACGTACCTAGCCGGGGAAGGTTGCCTTATTTAGTTAATCTGTTCGCATCTTCCCTTCACATTTGGTCCAGGGGAACGGGAGAGCGGATTACCAGCTTTGACGAACAGAGTATCGAAACCGATTCACCAGTCCTTCTCTTTGTGACAAATCTCTCCCCTCTTACCTGAACGCCCAAGTTTGAACCGGAGGCTTTCATCGAATTTCATTGCGCATATTATGAGTTTCAATATTTACCTAGTTATTAAATGTATTCAACCGTCGTCGTTCAGGGTCGTTTTGGTCTCCCGGTGTGGTGTTCTGCTTATTGTTGATCTCTCCCAGAGAAACCTTTTTTTTTGCTGAGGACAGGCGGACCCAGAGCGAGGGAATTTGTCATTTGTGATGTTATTATTTCGTTTCTCCCATTATTTGAACCATGCAATTCTGTTATTTTTTTTCATGCCCGGCGGATGGTGGTCTTTGTTTGGACTCGAGTTTCGGGGGTTTCCATTTCACACTTACGCTCCCTTTGTTTGTACCTTTACACCTCCAAATTACTGCCTTGATGTGAAGTTTCTTCTGTTTAGTTTGTATGGGCTTTACTTTATTCTTTACACAAAACTGACTGTCGATGGAACGTGATGTTTGAGTTTTAGTCGTTTGGGACAATGAATGTTCCGCCAAGCTGGATAAGATTGTCGAATATGTCGAACTCGATTTTTTAAATTATAAACTTTAGTTTTTCCGACGTACAACTATATCGTAAAAAATAAAAACACTTTAATTTTCCAACCTACATTGCAAGAATTATACAAAGCAATCTGTCAAATCTTACACTTCAGGTTAATTTTTAGATCTCCAAGTCTGGAAGACTCTCTGTAAGAACTGGTGATCTTCAAGGCAGCATTTTGGAGCCAATATTATACAATATTTTCACATCTGACTTACCTGATTTACTTCAGAATGTCAAAAATTTGTGTTATCGGATGACACAGGCTTCTCCAGCGAAAAAACGACGACTACGTGTCATCTTCAGTAGATTGCACAAAAGTTTGTATATTTTTTATTCATACTCGCAAAAATTGAAGATTTCTTCTAATACTTTCAGAACTCAACTTATAATATTCCCACATAACCAGGTAACAGGAGGCCGGTTACAAAGGCACGTTCCCCACCATTTGGGAGATTTGTGCCATCGCCATATTTGAGCATATTTCATCATCTACCCGATGACAGAGGAAAGGGATGGGAAAGCGATGATCAGATAATGATTCCTCATCTGATACATGTCCATCCGTAACTCGTGACTGATTCAATTCGAGCAGAGCTTTATGTCTAACACTTCTTCTTTATTAGATACCATGAAGGTTGGGCGATTGGTTATGTTAAGTAATCCAAGATCTGTACTACTTAAGTATTCCATCAGACTGGAGCCTCTCAAATTGATATCTGAGCTGCCCTAAATGATATGATGAGCATTGGCATCACTGCCCACAATCAGCGGAAGGCCTTTTGTTACGCAGTGTACGACAACTCATTTGAAGTCATCCGTTGGGGATGGTTTATCATGTGGTAAATAAACCGAGCAATAGACGTATTTCCTGTTAAGGTCACCAACAGAAACATCGATTGGACAGCACATACATATCCGGTAGTTAACTCAGAAATGAGTGTAGCAACGATTGCTTTATTAACGAGCACGCATGCGTGGGGCATGGAGTGCGAGTTTTCCATTTCAAGTTTACTGAAAATAGCAAAAACTGGGTCCACAAGGTTACCTAGATAGAAGTTCCCTCTACGAAAGTAGGGTTCTTGAATTAGCGCCACTTGGGCTGTACCATTTTGCATGAGTCTGCAAAGATTGATCGTTACTGTTCTTTTATGCTGAAGATTGATCTGAGGTATCTAACCGTAGCCACTACCCAAACTAGGCAGGATTAAACTTTTTGCAAACTCAGCACGAAAAAGACCAGATCAGTATCTATTGAAAATAGCCATAAAAATAATAAGCACAGAATACACTGCTCAAAATGCATAATGCGAATGGACGAATGACCTTCGGCTTGAAGTTCCTCTCAAACAACAATAACAACAACAACATAATGCGAATTCATATACGGAGCCAGATCCTATTCTTGGCACTTTTGATTCACTTCGGCAGAGGGTTTTTTTAAGTTACAGAGCTCATATTTGGCAACAATGTGCGTCGTACTAAAGCCCATCTTATTCATAGTTTCAGACAATTCGGCCGACAAAAACCCCCATGCCAAAGTGAAGAATTAAAGTGCCCAAGTAGCCCTAGATGATTTCAAATAATACGAGAGCGCAGACCACACGGTTTAGTAGTACAGGGTAGACAATTGTCGCCGTCAAATGGAAAAAAGTCGGCGACGAAACTTAAAGAAGCATCGTCATCGTCACTTAACCAGTGTCATGACGAACATATACGATTTCTTCGTTATGGACGAATCTTTGTTTGGGAGCACTGAGCCGACTAAAAATATGAATTATGTCTTCGACAGATTATGAGCATATTTTGAAAAAAATAAAACACGAACGAAACACATCTGGAATTGAACAAACGATCTCTAAATTGTTAGCTCCACTCGCATTGTTTTTGCTGCTTGTTTATTGATGGTGTTAAATTTCTTAAAGCTTCTGTTATCAGTTTAGCACGAATTGCATGATATCTCTATGCTCAGACAATTAAAATTTGATAAATTATACTCATAATTTCTGATAAGATCAATGATAAAACTAACACCTATTTTAATGGAAATTATAAACCTAATAGAAATAAAACAAAAACAAATCCAGCTGTGGTCGATTTATGAAAGGTTTGAAACCAAGTCCTTATTTTTACATTAAAATGTGTAAAATACTAAAATTCATGTTTCCTATCGAAAATTATAGATATTTGTTATGAGTAAATCTGATATGAATACATTGAAAATACCTGAAAAATTATTATTCCGTTAAGTTATCTATAAGAAGAGAAATACTAGTAACTGTGAATAACTTTACCATTTTGTGAAATGTTTTCTAACAAAGCCAAATAAAATTTCACACAAAACTTCTTGTGGAACATCTTAGATACAATGTACTTGTACTCGTCACATCGAAGGATTTAAATAAAAATATTCATTACTAGTTAATTTTCAGCAAAACATAAGAGTATGGTCTGTGCTGGCTAGATAAAAATTGATTTTCAAGAATCAAAAATTTCGCTTCACAATAGCAGTGTCACAAATACTTTAATATCCGGAAATAAGAAAAAAAAAATAGCGCGTTAATACTTAATAGTTTATAACCGAGGAACTTTGCTTGAATTTCGAAGCACCAGTTTCTCTTTTTAAGCTCACTTTTTTAACGCTCCCTCTTTTTACGCCCCTCTATTTACGTTCCAAATTCCAACTTTTTACACTCGAAAATCCAAATAACGCTCCCTCTTTTGCGCTCCAAAAATTCCAACTTATGCTCCTGCCTAATAACGACCCACGAGAACCAATGTAGTCGTATTTCTGGAACGGGACTAATGAGGAGATGCCGGAAAAAGATGTTTGACGCCGTCTTGGATTCCGTCGAAGTCGAGTTTAGTACACGACACTGAAGACGGCCTACAGTTGAGGTCGCGTATCTGTCAAAGGATACAAACTCTAATGGAATTAAATGGTATAGTACTAAATTCGGGTTTTCATCTACTTAAAGGTATTCCACTGAAACAGCTCGAAGATTTATTATTAAGTTAAAACATGAAGCAAATTTTGAGCATTGAAAAACCTTATTTCGTTATTTTGCAATTATATTCAAAACTTTGCATCAAATCTTCCTCACCCGTTTCAAATTGCAATCAGCGTTATTAGTGCCATACTTGAGATGAGTAAACAAACTTCTAGCGCAGCAAATAAACCTCTCTTGAAGATACATACATATCCTGTTTAAATTTCTATTCAACAATATCTAAACAACATGTGGTATACTGTTTAAATACTGAACAAACACATGACTCTAGCTTATGTTAGGAGCTAACCGCTGACTCAAACGGAGATAAAAATATATCAGCTATTTTCAGCACACAGTATGTAAATAAATGTAGTTTCTGGTAAAAAACATACTGAGACTTCGAAAATAACTGCAAAAATTTATGTAAACATGCTCATTACCTACCAAACGTCAAATACTCCAAGGCACTGATACAGCTAAAACAATAAATTGATGTCCTATAGAGCGTTAAAATACTGACGGTGAAGATACATCGAACCCAAACTTCAAATTTTCAAGAGAACAAATCTGGAGAACCGAACATCCGTTTGAGCTGAAAACTTAATCGATTGATCACCACCAGCTAGTGACCAATCGATTAAGTTTTCAGCTTAAACTGATGTTTGGTTCTCCAGATTTGTGCTCTTGAAAATTTGAGGCATTTAGTCTGATGTCCTACAGTGCGTTAACATGCTCATGACTTCACAAAAATCGTCGTGAGATAAGGTCAAAAACCATCAGGGCATTGATACAACTAGAAAATTTCGAATGTTCTTCAGACCTCGCAAAGATCTACGCTAAGGTAAACCATTTCATGACACTGATGCAACTAAAGAAATTAGATTGATGTCCTACAAGGCGTTAAAATGCTCATGACTTCGCAAAGTCCACGATAGATAGGATCAAAATTCAACAGGACGTTGATACAGCCAGAAAACTTCTATTGAAGTTATACAGCGCGTACATGTTCATGACCTCGCAAAGATCTACGTATGATGAGGTAAACAGGGCGTTAAAATTATCACGATCTCGAAAAATCTACTTTCGATAGGTTCAAAATTCACTAGGACGTTTTGATTGAAGTCAAAAGGGGCCTTAAAATGCTCATGACTTCGGAAGGATCTACCTAAGGTCAAATCACTATAGGGTGTTGATACAGCTAGAAAATTTTGTGTAATGTCCTACAGGACATTGACATAGTCGTCACTTCGCAAAAATCTACGGGAGCTAAATTCACCAGGGCTAGGAAACTTCAATGGAAGTTATGCAAAGCATTACCATGCTCATGATCTCGCAAAGATCTACGTAACATGAGGTAAAATCATTCCAGGACGCTGAAACACCAGGGCGTAGATGCAGATCGACAATTTAGATTGAAGTCGTGCAGGCGTTAACATTCTAATGACTTAGTTAAGGTCACATCATTCCAGGGCAATAAGGTTTATCACTTCAGGGCTCAGATAGGAGAGATAGGAAATTTTGATTAACGTCAAAGAGGTCGTTTATGACCTCGCAAAGCTCTCCATAAGACAAGAGCATACTACTCCAGGACGCTTATACAGCTAGAAAATTGAAATAGATGTTCTAGTGGGCGTTGACATTCTTATGACCTCATGAAATTTTAAGTAAGATAAGCCCAAAAACTCACTAGGACGTTGATACAACTAGACAAAATTAGATTAATGTGATGCAGGGCGTTAACATACGCTTATGACCTCGCAGAGATCTACGTCAGATAAAGTTAAATTACACTAGAGCGTTCAAACTGCGTTGAAATGAGCGTTAAGTAGCTCATGATCTTATAAAGATGTCAATACTTAAATTTTTATAAATCTGAGTGAAACTTGTCAAAAAAATTTAAGAAAAGCTTCTAAGACGTGGACGACAGGGCTGTTTTGTTACCTTCGAGGCATTTTTCCTACAGCATCGGTAGGCGTGAGTTGCACTGGCACCGATGACTGTGATTGGCTTTGCTTGGCTACTCTACACTGAGCCAGAAATTGCGTACGAATTTCATAAGAGAACGCTTGTGAATTGATTTCTTGACTGGTTTTCTCTCTTTCATAAGACTCTTATGAAACACAAAACGTCCGATATTCACAAGAAATTCTTGTCATTATCATTAGAGATCTAATGAATATCTTTATTTTCCTAAATTCAAAGAGCGATTCTCTAAATACATAATGGACCTAAAGAATTCCATAATTGATATCTATGATCCTTCATAAGAGTATCTTATGATATTATACCTATTTGTATTATGAACGCAATGATCGATGGAAGTTCACAAGTTTTTCTTATGAGTCTCATTAGATACTTCTTATGTCTTTATTCCAAAAGAATTTCGTATGAAATTCTTACGTGGTTTTTGATAGGAAGTCGACTGTTTTTCACAAGTGTTACTAATCATTGTCATACGCGCGCTTATTAATCTCAATCGTGAATATTTTGTTATTAGCATCTCTTCACGTAATTCATAAGATTTTCGTATGAAATTGTTAAGAATATCGTACTCCATTAGATTGTCTTATGTGTTGGGTAGGAGTATTCGGGACTCTTTTCAGCAAGAAACTACACCAAATGTTGAATCCAGAAACGCTAAAAGCTATATTTAATCATTTAATAATAAGTATTTGCAATCACATCAACAATAAAGTTACTCACACTGGTCAGATCCTACTCCTTAAAACTCCAACCAAGTGACACCAAATTCAATGTGTGAATCAAACTGTAAATATTTTGATGAATTACATATTTTACTTGTTTTTCAGTATTTTTTAGTTCTTACTTTACAGGCACCAAGCACGATCTTTATTACCCTACAACCTATGGTGGACCAAATAATTCCTGTTAACCGGCAGATTTAGGCAAATAATTACAACGCTAATAGATGCAGCAATGGAAGCAACACAATACACGCCTATCTCTACAACAGTTCAATGCGACTTGTCAGAGATATGGATATGGTTGGTGCTCTCTTTCACCACTCATAGGGTACGGTGCAAGTTACCGCAACATTATGAATGCCAATGATCAATGCGTTTGATATCCAAAAAGAGTTTCTTATGGAATTATATCTGTCTATGTAATGAGTGTTATTTCATAAGTCTGTTGTGAAATGTTATAAGATTCTCGAATGAAGAACAAAATACTTCTTACACAGACAAACAGACGTAACACTTAGAACAAACCTAGATCAAAATCATAGTCACGAGGACATGTACGCCCAATGCTAAAATCAGCGTGTTTGGCCGACGGGCCAACAGATGGCGGTAGTGTGTAAACGTCAAACACGAACAAAAACGAAGCAAGCGCTGCGGGTGGCGGATTGGCCACCTAACATATTTTTGAATCGACCGTTAAAAAGGTGGTCGATGGACAATGATGAGAGTGTGACGTCTGTTTGTCTGTGCTTCTTATGTCGTTATTCCATAAGAAAATTCTTATGTACCTCATACGTTCCGTTTCCTCAGTGTAGCGTGAATCTCATTACTTTTCCGAACTCTGCTACCAATCTTTTCGAACGACGAGTGAGCTCGTGAGAAGGTTGTAGACCTCTATGAGAGAGGGATACCATATTCTAGATTTTGAGCATGTAATCACTAAAATAATGCAACACTCTATTTGCAAGGCTAGCTATACAAGATCGAACAGATCACTACTAATCCAATCGCCAAATCAAAAGGATCAGTCACAAAATAGGCCCCTTTTAATCTATGTACCTATGCACAAGTTCACTATTTGACGTTTGAGCGGTGCCATGTTATTTACGTGACCATGACAACGAGTGAATTCGGCACCGCTCAAACGTCAAATTCGTGAACTAGTGCACTGGTCCATAGTGTTGTAGAATAAATGTTTAGCCTCTAGTTGGAATGATTCGTGAATCACCGGACTGCTGTGTCCATGACTGGATGATCATATAATAGATAATTGTTTGAGCCAGCATGAGAATAAACTTTGTTCTATTATTGCTGTTTGCGTTTGACGTGCAAATCTGACTCGAATGCGTTCCAAATGCGGTAGCACAAACTAATCAAAGGACTCTTAGCAACCATGATCCATAACACCGCCAACCTAGCAAAGAAAAAATTAAAAATCTTACCGCATTTGGTGTTCCCGCATTTGATATTTGCATTTCAAACGCACACATCAATACAATCAAAAAGTACACTTGATCATTCGTACGCCAAATATTCAATTTTGCATCTGTGAGATTTTTGACACTCCTTTCTTCAAAGGATCTGTACTTCAAAGAGCTTTTGAGTTCATCTTCATGCATTTGATTGTCATCTCGTAAATTTCAATTTAATTTATCTTCTTTCTGGTGTTTTTTCCCAACTAGACAGAGCATGTTTTTGAGCTTAGCGTTCTCATGAGCACTTCCACAGTTATGAACTGAGAGCCTCATTTACCTATTGATAATTTTCGCCAGAATAAGCACGAAGTTACTTTATATCCTGTGAAGACGAGAAGATTTCCTACCCAAAAAGATCTTTGACAAGAAACCCTCCTAGATACTACTATATTATTGATAAGATATTCTAAAAACATCATGTATTCAATAGCTTACCAATAAATAATTGAAGTATTTTTGCTTGTTTGAATCTTAAACAACGTTATGCACAAAATTACAATAATAGAGGACTTAGTATACAGTTTTGCTGACGGTAGCATTCGTAAATCTAAGTAACATGTTTCAAAAACCAAATCTACCACAAAATCGTAGCTGGTTCTTGTGCGACTTCCAAGAATTTTGAATTCATTCAGTATGTCCATCATGACCACATACTGCGCCTTACCTGTTTTGGATCCTAATTGTGTTATTACACAAAAATTTTGTCGCATCAATTGTGTAAACTGTTTTACAGTCTCTTTCATCTTACCATTTGGTGACACTTTGTCTAGCGCAGTCAAACTCGGACCGTGGGAACCTGCCCTCCTTTTGCCAGCCATTCAACTTCAGGTAGACCAAACAAATAGATCTGCATTTTTTGCACATCTTCAAACATTTCTTTCGTTTTTTTTTCCTTTCGCTCTATTTGAATTCTTCGCACAATTCCCCAAGAGTATACTTTCTTTCTTTCTTCTGAATAAAAGATTACTAGCACTCCTTTCGGGACCACCACCAGAAGAAGCAGCAGCAGCTCAGCTCAAAGCAGCGGAAAGATGATTTATTCATTTGCCTTTCATTTGCACGCGGAAACATCTCCGGAAAGGTTCTTCGCGTCGTTTGCGGGGGAGGGGTTTTTCTTGAGATTCATTCGCTCGCGCCTCCTTGAATGATAAAAGCAAACCAAGATATTCAAATCCAAGCTTTCCAGGAATTTTCTTCCGATGATGAAAGAAACAAAAAAAAAATCGCGAAGAGAAAAGAGTCCTTCAGCAGGAATCGGAATAAAATATTGCTTTCGTTAGAATAGCAATGCTCCGGTCGCGGAATGTTTGCGTAATTGTTTGCAGTGTAATGGAGGGAGGGTGCATAATATTGCAATTGCTCTACGCGGATTGAAGACTCTGAGATAGGTTCTAGTTAGGCATACTTTTGCGTGCGAATGTTGAATAGATAAGATAGCAGATTTGCAAGTTGGAATCCTTATGAAATTGAAGCCGTTAAAATCCTAGAAGCAAATTTACGAGGAATGTTGCATTTTTATGGTGTAACCACAACAACAACAAACTTTGAGAAAATTTTCAAATTCCTTAGCAAAAGGTTGTTCCATTGCAATTCACTGAACTGTTTTTTTTCATCAAGTGTTTGTGGAATCACAGAATCTATGCCATTTGGTAGAATGACGTTTGGGCGAATGACGTTTAGTCAAAAGTACATTTCGTCGAAAATAAATTAATTGCTTTAAGAAGCATTTTTTATTTGATTAAAAGGATTTGTAGGCAAAAATTTAGTCGATAAGGGATTTTTTATTTTACAGGGTGTCATTTTGACTACAATATACACAGTAATTTAATTGTTAAAAAGGGGAAAGCTTGTATGGTAGGCGCTCTAACTGAAGGTTGCATATGCTAGGACAACATGATAAAAGGTGAGAAGTCTGCATTGGTGTACTGATATTTCTTCAACAATCTCCAAGTCTTCAATATGCGACAACCGATATTTTGAGATTCCAGTTGATCACCCAGACTCCATATAACCGATTGACACCTTGCGTTCTTGACGTTACTTGACTTGGGATGAGCTGATCTCAAATGGAAGCAAGTCAACTTTTGTCACCTAAGTCGACTAGTCTCACCTCTCGCGATACACAGGATAAACATGTTTGATTATTTTCGATTAAATTAATTTTCAACTTATTATCAATCAAAGTTATAGACTCCGTTATCAAAGCCACATGTTTGCCCATAGAATGTAATTTAGATGACAGTCACAATCACAACAATAACTCACCATGAGTAGGAAAACATATCCTATTTACAGACACACTTCATCAAATTCGGTTCCTAAAAGCCATGGCCCTCAATATGACAAAATTGTTCTTTGGCCAACTGTATCAGGTCTGGTCTCCACATTCCAAATTCTTACCCACGGTCACGCTGTAAAACTTGATAGGTAATAAAGTTTCCGAGCAGACACTTAGGAAGTTGTCATTGGATAGAGATCAGTAAAACGATGACATTTTGAAAGAATAATAAATGCAACAACATTCAACATTCCAATAACTGAGTGACGAGAATATTTTGGAGGATTGTTTATCCAAAGAATGATTTTGAAAGAATAAGAAAATCAATAGAACATTGCGTTTCGAATGTTGATCACAAAATAGACACAATTATTTTTGAACGTCTGAAAATTTGGGTAAAATAAAACGTCCCAACTTCCAATCTAAAAAAAACATTTTAAAGAATAATTTATCCTATATGGACACTAGCACATATAGTAACCGCATTGTAAAGCGTATGTGATAATGACCATGTAGATAAATTCATTATTGACTTCTGATTAAAAGTATGTTTGCCCCAAAATAAACTTAAGATCATCAATTGTGTAAAAAGACTAGATCCGTTTTAAATTATTTGAACCGAACGGTTCGATCGACCATTACTGAATAATCTTTCGACAAAATATTCTAGTCATTCGACCAAACGTCCATTCAACCAAATGTCTTTTCGACCAAATGTACTTTCGATCGAATGTCATTCGACCAAACGTCATTCGACCAAATGTCTTTCGACGAAATGTCCTAAAGCCACCATGGCCGAATAACATTTGGTCGAAAGAACATTTGATCGAAGGGACATTTGTTCGAATGGACGTTTGGTCGAATAACTTTAGAACATTATATCGAAAATTTTTTTTGAAATAAGTTTCTAAGAAACTAAATTTTTCAGGACTGTGGGACGTTTTATTTTACCCAAATTTTTTGGAGCTCAAAGAAAACTGTGTCTATTTATTGCTCAAAGTTTGGAAACAAATTGATCAGCTGAGTTAATTATTCTTTCAAAATCTCATCATCCTTTGGAAAAATCCGAAGAAATATTTTCGTTATTTTGTTAGTGGAATGTCAAACAATGTTGAATTTATTATTCTTTAAAAATTGCGTCATTCTTTATGCATAGCTACTGATCTTCATCCAAAGACAACTTCCAGTATAAGTGTTCGAAACTTTTATTACGTCTAAAATATTACAGCGCACGACCGTGGGTAAAATTTTACAATGGATACGGTTGAGCATAGAACAACTTGGCCACTTGGCCAAACAATTCAATTTGCATGTTATGTACACTCCCGTGCATAAGTTTGGGTTCACCCCCTAAAAAACATGCAAAAGTGATCTGGCCATATCTCTGTGATTACACGTCCAATTGAAACTCTCTAAGCCGCATTCGAAAGGCAAAGATTTATTCTTACTTCGTATGTATTTTTCCAAAAGCATTCTTTGAACTTTGTATACTAAATTTGTACTTAAAGTTGTGACATTTTTCAAAAAACACACTGAAAAATCATATTTCTTTTCCTCAGCATTGGATCGACCAAAATTTTAAAACTAGGTGTCATTAGAATCGTAATCTTATATACTTTGAAGAGCACTCATGAAATTTTGGCGGAAAAATCTGAAAAGTATTCAAAATCAATAAAACAGTCAGTCAAGTCATCGTGCAAAAGTTTGGGTTCACCTGAACTTACTTAAATCTGTGAAATCTCAGACCAAACATGTACGCGCCATTATCTGCGCTCAAAAAAGCTTTAAACTATTAAAGAGTTTCAATTGGACGTGTAATCACAGAGATATGGACAGAACACTTTTGTATGTTTTTGAAGGGGTGAACCCAAACTTTTGCACGGGAGTGTACTTTCATACGTAAAATTGTGGGTACAATTGTGATGGCCAAGGCTTTTAGGAAGCGATTGCGAAAAAGTGCAACAAAAGATCCAGCTGTCGAATTAATTTTCATACTCATGTTGAATTATTCACATTCACAATATATAAACATAAATATATCGCTCTTCAAAATAATCTGAAAATTCCATATTCAACTAAATGTAAAGCATTTAAATTCTTTTCGACCAAATGTCGACCAAATGTCCATTCGACGAAATGTCCATTCGCCCAAATTTACTTTCGACTAAACGTCAATCTACCAAATGTCATTCGACTAAATGTCATTCGAACAAATATCATAGATTCTAGCTACCGCTTCTGCTTCATATGCAGAAGGTCATGGGTTCAATCCTAGGCCCGCCCATTTCCTTGCACTTTGTAGTTGAATATTTCACTCGCTTCTGTATTCCACTCTTAATATATCACAGTTCAAAGCATTTGCTAGAACCCGAGACGGACCCCCTACGCTTCCATTCTTCTATCGTTATAGCACGCCATTCTTTACGCCTGATACATAGGCAGTCTACTTACCAAACAGCAAGCTTCTCTGCCATAAACATTATACCAGCCCTACACCTTGGGGAGCCAGTTTAATGCATCATCAATTCCTCCCCCTTCCCCTCATAGGTCTGCATTCTGACGTGGCAGGCACCATTATTGCCTAAAAATGGAAGATCACCAGCACTTATACACTGAAATTCCAAGCAGTCATCTGTGGTTGGTTCCTTTTATAAGTGCAGCTAATCTGGCGATACTGCAAGCAATTTATTGTTCTACAGAAGTAATGTCGGGCGCAATAATCACGATCTTCACGATTTTCGTAGTTTGCGTAGGTTTGTAATGATTTTATTTTATTTCATTCTCTTATCACTGCACTTCAGTGATACTTATTTGAAAATAAATTATTTCATTACATTCATTGTCATTAATGTTTTGATTCAAAGACATTCACTCACATGAACAATTCATGAAATGGATGACAGACATTCATTATTTGTTTGATTTAGTAAATTTTTTTTCAAGAATTCTTCCAAATAACTTACAAAGAATCTCCCTTGCGATTCTTCCACAAAATCTTCAGCTTTTCATCCATGTGTTTTTAAGATATTCGTCGGATACTTTTTCAATGTTTTGTCCATGAACTCCTTTACAAGCTTTCAGATTGTTTCTCTCAAGTTTTCCGTGGAATTCTCACGGAAAATTATTTCCAGGGTTAGTAGTTTTAATAATTTTAATTCTCAGGTAAAAATTTGTTTCGAAGAATCTGTATCTGTATAAGAAACTGTTATTAACTCTCCTTTACTCGATATTCCGTATCTCGATATCGAGTCAGAGAATCATAGTCAAAGTTAGTTTTCACGCCTAACTCGATGGTCCCTTCGATCGCAGTTGAAGTGCACGGTAAAAAGAAGCAAGGTATTATACTCCGAAAAATGACATTTGGCAGTGACGTCATTCCTATCGCAAACTCGAACGAGTGCAAAAAAAAAGCAAGGCCTGCTCTCCTTTACTATCCTCAAGGTTGCATGCTTGACGATAGTAATGACGACACATGTTTTGATGGAAAATCGTTGTTTACACGTGGGAATAGCCTACCTTGTTGTGTCTACCGTGTTGAAGTGGTTTTGTGTTCTGTAACTCGATACCTCCCTAACTCGATGGTCCCTTCAATATCGACTTATGGAGAGATGACTGTACTAAACATAATCTTTTGAAGAAATCCTGCTCCTTTGGAAAATGCTTTCTACATTTCTCCACGTTCATATATATGCCATTAGTCTGTTTAAAATATCAACCAGTTGTTCCTTAATATTTTATTTAGAATTATCCATAGATTTACTGAGAGGATTTTGTAATTCATTCCAGAACTTCTAAAAAAATTCTCCAGAAATTGCATGAGGTATTCTCTCGGGTTCTTTGAATGTTTCTTCAGGAATATCTCAATATTTTTTTCAAGGATTTCTTTACAAATCACTAGACAAGTTACCACATATCCATATCCAATTTATGTCAGATTTCCAAAGCAATACATACACAAAAATTGGTAGAACTTCTTAAGAAATTTGTTAGATAATTTCAGCTTCCATTGAACTCGGGAAAAAATACTGAATCCTGTCCGTAAACTCAAGAATTAAATGTAGAATTTCTGAAACTTTTTGAAAAAAATCCATACGACCTGACAGAAAATTCTTTTTTCATCGTCTTTTGTTATAAATAGCGATTGGAGGTAAAAGGAATTGAATTTTCACTGAAGGTGTTTGTTTCATCTTATCTTATCTTATTATCACCTAAGAAAATGTTTTGCATTAACTATGGAGAAACTTTTGCATGTAACTATGGCGAGCAGAATAATGCAGAAACAATTTTTTTTCCTACTTGCAGAAATTCCGAACATTTTTAAGGGTCTAGTTTTGATTATTGTGATATTGGAACTGAAAAAAGTAAACGTGAAAATATTGGCTGTAATGTAAGATGTCGAGGCGTAACGTCCTGTCTAGATTATTGGGCGTCGTGAGTTCAATTTTGGCCGAGAACTAATTTCTTAAATTTTCCCCTGAATTTGTCCATTTAGTCTATATTGCAATATACTTGTAATGTCTAGGTGTACGTTAGTTGTATATGACACTGTTTGAAATGTGAGACAAAACATTGTACCGCTGAAACAATTTTTGAAGAAGTAATGAATTCTTGACCGTCTGAAAATAATCGTGCCACGCAAGAAGCGTGAATTATCATTGTTCCTAGAGCGTGAAAACATGACAACGAAAACAAAACCCGTTTTCGTCTTTCCGGCTAATTATCCCTTGGTTGGTTCGGAGAGAACCGAGTTTTCGTTGGCCCATCAGATGAAATCAGAACCACCGATGGCTTCCTCGTGACCAACGACCACGGCGAGTGATGAGTTTCACCGTAAACGAGGTGAAAAGTGATACTTCAGCGAGTGTCACACTCATTCCGGTGAGTAGATTTCCTTCGTCGAGCGTGGAACGCTCGAAATTGGGAATGTTACCTCAGTACACACATGGCAGTTTTCAGAACGACAAGATTTGGACCGTTCCACGCCTTACTTCCCGTGCATTGTCCGAGGCCAACACATCTCTCGCTGTGATGAGTCAGTTTGGTGCTGCGCAACATCCGTATCGCTGCTGTCAACGGACCCTGAGATATTATGATGGTTTGGTGTCTCTCGTCCGTACAGTGGACAGAATCCCGTGCAAAACTCCGTCGTCGTACGTAAGTCTTTATGCGCTATATGGCGGGAGACATGAAACTGAATACCACGCGCCAAGGAGACTGAGAAATGTGAGAAAGTCAAATGGTTTTGGACGCGACGATGACGACGACGACGGATGGCGATGGAACGTTACACATTTTTCAGGGTTTTACGAGGTGCTCTGGTCTGGGTGCCAAAGACGCGACGTACTGAAAATGATGACGACGGCGGCACTACGGAGGTCCAGTTTTTCAAAATGCTGACAAAAAGCTAAATTAAAAACATTATCCCGCACAAATCGCTCCCCGTGGAGATATTTTAATACTAAGGTACATAGGCGTAGCTGAATGGGGACAAGAATGACCATTCCCCTTGCTCCTGACCGATGGAAACATAATAAAAATCAACTGGTTAGCTACAAATTCATATTTATATTAAGTTTCATCATGATAAACTATTTAGATTGTTCTTGGAGTGTAACTGCAAATCAAACTTCTGCCAAGCAACAAATCAATCACAGTTTCTGACTTACTCATCCCATTACCGATAGAAAAATCTCTATGGAAATTATACTTATATTTGAATTTGAAAAAACAGCTCTGGCATATAAATTTACAAAACTATGAGTTATGCAAGATCTTTAAGAAGTTGCGGAATTCACATGCCAACCACGCTTCTACAAAAGATCTCACCAGGAAGCATTGAAAGGAGTAATCATCAGTCCGCAATTTATCTTACAAGTAATCTGTCAGATATCTGTATCATGTATATATCAGAAGGTTTATGTCATGGATTTGTATATATATTAAAATGAATTCTTCCACGGACTCTTCGAAAAATACGTGAAGGATTTTGATAAGGGGTCGTTCCACATATTTGTTAGTAACTGCTTCTGGAATTCCTATTTTTATTTCGGTGGTAGTTCATTTGGCATAAAGCCGGTTGGTATAATAAAGATAGGCTTACCGACAGTGCGAAATGTATATTTTAATTGACACAGAGATTGCCCTTCTTCCAAATATAAGTTATATATTTTTAATTGCGCTATTGGGCATTAAAGTTTTTAACATATTTATCACAAATTTACTCTACTTTCGAAATATGATGTACCAACAATTGAAATTAATACACTTTTTAATTTAAATTTAACTAAATATAACCTTCTTCCAAACATAGACTGTTCTTTGGAGCTATGTTGTTCCCAAATTATTGGTTTTGATTCTGATAACTTTCTACTGAAATAAGGGTAATAAAATGATTTAATATTCTACCCAAGTTTTCAGCCATAAGAAAATCAATAAAGAGAAATCGATTACTAGGATGATACTATTCTTGCAATTTTTACTATTATTTCTTTTTTTATGTTGCAATTGTTTATGGCGATCAATCTCCTGGTGGAACTCCTGTGTAATCAAGGGAAGAATTAGAAAAAAAAATACTTACGAAATTTTTGAGGGTAAACTACTGGGTCAATCCTTGGCAGAATTATTGAAGGAAACCTTGGAGAATTTCCTGGAAAATATCTTAAGTAATCCCTGGTGGAATTTTAGGAGGAATACGATATAGAATTTCTTCAGGTGGAACTTCTGGAGTAATCCCTGACACAATTGATAATGAAATCCTTATGTGAATTGTTGTAGGAACTTTTTAGTCACTTTCTGGAGGAATACCTTGCCGTTTTCTCTTCCGAATTCCTGAAGGAATTATTTAAGGATTTTCACGAGGAATTTTTAACGAAATTCCTGGAGAAATCACTAGCGGAATTTCGTGAGAAACTACTGGCAGCACTCCTTTAAAAAATACTGGCGAAAATAATGGAGGTATTGCAGGCGGAGATTCGGAAAAATACCAGGTGTAATTTCATGATGAATCCATGATGAAATTGATAGAAAAATTGTTGGAGTTCCTGAGGTTACTGGTGCGATTAGTGAAGCTATCACTGGTGGGTTTGGCAAAATATTACGGTTTATACAATTTTCAGTGAAATTATATAGCGATATTTTAGTGGAATTCCTTAAATAATATCAAGTGAAATCCCTAGAGAAGTTTTTGAAGGAAGTCCTAGCAGAATTCCTGAAAAAAAATACATTGAGAAACTCTGGAGAAGACCGTTCTCTGGAGGAATCATAGAATAGGAATTTTCTGGAAAAATTCAGCAGTGATTACTGAAGGAATCCTTGGTGGAATTACTGGGGAGACTCTGGGAGAAATGTCAGGGGTAATTCTCGGTGGAGTTTTCGAAGGTATTCCTGGATAAATTTCTGGAAAATATCTGAATTTTTACGAGATATCTAAATTATTTTTTGATAAAATTTTTGATGAAAACCTTCAAGCAAACAAAGGAATACATAAATAAGTTTTCAAAAATATCTCTGAATTTTTTCCTGGCAGTATGTCTCTAGAGAAAATCCATGAGAAACTTCTGGAGAAATTCTTGAGGGAATCGATGGACAAATTCCTTAAGGAATCTCAACAGGAATCTCATGACGAATTTGTTTGTCAAATGAATTCCTGGTTGAATCCCTGGTGGAACTCTGGAGGAATCCCAGGTGAGATTCTTGGAGAGATACCTGCAGGAATCAGTAGAGAAATTCTTGGGAAATGTTTGAACTTTACTACTGAAAACCTTGGAAGAATCTCTTAATTATTTCGTGGTGGAAATTTCCAACACAAATTCCCTGAGAAATAGCCGTAAAAAAATCCTTGGAGGAGTTTTTGAAAAAAAAAATATGAGAAGTTATTTGGAGAAACAACATGAGGAATCCCTGATATAAACCAGGAACAGTCACTTTGAGGATTCTCGTAAGAATCTCTCAATGAATCTTTGGAAGAATGCTTAGAGGAGTCTCTGGAAAATTCATTGGAACAATTCCTAAAAAATATCTGGCATATTTCTTAGTATATTTTTTAAGAAATCTTTGAAGGTGTTACTGCATTCTCTAGAAGAATTTCCTAAAAAAAATCTCGGAACCATTGCCTGCACAATGTTTTTGAGAAATTCTCTGACAAAAATTGGAAAAATGCGTTTTTACTCTGATATGGATTATATATACTCTACCCCTCCCCTTTACTCTGATTTTTCATCTGGTATATAAAAGATGTCCAGCTTCGGAAGTTAACATTATGCATGCATATTCACTATAACAGATCGCCGCAAAAAAGTATTTGATTTGCTTCACCATCAGGCAGGAGAGCTGACATTAAATGATCGACATATTTGTTTAAAATGGACTTATGATCAAACTGCGGTGGAAGCGAGTGAAATTTGTTTTATTTTTGGTGGTCTATTTTTTTGGAACTGTTATTTATACAATTGGACCAAAAAAATGGAGCACCGGTGAAAACGACCTTATGCCGAACGAGCATTATGCCAAATGACCTTATGCAAAACGGTATTTTACCTAACGATTTTATGCCAAATAGGGTATAATCTTTTAATTTTCTGAATATCTTCGTTTCCAAGAATTTCTCTCAATTATTACTCTAGTATTAATTTCACAAATTCGCCAATGAGTAGTAAGCAGTGCATCAAGTTTTTTTTCAGTTTTTTAGGAATTTTTATATGCTTTTCCACTCGAACGTGAATCCCGCTTTAAGAATTATATTTCTACAGATTTTTCCTATTCCTTATTGCAGTATCTCCTCACGATATGTCTTTAGAAATTAGGCCTGATAACTCTCTCAGGATGCTGTAATAAATAATTCAGTGAACCTCGTTCTCCGCTAATTGTTTCTGGAAATTTCTGATAAAATGCAACCTAAGAATAATGAAGAAATTTTTAGCGATACCTCTGAGAAATAGAGTTCACACTGTTTAAGAGATTTATCATGAAACTTCACTTATTTTCTTTCTAGAATCCGTACAGTATTCACACTGAGCTGCATTCTTTCAGATCATTTTGAGGAATCCCGCCAGAAACTGCTAAGAATATTGAAAGAACAATCGGATTCGATCTGGAATTTCAATAGAAGAATTATCTATTTACTACAGGGATCCTTCAGAGTATTTGAATTTGAGCAGATTTAAGATAATTTCTTAGGATTTAACTTCTTAAGTTTCTTAAGGGAAGATTTCAGACAAATTCGAATTGTTAGAACAAATTAAGTTATTTCATCTGCACATATTGTCGAGTAATCATTGTCAGAAAATTCTAGGAATTATGTACTCTATTTGTTACATATGATTATATGGTGATAATACATGTAAATGTATGGTGTGCTTGGTGGTCGTGTGGTTAGTGACGTCAGTCGTTTAGGCGTACTGTGCCACGAGGTGTGAGTTCGATTCCCGCTCCAGCCGGTGGAAAATGTTCGTCAAATGAAAGGTCCATCACAGGAATACTGGGTATTTCGTGTTGTCCGTTACCTAATGTTAGTGATCGTTCAGTCTGTGCGGCCTTTGGCTGAAGATGGTGTAAATTGTCTTTCTAAAAGATCCTATGATGATTCCAATAAAAATTTCTACTGGCTATTGTGCTATGCACGCATTAATGCAAAGCATACTTCTTCATTAATTAGTCACAGACCCACATGGGCACAAACGAATACCACGGCGAAGCACGCATTAGCAGCTTGTACCGAGGCACTCGAACGGTGCGCATGTTTTGCTGATTCTACTGTTTGAGTCCGTTTATGTTTACATACAAAAGCGGCAATTGCCAAAATATCGCCACCGCCGTCCCAGGCGTCTTTATCTATCCATTAAGTTCAATTAATTGACATTTTCCAAATAAAAGGGACAGAGGTTCCACCACCAGGGCAGTCTTGTTCTGGCCTTCGACTCACTTGTTTCACTGCATTCTAAATGCATACTGAACGTCCCTGTAGCACTCTGGTTCCCAGATACTGCTTATGATCTGAGGTTGGCAACAAGAAAGCAACTCTAAGGGCTAAAAGACCGAAGTCTTTAACCCCCTACTGTTAGTCCCCGGACGGACTTTCAGACTATTTACCAGAGATTGAAATCCATAGAAATTCCTCAAGAAGTTGCCTTGAGGACTTCTCAAAGAGTTCTTTAAAAACCCTTAGACAGATTTCAAGAAATTTCAAGAGTTCTTTTAGAAAATAGATTAGTAAATTAACCAGTTAATGTCATATTTTTATTTCTTCGTTGAAATTTTATCTTAAAAACAGGAAATAGAAAAATTTTGCTGATGCATTTACACCAAGACAATGTTCTTCTAGGATGTTGCTGAAGGACTTAAATGTCTATCTCTTATGGTTCGCAAGTAAGGTTTTTTTTTACAAATATGTTAGGCTCGTTCTGATTCTGAAATCATTTCTTTCTCGATAATTATTTATGCAAAAATTCCTCGCATAATCTTGGTTCGGAGCACTTTAAGAACTTTTGATTGCGCAACTTTTTGCCGAAAATAATAATGTTCTATTTCCTATGATTGCAGAGTTATCAGAGATTTTCTTCGAATATATGGTTGATTTCAAAAGTTGATATCTCTAAAATGCGCAAACGAATCATTTAATCCTTTGACGTAATTAGAAAGATTATCTTATTCTCATGTTGAGAAAACTGTGAGAACATATTTTTTTGGGGGAGATTAGATGAATTTTAAAAATAATATGTTTTGAACGAAAAACGTCCACAACCTGGTAAATAATCGAGATAACTTTTTGGTAGTTTCAGCCAAAATGTGCACAATTGGACGTTCTAAAAGTGTCGAAAACAAAGTATTCATAAATCAAAGAAATAAAGAATAAAATCGAATCACATGTAAAAAGAACCTTCAAAATTTGAGCCAAAAATATAAAGATTTAAAGGTGGCACAAGTGACTTGAAGGTGAATTTTCTGGTGATACAATATACCATGATAAAGTATTGATAATTTGCAATTTTTCAACCAATTTTGAAGCTTTAAGCAGCATTCACTTTAAAATTAAATTAATGAAGAGTTTTTCGAACATCAACATTGTCTTCGCTAAGAGCAGGTTCTCCATATCTTTCCTCATTTTACTAAAAAAAATAATCTTTGTTTTACCATAACTACATTATTTCAAATATTTTAACATGCCTTTGAAACTAATTTAGTTGTTTTTTAACTTTGTATTCAACACATCCCATTTAAAAATTATTTTCGCTTTCTAAAAACATGATTTTTCAACGAAATCTCCATTTTTTTTCAAATTTTTGCCGATCAAACGTTAATTACAAGCCTGAAACTGGCTTTACTTATGTTTAAAACCTTTATGAAGGTCTGAGCAACATTTTTTTTTATTAATTTTATGACAAAAACATGAATAAAAGGTTGGGCATTTTTCAACTCATTGTTATACCAAGATGGTTCATAAACTCCATTTTTTCATTTAAAATGTAATTTCCGGTGAAAAAGGTTAAAAAGGTCTGAAATAAGTTTCGTCTTATTGGAGCTTTCCTTGAATTCCTAAGTCAAATAATTTTCCATTAAATGTGCCAATTGATCCTGTTAAATGAAATATTGTATATTGAAACATAAATATTTATTTAATATGAGACAAATTTGGTGTTCTACAAACTTTTCATAAATTCAATTTAAAAGAAAATAATGCTTAAAGCTTCAAAGTTAGCTGAAAAATTATGAAGTTGTTAAGACTTCACTGAAGGTCATATTGTATAACTTGAAAAATCACCTTCAAGTCGCTTGTGCCACCACCAAATCTTGATATTTTTGGCTCAAGCTGTATGGGTTCATTTTCTATGCGATTTGAATTCAGAAAAGCATTCGAATTTTTGGCTTTGAGAGATTTTAAAAAATAAGCCGCATCCTACTGTGCAGACTCTGTTTTTCGGTTTTGGACATGATTTTTATGTCATGCTTTTTTCAAAATAGAGAGAAATGGTAGCTTACCTTCAATTGTTATCATGTAGTCATCGACTTAAATGTATTTGTGATGGAAGCTTTTACAATGTCAACGATGGGGTGGGATTCTTTACAGGCCTTGTCTTGAACATTCGCCCATGCGAAATAATAGATTGGATTAATATTTGTGGTACTGGAGACTTAGACATATATTAGAATAAGAATCATGAAAAGCCGTGGTACCGTTAAGTCACCACCAGTCACCGTGTGGGCTCCATTCACCGTGCACATATACAAATTCCTACAGAATATTCATACAATTTTCACAAATTATTCTTTTGTCAGCAAAATAAGATGAAACTGATAAAATGAAGTAGTTTTTGTCACAAAGCATTTTGAAAAACCTAGTTTATGTAGTCAAAATCATGTGAATTCTGTTTGATAATGAGATTTTTCAACACTCTTAGTAGAAACGCCAAACATTACCATTTTTCATTCTAACGTTAGAGTATGAAATTTTTCAAAATTTCAACAAGTTTACACTGTGGATACTACTAGTTAGATGTATTTCATCGTATGAGCAATGAAATTTTAAGCAATTTATAATTTTTTATTGTGTTTCAATCAAAACCCAAATGCACGGTAAATGGACCCTTTTCAATATGTATGGTTCCCATTACCGTGCATTACTGTAAAAAACTTGAAATTACTCGGTAATATTAGATATATTGTTATTTTTTTTTTTTTTTTTTAGAGGCACTCCGTGCTCGTGGCCACTACTGTGCCGGACTCAGTTGATCTTGTAGCTTCTTTACCGATACAGATCTATTTTCAACTTATCTATATTTACATCTAGTTTCACTTTCTCCTACTCTTTTACTCTCATACCGAGCAGGTAGGAGAGAGCTCTGCTGTTAGTGAGGCTAGCTGCCTGCGAAGAGGGTCACAGTTTGTCTCAGTCACCATCAGATAGTGACAGAGGATGGATATGAAAGCACGGTCCTCCGTGAGGCGTCTTCTGGTGGCTGGACAGGTTTTTTGTGGAGGTGCTGGGAATCGAACCCATGACCTTCCGCTTATGAAGCAAAAGCGTAACCTCAAGGCTACAGACCCCCCTAGATTTATTGTTATGTCGTGATTAAAAAACTTCATATTGAGTGTTTGAGTGAATATGAAATGGTTTGGACAATACAGTCAAACCTCCTATAACGATTTTAACGAAAAATTATTAATTTAGTAAATTTTTAAACTTTTTATGGTTTTTATTATAAATGAAGATTTTAATACTCTTAAAAATGAGTGCGCACACTACTAGCAGCATAGTTGCTCCATTACCAACGTTTCTTCAAGACACTAAATTAAATCTTGACGAAAACTATATGCACGGTAAATGGTGACATAGAACGGTAGGCGACCTTAAAATGACATTTTCAAACATATTTTTAGGGTATTTTTTGTTATCCAACACTAGTTTTATATTTTTTAGTGGTATTCTTGTACGCATCAAATTATTTTGAAAAGTTATACAATTTATTGAAGTGAAATTTATTCTTAAATGCATGGTGAATGGTAGCTTGACGGTATAAGTGTGATAAGCGGCTCTGTTTGCTAATAACCTTTGAGCTATTAATCATCTTAGTTCTCTAACCAAAGGAATAAACTTCTTCCTCGAAAAACTCTCATAAACCTCAGTATTTAGTTTTGTTTGACTTTATCAAAAAAATAAAAGCACATAAAACCCATAGCATATAAATGCTTCACATATTGCACCTGAAGAATTCTGCAAACTTTCTTGAAGAAGCCCAATCAGTATAACTTAAGAAATTCCGAAGATAATATCTTGAAACTTCTTCTTATTGGCATAAACGTCCCCACTGAGACACAGCTTAGTGTTCTTTATCAGCACTTCCACAGTTATTTACTGAGAGCTTTCTTTACCTAAATTGCCATTATTGCATTGGTATATTGTGTGGCAGGTACGATTATACTCTACGCCCAGGGAAGTTAAGGAAATTTGCATAACGAAACGATCCTGGACCGTCCAGGAATCGAACCCAGACACCTTCAGCATGGCTTTGCTTTGTAGCCCAGACTCCACTCCACAATGGTCGAAAAAAAAAAATGAAGTACGCCGTAATCGATGAATATGTTATTTGTCGTTTTTATTGTTTTATAATCTCTATTCAAAAATTACGTAACTTCTTAAAAAAAGTTTATTAAAAATGTTATTAAACTGGGCTGAAAGCGAAAATTTTGTTTGTATTTGACCGAGTTTGATCAAAATATGTATGAACAGTTTTGAAAAAACAAGCACCTTTGTAGCAAACCAGTTGATTTTCATTTTTTTTTAGACTGGAGAATTTATTTCGGATTGATAAGAGGACTACTTCGGTAATATATTCGTTATCTCTGGTGGAATCTACTTTTCGCAATTGATGGAGGAACTGAATGAAATGCTCCTACATCGTTGCCGCTTTGAAATTGCCGGTCAATATAATTTAAAACAGGGGGGTCTGTAGCCTTGAGGTTACGCTTTCGCTTCATAAGCGGAAGGTCATGGGTTCGAATCCCAGCCCCTCCACAAAAAAACCCGTCCAGCCACCAGAAGACGCCTCACGGAGAACCGTGCTTTGGGGAGCACATCCATCCTCCGTCAGTATCTGATGGTGACTGAGACAAACTGACCCTCTTCGCAGGCAGCTAGCCTCACTAACAGCAGAGCTCTCTCCTACCTGCTCGGTGTGAGAGTACAAGAGTAGGAGAGAGTGAAACTAGATGTAAATATAGATAAGTTGAAAATAGATCTGTATCGGTAAAGAAGCTACAAGATCAACTGAGTCCGGCACAGTAGTGGCCACGAGCACGGAGTGCCTTGAAAAAAAAATAAAAAATATATATATATATAATTTAAAACGTCATGCAAAAATGGTGCATACGAGGCATTTGTTAAGCCGTACAAAAAATATACACAATTGTTCTAGTACAGGAAACTTAATAGTATGAGCAAGTAGTAGTGAGATGTTATACCTTGTTTACATGCCATGTGCACTCGATGTGCAATGTCATGACTTTTACTCAGGTGGCGCAGATGATTGATGTGTGCCAGGTGGCGCAGATGATTGATGTGTGCCACTAGTTCTCTCTTTTATTCTCCCGCTGTGCTTATGCAGCACAAATAGTGACGTCAATATTTGCGCTGCATAAGAACTGCGGGAGAATGAAAGAGAGAACTAGTGGCACGCAGCAATGATCTGCGCCACATGAGTAAAATCCATCACATTGCTCGATGTGGGGTATTTAGAGGTGCTATAGAAGCATCAAATTAGTACTAGTGCTACCAACAGTTTTGAAGCGGTAGTTGTGCAATGTCATGTATGGCAAGCTGCGAACAAATATCTTTTTCGTGACTAATACATGCAAACACATACTAAAAGCCGGACCAGTTATATACGACATTGATGCGCACTAGCTTGCACCGTCATTGACGTGGAATAAAGTTATTATTTCTCATTTCTTGATTTCTGTGCGTTCCATTCGTTTAGACGCAATTAAAGTGACAAAAAGCTGATCGGGAAAGCAGTTGATTTCTGAATAGATTGTGTGCTACTTGCATCAATGTAATAAGTATGTGGCAATACCATCAATAACATCTAGCTTTGACTTTTGCCTTTGCCATACCTAGATGTTACAGATGATATTGATTGATTTAATGGTGTAGAGAAGGGAAAAATCAGGGTTTTGGTGGACACTGGATATTCAAACCATGAGATAGCTCATATGATCAAGCTATCAGAGAAAATAATGAGATTTGTTTTGGAATCTCCTCAAAAATATGGCATAAGGATACGTACTAAAGGAAACGCACGGTGTGCTAAAACACACATATTATCGAACTTGCATGAACCTCCGATCTTTTTTCACTAAAAGCTATTCTTGGTAGTCAAAGCAAGCTAGCGACATATTAAAAATCTTTCATCGGCAAAAATTGAAAAAAGTCTATTTTTGTAATTTAGACCTTTTTTATATATGGGTTCATAGGAGAATATTAGAGTTACAATAATTTCGATAAATTTCAATAGTTAAAAGACATATATGACATATCTTGAACACGAATGAACTATCAGGCATTTTAAATTGAGTATTATTTCTACCTGCACTCACGCAGTATGACCAGCCCATTGGGGTATGCCGTTTTTATCGTTTTCAATTATTGACGTAACCTTATGTAAATTTAGATTGTTCTCAATTCTACTGAATAATTGTAATAATTGGGACTCGTAATTGAACATTTAGCTTTCTTAAGATAACAGAAATGTTGATAAAATTATACAATAACAAACAGCTAGAATCATAAATATCTATACAAATATATGGGGCACTGCTCTGTTCCGATCCTGTATCGCCTTTTCTTTCTTACTGGCCTTGTTGTTTACATTTTTTGGAAAAGTGATAGATAAAGGCAGATTTTTACTCAGAGCATTACATTCAAACATAGAGATACAAATATTGTAAAATGTCGTAACTACATTCGGTATGAAATACAGAAAATGTAAGATTTCCAAACAAAACAATCTTTGATATCCATTCATTTCTTGAATGTGTAACAATATTAGCAATATTAATACAGTTGTTATGTAGAATTGAATGGAAATCTTGCAGCCACTTGTTCAACTTCACATCATTTCGTATCCATATGTACAATGTTACCTACTCAAAACTTCTTCTTATTTTT
This sequence comes from Aedes aegypti, assembly GCF_002204515.2. Classification (NCBI taxonomy): domain Eukaryota; kingdom Metazoa; phylum Arthropoda; class Insecta; order Diptera; family Culicidae; genus Aedes; species Aedes aegypti. Next base: position 87,852,051 of record NC_035107.1, read on the forward strand.
CTTGGCAATACGTCCCCACTGGGACAGCGCCTGCTTCTCAGCTTAGTGTTCTTATGAGCACTTCCACAGTTACTCTTTGCCAAAGTTGCCATTTTCGCATTTCTATATCATGTGGCAAGTACGATGGTACTATATGCCCAGGGAAGTAAAGGATATTTCCATTATGGAAAGATCCTGGACCTACTGTGAATCTGCAAAGCCGCGGACTCTAACCACTAGGCTAAGGAAGGCCCTCATAAGGAAGGCCTACATATAACTAAACACTGAAATTAATATTTTTCATGTTCGTTATTTAAATTGTTGTGCCCGTTTTTCAAACTGTACCCTCCATAAGTGTAAAGTCGTGCGGTATAGCGTCGGATCGATTTGCTATCTTCCCGCTATTTTATTCGAAACCAGGAACTTTAAACCTTACATATAATGTAAGCATTCAAAATATATAAATAGGTAAGAAAATGCACAAAATTTGTGTGAAGTCTAGCTTAAAACCGTAAGGTACCCCGGGGCAAGTGAGAATCCGGGGTAAGTGGGGCGTTTCGTCATAGCTCAACTAGGAAAAGTTTTTCATGGGGGTATTATTCTATAAAGTTGAAGATACAATGACAAGGAATGTATTTAGTACTAAACATATTGTTATTTTTATTAGCATGTGGTTAATGTAACAGTTGTCAGTTCAGCGCCATTTTCAACTTACATGACAAATTGTGACACGTTTCACGGCTTGCATTGACTCGCAAAAAAATAAATGTGTTTCAAATCGAATTTCCATCAGTAAGCTATTATTTTTAGTATTATTACAAGCTGCTAACGATAAATCAGTGTTTTGTTTTCATTTCATATGAAATTTTCGATGGTCTATCTTACCCCAAAATATATTTGTACCTGGGGTAAGTGGGACCTATCAAAACAAAAACCAGAATAAAAACTTTTCGTACACGTTTCATACATTTTGCTAGAGATTAGCACTAAAACATTCAAACAAATGTTTTTTATCAAAAAAGATCAACCTCAAATTACGTAATTGCATAAGAGGGAGAAGAAAAGTGTTATTATTCTTTAATTTTTAATTATTTTTTTATTTTTGAAATACGACTTCAAAATTGAACAAACACACAGCTGAAATTTGAAATGCATCATGTGAACGATTACTTTTCTATGTTATTTGAACTTTATTTGTTATTTCTACCAAATTAAGTAGTGATGGAAAACAATTCCATCCCATAAGGTGGTTTTCTGCCATGCATATAAATAATAACAAAACATATTTATAATTTCGTCAATTATTGATTGTTTATGTGCTACATTTTAATTAACAACATATAAATGATATATTTTGACCATGTTCAATTCCTCTTTACGCTCTTATTGAGGAATTTTCAGTTAATATTAAATGTGAGGTGACATACTATTAAATAAAGGGTTTCTTCCTAAAACGTAACGTATTTTATGGTTGATCCCTTATGTACATCAAATATGTACTTAAAATTAAAAATATATGACTTATCTATCCTATTATTGTAATGGTTGACTTACTGATGTGGATTGACGCATGAAACTGGATGTGTCCCACTTGCCCCGCTTAGCGCGGTTACTGCGTCCATTGGCTCATTCTAAAACTTTCTTCCAAGGTTTTCACAATTTCGAAATTATTCGATTAGTTTCATGCACACACCAGCAAATATGTTGCCAAAACGTGATTGTGTTGTTGGATTTGAAAAATATTGACATTTGAAAATTTTATTGAACAATTTGTTTGAACTATCGTTTTTTTCGTTCCCATTTGCCCCGCGGTATCTTATTAAGGCTATATATAATAGGGGCCTTCCTTAGCCTTAGGTGTCTGGGTTCGATTCCCGGTCGGTCCAGGATCTTTTCGTAATGGAAATTTCCTTGACTCCCCTGGGCATGGAGTATAATCGTATCTGCCACACGATATACGAATGCGAAAATGGCAACTTTGGCAAAGAAAGCTCTCAGTAAATAACTGTGGAAGTGCTCATAAGAACACTACGCTGAGTAGCCGGCTCTGTCCCAGTGGGGACGTTAATGCCAAGAAGAAGAAGAAATCACTGTTAATCGTTTTATAGTAAACCCTCTTTCAAGTATTTTTAGTATTTTTATCAGAAACGCATATTGTTGATTTGGATGCATTTGAACAGTATAGTATTCCGGGATATAATGTAGCTGCTTGTTTGTCACATTCAAGACACACTGGCGGAGTTGCTATTTATGTCAAAGAATCGGTTCAGTACAAGCTTCAATTGAACGAAGTTTGTGAAGGTAATTGGTTCTTGGGCATTGCAGTTGATCGTGGCATGAAGATGGGTAATTACGGTGTATTGTATCACTCTCCCAGTGCAAGTGACCAGCGCTTTATTAAAATTTTGGAAAACTGGCTTGAGATGTTTGTAGATTGTAGTAAATTAAATGTTCTTGCTGGAGACTTTAATATCAATTGGTGTGACAATTCAAATTCGAATCATTTGAGACGACTAGCAGATTTTTTTAGTTTAAAACAAAAAGTAAATGATTTTACGCGTATTTCCAGGCACAGTAAAACTTTGATTGATCATGTGTACTCAAATTTCGACTCTGTTAATACTGTTACGTGTTTTGATTTGAAAATAACCGATCATGAAACATTAATAATTAACGTAGAAGATACTGGTAATTTAGAAGACGTTGTAAATGTAAAGTGCTGGAGGAAATATTCAAAACAAGCAATTTCGGGTCTTATCGAGAGAAATGTGGATTTTCAAGCAAATAGCGGTTCTTTAGATCAAAAATCAGCTGTTCTAACTGACGTTTTGAAAACTTGTACCAATCAATTAGTTGAACAAAAAGTTGTACCATTGAAAAATTCGAACAGCTGGTACAATTTAGATCTTTTACGTCTTAAACGCAAGAGGGATAAACTGTACAAAAGAGTACTTAGGAATAATAGTGAAAATAATTGGACAAGGTACAAGATCGCGCGGAACAAATATTCGCAAAGTTTGAAACAAACACGTTGTGAATATATTCAGAGGAAAATTGATCAGCATCAAAACAACAGCAGAGAGTTATGGAAAATTTTGAAATCTTTGTTAAAGCCTAGTAAATCTAAATCGCGGTCCATAACCTTCAATGGCACAATAGAAGATTCTGAACAAGTAATAGCATGTAAATTTAATGAATACTTTGTTGATAGTGTTTCATCAATCAACCGATCCATCGAGTTAGTTGATGAACCTGATGAAATAAAACAGCCGATAAACATTAATTGTAGATTAGAAAGCTTTCACCCAATTACGATGGATGAATTAAAACATATTTGCTTTTCTATGGGAAAGACGGCTGGCGTAGATAACGTAAATGCAAAGATAATTCAAGATTGCTTTCATGTTATCGGACACAGCTTGCTGGACCTAATAAATGAATCACTGCAAACTGGGCATGTGCCACAAGTTTGGAAGGAATCCTTAGTGATCCCTATTCAAAAGGTTGCTGGGACGATTAAAGCCGAAGAGTTTCGTCCCATCAACATGTTGCACACATTAGAGAAAATTTTAGAACTTGTTATTAAAGGCCAGCTTTTAACGTACTTAAATAGTAACAACTTGCTACTACCGGAACAATCGGGATATCGGGAAAGTCATTCCTGTGAAACCGCATTGAACTTGGTATTGGCTAAGTGGAAAGAACAAATGGAGCGAAAAGATACGATTATTGCTGTTTTTTTTGGATCTGAAGCGCGCCTTTGAAACAATCTCTCGGCCCTTATTGTTAAAAACAATCAGGCGGTTTGGAATTTCGGGTTCTGCATATAAATGGTTTGAAAACTATTTATCTGACAGAACCCAACGGACTGCTTTTAATGATTTTATATCCAGTCCCGTGGAGAATAACCTTGGTGTGCCACAGGGAAGTGTATTAGGGCCTATTTTATTCATTATGTACATTAATGACATGCGACGAGTCTTACGATTTTGTGATATTAATTTGTTTGCTGATGATACCGTGATATTCATTGCAGCTAAAAACATAGAATATGCCGTTTCACACTTGAATGCAGATTTACGTTCTCTGAGTAGATGGTTGAAATACAAACAATTGAAATTGAATATAAGTAAGACTAAATTCATGGTTATTTCGCGGAATCGAGTAAATGATAATGTCTCTGTGAAAATTGATGATGAGACAATTGACCGCGTGCGCGATATTAAATATCTTGGCGTGATTATTGATGACAAGTTAAAGTTTGACTCTCATATTGACAATGTTATCAAGAAAATAGCCAAAAAGTATGGAGTTCTCTGTCGCTTGAAAAACGATTTAAATGTTGCAAGTAAAATACAGTTGTATAAATCAATCATCTCTCCTCATCTAGACTTCTGCCCCTCCATCTTGTTTCTAGCAAATGAAACTCAAATATCGAGATTGCAACGTTTGCAGAATAAAACAATGCGTTTGATTTTAAGATGTAACCGGTTCACTTCCTCCTCTTTTTTATTAGATGCCCTACAATGGTTATCAGTGAAGCAAAGAATTGTGTATTTGACAATGGTGTTTATTTTTAAAGTAGTAAATGGATTGTTGCCTCGATATTTGTGTGATCGAATTGAAAGAGGAAGTGATGTTCAAAGATATAATACTAGAAACGCGGATGATATAAGAACACCGTATTTGTTAACCAGTGCTTCACAAAATTCTTTGTTTTTTAAAGGAATCAATGTCTTCAATTCGATGCTTATACACATCAAACGTGCAACAACACTAACACAGTTCAAAAGACTATGTATTTCACACGTCAAAGCTGCCTTTTGAACAGCTACTCTGATAAGTTTTTTAGACTTAGACTAATTTTATATCTTGACGAAGTTATCATTAACTGATATTTTGTATGGACTAAATTGTATTTGTTTTAATATTATTGGGGCACTAATAAACTATAATGTTCGCCTCGATGATGATGATGGATTTTTTATATTTTGACGTAGTTATAGTTTACTCTTTTTTGTGAAGTCTACAGAGATTTGAGCCCCGCGCGCGGTACACAGGTATAAATGACTTTTGATTATTTATCAACCAATTTGGGGATTTAGGCTGTTGGATGATTCTATTAATTAGTAGTAAGTTGTCTGGTTGAATGTCGGAAATTTCTTGAAAATGCGAATAATGCCCAAAGTTTTTGAAATCAGCTTGCGGGGTTACCAAATCTGGCAATGTTTTGGATTTTGTTGAACTTTCATGATCACTAGTAATGCTTACGAATATTGATGGTTGAGACCAACAGTGTTTTTTAAATTTGTTTTTTGCTGTAGAGTATGGAAACTTCTAATGTTGTTTACACCTGTTATAATAATCAGACCGAATATTGCTTGTAAATCTGGTTAACATTGATCACAATTAATTATCTAAAAGATATATCGTCTAGCTCAAACCTCTGTAGGGGTATGTGGCGGGACCATCATCATCATCATCATCATCATCAAGAGTATTGCGTATAAGCACATGAATAAACGTTATATACTGCCGTGTGTAGACCATGTGCCTTCATTTCTGGAATTTAGTTTTATTGGAAAACTCTGCCTCATACGTCAATATGAAAGTACTGATCTAATTCAGCTATTACGATGGGCTGGACATATTGTGTGAGTGTACATAGAAAATGATACTCAATATGAAATGTCTCATAATTCATTCGTGTTAAAGATGTGTCAAATTGTAACTCTATTATACTTCTATGATCCCATATACAAGAAATGGTCAAAATTGAAAAAAAAACGACTTTTTCGAATTTTTGCCGGTGAAAAATTTTTCTATATGCCGCAAGCCTTATTTGACTAACAAGATTAACTTTCAGTGAAAAAAGATCGGAAGTTCATGCAAGTTCGATAATATGTGTGTTTCAGCACACCGTGAAACGTCAAACTGACGGCCAGATAATAGGGTTAAATTCGACAAGAAGCGGCAAAAATATCATTTGAGTTGCCGACAAATAATTGCTTAACTCGATCTCCCATTACACAAAAGCACCGACAACCGTGCCCTCAGTGCAAATCCCAACATAAAATGAACAAAACATAAGCTTATTGGTCAAAACAAAACGAAACGATAGTAGTTACCAAAAAATACGTCCATGCTAAGGAGAGAATTCCTCTAGCCTAAATTTGCAAAAATATTAGCTTTATTTTTTAACGCCGATAGCCTCGAAATGTTTGAAAAACATCAATATGCCCGAAATTGGGGCTTTAACTCTTAACCCTCTAATACCCACCCGACCAGACTGAAGAAACAAGATTATAACAGAATGTGTTCCCCTGATATGATTGTTTTATATCACCAGTTGTTATAAAACATGTTCCGTTAGTAGTTAAAATAACAAAAATTCTAACAAAATTTGCACCAAATTAAACTAAAATATAACAAACCCTGTTACAATTATATCAAAATTATTACAGAATGTGTTGCAAGGATATTACAAAATAACAGAATTATTGAAAACTATGTTACTGTTTATGACATCGGATGTTATTTGCAACAAACTTACAAATGCGATGTCCAAGGATGGAAAAAAATCGTCTCTAGCGACAAACAACACAGTATCCGAACGGTCTAACAGGGCCGTCGCTCTTGCAGCAGCATGATTTGAAAACTTCACCACGCGCGCATTGCACCGACATAAGGAGTATCCGATGCAATGTTTGTCGTGGGACAAAGAGTTTATCGGATAATGTTATAAGTTGCGATCAACTTGAATCATGGCGTATTCGCGCTATTATTTTTCGTTAAAACCATGCTCGAATGATTTAAGAATCCCAAACAATATATCCGAAGGGAAATCAACAGATAATAATGGAACAATCCTCAGAATGATAAAACTATGGCTCGCGAACACTTAATCGCTAGCCCACACGCAGAACGATGCATTGATCGCGGAGCGTAGTTTGTTGTGATATCTTAACGACAAAAGGTTAATCGTTGTTGCTATGATCGCATGATAAAGAACAACCGCGATGCATCGTGGATTTTGTCATGATCACTAGATTTCCATCCTTGGCGATGTCAAAAATTTAATAAATGTTGTTATAAACGTGTTGCTAAAAATATAACAAGTTGAGAACAAAGCCATCTTGATAACAAAATTATATCAAATTCTGTTATGTTTAACTGCTGCTGATAGGAATGTGTTATAATCTTGTTAGGTGGTTCTGGTCGGGCAACCCCGCCTTTAGACGGGGTACACTTTGGAATTTTGTGTATTTTTTCGTAGCTCGGAAATTAAAATGATTTTATTTTTGGCTTAAACCTTGACTCATAACACGCATATAAGAAACGTTTTTTATGATTTTTGAAACTTTTTTGTATTATTGAAAATTGTTTGAAATATTGCATTCTTATATAACCTACAAATGCCTGGGATTCATTTAACGTCTAGTAAAAAAATCGTACCTTCTATATTTTTCTACGATCAACCTATCACAGAAAAAGAGCCTGATGGTATTGAAATGATTTCAAATCTGTTTTTCCGTTGGTTACACGGAAAATAAAAAATGTTCCAGAAAAAAATTTAATTTTTTCGACTGCTTGGGCACGTCAGAAGTTAATCATCAATATTAACCTCCTTTTCCCGAGCAGCCTAGATAGCCGCGTAGTGTCGGTAGCGGTTGTTTCAACTGGCTAAGAATTAATACTACGGACTGCCTGTTCCGGTGGTAAAAGTCCACCTCACAGGTGACCCCTAATTTATGGTGTGATGCGTACCGTGCCTAGGAATGAATGGCTAGGGGGGTCTAAATAAAACCTATCTGCTAACGGAGCCTGTGGGGTACCAGGGCACCCTCCACAGTATTGAGTCCTTCCTGTGCTAACCAGAGCAATGGTGCAGGTGACCTTGTGTTTCTCCGAGATAATCGGCTGCCCTTCTTCAGTCTCTATCCTGAGGCTTAATAAGGGTGGGATTATGAATATGTTGACATTTAATTTAAATTATCACCTATATGGATTCGCATTATGCGTTTTACACAGTGTATTCTGTGCTGTTTCGCCTTTGGCGACTTTAAATAGATACCGATCTGGTTTTTTCGTTGCTGGTCTTTTTCGTGCTGAGATTGCAAATAGCATAATCCTGCCTAGTTTGGGTAGTGGCTACGGTTAGGTTAGCTCAGATCAATCTTCAGCATAAAAGAACAGCAACGATCAATCTTTGCAGACTCATGCAAAATGGTGCAGCCCAAGTGGTGCTAGTTCAAGAACCCTACTTTCGTAGAGGGAACTTCTATCTAGGTAACCTTGTGGACCCAGTTTTTTCTACTTTAAGCAAACTTGAAACGGCAAACTCGCACTCCATGCCCCGCGCATGCGTGCTCGTTAATAAAGCAATCATTGCTACACTCATTGTGCTGTCACAATCGATGTTTCTGTTGGTGACCTCAACAGGAAATACGTCTATTGTTCGGTATATTTACCACATGATGAACCATCCCCAACGGATGACGAGTTGTCGTACACTGCGTAACAAAAGGCCTTCCGCTGATTGTGGGGCAGCTCGGATATCAATTTGAGAGGCTCCAGTCTGATGGAATACTTAAGTAGTACAGACCTTGGATTACTTAACATAGGCAATCGCCCAACCTTCATGGTTTCTAATAGAGAAGAAGTGTTAGACATAACGCTCTGCTCGAATAGAATCAGTCACGAGTTGACGAATTGGCATGTATCAGATGAGGAATCATTATCTGATCATCGCTACATCTTCTTTGAACATTCAAATGTAACTGCGCAGACTTTGCGTTTTAGGAATCCCCGGTCAACAAACTGGGAACTCTATATTGAATTGGTTGCGACCAAATTTCATGGATATTCTCCGTCCATTGAAAATCCAAGTGATCTGGATGATGCCGTTGATACTACAACCCTACATTATGGAAGCTTTTGAAGAAGCATGTCCTCTGCGGTCTGTGAAGACTACAAGAGGGACCCCATGGTGGAATTCCGATCTGACTAGACTCAGGAAACAATGTAGAAGGGGTTGGAACAGACGCCGTTCAGCTGGATCAGAGTCGTTCAAGTCGGCTCGCAAGGCTTACAAGAAGGCTCTTCGTTCTGCTGAACGATCCGGCTGGAAAAACCTTTGTACAAATGTTTCCAGTTTGAGTGAAGTCAGTCGGCTGAACAAAATCCTTGCAAAGTCTAAGGATTTCCAAGTGAACGAAATTCGCTTACCTAATGGTGACTTTACTTCTTCCGATGAAGAAGTTTTAGAATGTTTATTCAATACACACTTCCCCGGATGTGTGGACATAGCATCTACGGATGAACCAAATGTCTTTTCATGTAGTTACGAGTCTCTGGCCTCGGCTCGCAGTATCGTAACTACTCATTTGATTCAATGGGCACTTAATAGTTTTGCTCCTTTCAAATCTCCAGGAGCGGATGGGATTTATCCTGTTCTGCTCCAAAAGGGATTTGAGTTTATCAAACATGTTTTGAAAAAGCTACTTGTAAGCAGTTTTGCTACCGGGTACATTCCCAAATCCTGGCGTGATATTACTGTAAAGTTTATCCCAAAAGGAGGACGTGCGTCGTATGAGGAAGCGAAGAGTTTTAGACCAATCAGTCTGACATCTTTTCTTCTGAAATGTCTGGAACGCATTATCGATCATCACATCCGTGATGTTTATTTGGCAAACATGCCTCTTCATGTGAATCAACATGCTTATCAATCTGGAAAGTCCACAGTGACTCTTTTACACAAAGTTGTATACGATATCGAGAAAGCATTCGCTCAGAAGCAATCCTGCTTGGGTGTTTTCTTGGATATTGAGGGTGCCTTTGATAACGTGTCTTTCGATGCCATATTGGAAGCCGCACGAAACCATGGGCTACCTACAATGATTACCAATTGGATTCATCAAATGCTCAAAAATCGACATCTCTTCTCGACATTGCGTCAAGCAGCGATTCGAAAATTGTGTGTTTGCGGATGCCCCCAAGGGGGAATCTTGTCACCACTTTTGTGGAATCTCGTAGCAGATACGCTATTGAGGCAACTCAATAATTGCGGTTTTCCAACTTATGGATTTGCAGACGATTATCTAGCTCTGATAGTTGGTATGTGCATAAGAACCCTATTCGACCTGATGCAAAGTGCTCTTCAGGTAGTCGAGAGTTGGTGTCGCCAATATGGCCTTTCGGTTAACCCGAATAAAACATCTATTGTTCTTTTTACGGAAAGACGAAACCGCGATGGAATTCGACCTTTACGTCTTTTTGGCACTGAGATTAATGTGACTGATCAAGTAAAGTATGTCGGAGTCATTCTAGATTCCAAACTTTTATGGACAGCTCACATTGATTTCAGAGTCAAAAAAGCTTGTATGGCCTTCGGTCAATGCCGGCGAACCTTTGGTAAAACTTGGGGCCTCAAACCCAAATATATCAAATGGATTTACACAACAGTTGTTCGACCAATATTGGCATATGGATGTCTTGTGTGGTGGCAAAAGGGCGAAGTGAGAACAATCCAATCAAAATTGGGTCATCTCCAAAGGATGTGCTTGATGGCGATGTCTGGTGCGTTCTCTACAACTCCCACAGCGGCGCTCGAGGCCCTTTTCGACGTTGCGCCACTACATATATATCTTAAACAAGAAGCACTTTCTTGCTCTTACCGTTTATGGGTACTGGATCTACTGGAGAAAAATCCTGTGAATCGTAGATCTACACACACTTCGTTGTTTCCACTTTTGGTGAAATGGGACAAAATTGTCCTTGCTCCAAGTGATCTCACAATTGCTTGTAACTTTCCTTACAGGACATTTACCAAACAATTCCCTTCACGGGAAGATTGGACGTCTGGCTATTTGGAAAGAAGTATATCAAACAATATAGTATGTTACACTGATGGCTCCCTTCTTGAAGGTAGAGCTGGTGCAGGAGTATATTCTCGTGAGCTAAGGCTGAATCAGTTTATACTCACTTGGTAGGAACTGCACCGTTTTTCAGGCGGAAATATTTGCTCTTATGTGTGGAGTGCAATCAGCACTTCAACAGCGCGTAATGGGTAAAGTCATATACTTCTGTTCAGATAGTCAGGCTGCTATAAAAGCTCTCGCTTCGGCCAACTCAAGGTCGAAGCTTGTTATCGCATGTCGAACTCAAATTGAGGAACTGAATTCAGTGAACTCTGTAAACCTTGTATGGGTACCAGGCCATTCTTCCATCGCTGGAAATGAATTGGCTGATGAGCTAGCTCGCGATGGAGCATCGCATGACTTCATTGGCCCTGAGCCGGCTATTCCAATTTCGAAGTCCTGGGTGAAGCTTCAGATAAACTCTTGGGCGGCAACTCAGCACAAGCAATATTGGAATAGTTTGGAGTCATGTCGTCAAACAAAATTGTTCATTACTGAGCCATCTCTAAGGGTGGCAAAGTATTTAACAAATCTGTCAAAGCAGAATTGCAGTCTCTTGGTCAGAGCGTTGACAGGCCACTGCCGACTCAACTATCACATGGCAAATATTCAGCGTGCTGACTCATTTGTGTGTGATAGTTGTGACTCTGATTATGGAACTTCGTATCACCTGATATGTAACTGTCCAGTTTTTTCGCAAATGCGATTCCAATTACTTGGTAAACACTTATTGAGTGAAACTGAATTCAGAAGCCTGAATCTTCAGGACATTCTGTTATTCTTAACCCGCTGTGGTAATGAGCTATAGGCTCTCTACGCTCATGCGTTTTACAGTGCCCTTTTTAGGGCGCTGTTCGAACCCATTGTGGTATGGAGCTACATGCTCTCATTTCGCTTATGCGGTTTTCCCTCTTCAAGGGACCCCACTCCTATTTCCTCTCATCTTTCCCTTCCCTTTCCTCTCCCATCGGGTAGATGATGAAATAGGCTCAAATATGGCGATGGCACAAATCTCCCAACTGGTGGGGAACGTGACTTTGGAGCCGGCCTTCTGATACCTGCTGATAGGAATGTGTTATAATCTTGTTAGGTGGTTCTGGTCGGGCAACCCCGCCTTTAGACGGGGTACACTTTGGAATTTTGTGTATTTTTTCGTAGCTCGGAAATTAAAATGATTTCATTTTTGGTTTAAACCTTGACTCATAACACGCATATAAGAAACGTTTTTTATGATTTTTGAAACTTTTTTTATTATTGAAAGTTGTTTGAAATATTGCATACTTATATAACCTACAAATGCCTGGGATTCATTTAACGTGTAGTAAAAAAATCGTACCTTCTATATTTTTCTACGATCAACCTATCACAGAAAAAGAGCCTGATGGTATTGAAATGATTTCAAATCTGTTTTTCCGTTGATTACACGGAAAATAAAAAATGTTCCAGAAAAAAAATTAAAAAAAATCATATTTTCAAAAGTATAGTAAAAACTCAAATTTTTATTATTATCAAAAATCAGTAACCAGAAGAGGCTTCAAGAAAAAATTGAAAATTATAGGGATGTTCAAAAAAAAAATAATAAAAATCAAAAACCAAAATTCATAAATTCGCGAAGAAAAATAAATCATTGCCCAAACCGTGTTTAGAATGATTTTAGATAACGAAAAATAATATTAAGATCGAAAACAAAAATTTGGGTATTAGAGGGTTAATCACGTTTCAAACCGATTTGCATGGCTAAAAATAGTAAAACATTATTGAAATTCATAAATATGGACCACTGTGCGGCGGCGACCAGGCGAAGACCACGCCGATTTTGGCGTGCACGACGACGATGGTTATTATGGTTTGATGATGATTGCGATGAAATTCTAGACAATATGTGCTAATGTGCGATGCGGCGCTGCATGAGTTTGGTTGCACTTTCTTTCGGAGTTTCAAACCACGCTACGAGTCCAGAAGACTAACTGTCAGGGATGCGGCAATAAACGCAAACACTTTAGACACTGGATGACAGGAGGACATAGTTTCATGGAGGAGAAGTAACCTTTATTTCGGTCATATGATGAAAGGTTGTGTAATTACAGGAGCTTTAACAAAACTTTAAGATGTGAAGAAGCCATGATATTGTTTTATGAAATTGGGCATATTTATGATTATTTTCTGAAATACATGATAATATAACCTATTCTGTCTGAGGAGTATTTGAAATTTAAGATAATATCCCATATGAATGGACGAAAAATGTAAAGATTGCATAAGAAGCCAATGTTGCCCGTCTTTCAATGAATCGTACCTTAAAATTCTAACAGCATCTCTAAAATCATAAATTCCACCACCGTTTGACACCAATCATTCGCACCAGGAGGGCGTTCCATTGTCAAAGATACCGTTTACCTCCGAAGATTAATGCTTCCAATAGCGGGCAACTTCTGAATGCGCTCGCACTCCCATCAATCGAGAAATGCATCCATTCGTTCGATTCGTCCCTTTCATAGAACAAAGAGACCACCGGAGGCATAATTTCTCACTTTTTATTGCACTCCGATTGCCCGTAATTTCCATCCAAGCGGATCAATAGAATCCGTCGTTCGTCCGTCCGTCCGTCCGTACGCAATAATAGACGACCATAAATTTTGCTTTATTCCTATATTCTGCGCACCTATCGATGTCCCCTGTGCGTGTGGACAATGGAATCCTTGCATAAAGAGTACAAAAAAAAACTATTTTCTATGCACAAACACATTAGTCGAGGTCCGCAACCGGGATAGATCTACCATATAGAAGGACCCATTTCACGAACGCACAGTGTTTTGTTTCGTCTAATCGTCCGCTTTTGGAATAGCGTCTGTTCCATATTCTTCTTCTTGGCATTATATCCTCACTGGGACAGAGCCTGCTTCCCAGCTTAGTGTTCAATGAGCACTTCCACTGTTATTAACTAAGAGCTTTCTTTGCCAAAGTTGTAATTTTCGCATTTGTATATCGTCGTATATTCGTATGACTGTACGATAATACTCTATGCCCAGTAAAGTCAAAGAAATTTCCATTACGAAAAGATCCTGGACCGACCGGGAATTGATCCCAGACACCCAGGCTTTGCTTTGCAGCCACGGATTCTAATCACTCGGCTAAGGAAGGCTTCAGGAGCACGTTTATTCGATTCCTCGGACAGTTCTAAATATGAGAAAAAGCTCGTCAGTTCCACACTACTGCAGTATACTGTTGCAAATGCAATTCAAAAAAATGCACAAAATCGGCAAAATAAAACACTGTGCAATGCAATGGAAGTATTTCATCATCAAACGAACGAGCTCTGCTTGCACTCCACAGAGGCCCGGCTGCAACCTCATGGAACCAAAATCTAAAAGCAAAAAGCGCGCACACAAAAGGATGTAAACAAAATAGTTTTATTACACACAGATACTTACGAGAGAGAGAGCATTATAACTATTTACAATAGGGCTTTCTCGTCCTTATTGCCGGTCGGCCATCCGTCCGATCGCGTTTTCAAAAGGATACTTTATGTCCCTTTCGGGTTTGCCCAGTGAATGAAAGCCGTCGTCCTCGTCGTCGTCGTTTTCCGTTGTCGGCAAAAGGGATTTGGATTTATTTGTTCCCGGTTCTTGTCGCAGAGAGTTACTGTGCAGAGGCCTTCCAACAATTATAAGGAATTCCCTTTTCTCCCTCGGTGTCTCTGTCTTCTTGTTTGCATTCTTGGAAGACGACGAAAAAAAATACTGTGGGATTCCTCCTTCTTTTGGTGCCGAGGTATGACAAACCAGACATTGTGTCTCCTGGATTGTGTTTAAAGTTTGAAGAAACACGGGTGATGGGCTGAAATGAGAAAAAATGTGATCTTTTTTGTTGCTTGATTTTGGCAGTTTACGCCTCTGAAACAAGTCTTCTGGGACCTCTATAATGGACAGAAATTATACGCAGTATTGTTAGAGTGAAACGAAATATAAACCAGTTTTATAGTTGAGTAATTTTCTCCGAAACCAGGCCGACATTTGCACATCTTCTTCTTCTTCTTCTTTCTGATGATACGTCTCAAATGAGACAGAGCCTGCTTCTCAGCTTAGTGCTCTTTTGAGCATTCACATAGTAATTAACCGAGAGCTCTTTTTGCTAATGGACCATTCTTGCATTTGTACATCATATAGCAAGCACAAAGGTAATCTATGCCCTGAGAAGTTGAGGAAATTCTCGACCCGACAAATCCTTGACTGACTAGGATTTGGAAACGCGGCCCTAAACTTGACCTTGCTGAATAGCTGCGCGTTTACCTCTCTGACTTTCTGGCCCCTTCATAAACTACTCCGAAGAAGAAATAATCCTGAAAAATTCAAAAAAGTTTTCCGAAGTATACATCCATTATTTTTTTTTCAATAATATAGTCAGCGACAAAAAATAGTAACCAAAATTTGTTTTTCCATACAAAATGTTCATGTTTGGAGATCTGTATCTCAGCTTTGATAGATCGAATTGGCTGAAATTTAAATGAAGACTTACAAATAACATGAAGTTTTCACATTTCATAATATTCATGGCTAAGCTTTACCTTCAGTCGTTGTTCACACAAATTTGGGGAAATTTAAAAGCATGTCGTTGAATACCAACTTTATAATTCAACTTTGGACACAATTTATATGTTTATAGTTCAGTTTTTGTTTGGCTGACTTAAAAAATAAATTTTCAGTCGATAATGGATTGCTAACTGGGGAGCTCGATTCATGCTTATGATAATTTGTTTTTATGGTGGCAACATTACGTTTGTGTCATTTTTAAACAATTTATGGATGATTCGTCACTACAAGTGTAGACATAATCCCTTACTGCTGTTGTATATAATTTTAATAATCGCGCATCTTTCTTTTTCGTCCTCACTAAAATTAACCTTTGAATATATGATATAATGAATGTCGACGTACTTTTCTCTTCTACCATTATCTTTTCATTACGGACAAAAATGCAAAACTAGTATTAAGTAACAGTCGTATTTTACCTTTTCGGTTCGCATTACCGACTAAAAGTGACTCCCAGATCTTTTTCCTCGTTCACTAATCAAAACCCCTCCCGTAGTGACTGTGGAGATGCAGAGGTATTCTCGTTCCCTAGAAGTAATAATCATACACTAACATTACTTCCCTATCTCAATTGACTGTAAGTACATGACCGGTTGTCTAATTTATCAAATATATGGGAGCTGTCACAATGTGCACTTCTAGAGTAAGCGGAATTTCCCAACCCTTATTCATTTGGATCAGAGTACAATTCTTACCAGCTTCAATCAATCACGAAGTAGCAACCATTAACATATACAGTGTTAGTCTATGGTATGTTAAAACAACCATCTTCAAATGTCACTTGGAACTGTATTCGAACTCGAACCCTTCCAACCGTCAGCGGTATTGCTACTAGAATATTTTGGAGACAATTAATCCATTTCATACACACTTGTTATGCTGAAGTATTGTAGGACTTTTCCTGACAATATTTCCGGGAGACCCTCGAAGTTAAATACATTTATTTTTGTTTAACAAACTGAAATTGTTTATTCTATTTGTAAATAGATTTGTATCATCTGTCTAGAACAATTGATATGGTCAAATAGCGTACCATAATATGCCTTCAATTATGCATGAAAAGCATAAGCTTTGATGACCGTACACGCAGCGAACTGGACTATCGAATTTCATACATTTTGCCTTATGAGAGGTGGAACGGTTATTGCAATACGAACGCTTTATGTATCGTTTTAGCATCACTCCACATCAAGGCGTCGATAGGCGCGTGGTGTACGCTCGGGCCTATCGATCGCAAGGTTCTTGGTTCGATTCCAGGTTGCCGCGTAAACGCTTTTTGTTTTCAAATTCTGGTTTCATAAGGCAAATTTATGAAAATCAACCCGATTTCTTGTGGCGAATTTTCATAAGGGGTTCCTATGATTATCGATAGTTGACCGGAAAAACCAACATTGTACATGAAACCAACAAATGTGGGCTTCGTGGCCTTGCGGTTAGCGGCGTCAGTCGTCAAGGCGTGTTGTGCCATGGGATGTGGGTTCGATTCCCGCTCCAGTCGGTGAAAACTTTTCGTCAAACGAAAAATTCATCGCTGGGCCACTGGGTGTTTTGTGTTGTCCGTTACCTAATGTTAGTGATCGTTCAGTCTGTGCAGCCTATGTGCTGAAGACGGTGTAAATTGTCTTTTTTTTTTAAATGAAGCTTTAGTGTAGCATACCATCTTCCTTGGGCAATTTCGAGAACTCCAAACTTAGTAATGTCAATAACGGTGGCGGATACGTCCTTAACGGTCATCAGGGAAGGGAAGGAATGTTAGTGTGACGTCCATTGCAACTACCGATATCACCTCCGCATCTCCTTGGTTTTCACGGAAAGGAGTTTTGTTAGTGGGAGGGATCAAAATCTACATGCTCAGAATTCCCCTTGGTAAGTAATGTGATTCGTGTAACCTCGATTTGTATAAGTTATCTATCAGTGCGTCGACAATTTTAATGTTGAATTGTTCAAAGGTTATTTTTGGGGATTGCGATAAATATATACAAAAATTTGTACGAGTAGCTCATTTTTTCAAAACGAATAAAGGCTTATGCCGACACATACACTGACGAACCATCAATAGCTTGTTTAACAATTAAATAAATGAAAAATTACCATGATACAGATTTGTATTTGCACAAGCATGAAACGAACTCACCGCGTGGTAATCCATCCTCAACTGAAGTCACTATATCGGCATCAACACGCAAAAGCTGTAAACAAATTTGATCCGTTCGAACAAATCTGAAGGCTATTCCACTGGTCTTGCTCTTCTAGACATAGAAAAAGTGTTTGGCATGAAGGTTTGATCGTAAAATTAAAAAAAACTTAAATTTTCCAACATACAGTCAGTGACATAAGTTAGTAACCAAATGCTGTTTTTCCATACAAAAAGCCCAAGTTTGTGGTGCTGTATCTCAGCTTCTGGTAGTCCGAATTGGCTGAAATTCGGATGACGAACTACAAATAACTTGAAGTTTTGTCTGTAAGGGAATTATTACATTGCAGTCATTTAACATAGAGTTTCAGAGGGTTATTCAAAGACAAAAGTAAGTAACCGAGAGACTTTTTGATTTAATTCGAAAACGGTAAGTCGTAGAAAGATGATGTGTTCTGAAAATTTGTGTGACTTCTAAAATTGAACAACTTTGTGGAATAGACCAACTTTCCACGACTTACTGTTTCCGAATTAAATTAAAAAGTCTCTCGGTTACTTACTTTTGTCTTTGAACAACCCTCTGAAACTCTGTGTAAAATGACTGCAATGTAATAATTCCCTTACAGACAAAACTTCAAGTTATTTGTAGTTCGCCATCCAAATTTCAGCCAATTCGGACAACCAGAAGCTGAGATACAGCACCACAAACTTGGGCTTTTTGTATGAAAAAACAGCATTTGGTTACCAACTTATGTCACTGACTGTATGTTGGAAAATTAAAGTTTTTTAAATTTTACGATCAAACCTTTATGCCAAACACTTTTTCTATGTCTAGAAGAGCAAGACCAGTGGAATAGCCTTCAGATTTGTTCGAACGGATCAAATTTGTTACACGTAAAAGTTGATGAGTGGTCGAATGTTCATGGCAGAATCCAAACTGTTCATTGGCAAAAATTGAATTTTCGTTGATGTGGACCATCATTCTGTTCAAAATAACCTTTTCAAATAGTTTACTGATGGAGGGAAGCAAACTGGTTGGACGATAGCTGGAAGCTTCTGCAGGATTTTTGTCTGGTTTTTAAATTGGAACAACCTTAGCATTTCTCCATTTGTCAGGAAAATATGCTAATTGAAAACATTTGTTAAATATATCAACTAAAAATGATAAGCTACTTTCTGGAAGTTTCTTGATGAGGATGTAGAAAATTCCATCATCGCCAGGAGCTTTCATATTTTTTTGTTTTTTTTTTTCAGTGATAGTTCTCACTTCTTCCACATCAGTCGCCCAGGAATTTTCGAAAACGTTCTCTTGATTGAGAATATTTTCGAAGTCCTGAGCAACTTGATTTTCAATTACAATAGGTTGAATGAGTCTTTTTTATATTTAAAAGCGGTTGTTCTTTTATCCTGAATATCGTTTCCCCGAATATCGGGTTATCATTCTGTCACTGAAAAACCTGCCTGAATATTTTTGAACAACATCATTTCTCAGAGACGCGGGAATTAAAAATACTGGTGTTCATGCAAAAGTAGCACAATCATCATCTTTTGTTTGTTCTAGAATTTCTACAAATCGCGTTTTATTTGCAAAGAAAATTTTCCGAAATTAACGCTTCAAGATCTCCTTCCTGCTGCTCTTCCCATGTAATCATAGTGAAATATAACATCCCCTTTTCATACTTTACAGCGCTCGTAATAAATATTACAGCAGTCGTCATTTTTGCGCCTTTTGTTTCGTCTTGTGCCGCCTTCGAAATTATTATCCCCACTGATATGAAAGTAAAATTATGGGAACCCGCTGGGACGAATACCAACTAGGTATGAACCGAGACAGAGGAAAGACCATTTCCCACGTGCACGTCATGAAATTTTCCAGAGTTGGAGAAAACAAAGCATTCATTCGTCGTGCGGGTCGTCTAGTTGGGGAAGGTAGCTAGTTTTACGAGAATTTAAAGAAGATGTGGTTTATCAAAAAGTAGCCAATAAGATTATTATACAGAAACATTAATGTGATCATTTTAAAGATGAAAAAATAAATTACAATACAGTAAGATCGTCGTCTATAATCACGGATTCGAATTTTACTTTAAATTAAGGTATGTATTTCAATGCCCCTTTCTTCAACAATGGAATAAGTTAAAGTTTCGAAAGCATTGTCAATATCAAATATTGTTTGCAAAGAAGTGTAAACATCAAGATCACAATCGATGTATGTTCCATATGAACACCGATATTGAGCTGATAGGATTGTGAATCGCATCATGGGGTATTTGAAATGTAACAGGAACATGATTTAGAATCAAAATCTGCGAGAGTTGGCTACAAAGCTGTCTAGAGTCGGTTAAAACCAAATCAATCGTAGATGGGTTTCTGGTAGAGGAAAAACAAGTAGGACTATCAGGGTATAGAATCGAGAAATATCCTGAAGAGCACTCATCAAATAAAATTAATTAAAATTCTGCCGTTGGAATTACTTTGCGAATAATTCCATGACCGATGTTTGGCATTAAAAGCACCATTAACAATCAAATTTGACATATCGCAAGTCAATTTTCGCAAGTCAGTTTGGAGCAAATTAACTTGTTGTCCAGAGCATTGAAAAGACAAATAGGCAGCTATGAAGTATATTTAAGTGTGTTCCTACAGAAACAACCAAAGTTTCCAAAACATTGGTTTCAAAAGACGAAAAAAAATGCATATGAATGATGATTGAAACTCCACCACATGCTCCATTAAGTCAATCATCACGATAATCTAATCTAATCTAAGCGCTTGCAAGCCAATATTAAAAAGCATCCTGGAAATACCTAAATTTATTCAGGTATTTTCTTGTCAGCATTAATATTTGCAGAATATCAGCGATATGATACAAATATTAAAATGGCCAGGCCCACTGTGCAGACTTTGGGGTTGAAGACAATTAAAGAAATCGTGACGATTAGGTTATTCACGTATGAATAAACTGATAGACACAAAATTCATTGAAAGAAGAAACGGGGACAACCGTACCAACCGTTTCAATTCAGGGTTAAAGGTACAATTGTTGGGAGTGGCGATGCTAAGAAAGTTATTGCACACTCCGTTGTTGTTCCTGGGATAGGACAGGGACATTTCTTTCCTATGTCCTGGCTCTAGAGCCTTGGTTTAAGCGCCATTGCTCGCTCTCTGAAACGAGATGGAAACTTATTTTGCCCCTCTCCCGCTATACAAGGACCGCATACTGATATCTATAGTGTATAAGGTTAATACAAAAATAATCTAATAATAACAACAATATGAATACATTTAGATTGAAACGATCTCACCGGATTTTAGTAGTTTATCAACGTTTGAGGTTTTTGAACTCCTGGGTTGTGTATCCCGCTGTTACTGCCAATGATTGCATGTTGTGCTTGAAGCAATAGACGGGAGCTTTTCGGTGGTTGATAAAGACAGCATTTTTCATTTCTTGAAGCCTTGTTCTTTTGGTGCATTGTTCCATCTGCTGTGAATGTCTCCGGATGCCAAACTGATACTTGTTGGCCAATCCTCAAGCCAAAGCTACTTCCTCCGACATCTCGGGCTCACAAATTGACCGAAGTTCACCTTTTTGAAAACAGCAGCAACACTGCATTTAAAAAGTCTTCACAGTAAATCAATTTGCACTACTACTTTTCAATATTCAGTTGAACGTTTTAAATGCAGCAAATACTCAATTTACTATACAGAAAGAAAACTGGAAATTCTTCAATTTGACGGACGAACATTTTTCACGTCCTTTGTTGAGCACAGCACGCTTCGATCTCCATTAAGTCAATCATCACGATAAACAAAAAAGTTTGGATTTATTTTTAGTTTGAATCCAGGTTTTCAAAAAGTTTCAGTAATAACAGCTGTATACGAAATACAATATGCAGAGTCCGAACTACGGAGGCTTTCTTATATGGCACTTGCCTAAACACCCAGAAAATGGGAACACAACGGCCCTGTAGCAGGCATAGGCAACCTTCACACACGCGGCGGTATCTTGATACACTGCGATATCAATAATTGGTGCTCGCCCTCCTTCTAATCAAGGACTGGGACGACGCAACCACATTACGTTTAAAGTGTCTTGCTAATTTCGGACTTAGTGAACGCACGCACGACGAATATCTACGACTCGCAGACTTTACGTTTTTCGGATTCTGAGTAGAAGCTCTGTGTCTGTTTAGAGATGTATATTCTTCCACTATCTGATCGCAACTAAACTAATTATCTTGTGTGTTCGGCTTTTCTAGTATTACAGGTTTTGCATGTGTGAATCTAGTGAGTGATATTGAGTGATCGTAATTGTGTTTTCTCGTTATTGGTTCTAGTTTATATGTGGTAGTATATAAGCATTAGATCATTTTCATAATGTGTAAGGTAAAATACAAATTCATGGCTTTAGTTACATTAGGCGAATTCATTATTAATTCAATTAATTATTCCAAGTAATTTTAGGTATTATAATAAATTTAGTTAACTAACAACAGCTATATGCTTGTTCTTCGCAGTCAGCTTGTCAAAATTTTCAAAAAATGTTTTGATTCATTAGAAATACCCTCGTGGTCGTTATCCCTCTCCTTCGGCATGACAACATTTTCCCCGTTGGTGAAAAACCATAGCCAGAACGTTTTGTGACACGGTCCAGGCGGTAGACCGAAAAAAGTAATCTTCACCAAATGAAATGGCCCTTCCTTCTTCGAGGGAACTGGAAGATATGTGCCACTGGAAGGTGTGGAAAATTTGAGGAATTTCAGCATATCTTACCTTTTCTTCGGAGGTGAAGACGACGTCGACAGGGAAGACGACTCAGACGAAGACTCGCTAGTGCTAGTGCAGCACGTGACAAGACTGACTGGGAAGGAAAACGCTTTTTCCGTTACATTTTTCGGTCAGATAAATTATAAAATATGTTCATTTTCGCCCGGATTCGTGACGATGCAGGGGTGGTGGCGTGTCGGTTCTGGTTTTGCTGAATGGGGCGGATTCCGTTCCGAAGATGACACGTTGCAGCGTTGTTGCGTTGGTTGGGCGACGATTCGGTGTGATTTATTGGAAGGTAAATTAACGGCTATAAATCTTGGTTGTTTCTTTCGTTTTGTGACTCCGACGGGTTGGATGGTTGGTTTTTCCGGGAGCAGCAACCTCTTTTGGAATCGTTGCAGAGATGATCCGTGGAAAAGCGAAAGTGGTAACTCTATTTCCATCACGTTCCGACATTCCTAAATGACGCGTAACGTCTTTCAGATGGTGGGAAGTCATCTCTGCCAGACTTTTCGGGAATGAATAAGCATGGATTAATTCTTCTATTGTAATAGAGGAAAAATAACGCCTCTCATATTTGCACTTACTATAAACTTTGATTTTTTCACGAACGATAGAGAAGTGTTACATAAGGATACCACCAAATTTAAGCCACTTTATCATTAATTCAGAAGAGTTGAAGTTGCTTTTGCATGTCACCTAAATTTCCGATACACATATAACTGGCCTTTTTTAGCCGAGTGGTTCAAACCCGTGGTTACAAAACAAAGTCATGCTGAAGGTGCCTGCATTCGATTCCCGGTCAGTCCAGGATATTTTCGTAAGGCAGCGTCCATTAATTACGTAACGCTAAAATTGGAAATTTGTAACCTCCTCCCCCCCCCCTCCGTTACGCTTTTTGTATGAAAAATTTAAAATTTAGTATGAGCCGTAACGCTTGAGCCTACTCCTCCCCCTCCCCCTAGAGGGTTACGTAATTTGTGGATGCCGCCTAACGATAATTTCCTTAATTCCCAGGACATATAGTATCACCGTACTTGCCACGCGATGTACGAATACGAAAATAGCAAGCTTGGCAAAAAAAGCTCTCAGGTCATAACTGTGGAAGTGCTCATTGAACACAAAGTTGAGAAGCAGGATTTGTTACAGTAAGGACGTAATGCCAAGAAGAAAAT
This sequence comes from Aedes aegypti, assembly GCF_002204515.2. Classification (NCBI taxonomy): domain Eukaryota; kingdom Metazoa; phylum Arthropoda; class Insecta; order Diptera; family Culicidae; genus Aedes; species Aedes aegypti. Next base: position 87,875,617 of record NC_035107.1, read on the forward strand.
GATCTTAATAGAAATGCTTACTAGACAAACCTATTGAAACAAATCATTCGTTCAATCGCCCAAAGTGCTTTCATAGCAATTCTTGCAGATGTTTTTTTTTTCATAATTGCTTTCGATATTTTGTAGAACATTTTTGGAATTCCTGAAAAGTTTGTTCTAGAAAACTCTCTGAGAAAATACAAATTTCTTCAGAAATTCCTCGAAAAGAACATAACAAATATTCCAAAAATGTTCTTGAGAGATCCTTAAGAAAATCCTCAATAACCTCTTTGGGGATCCTTCCAGAAAGTGCCTAAATTTTATAAATTTGGATGGAATTGATTGACCCTTTATGAATTTTCTAGATTATGTTTAACTTTTTCAAAGATTTTCTAACCCATTTGTTATATTACTATCAGAATGGCAGAACAACATTAAGATTTCACAAAAACCGTGACCTTCCGCAAAAACGTCATCCACATTTGATTTGTGAGGCATCCATCACGAAAATTACCATCACCGACGTCCAATACTGCTAGCTTCACGGCTGGTCTCTCAAGGATCCTTCGATGGGATGGTGCAAACCATACGACCTTTCGGCCAGCAGCTTCTCGGTAATGTCTCATCTACGATGATCACGATGTCTCCTTCCGCTATGGGCTTAGCGCAGGTAAACCATTTCGTCGTTCGGGTAAGGGTTGGTAGATCTTCGGATACCCAATGCCGCCAGAACCGGTTGATGTGGACCTGAGATGTCTTCCAGGTATGCTTGATGGCGTAGCTACTGTCATCAAACGCGATCGGGGACTTTGAACCGTCTGACGACCCGAGCAAAAAGTGGTTCGATGTTAGCGACTATGCGTGCTCGTCGTCCAAGTGCATTTCTGTCAAAGGACATGAGTTGACAATCAGCTCTATCTTGGTCAACATGTTTTGAAGTATGTCATCTGTGGATGTGCGTGTATGTTGGGTGTGCTGCCACGATCCGCCAAAGTGCTGGGATGAAGGTGGGTTGAAGGACCACTTAGTGTCTGCGGCGACGAAGTGCTGCATCGGCTTGTCTAGATTTACGCCCCTTCAGCTCCCGGCTGGCTCCGACAAAATTAGTTCCTCGATTGCTGACTATTTCTGGGTATCTCTTCTGGCGATTCAAGTTACGAAAGGCGAGGATTCACGATTTTGCAGTGAAGTTATTGGCGACTTCGACGTGCACGGTGTGGCAGATGATCAAAACTCCCCAACGGTCCTCAATTCCAACTAATAATCACGTTCATCTGCCCAAGGTAGTCGACATCAATATAGGAGAATAACCGACACAAAACTTTTAACCCTTTTTAATTGTGCAGGTGAGATAACGATCATTTCCGGCACAGCTGGCTTCGCCTGGCGGTTCTTAAAAAGCTAGCATCGATTCCGCACACGATTGTACGTAGAGCGGAGTTAAGGCACGTAAAATCTTCGTTGGATGTCGTTCAAGGCAGTTTGGTGGTTGATGTGACAGTATCGTTGGTGAACGCTGGCAATGATCAGATCCGTCCCTATGTAGTGCTTGGGCAGCAAAATCGGGTGTTTTGTACTCTCGTCTACAACTTCGCAAGCGTCCATACGGTCGTTCATACGCAATAATCCATCTTTAGTCATGTATGGACTTAGTTTGTATAGCAAGCTATTCTTCGGAAATGGTTTATTCCTTGGCCAAAGTTTCGACTCCTCCAGCCAACCGATGTCGGAGGCGAACTCGGCATTCTGCACCATCTTTAAAATTAATTATTCTGCTGCATGTAACTCATCCTGCGTTGACGGGTTGATAATTCGTCGGATACCGTCGCAGGTATGCTACATGAGGTGGCAGATCACTCCACTTTGAAAAATCTTCCCAACGTAGAAGCGCTGGCAGTGCAAAGAGATGGAGCACCCGCGACCGTATATCTTCAGCTGTCTCTTCGAACTTTGACAGTGGGGTAGGTCACTGTTCTCTCTCGACCTCCACAGGAAATATGGAGCGCCAACACCAACTTGCAGGCGACAGATCTGATGACTTGCCACGTAATCCCGAACGTCATAACCTTCGTCGCGTAGACAACTAGACTTCGGTCTTGCTCACGTCATAGGAATCTCTGGCATTGATAATCGTCCTTATTCACCATAACTTGGTAGAACGTTTCCCGAATATCGCCAGTGACCGCAATCCGGAATTCTCGGAAGCGACGTGTTACTGATGAAAGAGAAGTGAGTTGATCTGAACCGGTTAGTAGGAAAGAGTTCAGTGACGTTCCCGCCACTTTCGCAGCCACATCTCACACGATACGTAGTTTTCCCGGTTTGCTAGGATTCACCACTAGGAAGCTTGTAAGATACCACAAGCATGGAAAATACACTGACAGTTGGCTCTCCATCAGCTTTGCAAAATACCCATTTCGTTCATTGTCCCGTATATTCTCCTTCAGCGCTTCAGCCAGTTGAGGCTCATGTTGCCTCCGCTTCTTCAAGCATACCAGCCGCCGAATCGCCATTGACTTGATGTCCGGAAGTCGGACATCATCGTACTGCCACAGCAAACCTGTTCCGTGCGGCTTCTCCTTCAAGTGGGTTTGGGATACCAGCAGTTGTTCTGCTCGCTCGTCGTCTTTTGATAAAAGTGGTTTGATGGGGCTCGTTATACCTTGGCTCTCCAGCGGAAAAATAGGCTTTTACGGCGTTGTGCAGTTCGATATCTTTTCACCCTGAAAAATCCGTCACGGCTTGGGCTGCTTTAGAACAAGGCCCGAACACAAACCAGCCTAGACGAGTTTTAGTGGCGATCATTTCGTTGATTTATCGAACGTTACGGTAAGAATCAACTGGCATATCTTTTAAATGGTGAAACTGCTGCGCTAATGCGAGAGTTTGTCGTTGTAGAGAAAGACTATTCACGGTGTGTACCTTAGGGATCCAGTAGGTATTCGACACGTGCGCTCCGGAAATTGCCAGTTTCAGCATCACAGAATTCATTTCTTGACGCTGATAATTCGTGGTCCAATCTCAGCACAATGGGTACGCTTTGCCTTTAAGTTCCAGCTTTTTCAACAAACTGTGTTCCATCATCGTTGCCAATGGCCGTCATTCAAAAAGGCGAAGGTACGTACGGAATTTCGTTTTTCGTCAAGCAGCACCGGGATTCCACAGCGGTTTTGAGAAGTCAACGGTTGAGAGCTTTCTAGTCGCTGGTATCTGGAGTGGTCATGTAGCAGCTCATGATGCATGTACGTGCAACCGTTCCTTCCGCAAGCTTGCTTCACTGTTCAGGCTTCAAAATATTTCACTAGACACTTTCGGCACAGCTAGTTGAACTTCAGCGCAGTCCACCATCAACTAACCCTCAGATCACGAAACGCTTGGCATGATCCTACGCTACTTCAGCCTACTTGGCAAATGACGAATTGTTTACTGATCGGCTAGTGCGCAATATTTGGCATACTAGCGCCACGTTGAATAGATTTTCATTCGAACTGCAGGCCACAGGGGATTAGGTTAAGTTAATTTCACAATATTTCGATTGCATTTTTACCTGTATTCGTGTGTTTATCTGTGTGTTAACTTTGTTTCAATAGGTTTCTGTTGCGTTTCTAATAGTAGCTGTAGTTTTAATTAACGATTCCAATGGTTTTAAGAGCACGAACTGTTGACTGCATGGGCATGAACTAACCTACACTAACACCGTATAAATTTTGAAGATATAGCACTATTTATTTCCTTTACATATACTAAACAAATTAACTGTATGGTCAGAGTTCCCTTGGTGGACAGTCCCCTATAGTCGCACTAGTGGCTTTTTACGGCCGTTTTGCTATAAATCTTTTCAAAATATTTTTTGACGTGAAGGTCAGGAGCTATTTATCTAAGTACCATTGATACACAGCTTGATTTTGTTCAAAAAATGAAAGAAATAATTAGTTTTGCTTAAAATTTGAGCTCCTTTGCGCCTATACTAAACCTATTGTTCCTATAGTAGCACTACTGAGAGAAACTATTTTTTATTATACGAAATAATTGATGAATTAAGAACTTTTTTATATCAAACGAAAGCTTTTGATCCGCACTTTGTAGGAAAAATATAAAAGTTTTTTAAAAATACGGTTTTGATTTGTATTTTGCCAACGCCGCGATGCTAGTGCTACTATAGGAACAGAAATTAGAAATAGTGCTACTATAGGCACATTTGTTCCTATAGTGACACAAGCGATAATAACATATGAATTTTCGTAGTTTTCATATTTTTCCCACAAAGCCAAGATAAAAAGCTTTCAGATGATGTACAAATAATGACGCAGGCGTTATTGTTCGATTTTATACGTTTCTTTGTTTTTAGCTATGCGGCTATTGCTACATCGACTCTATGTCAACATTGCTGCCAAAAAGAATGACGGGCTACTTAGCCTTAACCTTAATGTATTCTTGATTACTTATTTTAATATTTCTATTGCTATGTGCGTTTGAAATGCAAATATTAAATGCGGGAACACCAAATGCGGTCAACGAGGAAGGCGAAGTCAAAATTTGATTTTCTTTGCTAGGTTGGCGGTGATATGCATCATGGTTGCTAAGCATCCTTTGATTACTTTGTGTTACCGAATTTGAAGCCCAGTTATACTCGATTTGCACGTCAAACGCAAACAGCAATAAATTTTTCGATATGGAATATTCATCGGCGTGAAAACACAAAATCGGCGGCGTGACGTTGATCGGCGTATGGCGCGCCGCCGAAGCATCAATTGGCGTCGGCGTAACGTGAAATAGATCGGCGGCGGCGCACAGGTCTACCCACGAGAACCAATGTAGTATGCGTATGTCTGATACGGGACCGATAAGGAGATGCCGGAAATCGATGTCTGACGCCATTTTGGAATGCAAGATGCCGACTTCCGGTTTGTAAAAATCACTTGAATCCCATGCAATATGGGTAGTTTTGGAACGGAGCCGATTATTAGATGGCAGAATTTGATGTCCAACGCCATTTTGGAATCCGAGATAATGACTTCTGGTTTGTTAAAATTGCTTTAAACTCATGCAATTTGGTTATGTTTGGAACGGGACCAATGATCAGATGACGGAAATTGGTGTCCGACTCTATTTTGGAAAACAAGATGGTGACTTCCGGTTTGTTAATTTATTAATTTATTTATTTTTCGAAATCGAAGTTTGGAGCTGCTTAGGATTCCAAAATGGCGATTTCTTAAACCAGAAGTCGCCATCTTAGATTCCAAAATGGCGTCAAACTATGGTTTACGTCATTCCTATTGATACCCTTGCGAAGAACCACGAATAAACCCCACCTGTTCAATAAACTTTTTGGAAACAAACGAAGAGATTTTTAGCTTGTAATTATTTTTACGTTCCAAATTCCAATTTACACTCCCTCTTTTTACGCTCCAATTATTTAACGCTCTCCCAGTTATGGGCGTAAAACGAGGTTTGGCTGTATATGAAATGACAATCGAACAGTAGTAGAATATTTATTTGCAGTGCTACTCTTTCTTGATAATGGCTCACTAAGTATTTCAAATTTTCCACGATGGCAAAAGTTTACATCTGGCTTTTCAATACATTTGATAATAAAATATACTTCTCTTTGTTATTCATATGATAATTTATGTTATTCAGTATATTTGCTTAAATCACAAATTTTACCATGAAAGTATATTTGATTATTATTTAGTTGTTCTACAATTTTAAAATATAACGAACCAACAAAAAAATTGCTTTGATTGCATCTAAATATAATTTTTAATAACATGATAAAATTTGTTCTGATTTAAACATTATTTTGTAAATCATCTTTACCTGGGATAACGTAAAAAATAATAGTTTTAGTTTGAATGTTGTGGAATACTCAACTCGTTTAACCTCGATATTCAAGGAACATTGGATCGTTCATCAATATAGCAATGTATATATAAAGAGGGAAGGAGAGCGGTTCCACAAAAAATGACGACTTTTTTTTTCCAAAATTTCATTTTTATATTTTTTGATTTAAATGAAATTTTGCACATGCTTTCTTTATGCCCAAAATGCCTTTTTGCATCATCGGTTCGCCATTTTGACTCTAGCCTTACTTTTGAGAAGGGCCTAAGAAAAAATTCCATAATAATTTTCAAAAAAATATAACCTAGAAACGGTTTGTCCGATCAGTTTGGTGTCTTCCGCAAAGTTTTAGGTTATTGTTGGGACTATCTGGGAAAAAAATATACACTGTTAAAAAATGTTGTAATTTTTTATATTTCAAAAATAAAGCTTAAAAATCAATTTTCTCAAAAATCGTATATATTGATTTTTTTATTTTATTATATTTTAAAGTAGACAAAAATGGAGTCTTTTGCACAGTGGGTCAAGATGGAAAAATCATGGACAAAAAAGGTTATTTTTTTAAAATGATCATAATTAACTTTTTAAATCTTTTTCAACTCGATTTTATGAAAGTACGCAAAATTTACAACAAAAAAGGCATACGGGAAAATAAGGCTAACTTTTACCGTTTTAAAGATACAGCGATTTTAATACAATATTATGATATAATTGTCAATTTTCGGATGTTTTTCGAGGCTCATAAGCCTTGAAATTTGTTCATTGTCTGAACAAATAGCAGAGCAGATAATTTTTGACTAAAATGTTTGAAAAAATATTGATTTGGTAATTTTTCATGGTATGAGGCGAAATAAAAAATGTGCCCTGTAAAAATGTTTTTTTTATGTTTTTAACGAAACACAACTTCAACATTCAACATTGTGATATTTTGATATGTAATTATCAAAAAAAAAAATGGAACTAAATGTTAAAAGTTAAAAAAAAAAACAAAATAACGAATATAAAGCAATCTATACGTGAAATGCATTTATATCGATTCAAGATAATGAAATATTTCCATTCGAAAACAAAAACTTTATGAGTAGAAGAGTAACGTGCCCAGTTGTCTCACACAAATATACCTGATGTTTTCTTAAAGTACAGCACGTTGGTATATTTTTGTGGTCGGACAGAAACGTACCTAATAGTTGATTCAAGTACCCATGTTGGTATAAAAAATAGCTGATGCAGCAAAGACATAAGCAAGTGATAATCAAGTGAAAAGTAAAAGATAGCTTAGAACAATGAAGTATAAAATGAACACCATCAACTAAGGTTGTGTTAATGAGTTTTCAAAAAAGTGTTCAAAAAGTTACCGAAATCTCACGGAAAGTAATATTGCCAAATTAGTTAAACTAGGATTTGCAGATGAAAATCAGCTTAATAAACAATTTAAAATTTGCGATTCGTGTCGTTTACAATTGGCCAAAAGAACAGCATTATCAAGCAGTGATGACTTATCGAGTAGTGAAGAGGAAGATGTTTGCATGGAAGAGGAAACAATAGAAGCATCAGCATCAGCAAGTTCAATACAGTCAACGGATTCCAATATGAATATTCCTAGTCAGGAGTCATTGGAAGTAACGTCAGCAACTTCAATAGAATCAACGAACTCCAACTTGAATGTTTCTAGTAAGGAGACATTAGAAGCAACGTCAGCAACATCGATTGAGACAACGGATTCCAACGTCCCTGAATACATCCAAAAAGTGAATATCGATATTTTCAATCGTTCTGATTTAACGGCTACGCAGTCTTTGAGGGAATCAAACGAGGTTTATTACTTGCCCAACGTTTCGACACGGGGTTAGTGTCTTCTTCAGGGGGAAACTAATTTTGTAGTTGGGCAAGTAATAAACCTCGTTTGATTCCCTCAAAGACTGCGTAGCCGTTAAATCAGAACGATTAAGAGTTACAGTCGAACTTCCACCAGTTTAGATATTTTCAATGAGTCAATATCAAGTATACTCGTAGTGCCGATCGATATGACAAAAAATAGTTCTACTAAATATGTCACGAAAAAATATCACGTGATAGTCAACAGCATTAGACAAAACATCTTCTTCTTTCTGGCGTTATGTTCTCACTGGGACAGAGCCTGTTTCTCAGCTTAGTGTTCTTATGAGCACTTACACAGTTATTAACTGAGAGCTTATTATACCAATGACCATTTTTGCATGTGTATATCGTGTGGCAGGTACGATTATACTCTATGCCCTGGGAGGTCGAGAAAATTTCCAACCCTAAAAGATTCTCGACCGGTGGGATTCGAACCCACGACCCTCAGCTTGGTCTTGCTGAATAGCTGCGCGTTTACCGCTACGGCTATCTGGGCCCCTAAAGAACATCTTTCGCTAAATAAGGAAGCTAAATTGGATGAAAATAGAACCGGCGAATTCTATAAAATAATTGAGCAGCTCAAAGAAAAGTTTACAAGTGAAGGGACGACAAGGGCAGAGCATTTTCAACTCTTAACTGTATTGCCTAAATCATGGACAGCCGAGAAGAAATCTGTATTAAAATAGGACGCTCCATCATTGTATAAGAACATGAAATAAAATGCTTTCAGAAAAAAATCTTTATTTTTTCAACTCGAAAAACATCCGAAAACAACCAAAAGTTGTAAATTTTCAGTAAATTTAATTTTAAAATCGCTGTATCTCGGAAACGGTAGTAATAAGCAAGATTTTCTCATAAAACTGTTTTGTTGCAAATTTTGCGTACTTTCATAAAATCGGGTCGAAAAGCATTCAAAAAGTTTATTTAAACCATATTGAAAAATCGACCTTTTTTTAAAAAAAGCATAACTTTTTTGTCCATGATTTCTCCATCTTGACCCACTGTGCAAAAGACTCCATTTTTTGTCTACTTTAAAATAAAAAAAAAAAAATAAAAAAAACGATTTTTGAGAAAATTGATTTTTAAGCTTTATTTTCGAAATAAAAAAAAATTACAACATGTTTTTACAGTGTATATTTTTCCAGATTGTTCCAACAATAACCTAAAACTTTGCGGAAGACACCAAACCAATCAGACAAATACCCAGGCAACCAGAAGTCGCATAATAGTTAGCGAACTAAGTCGTTTATTCATACGAATTTCATCACACCCGCACTGCATGGTGGATGAGATCGTTTGATCGATGAGTTTCCTCGCATAATACGCTATTTTATGAGTTCATATGTACATTTCTCTTCATCCCGTATACTCGTACAAAGTAAATCGGATCAATCCGTAGCAGCTGTCAAATCAACTTTGTTATCATAAATTAAATCGCATAAGAGTACAGATTAGTTCGCAATACAATCAACACACTCGCATTGCATGCTGCTTTTCATCATACAAAATATGCACGCATATCGCCTCCACTTTTGTACGTATAAGGCCTTTTTGCGACATCTTATACGTGAAACTTTGCACATATAAGCATCGCATAATGCAAAAGGTGATTTCGTTATACGTACATTCTGGTTGTCTGGGTAGTTTCTGAGTTTTAATTGTTTGAAAATTGTTAAGGCTTTTTTCCTTAGGCCATTCTCAAAAGTAACGCTAGGGTAAAAATGGCGAACCGATGATACAAATAGGCAGTTATGGGTATAAAGAAAGCATATGCTTAACTTCAGCCAAATCAAAAAATACAACGAACGTAGTTTGCCTAAGAATACCCTAATATTTGTATGTTTAGTTGTGAAGCTTATCTTTAGATGTAATGTCATGCCGTGGTGAATCCCTTTTTTTGTTTTTCAATATTTATTGTAAATTTAGCACCCTATCGGACGCGACGATTTGTAATCGTCGCCCGTGAAACCGTCGCTAAAATCGTCGCCAGTCAAGCAACCGCTGTGAATTTGACGTTCCACCAGTCTTATCAACACAATGGCAAATTACCTCCTTTGATTGATTTGCTGGCGACGATTTTTTTCAGTCTGTTCTAAAGTTGACGACGCGTTTTGTAGTGAATGAAACAGACAATATTTAGTTGGTTTAATTAATTTTGATAAAACCTCGTAAACGATGTTACGCCAATTTACTCGGTCCATGGCTGTGTCTCTCCAACTTCAATTTTGGCCCACGTTCTCCAGATCTTGTTGCACCTGATCAAGCCACCTCGCTTGCTGTGCTCCTCGCCTTCTTGTGCCAACCGGATTCGACGCGAACACCATCTTTGCAGGATTGTTGCCCGGTAGTCTTGCAACATGCCCTGCCCAGCGCACCCTTCCGGCTTTCGCAACCTTCTCGATACTGGGTTTGCCGTAGAGCCTAGCGATCTCGTGGTTAGGGGGACCATCTCCTGGAGATCCGAAATCAGGACATTTTGCAATTTTCTCAACTTTCCTGTGATTTCCATTTGGTCTCAAATTCCAAACAGCAGTGATTCCATTTCTTCATTTAATTATTCAAAGATGAATGTTTGTAATGTACGTGATTTGGGACATAACGTTTTTTTTTAAATTTTATATTTTCAAGATTGCTTTCTGTTGTTTATAACAAATCAAAAAAATATTTTGCCTTTTATTAACCCATCTACTAGCAGCATCATTTTTTTTACTAAACAAAAATATTTAAATCGCCATTACTTTTGTGTTTTAAGATAGTTTTGCTCTTCTTCTTCTTCTTCTTCTTCTTCTTCTTCTTCTTCTTCTTCTTCTTTCTGGCGTTACGTCCCTACTAGGACAGAGCCTGCTTCTCAGCTTAGTGTTCTTATGAGCACTTCCACAGCTATTAACTGAGAGCTTACTATGCCGATGACCATTTTTGCATGCGTATATCGTGTGGCAGGTACGGTACTATGCCCTGGGAAGTCGAGAAAATTTCCAACCCGAAAAGATCCTCGACCGGTGGGATTCGAACCCACGACCCTCAGCTTGGTCTTGCTGAATAGCTGCGCGTTTACCGCTACGGCTATGTGGGCCCCTTATAGTTTTGCTCTATTGCTCCATATTCCAGAAATTAGAAAAAAAAACGCTTCTTTTCAAGAATAAGTGTCAGTTTTGTGAATTATAGTTCAGTAGAAATTTAGAAATTCCTTGTGGGACCGACGCGTAGCCATAACTCACGAAAATATCTCAGGCTAAATAATTTTGCTCATGTCCGGTGACACGTATTTCAAACCATTAGTTAAATGAAAGTCTATTTGATAAAATGAAGCGCATTGATGGAACCGTTTTTTGAGTTATATGCTTTTATGTTCTTAGTTTAGCTCTGGTAGTATAAAAATCTTGAATACTTAAAAACACAATTTTGTAATATTCAGTTTTTTGGCGATAACTTACCGATCCTTATGATTTTTTAAGAAAACTCGATACTACCTATCATTGTTTAGTCCATATTTTATGTTTTTGATAAATTGACCAAAAACAAAATGGCGGCCAAAAGAGTATGTCGGTGTCTCAAGAAATTTAGGAATATCTTCAAAACCAAGTAATAAATTATCAATATTGATACAGATTCCAAAACTAGAAGAGTTTTTTTTTGGACTTGTGAAAAAAACAACAACAAAGTTAATGCGTTTCAAATATGTTTCTGTGGTTAAAATATGAAGCTGACAGTAGAGAGGTTAAAGTTAAAATATATTAGAAGTATCAAATACAATTCTGGCTCTAAAAGTTATTTGTTGTGTTTCTCGGAAAATCTTGAGAAACTTCTAATTAGCGGGTGTGAGTGTACATTTTTTAATGCAACTAGGCATTTTCTAAGACAAAAAAAAATCTATCACTTTTTTGAAGACACACGCCAGAAGTTCATCAACGGGTTTTACTAGGTTTCAGACAACAAATTGTTCAAAGTAATTGTTTGAAGTCTGCAAAAAAAGCTAGAGTAAAAATCGTGTTTTGAGTTATAAGCTGGCAAAAATCTTATGATTAAGGATGTTCCAAAAACTGGTTAGCTATAAGTAATGGAAAAAAAACAATTTAGTATTATTTCCACTACAGTTTGTATGTTTTGACAGATTCGACCTCATCTGTAAGACCGTTTTTAGTGTTGTGTACTAGCCTCGACTAGGCGCGACCAGCTATGATGTGGATTGCGAGTTGTAGGGCGGTCGTCCATCCCCTGGTAGAGTCAAGTAGTTTTGGACATAGTTTTCTTTAATATTATGTGCACTTAAATTGCAAACTGTTTTGAGAATATCTTCAATGACAACATCAATCGTACAAGCACTCAGATTCGATAATATTATGAATTCCAAAAAGATGCTATTCAAATGAGGACGATATTGCACGACGATAGGAAACATTTTTTTGATCTCATGATTGCTACCATTTATGCTAAAACTAACAATCAGAGTTTTTTAGATCTCTTTCATTCTGATAGTGATAGAATGATGATTGAAAAAATCAAATTATCTTCAACATACCATGGTATTTGGCAAACAGAAAAAAGCAGGACAAAGCTTTAAATTTGAAAAATAAATCAGGACACCTCAAAAGAATCTGAAAATCAGGACATGTCCTGCTAAATCAGGACGGATGGTAACCCTACTCGTGGTTCATTCTCCGCCGCCACACACCGTTTTCCTGTACTCCGCCAAAGATCGTCCTGAGCACCCTTCGTTCGAACACTCCAAGTGCTTGCAGGTCCTCTTCCAGCATGGTCCATGCTTCATGTCCATAGAGGACCATCGGTCTTATAAGTTTTGTACATGGTACATTTGGTGCGGGGGTGAATCTTTCTCGACCGCAGCTTCTTCTGGAGCCCATAGTAGGCGCGACTTCCACTGATGATGCGTCTCCGTATTTCACGACTAACGTTGTTATCAGCCGTTAACAAGGATCCGAGGTAGACGAACTCATCAACCACCTCAAAAGTATATCCGTCTATCGTAACACTGCTTCCCAGGCGGGCTCTGTCGCGCTCGGTTCCGCCTATCAGCATGTACTTTGTTTTTGACGCATTCACCACCAGGCCGATTTTTGTCGCTTCGCGTTTCAGGCGGGTGTACAGGTCTACTACCGTTCCAAATGTTCTGCCTCCAATACCCATATCATCCGCGAAGCAAACAAATTGGCTGAATCTAGTGAAAATCATACCTCGGTTATTGAACCCGGCTCTCCGCATGACACCTTCTAGCGCGATGTTGAACAGTTTGTTTTTCATGAAGTTATTAAATTCTCCATATCAAGCTTTTTACGCTAGCTATAAAACTGAGGGAGGTGATTTGACTTTGACATTTCTTGCTTACCGATTTTATAGGTAAGTCTTAGCAGGCCATGCTTTTCAATTGTTGTCAAAAAATTTACTGGGTTTGTTCTACAGCTATGTTTTTTATTGCAATATTTAGCTATTTTTACAAACTTCATTCTTTTCATTTTAAGAATCGTAACGAGGAAAGCATTTTTTACCAAATTATTAGAGATACATAATTTTGGAGATAGCATTTGGTACATCGTTATTGGTTCAAATACTTTGACTAGCACGATCAGCGAACACAATCAAACCATGACCATTATATATTTGATAACTTTTCGTAAGTTTATGGAGAAAGAGTGTAAATTAAACTTAAATAAAAGATTTCCAACGTCTGCAAGTGGTGGTCTGAGATGTTCAAGTATTGTTCAAGTACTGTGTCGTTCAAACATGTTGTTACATTGCTTTAACCATTTCTGGATAATTAGCTTGCCCCAATTATAAGTCTAGTGGACTTTTCTTCAAGCGAGAATTTCCATAAATTCATTGAAAGGTCAATCTTGCAGAAAAAAAACTCTAACCAAATCATTAGTATTCTATTCTTGAAGCTATTCGTTTGGATTCAAAATCTTCGTACAGTTCCTAACACTCATTCACATAGTTCAGCTCTTGAAATAGAACATTTTCGAATTAACAGCAATCAGTCTCTTTGGTGACTGCTTACTATTTATCTAAAATGGCAACACATATTAATAAACTATATTGAATACAGAAGTTGTACCTAAGCTGAATTAAATCCAGAAAACCAGGAACCCATTTTTTTAGATTTTTGTTGGCTCAATCAAGGACCCATTTTTTGACGTTCCTTTGATACATGATAAATTCTCAACGGTCATGTTGATACATGATAAATTTTCAACAAAGCAAAGTTTGCTTTGATTTAACCATAAAAATGGTGTAGGCAAGATACGTCAAAAAGGGGTGATTTAAAGTTTAAAGCAAGCTAGCGTAAAAAGCTAAACTTACTAATGTATATGAGACATGTTCGTGTCACTGAATGCATACTGGTTTGCGTATTTTATTGTTACTGGTTTTCGAAAGCGTGTTTAAGAGAAGAAACATCAATACCTTGTCATCAATCATTCAACAAAAGTCCCAGTCAAAATTAAAACTTCCGGCAATTTACACCGTTTAGAACTAGAAGCCTAAAAATATCACTTCTCTACGCAGGTAATGCATCACTTCCATCATAAGTTTCCACCGTCCATAATAGCACTCGTCCTTTCGGCCGTGTCTAAAACTCATCGGACTGTGTCTGGCCAAAATCGATTCGACTCATCCGGAAAAGAATCCTCGCCGGAATCGTTCTTTTCCAACTACCTCTCCTGGCCGAGTAACGATCATCGACGTCACACACGTAGCAGCACGTAAAAGAGCCCACACCTCGCCCTTTGGATTGGTCCCGTAATGATGAGGTGCAATATAACAATCGCTTTCCAAAGAACGACGGAAACGAAGCGAAACTTTTCTCGCACCTGGGGAGAGTGTGTATTTATTTATTCTTTGTAGCAGTAGATCCTGGGCCGAGGTTCTCGGTTTAGTTCTAGGCTGCCTACCTGAGCTGCTGTAACATAAACCGAAGCGCGCTCATGACGGTCTTTGGTTTAGCACACTCGAGAGGAACGGTGGACAGGGAACGTGGAAACCAAGAGCAAGCACGAAGAAAAGTTTTTATTTGCTCTTGGCACCTCTTGGCCTGCTGTGTTGCAGCTCTAAGGCCCACAGATCACCATGAGACGAACTCGTAAGGCAGCCAGAGCGGTAAGAGAGCATAAAGAAAAACCGATCATAGCAGGCAGGCTTCGTTTAGGTGTGAAATTACACGCTCGGTCTGCTTCTGGGGTGCGCAGGAACAATGGATTTCCGTTTTCCGGTCCGGTCGTCGTTGACGATTGACTTCGGCAGAGGGGTTTTAGCTTTCATTCAGAAGACTTTTGTGAGTATTTCCTGGTTGAGGCACTGAATATTAGAGTGGTTCAAAAAATCGATTTCGCTCCACACTGCTCATTCGATTCTAGATCAAATCCTGAGTGTCCTCCCAAAATTTGAGCTCATTTGGATGAAAACTGAGACTGCACAAGCCCTTTAAAGTTTATATGGGAATTAATATGGGAAAAGCAAGAATTTCATTCCAATGGTCATAGTGTTTGCCCATGTGCTCTTGGGGATTAGAACTATGTTGATAATGTGAGATACAATAATCAGCTACAACTTTGCCGAAGACCGTTTTCAAATCGGACGCCCCAGTAATTAGTTATTGATTTTTGAATGAGTTGTAAAACTTTGGCTATAATTATTGGGCTGTTCTTCAGGCATCACTGGATATATGCAGTAAAACATAGTAGCCACGATTTGTGCGTGCTATCTTTCGCGCCAGGTGCAGCAATGTTGCCTGTTCAGAAGTTAAATGAGCACTGCTGAAGAATTTGTGACTGAGTATAAATCAATAACTAATTACTAAGGCGTCCGATTTGAAAACGGTCTTCGGCAAAGTTGTAGCTGATGAATGTATCTCTCATTATCAACATAGCTCTAATCCCCAAGAGCACATGGGCAAACACTATGACCGATTGAATGAATTGGTTGCTTTTCTCATAGTAATTCCCATATAAACTTTAAAGGGCTTGTGCAGTCTCAGTTTTCATCCAAATGAGCTCAAATTTTGGGAGGACACTCAGAATTTGATCTAGAATCGAATGAGCGGTGTGGAGCAAAAACGATTTTCTGAACCACTCTACTGAATATGTCAATTGGAATTGATTCCTAAGTAAGTGTTTTTTACTTGGAGCAGGATCAAGCCTCCACAAGGTTTATGTATGACATAATGATTAAGTTTTCAAAAGTCTCAAATATCTGTGATCAAACATCGTGCTACATCAATACTCGGATGCTTAAGACGACATGATTGCTCAAACTCCGATTTACGTATGTTTAGTTAGAATTTCTTAAAATGTTCATTATTTAACACATTCTTCAGATCTTCGTTAGTTAACCTCAAGCTTATTTATTCTTCATTATGCTTCCTTTTAAAGAAAATTTCTTTATTTTACTATTTTATTGTAATGAAATCAATTGGATCAAAGATTTACCAAACTTCTATTCAGCCGCTTCGTCTACCGAAAATTCTAACTGAAAATCATCAGATAATGTACCAAAGTCAAGTGATATGCCTCCCTGTGTTTTTATTTTTCTAACTGAACTGAATGCTCTGAGCAGGAAGTTAATTTGCTCCAAACTAACTCGCAATAAGTCAATTTTTTTTGTCATTGGTGAGTTTAATGCCAAACATTGGTCATGGAATAATTCACAAATTTATTTCAACGGCAGAATTTTATTTGATGAGTGCTCTTCAGGATATTTCTCTATTCAATACCGTGATAGCACTACATGTTTTTCCTCTTCTAGAAACCCTTCTACTATTGATTTGGTCTTAACCGACTCTAGTCATCTTTGTAGCCAGCTGGTTACTCACGCTGATTTTGATTATGATCATGTCCCTGTTACATTTCAAATGCCCCATGAAGCGATTCTCAATCATTTCATCTACACTTTCAATTATATTCGAGCCGACCGGAATATATATTGACTCTAATCTTGATGTTAACATTTCTTTACAAACAAAACTTGATATTGACAATGCTCTTGAAACTTTAACAAATTCCATTGTTGAAGCCAGGAGCATTGCAATTCCAAAATGTGGAGTAAAATTTTAATCCGTCATTATAGACGATGATCTTATACTCTTGATCCACCTTAAAAAACAAGATCAGAATGCAATTTCAATGCACTCGCGATCCTGCTATGAAAATTATATGGCAGGATTTGCAGAAAGAAATCAAGAAAGGTTTTGCACAATTCAGAAACAAAATTTTTGAAAATTAGATTGCTGAATTGGACCCTGGGTCTAAGCCCTTTTGAAAGCGCAAACAATTTTAATTTAGGGCTTACTAGTTCAATTGAAAACCAAAATACTCAGGGCTTCGAAAATATTCTCAATCAAGAGAACGTTTTCGAACATTCCTGGGAGACTAATTTGGAACAAGTGAGAACAATTATTTAAAAAATCAAAAATATGAAAGCTCCTGTCGATGATGGAATTTTCTTCATCCTCATCAAGAAACTTCCAGAAAGTAGCTTATCATTCTAAGGGGTCGTCCATATACCACGTGGCCATTCATGTGGGGAGGGGGGTCTGGCCAAAGACCACGCTTCATACAAATTTTAAAATTTTTGTGTGGACAAATGACTACGATGGTGGAGAGGGGTGGTCTGGAATCCCAAAAAACTGTCCACGTGGTTAATGGACAGCCCCTTAGTTAATATATCATTTAACAAATGTTTTCAGTTGGCATATTTTTCTGACAAATGGAAAAATTCTAAGGTTGTTCCAATTTTGAAACCAGACAAAAATCTCACACAAGCTTCTAGCTATCGTCCAATCAGTTTGCTTTCCTCCATCAGTAAACTTTTTGAAAAGGTTATTTTGAACAGAATGATGGTCCACTTAGACGAAAATTCAATTTTTGCATTCGACCACCACGGTGCTCCCCTATCCATTATCAGAATAAATCAAATATATCAATTAGGCATTATAATACCGTTAAGTATGTTCAAATGTTTTCAATGGCACCTTGGTCTTTCATGCCGCAAAATTTTTTCACAAGTATTTGATTTTTCATAGGCTCAAGTGCTATAAGGCATTACGGAGCCAATTTCATCATGTAACCAAAGTAGTTTTTATACAACACTATTCAATAGTTTGGTGAAGCAATGAACTCATGATTCAGATTATTGAACATGCGATTCATGTTGGATATAGAAGCGCAAGTTGACGTCAAAGTATACATTCAAACTTGAGCTTTCGGTCAAATTAACGATGTAGGAAGCAGCGATATAAAATTGAAAACAATAATGCGAAGTTTAGAACATCCGTTATTATTTTGTTTAATGGAATTTTAAATCGTAGCACTAACAGAACTAACTTTCAAATATTTGTCTTTGTCACTTATGAAAAATTTGTTTAGCAAAGTGTGATATATTTTCGTTTGTCTTTACTTATTATAGCAGCGGGTGAGTGCTTACTTCAAAGGTACGGTTTGCAACGAAATAAAATGAAAATTTACAGATAAATTATCATTTGGTGTAGGATTCAAAACCTGTTATGGTACATAGATTAGCAGGTTCAATACGGCCACAGAACAATTTAAGATTTCCTGGTAACAAAAACTGGAAAGTAGGTCTTTTTTAAATTATTTAAAGTTTTGATAGTGGTCTAGAGTGCCAAAGTTTGGCCAATAGAGTATTACTCAGTAATTGAGGTTTAAGTTCTGAGGCAGTACAAAGTTAGCTAGAACAGCCGAGGGACAGCTAGTTTGGTTATAACAAGATTTTATGACTAGTAGCAACCTGAGACGAGACTCGTGAAGACGTCTTCTTTTTCTGTGATTGATGATTTTTTTTTCTTATTCCACTCAGTGTTTACATCAATAATGTGCAAGGCGTTCAAGCTCTCACATGAACATCTCAGCAAAAAAAATATCGGGTTCGCATCACACCGTAGCATAAATAGCCCTTTGAATGGAATTCATGGCAGTAAATGTAGCAATCATTGGGAATAACTAGCTTTGTGTTTAGATTTATCAGCATTTTTCGAAAAATTGCTCCTAGTGACTGAGGTTTTAATATCAGTTTATTTTGAATTCAATACTTTTCACTTTTTCAGCCATTAAAACGACGGGCTTCGTTTGCCGTTTTATGATAGTGGAATATGGGCTGCATATGACGTTGACATCTTTCCTCTTCGCTAGTCTCTCACATATAATAACGTTACAAAATTGGCTCCGTAATGCCTTATATCACTTGAGCCTATACAAAAGCAGTCAATTGTGAAAGAATTTGACGGCATGTAAGTGCAATGTGTCATTGACATGAGTTGAACATGCTTTTCGGAGTTAGAGTACCTAATTAATCTATTTAAAATTAGTAACACTTCAAAAAGGGCGTAACTCAAAATTACGACGATCATCTCATTAAAAACCCAGAGGTCAAAAATAACTTAAAACACATACTTTGAGCCTAACTTTGATGGTTTATTTCTTCTGATAATCACGGCCAATAAAAATTCCTTTTAAATATTTCAGATTTCCTTTGAATTTGTGGACTTATACAATCAAAAGGGTAAACTTCATAACGGGCCCTACGATTTTTTTTTAATTCGGCCAGACTAAAGCATAACTATAGAAAACGACTGGTGAGCACAGATTTTATGGAGATTTTCTTCTGATAATAACGATCAGGGAAGCACCGTGACCACTCATTAACTTTTACGTGTAACAAATTTGATTCGTTCCAACAAATCTGAAGACCATTCTACTGGTCTTGCTCTTCTAGACATAGAAAAAGCATTCGACAGTGTTTGGTATGAAGGTTTGATCGTAAAATTAAAAAACTTTAATTTTCCAACATACATTGTAAGAATAATTCAAAGTTATCTGTCAAATCGTACACTTCAGGTTAATTATCAGAACTCCAGATCTGAAAGACTTCCTTTAAGAGCTGTTGTTCCTCAAGGCAGCATTACCTGAGTTACCTCAGGGATGTCAAAAATCTTTGTTTGCGGATAACACCGGCCTGTGCGCCAAAGCACGAAGCCTGCGTGTCATCTGTAGTCGATTGCAAAAAAGTTTGGATATTTTTTCTTCATACTTGCAAAAATGAAAGATATCTCCTAATGCTTCCAAAACTCAACTAATAATATTTCCACATAAACCAAAAGCTCTTTATTTGAAACCTTCAAATAGACATGTTGATGGTCAGATGAAGTTGATTATCTAGGGCTCATTTTTTCTCTTATGAGCAGGTGAAATCAACTAACCTGTAAAAAATCTGAACTGCTACGGCAAATGAAATGGATTATGTTGCTAACAAAATGTTAATAAATCTTTAATTTGTTATATCAAATTATGATGATAGGATTGTACGACATTTCCCAGAATGACGTTCCCCAGAATGACATTCCCCAGAACACCATTCCCCAGAATGGGACATTCCCCAGAAATCCATTCCCCAAAATGAGACATTCCCCAGAAAACCATTCCCCAGAATGGGATATTCCCCAGAAAAAAAAAATAAGAGATTTTTGGGCTGTTAAAATCGAGGTAAATGGTAAATAGTAAATAGTGAAAAACTGGAACCGTTTGGACGGTTTTTATATATTTTGACGTTTTTCTCCTTACAAACTTCAAGCTC
The DNA here is from genome assembly GCF_002204515.2 of Aedes aegypti. Taxonomy (NCBI): domain Eukaryota; kingdom Metazoa; phylum Arthropoda; class Insecta; order Diptera; family Culicidae; genus Aedes; species Aedes aegypti. Next base: position 87,895,912 of record NC_035107.1, read on the forward strand.
GTTTAGCCCCTCCTTACAGTTGAAGGGTTCTGTTCAAATTTTTACAGTAGTTTATTGTATCTAACTAATATGGGCCGCCCTAGTGCACACATACTACGATATTTTGTAGCTATTAAGTTTTGCTGTAAAAAGAAATCATAAAAGACAAGAGAAATTTTCTAGTGTAATTGTGATTCATCAATCTACATAAATACGAAGACAATAAACCAATATGCTATGAAAGTAAAACAAAAAATATGTTGTACATATGAAGAATATAAGACTAATATAAATCAACCCTTCAAACAGTTAGAAAGAACAGCCAATTTCGAAAGAAGGAAGAATAACTATGAAAACAAAACAAACATCCAATATTGGGTCAAATTAGATCATAAAACATAGTCAGAGCAGCTTATTTTAAACGGTTGTGCTACTTTTTTACGAATGTCAGTTCCCCGAATTTCGTTTCTACGAACGCCAATTCCCATAATGTCAGTGCCCCGAACACTCTGTTTCCCCGAATAGCCTAGTTTCCCGAAAGGTTTTTATCTCTCATACTGTCCATAACTGCATGTATGTAACATTCGACAAAAGTAGGCATTGAGTAAATGGAATACCAAGTGTGCATTTTATGGCAGTATGTGTGTGTGTGTGTGTGTGATCCATCTAACCCCCACTGTCCGGCAGTGGTATTATGGAAAAAAGTTTTCTGCAAAACTGCTTTGATACTACATTTTTGCAAAAAGCTTCAGTCCGGGAGTTAGAAGGTGATAGCTCTATTGCAGATCCAATGACCCATTTCAGAATGGCTGGAGAGACACGTCCATTCAGAAGTCACTTTCACTAACAACAAGCCCCGCATGTATGCATAACCATTATCAAATGGATAATGATAATGCATACACACTTCCTGTTTCAAAGATGTTTTCTTTGAAACTGGCGCGTATTTAATATTTAGTTATCGATACATATGTGATCAGAACAATCTCACCAAAATCCATCCGATTCGGCGTTGTCATCAAATCCCATCAGCAATCGATTGGGTATTTCCTTCTCCGCGTGAAGCATATATTATTATTTGTCATTGTTAGACCACATTGCGTACATGTTTTAACACCACCATATCTAATTCTTACTTTCACACATGTAATATAACGTTATTATATAACACAATCACAAAAACATAATTTTATATCTATTCATCAGAACTATCCGTCCGGGTGGCGTAGTACCGTCGTCCGAAACACAAGCACTGCCGCGAAAAATAATCACGCGGATGCACAAATATTAACAAAGTTAATTAGAACCAAACAAAAACCATCGCACTAAACGCGTCCGAAAGGGTTATTCATTATTCAATATCGAAGTTTTTTCCACTATTCACGTATGAATTGAAATCCAAAAGCATCAGCAAAATCGCGAAAACCGAAAGCACGAAAAAACGTGGAGCAAAACAAAACACGACCGTTCCCGGGCAACGCCTACTGCCCCATCATGTCAGATCTACCATAACCCCTGATGTCAAATTACTGAGATACCTAAGTCGCTGAAGAAAATCTTGATACATTGAGAAGCCATTTATGAAACCTTTTTTAGCTGAAGTTCTAGCATTTGATGTTGAGTCACATGAAGTGGAGGAGGAAGGAAAAGCGGAGAGTATTCCCTTGTGAGATTTCTGAAGAGATGAAAAAATCCTAGACAAGTAAAAGACGGACGACGTAGAGATGCGTTGGTCCAAAGATGGCACGTATTGTCAAAGTCCTGACGAGCAATGCGCCACCAACGCGTTGGCTCGAAGAAGGCAAGAATAAGTTAAAGACCTTAAAGAACAACGTGGAAATGCGTTGGTCCGAAGCAGGCACTTAAGAGTTACAGACCTCAACGACCAACACGCTGGCAACGTGTTGGCCCGGAAAAGGCATAAGAAATCAATGTCCCTAACGAGCAATGCACCGCCAACGCGTTGGCTCGTAGAAGGAATAATTGGTTAAAGTCAGAATCAAAGTCCTTAACTTGCAACATGCTATTAACGTGTCTGGCAGGAGAAGGCAAAAGGAAAGATGATCCTTAAGATTAAGGCAAAGAAAGGAAAACCTGAATGGAAAATACGCTAATCACGCATTGGTCTAGAGAAGACACATTTAATTATTGTTTTTCGGGGTCTAAAGGCTGAAAACATTATTTTTTGATTATGGTCAAGAGTAAAATTTTCAGGTAACAACAAAGGATGAAAAAGATTCACAGAACTTTAAAAAATAAAGTACCGGAAGGAATTGAGATACAATCGATCTTGTGTGAAACCTCAAAAAAAATATTTAAAAATCAATGGAATTTTACTTGAAAAATTATTTGAATATTACTTGGAAGGACTGCAAGACTAATTCGTGGATAAAATTTCGGAGAATTTCCAAGATACATTTCTGAAGGATCTTAATGATGAACTGGTCGAATTTAATTTAAGAAGAGATGTTAGAGACTTTTCATTAAAATATAAACCAAGTCTCTTAAAAGAGATCTGCTACCAGTCCTGGATCTAAATCCGTCTGCTGTTTAACATACCAGGGTGGTACATATACTGTTTCCACAGATTTCTCAAATTAAGATGATTAATTATGACTATGAGACGTGCAATTACCGTTCTCCTCGACTTTAAATACAAAATACAACCATTCATACGCTTCGAAGCACTTCTCGGAATGCATTTCAGAATTGGTCCACATACGCACTTTCAAGCCTTTTTATAGGTATGTATCTTTGTGTGTGGAATATATGCACAAGTGGGGGAGAATGAGAATAAGAACATAAGAATCATTGATGCGTCTGGTAACAATCTTTCAGCACTTCCGAGTCCATCCCTGCACTTCTCCCCTTGGTGCAAGCAAACCAGAAAATGCATCTCAGTTTTAGCAAATATTTGATATCGACATAAACCAACATAGAATTTCCACGAAGCACTTGGGAAATATCAATAGAACACATCCGGTACTCCATTTCCACTGGAATATTTCAGCCAATTTCCAAACCTGCTTGAACGAATCAGATTTCTATTTAGCAACATCCGCAGCGACGCCCTTCTGATGCTTTCTAGCGTTTACTCCATTGCACTCACAAATCACATCTTCGTTTCGGTCATCTGCGCGAGCTAATTAATATCAATCACATCCACATTATTCTGCCCATTACTGGCTTGCATTTTCACAAAATATTTTGCCCAACATAAAACTTTTAATCACAGAAAACAGCGAAAAAACACTACCTTTTGCACATCAACGTCTGCGGCCGCCATAATGATTCACTGAAGACTGACTCGTGTGCATTTTATGGCAGTATGGGACAAAACTAAAATTGCCAAGAACTTAAAAGTGCCAAGAGTGATTTGAGTATGTTGATTGAAAGTATTTATCATTTGATGACTCTCCCCGGTATTAACTCGAAATTGTCAAAAATGTCGAATGTGACAGACATGCAGTTATGGGCAGTATAATTGTCATAACTGTCATAACACCGCCTTGAAGGTGAACGAACCTGTCATCTGATATGCACCCTTCTTTGCTTGATTTGCGGTTTTTTCGAGCTTCACCATCATCGGTATTTTTGGCTAGATGTATTTACATATTTAGTCGAGGATAACCTTATAATCCATATTATCTTCTTTTAATTGCTTATCATTCTTTCAAGTTCAGCACCCAGTCCCTAAAGACTATTCTATATAGAACTGCATTACTTTTTGGGGAAACGAGTCATTCGGGTGCCTTTTGGGGAAATGGGTCATTCGGTGAACTGGCATTCGGGGAAATGATGTTCAGGGAAACGACAATTGCGCAATCATGTTAGGCAAATGTAAAATTGTTAAACAGTATTTTTCCCTTAAGACTTTGGTTGGTGAACCACGTACTCATTTATGTTGGATTTTCAAACCCCCTCGTCTTTTGACCGAACAAACATTTTGAAATTTGTATGGGCCGTATGCACCCCCATAGATGACCAAGTGGTTTATAAACGGTCCCTTAGATGGTTTGTCTAAGAAAAGGGAAGCAAACATTCTCCTTTTAAACTGTTTTTTGGACTCCATTCCGGTTTTATTTGCTTGAGATCCATAATAATGATTTTGACCAAATACACGAGTAAAAATGTGTTCCTGAACCCACGAAAATTATTCACAAAATCATGAATATGCAGGTTGTAGGACATTTCCCAGAAAGTCAAACCCCAGAACGACATTCCCCAGAATGACGTTCCCCAGAAACCCATTCCCCAGAATGGGACATTCCCCAGAAAACCATTCCCCAGAATAGGACATTCCCCAGAATGGGTTTTATACGTTTGTAAAGAGTGGAAAAAATTGGTAGTTAAGTTTTTTGTCGTTAAGAAATGTACCTACTGAATTGATTCGAATTCCCAGAAGCTTCGAATTCAGGACACAGACGTCAATTCACCCAAAATATTATTTTGTCAAATTCATTATTATGGATCTCAAGCGAATAAAATCGGAATTGAGTTAAAAATCTTTTGAACGGCGAGTGTTTGCTTCCTTTTTCTCAGGCAAACCATCTAAGCTGCCGTCCATAAATCACTTGGTCTTCTATGGAATGGGGGGGTTGTGGCATACAAATTTCAAAACGTTTGTACGGTCAAAAAATCACGGGAAAGAGGTGGTTTTGTGGCTAAGTGGTTCATCGGCAGACCCAACCATAATCTTAGGAGGAAAATGCTGTTTAAAAATGTCCTTTATTGTGTCTTAATTAATTTCATAATTGTGCTACTGTCGTTTCCCTGAATATCATTTCCCTGAATGCCACCTCTCCGAATGACCCGTTTCCCCGAATAGTGATGCAGTTCAAACAGGTGCAAGAATAGTCTTTAAAGACTGGGTGCTGAACTAGAATGAATGATTAGCAATTAAAAGAAGAAGATAATATAGATTTGAACGTCATCCTAGACTAAATATATCTTGCCAAAAATGCCAATGATGGTGAAACTCGAAAGAACCGCCAATCAAGTGAAGAAGGGTGCATATTAGATGACCGGTTCGTTACCACCTCGAAACACAAAAAGTTATGATTATTATAAGAGCTAAAAACTTTTCGGAAACTAGGCTATTCGGGGAAACGGGTTGTTCGGGGCACTAGCATTCTGGGAACTGGCGTTCGGGGAAACGACATTTGGGAAACCGACATTCGAGAAAAAGTAGCTCAACCGTTTAACATAAGCTGTTCCTACATATGCCATACTGTGTTTTATGATCAAACTTGATCCAAGCTATTGTTTTTTTTGTTTTCATAGTTATTCTTCCTTCTTTTAAAATTGGCTGTTCTTTCTAATTTTACTTTCAAAGGGAGATTGGTGTAGTGTAATATGTCACAAAGTAAATTAATGGAATTTGTTTATCGGCTTTCATGGCATATTCTCCCTTCTTTGAACATATGCTGTTCTTCCTAGGTTTATTGTCTAAATAATTAGGGATGGTACACATATTATGTCACGCTAAATTTTAACTTTTTCGACGAGAAAATCGTCAAAAAATATAAAAATCGTCCAAATGGTTGGAATTACATTTCCGGCCATAGGTGGTTAATTTTAAATAATTTTTGATTTAAAGATTCTTCATTCAATAAATGAAAGACTGCAACAAACTGAAAGTTCTACCGTTAAAAAAAAAAAAACAATACGAAAATGTTTTACCTATGAAAAATTATGGTTTTCCTCGAATTTTCCAGTTAGATGCATTCACTATTTACTATTTACCATTTTCCTGGATTTGAACACCTCAAAGATCTCTTGTTATTTTTTTTTTTCTGGGGAATGTCCCCTTCTGGGGAATGGTTTTCTGGGGAATGTCCCATTCTGGGGAATGGATTTCTGGGGAATGTCCCATTCTGGAGAATGGGATTCTGGGGAATGTCGTTCTGGGGTTTGGCTTTCTGGGAAATGTCCTACAACCGATGATAGTGTTGTCTGCAGCACAGCACAGAACACCTAGATATAAAAAATGAATGTAACGTTTGGAATGATAATAATAAAGAAATAAAAAAATGTAATGAATTTTATTTGTTGAAAAATGACCCTCTAAAACTAAAAAAAAAGATATATTGGGCGGAAACTAGTTGAAGATTCCAAATAATCCGTCAATTTTGACCGACATGATACAAAGTTGCAGAGCTAGCCTCTCAATAATTCACTATCAGCGTTGCTTCTCCCAAAGCATACAAAGTATGGCTCTTCGCTATCATTCTGCCCGTCATTGGCACGCATCTAGATACAATTTGTTCGCTGCTACGCGGTAGCATTTGCCTTCAGTGAACATCCCAAGTAAATTCTCATCCTAAGCGCGGCAACAGTTCCAGTGTAGTCTATATCTAAAATTTACACAGTCAGCGCTCGGAAAGATTGCTCCAACACGCCAATTTATCGGTTGGAAGTTTTCCAGCTCACTTAGGCTCACTGTCGACGACGATTGTGCTACTTTTCACCGAAAGTTGTTTCCCCGACAAGTGAAGCACTTCAAAAAGGTTGAACAATTGTTTTTTTTTTTTTGTGACGGTATGATGAACAAGAAAGAACGATAAGCAATCAAAAGCTATTTGTTCATTCGCGAATGAATTGCTAAAAATGCTGAGAACGGTGAAACTTGACTGCATTGCCGATCAAATAAAGATAAAATTTTTAGACGAACAAATATTTATAGGAATTGACATTCAGGGAACTGACGGTTAGGAAAATGACATTCGGGGAACCAACATTCGGTAAAAAGTAGCACAACCATCTTCGACGCTGTTGATAACGAAAAAAAATATCCTTTGCGGAAAATATACAAACCAAACAACCAATCTTAACAACTCCCGCACATCTTCAGAGTTCAAAAGCAGGCGATTGGTGATAGTCTTCTAAGCGAAAGCTCACGCAATGTAGCTCCCGGTTCAATAACTTAAACTGGAGCACCAAAGCTCTGTTACCAGCCAAGGAGCAGCCCCAGCCACCAGAGTTGATGGGTACGGGTTGAAAAATATAAATAAATATATTAAGCAAATAAACAGCGGAGCAAGCGTCGAATGAGACGGTAAAATGGTTTGTAGTGGGGTTGGGTGGAAGAGGGGCTCAGGATATCCGGCCAGAGAAAGATTCAGAGGCCCCAGTTTGCGTCAGCTTTGGATTGCTATAAAGCGCCAGGAATCGCATGCCAGGCGATGCGATCGCTGGGTATTATAGAAATGACGGTGCCTTGGATGGTAAGCTTTTTATTTTAACTGGTGGAGGGTTATTAAAAGTGAATTTATCTTTAAATTTGGATATGCGAAATAGACGAAAATGATATACTGAATGGGAAATTATTTCTACATAGAAAATAAAAAAGTTTCGACATGTTGCTCCAATCACACAATGAGCAATGAGTATTGCTAGATGCTTGTATTTTCATAATTGTTGGATTATAAATTTGATAGGTAATATTTTTTCATAAAAATCCTCATTCCAAGCATCCCTCACACGCACGTAAAGGACATCGGTTTCAATTTTCCTCTGTCAGCCGAGCTCCAACACCAAATGCGCTATGAATCCGCCGTGAGAGAGCTTGTTGGAACTATCACAGCCAACGCGCGAGAACTGAATGTTTTATTTATGTTCATATTTAAATTTAAATGTGAGATCGATAAATAAATAAAATCTGCCTACACCCCTCCGCTTCCTGCAACCTTTCCATCGAACGATGGTGATGATGATTCCGAGCAGCGAGAACCGCTTTGCGAGCTCAGTCTCTAGCAACATCGTCAGATCAGGCATTCAAGCTATTGAAGAGTTGGTGTTTTTGAAAAATTAAATTGAAATTAAATAATTGCGATCGTTCTGTGAGAGAATCGAAGATAAATGCGTGCAATGTTAATGCCTCTGCCTCTTCCCCGGTCACCCCTCAAGCTTTCCTATAACGGATGACTCCACTTCGATTCTCAAGGCACAACCAATGTGCATATCTTACAGCGCGCAAGATTACGGACTCTCTTCGCTTCCCGGGATCTCTGAGCCAGCCCATTTAGCATATCAAATGCAGCCAATGAGCAATAAATTAATGACAGCGATTTAAACTTAATCGAACAGCGCAACGAGGAGCATCAGGCAGCAACGATGTGAGTTGGGCCTCTTTTTTTTTTGATAAATTTATTCAGCGCCCCTAATGAAGCTGTGGTTGTCGAACGTGGATTGGGAGATATTGGAGGCGCACAATCTCGGGCAGATCCCGACCGGGAAGTGATAACAGAAAAATAAATCAATCCTATCAAAACTTTTTTTCTTTTCAATTATATTTTCACTATTATTTTAAATATAACTGAAATATATTAGATCACTCCATTTAGATTCCATAATTATAGCAAATAGAAATTAGCTATAGATGTCAGTGTCTCCTATCTCCTATCTTGATTGTAAACAACTATCTTGCTTTATTCAAATGATATCCGGTCCTACTCCTATATAAGGCCTGCACAATTTAGACTAAGCCTCTTTTGTATTTCGACTGTATAATAAACCACATTGGTAAGTGTATAGAGTGGTCTCGTCTTTCATTCCTCCGTCCATACAGAACAGTTGGCGACGAGGTAATCGGTAGCGCGTGTTCGTAGTTTGTGTAGTGAGTCGGTCAGTGCGTCTAAAGTCAATCACGTGGTCGTGAAGTCATGACAAGTGTCGAAGGAAGCAGTAAAGGTGAAAATTCGAAATCTGCAATACCGGTGATCGTAAATCGTGGAGGAATGATCGGAAGCATTGAGCCTTACGTCCCTGATGAGTGCTTCGGAGAGTACAAAGAGCGTCTCGAACTATTTTTCGAGTTAAACGATGTGATCGAAAGCAAGCGCGTGGCTATGCTAATCACATTGATCGGTCCGGAAACGTACAAGATTTTGAAGTCGTTAGTGATCCCCGCGGAACCTAAAACGAAAAGTTTTGAAGAACTGGTGACCGCGTTAACAGGCCATTTTGCGCCAACAGTGAATGTGATTGCAGAAAGGTACAAGTTCCACCAGTGTGTGCAAGCATCGTCAGAATCCATCGCGGAGTACATTGTCGCGATAAAAGCACGTGCTCAGTCGTGTAAGTTTGATAATTTCCTAGATGACGCTTTGCGGGATAGGTTTGTGGCTGGAATCCAAAGTTCGGGTTTACGAGCAGTTCTTCTGAAAGAGAAAAACCTAACGTTTCAGTCCGCGTGTGATTTGGCCTTGAACTACGAAATGGCTGAGTCCGGCAACACCATGTTGCAGCATTCGTCGCAGCAGTATGTGAAAAGGTTAGGTTTCAAGCAGTCACGTGTTAAAGAAGAAAAACCGGTACCGCAAGTGAGCAAGAGTGATATCCGGAAAACGTGCCATTTGTGTGGAAAATCGCACGAACCAAAGGACTGTCCAGCACGTAACTGGGAGTGTTTTTCGTGCGGGAAGAAAGGACATACGTCGTTGGTATGTAGATCCAAGCCGAAGAAAAACGTGAAAAGTGTGCTGAAAAAATCATCGAGAATCCACGAGGTCAAGCAAAAAGTGTCCGATAGTGAAGAAGAAGGAGAATTTTTCGCTATGAAGTTGATTGAAGAAGAAGAATTTCCAGATCCAGCGTCCGTCAACGTTGTCAGCGAGGTCTGCAAGCCGTCAAGCAGTGCGAGTCCTGTAGCCAAGATGGAGGTGCTCATCGAGGAAAAGTCGGTCGTCATGGAGGTCGACACTGGAGCTAGTGCGTCAGTCATACCACTAGAAAGGTATTTATCGCTATTCAGTGAAATCCCAGTCCAAAAATGTCCAAAAACGTTTGTAACGCTAACAGGAGATAAGATTCAGATAAGTGGTCAGATTAAGGTTAGGGTTAGGCTACCAGGAAGTTCACGTGCTGTTGAGTTAGAACTTGTCATTTGCGAGTGTAAAAAGCCGTCTGTATCGAAAATGCCATTGATTGGTCGTCCTTGGCTCGATAGTTTGGTCCCCGAGTGGAGGCAATTGTTCGATTCTGGTGTGTCACGAATCCAGTTGTTGAGCAGTAAGTCTGTCGATTTGGTTAGCATCCAAAAACGATTCCCAAATGTGATTTCTCGTAGTCTGTCTGATAGTATCGTTGGTTATGAGGCGGAAATAGTGCTAAAACCAGATGCCGTCCCAATATTCCACAAAGCGTATACGGTCCCTTTTGGAATTAGAGAAAGAGTGGAACATGAGCTAGATCGAATGTGTCGTGAAGGTGTGATAGTTCCGGTAAAGTCTAGTCCGTGGGCCTCTCCAATTGTAGTAGTGCCAAAGTCCGATTCTGTTCGTATTTGTATCGATTGTAAAGTCACGATCAATAAGTTTATCGAAACCGAACATTACCCCCTTCCGCGCAGTGATGATCTGTTCGCTAGTTTGGCAAATTTCAATTGTTTCTGTGTGATTGATCTCTCAAGAGCCTATCTACAGCTCAAAGTGTCTGAGCAGTCCCGTCAGTATTTAACGATCAACACACATAAGGGTTTGTATCAGTATACGCGATTACCTTTTGGTGTGTCTAGTGCCCCTTCGATTTTTCAGTCCGTTATTGATAGGGTGTTGCAAGGTGTCCCTGGTACAAAAGTTTACCTCGACGACATAATAATTGGTGGTAGCACCCTAGAGGAGTGCAAAGCTCGACTCTCGGAAGTTCTAAGTCGTTTGAATGTCCATCATGTGAAAATTAATCTCGAGAAGTGTAAATTCTTCGAGGAGTCTGTTGATTTCTTAGGTCACCCAATCAGTTTCAACACCATTCGTCCAAATTCAGAAAAGGTCGTGGCTATTGTGAATGCCCCAGTTCCCAAGTCCGTTGTAGAGCTTCAAGCATATTTAGGATTGTTGAATTACTATGGCAGATTCATCCCTAGATTGTCAGAGGAATTGCGAGAGCTGTACAATTTGCTCAAAAAAGGCACCAAGTTTAACTGGAGTCCTCTTTGTCAGTCCACTTTTGTGAGAAGTAAACAGTTGATACTGGATCATGATGTCCTAACTCTGTATGATCCAGATAAGGAAATAGTAGTCTGTGCCGATGGAAGTCCGCTTGGTGTTGGTGCAATACTATCACACGTCGTAGATGGTGTTGAACGTCCAGTCCTATTTGCATCTAGTACCCTTTCTCCAGCTGAGCGTAATTATTCTCAATTACATCGAGAAGCACTTGCGATAATTTTTGCAGTGACTCGTTTTCACAAATACTTGTACGGAAAAAGCTTTACTCTTTGCTCAGATTCTGAAGCCCTGAAAGAGATATTCAACCCAACAAAAGGTACATCTATTGTTTCTGCGTCAAGGTTACAGCGTTGGTCAGTCACATTGTCTATGTACAAGTACAAGTTCATCCATCGTCCGGCACGAGAGATGCGCCATGTTGATGCATTATCTAGATTGCCGTTACCAGATCCTACTGGTATTGATGATGAGTCTATACATCGTCTGTCTGAAAACTGTCCACTTGATTTTGAAAAGATTAGAGATGCGCAAAAGCGTGATCAGTTGGTCCAGAAGTTAGTTGAGTGCGTACATGATGGTTGGCCCAAGAAAGTCCCTGATTGTTTGCAAGTTTATTACAAGATCCGTAACAACTTTAGCATTGAAGATGATGCTTTGTTCTACATTGATCGGATTGTTGTTCCAGAAAGCCTCAAAAGAAGTGTTTTAACTGTTGTACATGAGCCTCATTGCGGTATAGTGCGTACGAAAATGAATGCTAGGTCGTATGTGTGGTGGAAAAACATCAATGATGACATTGACAATTTTGTTGCTTCATGTCTTACTTGTCAGCAAACACAAAACTCAAAATGCGCGAGAGATACCGTTGAGTGGCCAGAGTCGGTTAGACCGTTTCAAAGAATTCATGTCGATTTCTTTCATTTTGAGAAGTTTACTTGTTTGGTCATAGTCGATTCATATTCAAAGTTCATTGACGTGAAAGAAATGAACAAAACTAATGCTGCATACACGATATGCAAGATGAGGGAATTCTTCGCGTATTTTGGTTTGCCTGATCAGATTGTGTCTGACAACGGTCCCCTTTTTGGTTCCAAGGAATTCGTTGAGTTTGGAGAGCAAAATGGTATCAAAATGACTCGAATACCCCCGTACCATCCAGAGAGTAACGGATTGGCTGAACAGGCTGTACAGACTGTCAAAGGAGTTTTGAAAAAGGTATATCTGGATTCATCGAACTGTCGAAAGCTTCCCCTGTCCGAAATAATTTGCAAGTTCTTGATCACTTACAATAATACCCCCTCAACAGTGACAGGAAAAGCTCCAAATGACATGATCTACTCATATAAGCCAAGAACATTACTAACTAAAATGAATCCAAAGCATAATGAGAAAATAATTAATGAAACAGGTTGTAAATCAAAAGTAATTTATGTACAAAAACAAGAAAAGAAGATTAATGACGAAACATTCAAAATTAATGAAAAAGTAATGTACAGAAATGTGTTTAAAAATTAGGTTAAATGGATTCCTGCAAGAGTTGTGAAGAGAGTCAGTCTTTGTACATATTTGATTAATGTTAATGACAATGTTAAATTTGTGCACAGAAATCAGATTAGGAAGTCTAGTTTAGATGATAAGTTCCATCCTGATTATTTGATTCATAATAATGATTTTATTAGAAAAGAAACGACAAATGAAGATACTGAGCTCGAGCATAAAAGAAAAGAAGCAAAATTGAATTCGCCTAAAAAGGTCAGAAGATCAAGTCGAATTAGGAAACGGCCTTTGAGATTTGGTTTCAAAAGTTATAAGAAATATTGATAGTCGAATATAAGAATCTTCAAAAGTGGGAGGATGAAATATATTAGATCACTCCATTTAGATTCCATAATTATAGCAAATAGAAATTAGCTATAGATGTCAGTGTCTCCTATCTCCTATCTTGATTGTAAACAACTATCTTGCTTTATTCAAATGATATCCGGTCCTACTCCTATATAAGGCCTGCACAATTTAGACTAAGCCTCTTTTGTATTTCGACTGTATAATAAACCACATTGGTAAGTGTATAGAGTGGTCTCGTCTTTCATTCCTCCGTCCATACAGATCAATAACATTTTTTCTTATATTTTGGTGTTCTGTTATTATTTTTGTTTATTTATTTGGTTTTACATCAATTATCTTGATAAAACGTCGCCAACAATATTTCGCCAATTCATTCGATTCATGGCCGCTTTTCTCCATCGTCAACTGCGACCCACGCTCTCCAGGTCCTGGTGCACCTGGTCAATCCACCTAGCTCGCTGCGCCCCACGCCTTCTTGTTTCGACCGGATTCGTAGCGAACACCATCTTTACAGGGTTGTTGTCCGGCATTCTTGCAACATGCCCTGCCCAGCGTATCCGATACTGGGTTCGCCGTAGAGCTGAGCGAGCTCGTGGTTCATCCTTTGCCGCCACACGTCGTTCTCCTGCACGCCGCCGAAGATCGTCCTAAGCACTCGGCGTTCGAAAACCCTAAGATCTGGCTCCTTGATCATCGTCCACGTCTCATGTCCGTGGAGGACTACCGGTCTCATGAGCGTTTTGTACATCGTGCATTTGGTGCGGGGGTGAATCTTTCTTGACCGCAGTTTCTTCTGGACCCATAGTAGGCACGACTTCCACTGATGATGCGCCTTTTTTTTTTTCTTTTTTTATTTGTCCATAGTTTTACAAACTTAACCTAAATAAGCATAGCATACAAACATTGTATATTACATACAAGCACGATGTTGTTGTTAAGTTAAATAACAGATAGCTTTTTCTTCCTTCATTAACATATGTTAAGAAAATTACCAAACTGCCTTTCGAAAATATGCCTGCTATTCCATCTAGCTTCTCTTATTAACTTTTGAAAACAGAACAAGTTACTATTTTTGTAGTTTTTCATGTTGTATACAATTGCTTCTGCTACTAACCACAATGCACTTTTAGCTTTACAATTTTTCTCCTTTATGCTTCTGTATATTATCTCTTCTGGTGATTTCATCTTTATTTTCAACTTGACTTTAAATACTTCGGATACCCAATCCCACACAACTTTAGAATTCTTGCATTGTTTAATTCTATGTACATTGGTATCTGGTTGGTCACAGACGTCACACAAAAAACTATCAATATTTGCAAAATTATGATTATGCATTTTCACCTTGTTTGGGTAAACGTCATTAAAGATTTCATACAGTAACGAACTTGCTTGCGATGAGATACAATTTTTAGCTATGTTTTCCCAAATTGTTTCCCAGGGTAGATTTGGATGTTTTTGAACAATTCTCACTTCAATTGATTTTTTGGCTAGCAAATAATTGTAGATTTGTTTGTTGGTAATAATATGGTCATTGTACTAACTATTTGTGCTGAACTTAACAATTTCTTTGTGTTCATCGTCATTTTTTCCTATTTGTCATTTTAACCAGTGGATGATCTATCTTAGTCTCGTTTTTATAAAGCAAATTTCTGATAAAAAGTGACTGTGACTGAGTTTCAGGATCAATTAAGGCTAATCCACCCAAACTTTTATCAAGGTACAATTGGTCTCGCTGAACTCTAAACATATTATGGTGATTCCATAAGAATTGTCCCGTTATCATTTTAATCTCTGCAATATGTTTGTTGTTTGGCGGAACTATCTGAGATACATACCATAGTTTTGCTAGCACAAAATTATTAAGGACAGTTACTTTTTGAATCAAATTCATTCGCCGTGTTGAAAACATGTGAACAGTATATTTTAAATTTTTAATTAATTTCTTAAAATTAATGTCAACCAAGTTCTTCCAACTTTTTTCTGCAATCATTTGAGGACCTAATTTACAACTATTTAATCTAAGGAACCCTGACTTCTTATGATTCAAATTGATGCCAGCAGATAAAGAATAATCATTTATTATTTTAAGCACTAAATCAAATTCCTGATCACTTCTTATAACAATAGTTATGTCATTAGCAAACGCTCGAATTTTTATAAACCTGTTTTCAATCAGAATACCTCTGATTCCTGAATGAATCTGTCTTACTAACGGTTCAATGTACATAACAAAGAGAGCCATTGATAATGGACACCCTTGTCTAATTGACCTTCGAATTTTGATGCTATTTGTAAGGCTTCCTCTTACTAAAATCCTGGATGTAGCATTAGCATGAAGCCTCTGTATTATTGTTACAACTGAACGAGGTACACCAAACTTATCTATGATTTCCCATAAACGATTGTGATCCACAACATCGAACGCTTTTTCGAGATCAACACTCATCAAAGCAAATTTCATGCTTTTACTTTGTTGGGCCTTGATCACAAGAGTTCGCATGATATCAAGGTTATCGATACACGATTTACCTGGAACTACTGCTGCTTGACCTTCCTCAATGATTTCACTGATTCCTACCGAGATTCGATTAGCTATCATCTTAGCAAAAATTTTGTAATCAGTGTTTAGCAAACTAATTGGTCTAAAATTGGCTAAATCTTTTGCATTTCCATTTTTTGGTATCAGCGTAATGACACCCTCCGAAAAATTTTCCATGGGAACGAGTGAGTTATCCAAAAATCCATTGAAAAGTTTTAGTAGTTCGTTCTTCACTAAATCAAAATGTATTAGATAAAACTCGTACGTGATTCCATCCGGACCGGGGGACTTTTTATGTTTTGCATTGATAATTGTTGTTCGTAACTCATTTTCATCAAAGGGTTGTGATAGATTGTCTTTGGTTTGTGCACTAAAGGATTTACTTATATAATCTAAAGCTACACACCGTGGCTCACTGGGAACACTTTTACTGAACAGTTTTTGGAAATGATCACTTACCAAGTCTTTTAATTTTTTTGTTTGCGTTATTAAACAATTTTCTCCTCTGAGAGACCAAGTCATTGGGCTCTCTTTTCGTTTAATCATTTTTGCTACATGGAACAGACCCACCTTTTCATTCTCCAGCAATGATACCGGTTCGAAACGATTCGCGTAGCTTTTCATTCTGTCCACTTCAATTTCCAAAATTTTTGATTTTATCACGCTCATTTCGTTCATCACATTCTCTCCTTTTTTCTGTTTCTCCCACACATCATTCAACTTTTTATTCCATACATCTTTTTTCTTCCGGTTCGCTTGATTACACTCAAATGCTTTTCTTTTATAAAATTGTTTGATTTTCCTTTTAACGTCATACGACCACCACTTACTGAAGCTATCTATATACTTCTTCCTCTTCTTCAATTCCTCAAACTCTATTCGAAACTCATCTTGAACTAACGGCTCATTCAATACAGAGTCATTCATTTTCCAATAACTTCTACTCAGAACTGGAACCTGTTGATCAGCTGCAATCTTGTAATCAACTACCACTGCATGGTGGTCAGAGAACACAATTGGCATTACCACACATCGACTAACACTACCAACGAAGCTTTTAGAGACGTAAACTCTATCCAATCTTGAAGCCGAGCCTCCTCGGAAAAACGTAAAATCTCGCCTATCACCATTTAATGCGATAGCTACATCGCGCAGCTCAAGCAAATCAATGGCTGATTTTAGTCCACTCGAAAAATTATACATCTTCCCTTTGCAATCTTTCTCATCCAGCACACAATTAAAGTCACCCGCTAACACAGTGTTACCTGTTCCAAATTTGTTGAAATGAATCGCAATTGTATCACTAAACAATTCATCCCGTTCACATCTGTATTGGGCGCCCGAGTGTCCATACACATTTACGAAGTTCAGACCATCGACCGCTAACGATATTATTCTTCCACCAGGATCCATCAACACATCACTATGATTCAAGCTTTTGCGAACCAATATCGCTGTGCCTTTGTTCGTGTCACCTATATTCACAAACGCTTCGTGACTTTGAACAAACGAGAAATCTTCAAATTGCACCTCCTGCAGCATCACAATATCAATATCATTTTTCACTATGAACTCTTTTAGCAACAATTTCTTAGCTTGCACTGATATAGCATTAATGTTAACAGTCGCAATCTTCTGAACAAAGTTCATCGCAACGCTCATCAAAAGTCAGCACATTCCAGAAACCTAAGGCCACGTGTTCCAGTAGAACCCAACCTCACTTCTCAATCGTTTTCTATCTATGCCTTCGTATTCCCGACAAACAATATTGTCAGCCGTCAACAAGGATCCGAGGCAGACGAACTCGTCAACCACCTAGGGGATACCCCCGTCTATCGCGCTCGGTTCCACCTACCAGCATGTACCTTGTTTTCGATGCATTCACCATTAGCCCGACTCTTGTTGCTTCGAGTTTAAGGCGGGAGAACAAATCTGCCACCTTATCAAATTTTCTCCCAATATTATCCATGTCGTCCGCGAAGCAAACAAATTGTCCGGATCTCGTGGAAATCGTGCCTCGAATGTTAAGTCCGGCTTTCCGCATGACACCTTCATGCGCAATATTAAACAACAGGCATGAAAGTCCGTTGCCCTGTTGTAATCCCCGCCGAGACTCGAACGAACTGGAGTGTTCGCCCGAGATCTTCACGCAGTTTTGCACACCGTCCATCGTTGCTCTAATCAATATTGTGAGCTTCCTGGAAAAGCTGTACTCGTCCATGATGTTCCATAGCTCTACACGGTCGATACTGTCGTATGTCACCTTGAAATCGATGAACAGATGGGACCTTGTACCTACGGCGTTTCTCGACGATTTGCCGCACTGAAAAGATCTGTTCCATTGTCAAACGGCCGTCGATGAAACCTGCTTGATATCTTCCCACGAAATTGTTTGCTATAGGTGATAGACGACGGAAGAGAATCTGGGATAGGACTTTGTAGGCAGCGTTTAGGATAGTGATTGCACGATAATTTCCACACTCCAGTTTGTCGCCCTTTTTATAGATAGATGCTTGCATTCCTCCGGTAACTGTTCCGTTTCTCAGATTCTGGCTATAAGCCGATGCAGACAAGCGACCAACCTGTCCGGGCCCATGTTGATGAGTTCCGCTCCGATACCATCCTTGCCAGCGGCCTTGTTGTTCTTGAGCTGTTGAATAGCATCCTTAACTTCCCCCATCGTGGGAGCTGGTTGGTTTCCATTGTCCGCTGTGCTGACATAGCCATCGCTTTCGCTGTCCTGACCTTCTGTGCTTGTGTTATCTGCGTCATTCAGGTGTTCATCGTAGTCCTCTTTCCACCTTTCGATCACCTCGCGTCCGTCCGTCAAGATGCTCCCATCCTTATCCCGGCACATTTCAGATCACGATACGAAGCCTTTGCGGGATGTATTGAGCTTCTGATAGAACTTCCGCGTTTCTTGAGAACGGTACACTCCACTCTTGGCATTCCACCTCTTCCAGGCGGCGCTTTTTGTCCCGGAATAGGCGGGTTTACTGTTTCCGCTTCAGTCTGTATTGTTCCACGTTTTGTCGCGTACCATGCTGCAGCATTGCAGCCCGCGCTACATTATTCTCCTCTAAAACCTCCTGGCACTCTTCGTCGAACCAATCGTTTCTTGAGCTCCGTTCCACACATCCGACAATGCTTTCGGCAGCGTCGTTAATGACTGCTTTGACTGTCCTCCAGCAGTCCTTAAGAGGGGCCATATCGAGCTCGCCCTCATCCGGCAACGCTGCCTCAAGATGCTGCGCGTATGCATTGGCGACATCCGGTTGTTTAAGTCGCGCTAGATTGTACCGAGGTGGGCGTCGGTACCGTACATCGTTGATGACGGATAGTTTTGGGCGCAGTTTCACCATCACCAGGTAGTGGTCGGAGTCAATGTTGGCGCCACGATAGGTTCGGACGTCGGTTATATCGGAGAAAGGTCGTTCATCGATAAAATCGTGATTGATTTGCGATTCTGTCTGCTGAGGTGATCTCCAGGTGTACCGATACGGGAGGCTGTGCTGGAAATAGGAGGCAGCAAAATCTATCAGTCGTAGGCCGTTCTCGTTCGTCAGCTGGTGGGCGCTGGTCTTTCCCATCGTCGGTCTGAACTCCTCCTCCTGAGGAGCCAACTTGAGCGTTCAAATCTCCTATGGTTATCTTGACGTCGAGCTTGGGCATCAGTCGTTCTCGAGTTCGAGCTGCCCATAAAATTCGTCCTGATGACATCAGTGCTTCCAGAGTGAGGACTTGTGGATGCGAGCGGCAGCTGCTTCGGGGTACTCGGCCTCGAAATCTCTGGCGTTCTGATTTTTAGTGAACTGTTATGAGGAGGGTGAGCAAGTTGCACCAAATGTAGCAACGTCCATGACGTACGTATCGGGCTGATCTGGAACTGGTGAAACATTCCCCGTATATCATCACTGATCGCAACTTGGCGTTGTCGATATCGGGAGAGAACCGACGGAAGGGAGGTCAGAAGATCCGGTCCGGGTAACAGAGCAGAGTTAAGTGACTGGCCCCGTACTGCCGCTGCACCATTCCGGGTTTCTTGGGTTGCACAACTATCTCCAATGGCAAGTACCATATTCTCTTGGGATCAGAGTTGAGGATCTCATCTTGTGTGATTTTATGAGCATAGCCATTTTCCTCGTATTCGAGTATCTGCTGTTGGAGATTCTCGAAAAGCTCAGGTTTGCGCAACAAACGTCGTTCTAATGATCTCAGACGATTTTCTGAGATGGGTTTGCTATCTGGAAAATCGATGTGATCATATTTCCAGAGCAGTCCGGTCTGGAATCGTCCAGAAGGTAAGCGAACAGTCGTTTCTTCGAGTATTTTTCTTGATCGCTGCTCTTCGGAACTTTCCATGAGAGGAACGACAGAAACTCCAACATTTTCCACCGAAAAAAACTCCTTCACCAGGACATGAAACTCGTCGTCGGGACTACGCCGTTCCTCAAACAGAAGGTAGTGAATACGTTCTATTGAAAAAGTTTCCCCGGGGATTTCGCCGCTTATAGTCCACCCAAGTCTAGTTTTCGTTGCCGCTGGTTGACTGATTTTTCCTTCCCGGATCTTTAGAGGACTTTTCTGATGCGTGTTGTCCAGACAAATGAGAAAGGTTGGCGTGGCGTTGCTGTATCCTTCAATGGGCAGGCCACGGAGGTACGGAAAATGTTCCGACAGCTGATCAAAGAGTAGAGTTTGATTTGGGTGGCGTAACTTCTCTACCGTGTGGGCTGCCTTCAACACATGTCGTTTGGACGTTCCTCGACCAGAAATTTCAAATCGAATCAACTGTGACTTGTCTTCAGTACGCTCTATGTCCATTGCAGACAAAGTGGATAAACCTCTCCTTTGACCCCCAACTCGCGGGCTACCCGAGCTTCAATCGGCGTGGAAGAAGACCCTTCTTCCAGAAACGCAAAGGTGTGGACAGACCTTCCTTTCCCGAATAGTGTTACCGGTATTATACGGAAAAGCGTTGTCATCTTGCGTTGGTTGTGGATTTTGAGCGTTTCTGTTGGCTTGGTTGGCTTCGAAGGCTTCGCTGGCTTTGGCTTCCCTGTATGCAACAGCTTATGATGTCATTCTTCACATCCGTCCATACTGCATAACGATGCCTTGCAAGGGAACTCTCCATGCGCAAACAAGCATCTCCGACAAAGGTAAAGCTCTTGAACGCGCTTCCAACGATCTTATAAGCTGCACTTGTTGGAAGCGTCGCACTCTCGTACATTGTGGCCCGGTTTTCCGCAAATAGGACATGGCTTCGACTGATTCTGTTTGCTCTCGTAGGTACCAGCTTGTTGTCGTCTTCCAATGTTTTCCGGCGGAGTGCCGGACGAATGTGCGTTGACAAAGAGTCTCTCCTTACCCTTTTGTTTATCCGATTGGAAGCGAGTTTCTTCGGATGGTTGAAATTGAGCAACATCGCTCGCAGCAACCACAAGTTGTGCCATGTAATCACCAAAGGTTCCAAGGTATTTTAGCGATAGTCTCCTGCTGCGACGAACTTGTTCCATGGACACTGGCAACCGGGTGGTTACCACTCGCAGGTTGGCTTGACGACGATGGACCCACTTGCTGTGTATACGGCATTGGCGGACATAGTTGTACGCCAAGGAATTCCCGCTGAATCTACTGCAAGTTTTACGAATTGCCCTATGTGTAGCGGTTGAGGTACGACAGGTACGTCCCAAGTTAGGCTCCAGTTCAATGGATCCTGCGCGTGGAACTCCAGCTCAGCTGGTTGCCCACAATTTGCTTCGAAAGTCGCGCCAGAGGCAGGCTTGGATTGAGCCCGAAGGTGAGCTCTGCTTGTTGTCCGGATTTTGGAGTTGAAACCGCAGCGAACGTCGTTGTAGCCGATGGTTTCTGCTTGTGAACGGTACCGGTGCGTAATTCCGTGCCAACGGGAATGCCACTGCATCCGATGCCAGAGCCTGAATATGCGACGGTTTCGTTCTGAAGCCACTGTTCCACTATTTGGATATTGGACATCGAGCGACGGCTTCTCAAGCTGCCTTCTTCCTCCTCCTCTAGCTGGGTCTGCATCAGGTCGTACTTTTTCGCCAGATACTCCTTCTCTTGCGAGACCTTCTCCTCGACTGCTTTTTCTTGCAGGATCCTCTCGTCTTCCAGCCGCTTCAGATCCAAGAGAATTCTCGCACGAGCAGTCGCACTTGACGATCTTCTCGAAAGCGACCGCGCCGTTGGGGGATTCCTCTTCATACACCGAACGCACACAACGCAGCTTCCACCAATGGAACGACTGGATGAAGCACATGCGAGATAAATTCGTCGCAAACAATCACTGCACTGCAGCATCTCTTCGTCGGGTTCACCTGACCGAGCGCATACACAAGTAAATGTGGCCGCCGCCATTGTGAACTGCTGCACCCGCGTGGCGAAGATTGCGATGATCGAAGCTAATTGTTGCTTTCGCAGATGAAAATCTAAAAGATTTGGTTGACACAGGTGATGGGATTACGGACCATCCGTTTAGCACTACTTGAATTTTGTGGTAGAGTTCGCTTTTAGCTGAAATTCAAGTTTCATTAATTAGATTTAAGTTCACATTTGGTAGGTTTAGTTTACTTATTTTAAGTTAATTTTGCATGATTAGTTGTAAGTAGCGTAAGTTGGTTACTGTACATATTTGCATGATTGTTTGTCTTACATTTTTAGTCCTTTTTCGTGTACTCCTGTCTTATCCTACAAACTAACAATGAATAATTTACTTTTCGTACGTATTCTCGTCCAACTAGCGTGTGTGATTACTATGCTGTCTCGAATGTGTGGTGTGCGGAGTCTGTCTCTCGTTGGGCGGCCGGTCATTCAGCCGTTGCTGGCGCTCGCCCCGCAGCTAATAATTCGGACGACCGGGTGCCGTCCTGAACAAACGGTACCTGGCGCACAGTGTGTACATTAAACGGATTAATATGAAATGTATCAAAATCTTTGTTATTACTATATCATACGTTGTTTTAATGTAGATACAATTATGTTATGGGCTGTTAGAATTGTAATATAATTGAATAACTGTTAAATAATTTTTTTGAATGTTTTGAAACCGGCTTGTGTTTGTGACACAACTGTTATAATGTCCCTTTGATATAATATTTCTGGTTTGTTATAATTTTCGTATTCCTTTCTGATCAGGACACGTCCTCCCTCTCCTTCAGTGCCATGCGCTTTTTTGTGCCAATTTTGGTTTGGTTTCGGTCGGAGGGAAAGTGCTTCACACCTGCTTCCCACCGAAACTCTAGTCTGGACCTTCTGGAATGGGCCTGGAATCGATCAGTGACTCTACGTCAGCGACAGAGAAGCGCTTGATTTGCATACACATACGTTGTCGTCGTCTGCCGCGATGAGATTGTCGTGTTTTCACGATTCACAAAAATGCTTGCCGTTTCAATTTGGAATTAATTATCATGAAACATGAGCGTTAATCGAATCGATAATTATTATTGGGTGCGAATAGGCCATCGGGAAATTGGGCTGTAGAAAAGCTTGATGTTTTTTTCTGTTGGATTTGAATTTAAGATGAGGTTGGATGGGGAGAACCAACCACTTCGGTAAAATGCATATAATGCTAAAAGAATGTAGCGGATTTATTGTCTGGCATAATTTTTAAAATATCTGAGAATGGGAAACTTAAGGAAGAGAAACTTCAAGATTTGAATTTAGGAACGGATGGCTCTTTTTAACTCGCGGAACATATTCTATGGCAGCGTGATTCGAATTGTAAGCCACTGCAAACGAACGTTCTAATTTGTAGCACATTGCAAAGAGAGTTACGATCCTGGTTAGTTACCTCCATTCCAGTCAAATGCAGCTTTCCCCACGCTCATGTCATTTTCTCGGCCTGTCAAATGGCAAAATGTCACGAGCTATCACCGTCACGAACAATTTACGACACGTAGACGACGGTCCTGTCGACGACAACGATTCTGAAAATCCCGCACCCAAGCCGAGAGAAAAGTGTAACAACAATAGGCTCCCATAAGTAGCTGCTGCAGTAGTGACGACGACGGTCCGTGAGCCAGAACTAATGCAGCCCAGTAATGTTCTAATAAAATGTTAATTGCACCGGCCCAAGTTTTACGATAATTACCTCTTGGGTGCGCCGGAGCGCCCATCAAGCCGTGAATTGCTCATTTTCGTCACTGCTGCGCGAAGGGAAGATGTTCGCGTCGTCAAAAATTGGAAATCGCGTTCTTTCCTTGGGAATGCAGTGAGTGCACAGTGGTTTCAAACGCAAAAAACACGATCGTCAGACAAAATGTCGAAAATCTTCTTTCTGAAAAAAAAATCCCTGCTTTTTTGTTTCTTCACGATTATTTGTCCTTTCGATCTATTGTATTTCGACGTTTTGCCACTTCAAACACTTGTCTTTCGACTATTTGTCATCGTACTCTTGGATTCTCAAAGTACTTTACTAATTCCTAAAACTATTTCTTCTGATTCAAAAAAAAAAACGCATGAATTCCTCAACATTTAGATAAATCCACTATTCTGTTCTGGAAGCCTAGAGGAATTCTTCATTGAATAAATAGGTTGCAATTCCTTAACCAATTGACCTACACATGGCACATATTAGATGGATTTTTTCCAAATATTTCGCCAAGGATTTACATATGAATTATTGTATTGATAATCCCGGCATTTACCGGTAGTAAATTTGTAATGAATTGATCTAGGACATTTTCACTGGATTTTATCATATTTTCAGATAATTCTACAGGTGCGGTGTTTGTACAACTGGATTAGTTCTAGGAAAAAATTTTGGCTCATCTGGATGTAATGATTTTTGTAAATCTATGCGCTTGCACAGCCAATATCAAAAAGCATCCAGGAAATACCTTAATAAATCAATATATTTTCTTGTCAGTATAAATATTCGCAGATTATCCTACTGTGAAGACTTTGGTGTTAAAGGCAATTGAAAAAATCATGACGATTAGGTTATTGTTAATGAATTGTTTGCTCACTCTCTGAAAAGAAATGAAAATTTATTTGGACTCTTACCTGCTATACAGGAACTGTTTCCCATGAATTTATGATGTATGCAATTTGACCAAAAATTATAATATTGAGTGTTCAAAACGATCTCACCAGATGAAGTATACCAACGTTTGTTGTTTTTTACTGGATCGTTCATCCCGCTATTACCGCCAATGCTTGCATGTTGCGCTTTGAGCGGAAGACATATTTTTACGTCCTTTGTTGAGCACAGCATGCTTCGTTCTCCTGGGATGTAATGATTTTTATAAATTACTAAAACAATTCCCAAACAAAATCATGGGTAGAATAATTCTCGGAACGACTCATTATGAATTTAGTTGTTTTAGTAAAAATTGGTTGAGGTAAACTGAGGAGAAATTCTGGTAGGGGATCATTCAAAAATGACGTCCATCGTAAGGGGGAGGGTGGGGGTCTACTAATGTGTGACAGCGCGTGTATAAGGTATTGTAAAAAGCGTGGCAGAGGGGAGAGAGGGTTTACAAATCCCGAAAAACGATGGACATGGATCGTCCTTAGAACTCAAGAACAACATTTAGATGAATAACTAATGTAATTGAAGAAAATAATACCTGGTTTGATTCCTAATGAAATAGTTGAATAGAAGCATTTTAAGATGATTATAGAGCGAAGCCACACTTTGAATTTTCAAGAGCACAATGTAGTGAAGTAAATAAAATAAAAATAATAATAAATACTTGTGAATTTATATTTGAAATAAATCTGAATTATTACACTATGTTTTGTTTGCACATCTGGCAGCACTGATCGGCGTGACAAAAATATGACGAAGCCTTGTGACATCTTTTGTACCTTTGAGTATTTTTCGGAGAAAAACTGAGAGAGATTCTTATTGGAAATATGCTGAATGGTATGCTTACGTATTGAGCGTAGGACGATAGCGGTACTTCTATTGGAATGTATGTGTAAGAGAGAAGTACCGTTGCTTAGCGACGAGCCGACTGAAAATCATTCTTCAGACGATTTTTGTGTCGTACAGACGCGTTTGAAAAAGTGTGAAAATAATTTCAGAAAAAAAATGTATTCGGCCGGTTACCACAATGGCGCAGCTGACGAAGTTCCAGAGTAAGTAATTGAAAAAAAAGTGAATAAGTTAAATTTTGGCAAAATGAAAAATCCAGCAATTTAGTTTTGAAGTCTTTAATTGCAATAAACCAAATGTGAAAATGTACGCTTGCGATAGGACAAGCTTTGAAAAAAAAAATGGCGTCCAAGCATGTGCAAATTTGCGCGAGGACAAATTTCAAACTTGCGATAGGACAAGTGCTAATACTTATACTTGCGAGAAGGACAAGTTGAAATAATTAATTGAATATGATTCGACCGTTCACAAAAAAAAAAATCTCCAACGAAATTCATTTTTTACAGAATCGATCAGACGACATTGGTAAAGAAAGGAGTGAAAACCAAAAAAAGCAAGGAAATTGAATCGCTTCGGAGTGATCTGAATGCTGAAAGAGCCAGATGCGAACAACTTGAGAAGGAACTAGTTCGCCTTCGTGAGAACAATGTGTCGTTTGACGTCAATGGTGAACAGGACATGGAATCTGTGTTGGATGAACCAATGAGCGATAGTAGTATTGAGTTCCGACGTGTCCAACGAGCACTCAGCGGATGAACGCATCAGCCACGATAGGTTCTGCAGAAGGGTCGCGGTTCATAGCATCTGTAACCCAGTTGTCCTTATCCTCGATCAACATACCAGAATGCAAGCCCTTGGACGGCGATAATGAAATCTACCGTTACTCTTATGAAGCATGGAAAGAATTGTTGGAAGATACGATGAGGCTCGCTGGTGTTGAGGATGAACAGACGAAATTCACCTTATTCAAGATTAAGGCGGGCGCTCGATTGTTGCAAATCTTTCGAAACACAAAATCACATGGCGAGTGTCCAAATCCAGAAACTGAACCATTCGCCAACGCCATGCATCGACTGAAAACATATTTCGGATCAGGCTCCGATGTCATGTTTCAGCGCCGTAAGTTAGCTCTCATGATGCAGAATCCGGGAGAGTCTAGTCTTGCGTTTATAACACGTGTTGGAGCAACGGCTCGACTTTGTGAGTATGATGAAGATAAGGAGATGGAAGAAATTGTCGGTACCGTCGCAGAACATGCTGTAAGCAGAGAGGTGCGGGTAGCCGCATTGAAAATGCTTAACAGAAAGGGCAAGTTTTCAAGCTTAGTAGACAAGGTGAGGGAGCTTGACGCCATTCAGATGAATGAGGAATATTTCAAGCTTAAGCATCAGAGACCGGAGACAGCTACGGTTGCCGCAGTGAGCGCAGCATATCCGATGAACGATCGATCGTCATTTCAACGTCAAGGATCACGCGGAGGAAGATACCAATTTATCAGTGCACGTAGAAGAGAATCTCGATACAATCCAACAAGAAACCCCAGATCTGTCGAAGCTACGAATTCATATCGTCGAGGATTTCGTGAACCTCCGAAGAGCCGACCCGACCGATGCTGGAGATGTAACAGTGTCTACCACCATCCTTCGGAGTGCAATGCAGTAGACAAAGTATGTATCGGCTGTGGACAAATCGGACACATAAGGAGAGCTTGCAATAACCCAGGACATGAATCAACACGATACCATGGACAAAGAGAATCCGATCCGAAACCTTCGGATGTCAAACCGATAACTTCTTCGGCGGTGAACAACGTAGAAGCTAAAACAGAGCACAACGAAGATCGATCAGAAGTGAGTGAAATTTTGGATAATTAAACATAGATGAATACCTCCTTATGGCACGCATTAATATTGATCAGCTAATACTTTCTACTGAATTTGATGTACTCATTAATAGAATTGGGTGAGTTAATAAACATGTAAATGAAGTAAACATATTACTTTTTTGTCCGATCAGTAAATATGACGTGGCATAAGGGTTTACAACTATATCCTCAATTGATTCCAATTGATAAATATTTTATTAATTTTTTGTTAGATTGTCGTTCAAGAACGAGACGAATCAGATTTGATGGCGTTAACGGTTTATCATATCGGTACGAGCAGAAGGGATGGAATAGTAACAGCAACGGTAGCAGGCATGGCATGCGAGTTTTTAATTGACTCTGGGGCACAGGTAAACACGTTCACTGAAGACTCTTTCAAACGTCTCATGAACGATGGTCGTTACAACAATGACGTCTTCAACGTAAAATCGGGATCAGATCGATCATTGAAGGCGTATGCGACGTCTAAGCAGATACCTGTATCTGCAACGTTCGAAGCTAATCTGTTCATAACAGACGATAGACCGGTGTATACGGAAAAATTTTACGTTGTCAATGAAACGAAGGCTTTATTGAGTAGATCAACCGCTACTAGGTATAGTGTGTTGCTTCTAGGACTAAATGTGCCAGTTTCTACAGTGCATACTGAAAAATTGATACACAATGACAACGAAGTAGCATCAGTTGTATCAAGCGAGCCGTTCCCTAAGTTCAATGTCCCTCCCGTGAAAATTTTCTATGATACTTCAAAACCCCCATGTCGAAATGTTTATCTGAACATCCCACAAGCTGTTAAACCGTTAGTAGAGGAACGCTTACAACAACTGATTTCTGCTGAAATAATCGAGAGGGTAACCGATGACATGGACACGGCATTCTGTTCGTCTCTTGTAGTAGTTCCAAAAGGAAAAGAAGATATTCGTCTGGTAATCGACCTGAGATGTCCAAACCGCTACATTTATCGGTCCCCATTTTCCATGCCAACTCTTGAATCGATTGTAGCTGAACCTGACGGTGCTAAATGGTTCTCAACCATTGACTTAACCAACGCATTCTTTCATATTGAGCTCGACAAAGATTCTCGTCACCTGACGAATTTCTTCACCGAATTTGGAATGTTTCGATGCGTTAGATTACCGTTTGGTTTATGTAACGCGCCAGATTTGTTCCAAGAAATTATGCAGAGGAAAGTTTTGGCTGGTTGCAAGGGACAAATTAACTACCTGGACGATGTACTTGTTTTCGGTGCAACAAAGGAGGAACATGATGCTAATTTGGCCGCTGTACTAGCTTGCCTCGAGAACAATAATGTCAAGCTAAACAAGTCCAAATGTGTTTTTGGTAGTCAATCGGTAAAGTTTATCGGTTTCTTGTTCACCTCGAATGGTTGGGAGGTTCAAGAGGAAAAAATTATCGCAATAAGAAACTTTAGGAAACCAACGACGTGTGCGGAAGTAAAAAGCTTCATTGGCCTAATAACATATGTTGATAGGTTCATTCAAAACAGAGCAGACAAAACGCAACACTTACGTGCCCTAGCAAATGCTAGCAGTTTCGTTTGGACCAAGGCAGAAGACGACGAGTTCCGAAGGTTGAAAAATGAAGCACTTCAAACTATCAAGCGTCTAGGGTACTATAACCCAAAAGACAGAATTGAATTATTTGTAGATGCCTCACCTGTGGGACTTGGAGCAGTTCTTGTTCAATTTAACACAGACGATACTCCAAGAATCATTGCTTGTGCATCGAAAACGTTAACGACTACAGAACAGCGCTACCCCCACACCCAAAAAGAAGCACTGGCGGTCGTGTGGGGCGTCGAGCGTTTCTCTTCATATCTACTTAGCAAGACCTTTACCATACGCACCGATTCTGAAGCCAATGAATACATTTTCAATGGTTCGCATCGTTTGGGTAGGAGAGCGACAACTCGAGCGGAATCCTGGGCACTGAGACTGCAGTCTTATGATTTCAATATCGAGCGAGTTCCTGGGTATGAAAACGTAGCTGATGCGCTGTCTAGATTGGTGCAAACAACACAGGACACTACACCTTTTGACGAAGACGACGACGAAAACCACTTTTTGTACACACTGGATGCCGGCAATATGGAAATTACCTGGAGCGATGTAGAAAGTTGCTCTGAAACAGACGCTGAACTGGAGCTTGTCCGCGATGCTTTGGAGAGTAATGTTTGGCCCGGCGCATTACGAAAGTATGAAGCACAAAAGAAGAGTCTGCACTACCTTGGATCCATGGTTTTCAAGGGTGATAAAATTGTACTACCGTTATCACTTCGATTAAAAGCAATGCGTGCGGCTCACAGTGGACATGCAGGAGAAGTTGCAATGAAACGAATAATGCGTGACTTTTTCTGGTGGCCTCGAATGTCACTTGAAGTCGAACGGTTTGTCAAGGGATGTGAGACGTGCATTATGTTGTCAAAGAAAAACCCTCCCTTGCCACTTTCGAGTAGGATTCTTCCGAATGGTCCGTGGGAGATTCTTCAGATTGATTTTTTATCACTACCTAATTTTGGCTCAGGAGAATTTTTGATCGTTACGGACACTTATTCACGGTACATAACCGTTACGGAAATGAGAAACATTAGCGCCGAAAACACAAATTCGGCCCTTTGCAATATTTTCAAAATTTGGGGATGCCCTATTATTTTGCAAGTAAGAGTTTCATAATGGCATTTTGTTGAGGTTTTAGTTTAATTGTTTTGCTTTTTACAGAGTGACAATGGCCCACCATTCCAAAGTTCAACATTTGTGAAATTCTGGGAAGAAAAGGGCGTAAAAGTGCGGAAATCAATTCCACTCAGTCCGCAATCAAACGGTTTAGTGGAACGCCAGAACCAAGGTATTATAAAGGCTATGGCTGCATCTCGTATCGATGGAATTAATTGGAAAGCTGCAATGCAAAAATACGTCCATAACCACAACAATCTTGTATCTCATGCTCGTCTTGGAGTTACGCCTTTCGAGCTCCTAGTTGGTTGGAAATATCGTGGTACATTTCCGAGTCTGTGGGGTCCAGAAATTTCGAAAAAGATAGACACAACTGATATCCGAGAACGTGACGCTGAAGCAAAACTAATGAGTAAGAAATATTTTGATTCCGTCAATCGAGCTAGAGAGTCCAATATTTCTGTAGGAGATTCTGTATTATTGGCTCAGTACAAGAAAGGGAAATGTGATCCGTCATTTTCACATGAGCGGTTCAAAGTCGTAGCAATAGATGGAGCGAAAGTTGTAATTGTTAGTAAGAATGGAGTACAATACGCACGTAACTTTCAAGACGTAAAACTTGCTCCCACAGAATCAGAAGAGGAAGAAACAGAGCTAAACCTGCCAAATCATGATTTGGAGCCGAGTTTGGAAGATATTCCTATGGAAGTCGAGTCAGAGCTCACAGGTCCTCTGCATTCTCAGGATATTCCTCAGGCCGATTCTTCGATTAACACACGAGTTTTGAGAGAACGAACTGACATAAGAAAACCGACAAGGTTTGACAGAAATTATGTATATAGCGTATTTTCTTAGAGTACAGGTGAAAGGAGATGTAGTGAAGTAAATAAAATAAAAATAATAATAAATACTTGTGAATTTATATTTGAAATAAATCTGAATTATTACACTATGTTTTGTTTGCACATCTGGCAGCACTGATCGGCGTGACAAAAATATGACGAAGCCTTGTGACATCTTTTGTACCTTTGAGTATTTTTCGGAGAAAAACTGAGAGAGATTCTTATTGGAAATATGCTGAATTGTATGCTTACGTATTGAGCGTAGGACGATAGCGGTACTTCTATTGGAATGTATGTGTAAGAGAGAAGTACCGTTGCTTAGCGACGAGCCGACTGAAAATCATTCTTCAGACGATTTTTGTGTCGTACAGACGCGTTTGAAAAAGTGTGAAAATAATTTCAGAAAAAAAATGTATTCGGCCGGTTACCACACACAAGTCTTGAGAACCAAACAGCGCTACGCATTGAAAATTTATTTTTTTGAAAATACTGCCCAACGAAAGGACTTGCAACATCGTATTTTATCAATGTATAACTTGCACCACATGGTTATTTATCATCATGTTTCACTATATAAAAAAATAAAATTTGCCATAAATCGGTCTTAAAATACCTGTGACCCACAATTCAAGTAGTGGATATAATTAAAGCTGTTATTGTAGTTACTTTTACAAACATAACTCTTAAAAATGTCTTGAAAACTAATACTTGATAGAGCTTCAAAATCGTAATCTAGAAACGTGAGAAAGTTTTAATTTACAAAATTACATGGTGTTTCTGTAACTAATAAAACTCCGCATTTTATTTTACGAAATTGTAGCAAACAAATTTCAATTACAGTGAAACCTCCATGAGTCGATATCTGAAGGGACTCATGGAAATATCGAGTAATGGAAACAAATCCCTTGGAAAGCTGTTTGAGGGGACCATCATAGTAACCATGAAATTTTATTTTTAGTATGGTTCCATGAGTCGATATCGAGTCATGGAACATCGACTCATGGAGGTTTAACTGTAGAATACTTTTTGAAAAAAGCTCCTACGCAGGATGACTAACAACACATACCTTTCTAGAAATTTAGAGTTCTGAAAAGCATAAGCATAAGCATAGATGACCGTACAAATCGTAGTTCCTACTCTGTGATTGCCCAGAACAATCGAAGTTGCACAGGGAAATAATGAATGGGGCTTGGGATTAGTTTACCATTCTTCAATGTGCACAAATCGAAAGCTCAAATTTAAAAGTCAATAACGGCGCCGGCCACGTCCTTACGGTCATCGTGGAAGGGAAGGAATGTTAGTGTGACTACCGTTGTTACTAGAGACCGAGATCACCTCTGCATCTCCACGGTTGTCATGGAAAGGATATTGGGTTAGTGGGATAAGGTAGAAATCTGGGAGTCACCAATGTTTGGTGATGCGATCCATAATATAATCATGCCCTACTGGATTCGCGAAATAATTCGATAATCGCATTGTACGTTGAACAAGTGTTCGTCACTTGCTCACGCAAGAGCAAGCGACGCGATCAATAGATCAAATAGATCACTAATAACGATCCGCGTTGCTTTTCCATTTCTCTGAGCAAACGACGCGCGACATGTTTGATCCTGCCCTCATCACCCGCCCCCGCAGTTTCAAGAAATTTAGAGTTCTGAAAAAGTGAAATACTTTTGTTGTAGGTCTACTTCATAATCCAAAGAGCCCTATAACACTCTCCCGAATACCATTACCTCGAATGACACATTACCCCGAAAATCAGTGATGCATTTCAAGGACGATCGCGAATTTGAGCCTAAACATTCATCTTCCTCTTACTTTGTAGAACAAGCGAGGTTTTCTGGTAGTGTTGAAATAGTTGTCGACGTAATAACTGCTAACATTCCCATCAGTGAATTTAATCTTTCAATCATCGGCTTTTCTTCCGAGGCTATATGAAGCCAGCATAAAAATTCAAACCAATGATTTTCCTTTCTTTGGATTGAAGGCTGTTCTTTCGTGTTGTACTGTTTGAGTTAAAGTTTGAGCGATAGCTGTCGAAAAATTCGACTGACACAATTGTCTTGAGCGAAATTCTAAGTTGACAGTTACTTCACACGATTAATCCTGAAAATAAACCCCTGCATTACTTGTCTGTATGAAATCTTGCCGGTGTTAGAATTTCCATCAAGATATTTGTCCTTCTTTTAATTATCGGATATTCTTTCGAAAGTTGCCCATGCAAAGTGATTGTCGGCATCGTGGTTGTTAACGTTTTCATCAGTTTTATTTCCTTTTATCACTGCACTATGGTCCAGAAATTAGTTTTACACGGAAAGATGCATTTTGAGCTTTAGGATGAAACATTAGACGAAAACAATCTTCTACAAAGTTGCTTGTATTAGTTAAGCCCTTTGTTTGGTGATATTGAAAATTGGGGTGGTCCACATTTTAATAGAAATTGTGTAGCTAACTTTCTTAATTGTATAAATTATATTTAATATGCTTCAGCAAAGTTGTAGACCATTCAATTTCAAGCAACTTTGCCAAAAAGTTTTTTTGTAACTTTTAAATTGACCGATTTAGAGCTTTTTTTACTACGGTGACATAGAGTGGTCCAAACAAAACTGGTTTTCTGGTTCTAGAGTTTTCATTTCAAATTTCTCATCAAAGTAGTCTATGAAACATTTTTAGAGCTTTGAAAAATGCGTAATTTGGTGAATGAAGAAACTCGCTATCTCTTTCCGTTTGGGAGATATTGTTGTTTTTCACTCAAAAACATGCCACTCCACATGAACCACGCGCTTGCGAAATTCTATGGTAAACCCAGTATCCAGAAGGTCGCCAAAGTTAGAAGGGTACTATGGGCGGGCACTTTGTAAGAACGTTGGGCAGAAACCCCGCTTAAATTGTGTTCACCTCGAAATCGACCGGCACAAGACTAAAATCGGAGCAACGAGTTAGGTTGTTTGATCAAGCGGATTAGGTTCTTGGATGTATGAGGCAATCGAGAAACTATATGCAAGTAGCCATGGTCCGAAATTGTTAGCGTTACATTGTGACGCAGGTCACGTAGCACCATCAAGAGTATTGTATTCTTGAGTATTCTTAGGCTGTTTGGGCACTTCAGGAGTTAATCATCAATGTTAACTTCCTTTTCCCGAACAGCCTAGATAGCCGCGTAGTGTCGGTAGCGGTTGTTTAAATTGGCTAAGAATTAACACTACGGACTGCCTGTTCCGGTGGTAAAAGTCCACCTCAGAGGTGACCCCTAATTCATACGGCTTTAAGCTTACCATGCCTAAGAATGAATGGTTAGGGGGCTCTAAATAAACCTAATCGGCTGCCCTTCTTCAGTCTCAAGCCTGAGGCTAAATAAGGGTAGGATTATTATTACGTTGAAATTTAGATTATATATTCACCTTTATGGTTTCGCATTATGCGTTTTACACAGTGTATTCTGTGCTTTTCGCCTTTGACGACTTTTAGGAGATACCGATCTGGTTTTTTCGCTGCTGGTCTTTTTCGTGCTGAAATTACAAATGGCTTAATCCTGCCTAGTTTGGGTAGTGGCTACGGTTAGGATAGCTTAAATCAATCTTCAGCATAAAATATCAGCAACGAGCAATCTTTGTAGACTCATACAAAATGGTACTGCTCAAGTGGCGCTAGTTCCCAGTTTTTGCTACTTTCTTACTTACTTACTTACTTACTTATTTGGCTTTACATCAATTATCTTGATAAAGCCAATTGTACGCCAACAATAATTCGCCAATTCACTCGGTTCATGGCCTCTTCTCTCCATCCTCGACTGTGACCCACGCTCTCCAGGTCCTGGTGCACCTGGTCAATCCACCTATCTCGCTGCGCCCCACGCCTTCTTGTTCCGACCGGATTCGTAGCGAACACCATTTTTACAGGGTTGTTGTCCGGCATTCTTGCAACATGCCCTGCCCAGCGTATCCTTCCAGCTTAAGCTACCTTCACGATACTGGGTTCGCCGTAGAGTTGAGCGAGCTCGTGGTTCATCCTTCGCCGCCACACGCCGTTCTCCTGCACACCGCCGAAGATCGTCCTTAGCACTCGGCGTTCGAAAACCCCAAGAGCTTGCAAGTCCTCCTCGAGCATAGTCCACGCCTCATGCCCGTAGAGGACTACCGGTCTTATGAGCGTTTTGTACATCGTACATTTGGTGCGGGGATGAATTTTTCTTGACCGCAGTTTTTTCTGGAGCCCATAGTAGGCACGACTTCCGCTGATGATGCGCCTTCGTATTTCCCGACTAACATTGTTGTCAGCCGTCAACAAGGATCCGAGGTAGACGAACTCGTACACCACCTCGAAGGTATCTCCGTCTATCGTAGTTCTGCTTCCTAGGCGGGTCCTGTCGCGCTCAGTTCCGCCAACCAGAATGTACTTTGTTTTCGACGCATTCACCATTAGCCCGACTGTTGCTTCGCGTTTAAGGCGGGTGAACAAATCTGCCACCGTTTCAAATTTTCTCCCAATAATATCCATGTCGTCCGCGAAGCAAACTAATTGTCCGGATCTCGTGAAAATCGTGCCTCGACTGTTAAGTCCGGCTCTCCGCATAACACCTTCAAGCGCAATATTGAACAACAGGCACGAAAGTCCATCGCCCTGTCGTAGTCCCCGCCGAGACTAGAACGAACTGGAGTGTTCGCCCGAGATCTTCACGCAGTTTTGCACACCGTTCATCGTTGCTCTGATCAATCTTGTGAGCTTCCCGGGAGAGCTGTACTCGTCCATGATTTTCCATAGCTTTACGCGGTCGATACTATCGTATGCCGCCTTGAAATCGATGAGCAAATGGTGCGTAGGGACCTGGTACTCACGGCATTTCTGGAGGATTTGCCGCATGGAAAAGATCTGGTCCGTTGTCGAGCGGCCGTCGATGAAACCTGCTTGATAACTTCCCACGAACTCGTTTGCTATAGGTGATAGACGACGGAAGAGAATCTGGGATAGCACTTTGTAGGCGGCGTTTAGGACGGTGATTGCACGATCATTTTCACACTCCAGTTTGTCGCCCTTTTTGTAGATAGGGCATATAACGCCTTGCTTCCACTCCTCCGGTAGCTGTTCCGTTTCCCAGATTCTGACTATTAGCCGATGCAGACAAGCGGCCAACCTGTCCGGGCCCATCTTGATGAGTTCGGCTCCGATACCATCCTTGCCAGCGGCCTTGTTGTTCTTGAGCTGTTGAATGGCATCCTTAACTT
Source organism: Aedes aegypti (assembly GCF_002204515.2). Classification (NCBI taxonomy): domain Eukaryota; kingdom Metazoa; phylum Arthropoda; class Insecta; order Diptera; family Culicidae; genus Aedes; species Aedes aegypti. The sequence goes on from NC_035107.1 coordinate 87,931,773, forward strand.
CCACCATCGTGGGAGCTGGTTGGTTTCCGCTGTCCGCTGTGCTGACGTAGCCATCGCCTTCGTTGTCCTGACCTTCTGTGCCTGTGTTCTCTGAGCCATTCAGGTGTTCATCGTAGTGCTGCTTCCACCTTTCGATCACCTCGCGTCCGTCCGTCAAGATGCTCCCATCCTTATCCCGGCACATCTCAGCTCGCGGCACGAAGCCTTTGCGGGATGTGTTGAGCTTCTGATAGATCTTCCGCGTTTCTTGAGAACGGTACAGCAACTCCATCTCTTGGCATTCCAACTCTTCCTGGCGGTGCTTTTTGTCCCGGAATAGGCGGGTTTGCTGTTTCCGCTTCAGTCTGTATCGTTCCACGTTTTGCCGCGTACCATGCTGCAGCTTTGCAGCCCGCGCTGCATTCTTCTCCTCTAAAACCTCCTGGTACTCCTCGTCGAACCAATCGTTTCTTGAGCTCCGTTCCACATATCCGACAATGCTTTCGACAGCGTCGCTAATGGCTGCTTTGACTGTCCTCCAGCAGTCCTCAAGAGGTGTCTTATCGAGCTCGCCCTCATCCGGCAACGCTGCCTCAAGATGCTGCGCGTACGCATTGGCGATATCCGGTTGTTTCAGCCGCTCGAGATTGTACCGGGGCGGGCGTCGGTACCGTACATCATTGATGACGGATAGTTTTGGACGCAGTTTCACCATCACCAGGTAGTGGTCGGAGTCAATGTTAGCGCCACGATGGGTTCTGACGTCGGTTATGTCGGAGAAGTGCCGTCCATCGATCAAAACATGGTCAATTTGCGATTCTGTCTGCTAAGGTGATCTCCAGGTGTACCGATACGGGAGGCTGTGCTGGAAATAGGTGCTACGAATGGCCATATTCTTGGAGGCGGCAAAATCTATCAGTCGTAGGCCGTTCTCGTTGGTCAGCCGGTGGGCGCTGAACTTTCCAATCGTCGGTCTGAACTCCTCCTCCTGACCAATCTGAGCGTTCAAATCTCCTATGATGATCTTGACGTCGTGGCTTGGGCAGCGGTCGTACTCGCGTTCGAGCTGCGCGTAAAATGCGTCCTTGTCATCATCAGTGCTTCTGGAGTGTGGGCTATGCACGTTGATTATGCTGAAGTTAAGGAATCGGCCTTTGATTCTTAACTTGCACATTCGTTCATTGATCGGCCACCACCCGATCACGCGCCTTTGCATATCACCCATCACTATGAAAGCTGTTTCCAGCTCGCGTGTGTTGCTGCAGCTCTGGTAGATGGTATGATTACCTCTAAACGTTCGCACCAATACTCCTGTCTAGCACACCTCCTGCAGCGCTACGATGTCGAAACCGCGGGCCTTCAGTACATCGGAGAGTATGCGAGTACTTCCAATGAAGTTGAGAGATTTGCAGTTCCACGTACCGAGTTTCCAATCGCAAGTCCATTTTCGTCGCTGTGGTCTTTGCCGATTGTTCCGGTCCGTATTCTCTCGTTGACGTTCCTGTGCTGGTGTATTTTTACGGCTGGCTTGCAGGGCCTGACACCAACCCCCTAGATTTCCGGAGGACCATTCCCCCTAAATGTTCGGAGGGCCATAGTGCGCAGTTTAGCTTAGAGTCCTTCTCTGACACTCGGACGATGATCAGCCGCCTCTGACATAGGGAACAGACGCTGTTGTGAGCCGCTCCTAACATGGAGTACAGACGCTCCATGTTTGCAAAGGCAAAAGCAAAAGCAACCCCCCCCCCCTTCCCTGTCAGCATACGACCAAAGTTCCCACCGGGGGTTGGTTACCCGATCTTCCCCAAGGTTACTCGTACCCCGGTCAGTGCCACGAGGAGGTAGGGATAGGAGTTGCTGGGCAAGAGGCTAAGGACCGCACAAAGGGGTCTATTTTATTCCTGCAGGTACGCGAGGTACCAATGGTACGCCATGCCCAGCCATTTACCGGTCTTTTGCTACTTTCATAAACATGAAATGGCAAACTCGCGTACCAGGCCTCGCGCATGCGTGCTCGTAAATAGCGCTTTCGTTGCTACACTCATTTCTGAGTTAACAATCAGAGATGTATGTGCTATCACAATATGTTGGTGACCTCAATAGGAAATATGTCTTTCGTTTTGTGTATTTACCACATGATGACCATCCCCAACGCATGATTTTAAACGAGTTGTCGTAAACTGCCTATGAAAAGGCCTTCTGCTGATTGTGGACAGTGATGCTAATACTTATCACATGATCTGAATCAGCTCAGATATCAATTTGAGAAGCTCCAGTCTGATGGAATACTTAAGTAGTTCAAATCTTGGATTACTTATTATAGGAAATCGCCCAACCTTCATGGTATCTGCTAGATAAAAAGTGTTAGACATAATGCTCTGCTCGAACAGAATCAGTCACTAGTTGACGAATTGGCATGTATCAGATGATGAATCTGTATCTGATCATCGCTACATGTTCTATGAACATATGAATGTTGCATTTTTTTATGCTCCTAAACTGGGAATTGGTTGTGACCAAATTCTTTGGATTGTTTCCGTCCATTGGAAAATCTTAGTTATTTGGATGTTTCCATTTCTAGTGAATTGGGACACAATTGTCCTTGCTCCGAGTGATCTCACAATTGCTTGTCACTTTCCTTATAGCAAATTTTCTACACAACTCCCTTCACGGGAAGATTGGACGTCTGGCTATTTGTAAAGAATATGTCATATAGTCTGGCTGCTTTAAAAGCGCATGCTTCGGCCAACTCAGGGTCTAAGCTTGTTATCGCATGTCGAACTCAATTTGAGGAACTGAATTCAGTGAACTCTATAAACCTTGTATGGGTCCTGGCTATTCTTCCATTGCTGGGAATGAATTGGCTAATGAATTAGCTCCCAATGGAGCATCGCATGACTTGATTGGCCCTCATGCAGCTATTCCAATTTCGAAGTGCTGGGTGAAGCTTCAGGAATTCTTGGGCGGCAACTTAGTACCAGAAATATTGGAATGATTTTGAGTCATATCGTCAAACAAAGTTGTACATTACTGAGCCATCCCCAAAGGTGGCTAAGTATTTAACAAATCTGTCAAAGCAGAATTTGCAGTCTCTTGGTTACAACCTTGACTGGCCACTGCCGACTCAACTATCACATGGCAAATATTCAGCGTGCTGACTCATTTGTGTGTGATAGTTGTGACTCCGATTATGGAACTTCGTATCACCTGATATGTAACTGTCCAATTTTTGCGCAAATGCGATTCCAATTACTTGATAAATACTTATTGAGTGAAACTGAATTCAGAAGCCTGAATCTTCAGGACATTCTGTTATTCTTAACCCGCTGTGGTACGATCATGCGTTTTGCAGTGCACTTTTAATGGCGCTGTTGGAACCCATTGTGGTATGGTGCTACATGCTCTCATTTCGCCTATGCGATTTTCCCTCTTCAAGGGACCCCACTCCTATTTCCTCCCATCTTTCCCGTTCCTTTCCTCTCCCGTCGGGTAGATGATGAAATAGGCTCAAATATGGCGATGGCACAAATCTCCCAAATGGTGGGGAACGTGCCTCTGGTGCCGGCCTTCTGATACCTGATACCATCAAGAGTATTGTGAGGAATGTTAAAATAAGGGCAATGCAGCTATAATTTTGAAGAATATGTTTTTTTTTTTTCTATTATTCGGTCAGCAATTTTGAAATTTCTTAGAATAATGTCGCATCATTTTTAAGTGTTTTGATGAAAACTACATGATTTATGTCTATTTACAATGCAAAACGGTACATAATCTGGTGTAACTAATAATGGTACTATGTCGATCTTCAGGGACGAAAGACCGAATAACAAAGCGTCGAAAGAACAAAAAATCAAACATGATTCGCTGGGTGGCTTTTTTTTTCTTTTCTGGATGGTCAAAAGAACTTTTGTCTTTCCGTTTCTGCTCGTCGACCTTTTGTCATAGATTCTTTCATGCTTTAAACCACTGTGCGACCGATGCAAATGTCGCCGGTCGTCATCCAGTTTGTGGAGAGTGCGAAGATGCCTAGCTAGAACGGGTTACCGGCCTGGCAATCCGGACCGCCGGGTTTTCACTATAAATAGCGTCACACGCATTCCATTCCTTCGGCTGAAAATATAAGAGGAAAAAAAACGAACCTCCGGAAAGCAGCATGAATGACATTTGATACATAATCGCGCCTGGTGTGCGGTTTTAGCATCTTCAACCAATCTCACTCTCCGTAGGCAGTTTACATTTAATGAATCAACTCATAGAACGCAGAAATAGCCACCTTTTAGCTGAGCTCTAGTCGAAAGCGATGGGGTTCTTTCTGCATCTCTCTCTGCAGCTGAGCGGGTTTTAAAATGTGAATGCAATGTGTATCATTTCAAGCATCTCCGTCGTCTTCTAATGCAATGGGTGGTGTGAATGCGTTTAGCGTTTTCTTGAATGGTGCAGTACGGTTCTCGGGTTTTGTAGTTTTTGTTAATGGAAATGCTCTGACGTCGGAATGTCTATATTGCTGGACGAAGGAATGTCACGTGCTGCATGTAGCGCAGTGGAACTATCCATTAGGGATGAATTTAGCTTGGGAATAAATTTGACGTGGTCGTAAATATTTTTGGTATCTATTGATTAATTGCAATTGTAAAATTATCTTAACATAAAATATTAATATCAATGTAATGAAAATGTTATGAAAACGTAAGTGAAAGCTAACGGAGGTAATCCTTCTTGGATACTGCTTTGAGAAAAACTTTCTGATCACAAAAGAAAGGTTGACTTCCTGTAAGAGCTTTTACACTTCAAGGTGAAATTCGGAGATCAATATTGTACAATATTTTCACATCTGACTTACCTCATGGAAGTCAAAAGTTAGTCTTCAGTTTTTTATGTACATCGAAGCACGTCTAAGCACCCAATTTTTATTATCTCCGAAATCTAGAAGACAATCCGGCTCAAAACCACAAAAATGAAACTCGTACCACATGATTGATCGTTGATTACCTGGAAGATGAGACAAAAGGCCCTCATTTTCGATCGGAGATGATCTTCTTCTGTTTGGCCTCAAAGGCCGCGTCAGTCAAACCGCAAGGTAAACTCGAACCCACCAATAAATATCATGCGGATCCATACTTTGTGGCACATTTTTTTCTCTGCTCGAGCAATATGCTTACTTCACCTTTATTGTTTCCAAACACCGGGACTCCGAGCCTGGGACCTGGCGACAATAAAATTGAACCACGTCGACGATGACGATGCACAGTGGTCAAAACCCGAAAATATCATGTCAAAAAATACGAATTCTCAATATTTTTGGTTTGGTTTTCGGTCATAACAATCGTTATTTACATTATTTTAGGATTACAGACCCAGTTAGGTTTTTCTTCTGAAATTTTGTCCGACTTTTGTATAGAGGACTGCCACTGTAGCATTCGTTTGGTCGGTGCTTGCAGCCGTAGTCGGAATTTCGCCAATCGAAGAACAAAAGATTGCGCACACCTCGCCTTCCAACCCTTTTTCACGAAGGTAAACCAAACCAAGTACCAAGAGGAGCACGACAGGGGTCTATAAGGATACCATCGAGCGAAAAACAAACATTGCCACAAGTTTCAACGCGGGAACAAACCCGGCGACGACGGCTTTCGGTGACGACGACGATGACGACGAGAGGACGACTTATATGATTAGCAATAAATTTTGTAGAATTTATCGATCCCGAACTGAATGGGGCCAGGTAGGATAGGGTGGTGCAACATTTAAGCAAATAAAAATAATGCAGAACTTGTGAAATTGTCAGCAAGATTCACCGCATACCCAATTGAACTAATTTTACTCATTTTGATAAATTGTTGGCTACATCGTAACGTCACGCCATTGCCGGGTGTTATATCGTCCCCTTAATGCTACAACTAGATAACTCAAAAATCAAAATTTTGAGATGTGCAACTTTGAAAGTATGACCGTTTAACAAGGTGATGATTAATCGCAGTGATTATGATTTAAAAATAATCTTTAACTTGTGTATTTTGAATCATACGCTTAAGACCTGTGGATATTTTGCAGATCTAATTTAGAAAAATGTTTTGACATATTGAAGCCAAAAATTTCAAATTTCGAGTTATCTAGTTGTAGCATCAAGGGGACGATATAGAGCTCCATATTCGTCGGTCTTATGCAGCCCATACACGCTCAGACGGTTTGACCAACATTGACTCCGCCTCCAGGTTGATGCTCATGTTGGTGCCATGTTTGACCGTGTGGTATGCTACTTGACGAACCAATTTGACAGTTTGTGAAACCGATTTGACGGTTGACGAATCGGTTGGCCAAAATCAAACGAGTTTGATTTTGCCCAAACCATACGTGGGCGGAATCAAATGTTAGAACTAATCGTACTGTCTGTTGTATGAACATTGTACTGGGATATTGCACGAATATATCAACGTCAAATTGAGACTTCGACGTTCCATGAACTGTTAATGCAGATGGGTGGAAAGTAAAATGCGTGAATTTACACAGCGTCAATGCCATAGTGATCTTTCAAATGTGCGCTCTTGAGTTGTTTCTAAATATTTCACTAGTATTTCCCACAATCCGACTAGACGAAAGAAACACGATTATAACAAAATGTGTTCCCGTGATATGATTTTTTTATATCACCCGTTGTTATAAAACATGTACCGTTAGTAGTTAAAATTACAAAAATTCTAACAAAATTTGCACCAAATTAAACTAAAATGCAACAAACTCTAAAACAATTATATCAAAATTATTACAGAATGTGTTGCAAGGATGTTACAAAATAACAAAATCATGTAAACTAGATTACTGTTTATAACATTGGATGTTGTTTGCAACAAACTTATAAATGCAATGTCAAAAAATATAATAAATTTTGTTATAAATGTGTTACTAAAATTATAACAAGTTGAGAACAAAGTCATCTTGATAACAACATTTTATCAACTTCTGTTATTTTTAACTGCTGCTGATAGGAATGTGTTATAATCTTGTTATGTGGTTCTGGTCGGGAATCTTTAACCATTATTTTTTAGCAAAATCATTAGGGATTATTTAAATATTTCTCAACTATTTTTCACAGAACTATCTTCAGAGAATCCATCAGCAATTTTATCTGTGATTCCATAAAAAGTTCAACAAAAAATTCCTCCAGGGATTGTACCAGGAATTCTTCCAGATAATCCTCCTGCAATATCTTAAGGAATTCTAACAAAATTATGTCATTGATGTCAACGGTAATTCCAGTACGATTCCACCAGGTGCTCCTCCAGAAATGTTACCTATATTTTGTTCAGTGATTTAACAAGAAATTCCTGTAATAATTTAGCGAATTCCTTCCGAAAGTTCACCTGGAATTCCTCATGGGGTTCCTTCAGAAATTTCTCTAAGGATTCCTCGAAAAGTTCTTTTAGGGATTCCATCAGAAGAACTTCAAAAGTTTCCATCAGAAGTTTCCATCGCCAGGAATTCCTTCAGAGATTCTACCAGGAACTCCAACAAAATTTCCTCCAAGGATTCCATCAGTAGTTCTTCTAGGGATCAGCAGTTTTTCGAGGGCATTAAACACGAGTGCATCCAAGCATTTCATCAGGAATGCTTCTAAAGATTTAATCAGGAATTTCACGAAGGATTCTTTAAGGAGTTCCGCCGGGGTTTTTTTTTTATCAGGAGTCCCTCTAGGGATTACATTAGAATTTTTTTCAGGGATTCCATCGGAAGTTCCTCTAATGATTCCATCAAGAGCTCTTCTGGAGATTTCAATAGATGTTCGTCTAGGGATTCCATCAAAAAATCCTCCAGAGATTCCATCAGCAGTTCCTTCAGGAATTGCACCTGGAACTGATTTATTTTCATCAGGGATTTCATCAGGGGTTTCTCCAATGATTTCATCTAGAGTTCCTTCAAGAATATCTTTAGAAATTCCTCCAAGGATTCCATCAGGAGTATCTTTAGGGCTTTTATCAGAAGTTCCTCAAGGGATTCCAATAAGAGCTTCTTCTGAGATTTTACCTCAAGAGATTGTAACAGGAGTTTTTCGAGGAATTCCATCTATATTTCTTCTAGGAATTTTAGAAGTAATTCCTTTAAGGATTCTATCAAGAGTTCCATCAGGAATTTCTCCAGGGATTTCATCAGGAGTTTCTTCAGAAGTTTCACCTGAAATGGAGGAATCTGTGCTACTAGAAAGAATAGCTGAAGAAATTCCTGGTGGGATTTCTGCAGCCACTCCTTGTCGACAAATGTCCTGGTGAAATCCTTGAGGTAATTTTTGGTGATTCTCTGGTAACGCGTGATGGAATTCTCGGAACTAACTTCTAGAGGAATTCCTGTAGGAATATTTGACGAAATTGTTATGACAATCTCTGGAGGAATTCTTGGAGGTAACCTTCGTGTACGCCCTGAAAAGTTACTTGAGATTTTTTTTGGATTAATGAACAATGAAGGAATCAGAGGAGTAAATACACAGTAAATTGAATCTCTGGAAGAATGCCACCTGAAGGTACGCCTGAAGGATTATCCCCGGAGGAATTTCCTGATAGAATCCCAGGAAGAGTTTTTGGTGAAATCCTTAGTATAACAATAGATTCCTGAAAAAATACTTCAAAGTAGAATGTTTTGGATAAAATATTTGAAAAATTGCCATTCCCATATCGATGACTGCTCAATATATTTCCCGACAGTGACTCTCATAATTTCAGACTTTTGCCGGAATACTTCATTCGATTCATAACTGGAAATTCTCATCATTATCTTCCGGTACCTAAATGTTGAGAGTACTGCTCTTCCTTACTACGATTATTGCCAAAAAAAATCTAAGAAATGAATTCCCTTGCGGCCACAGAATACGAAAAAAAAACAATCACATATTCACTAGACTTGCTGAGATCATTCAAAACATGCGAAGAAATATCATGTTGCTGCAACGAACTTTGACAGTCGGTCAAACGGTTGCACCAACACAAATTGCTTTGACTAACTTAGGGGCGGAGTCAATGTTGGTCAAACCGTCTGAGCGTCTGTGGGCTGCACATTTGGAATTATTCAAAGATTCTTCCAATGCTTCTGTCAAAAATTCCACCAAAACATCCTCCAAAGATTTAATTGAGAAATCCCACAGCGAAACTTCAGGAATTCCTAAACAGATTCTTTCAGGATTCTTTTCCTGCGATTCCACCAGGAATTCCTCTAGAAATTCTTTAAGAGATTGCTCAAGGAATCGCTCCGGAGAAACTACTACGGGGATTACATCAAAAAATCTTCCTGGGATTCTTCCTATAAAAAATCTTCCAGTGATTCTTCTAGTTTTTTCCTAGAAATTCCTCCACAGTTTCCTCCAGAAAATCTTTAAGCGATAAATCCAAACATTCTTCCAGAAATTGCTTCAGGAATTTCCACACGAATTTCTCTACAAAATTTCTTAAAAAAATTCCCACAGAAATACATGCAGAGATTTCCTGCAGGAATTCTTACAGTGACATTCTATCTAGAATCCCTCCAAGGATTTATCAAGGAATTCCTTCAGGGATTCCATCAAGAATTTCTTCGAGGATTCTACCAGAAATACTGCAAAAGAATTTACCAAAACTTCCTCCCCGGGATTCCATTAGGAATTTCTTTAGAGATTCTGCTTGTAATTTTTAAAAAGGTTCGCCCAGGTTATCCTCCGGGAATTCTTCTAGGGAATTTTCAATAAATTATTTTATGAACTGCTCCAGTGTTTCCATCAATGATTTTTCCTGGTATTTATGAAGGGACCCTACGAGGCATTCGTACTAGGATTTATTCAGGAATTACTTCAACAATCTACCAGAAATTTATCCGCGGATTCCTAAAGGTATTTATCCACCAATTTCTTTCAGTACTTCTCTTCCACGAGAGATATATTTGGGAATGTCACTAAGAAATTTTCTGGGAAATTCTCCAGTGATTTCATTGATTATTCCTCCAAGGAATGTTCAAGAAATTGCTCCTTAATTTTTTCCAGAAATTTTCCAAAAAAATATTCTAGGTTACTTCAGTTAAATCACTGATGGCATTCGAAGAGATGCTTTGTTCAGTTCTTTTAGTAAATGTCAGTGCAATCCCTGGATGAATATTCTTTTGGAATTTTGTAGAAGGTTTCTGAAGGAATTTTCTGGTGCAACTTCTGACGAAACTTCCGAATTTTTCTGGTGGGAATTCTGATGAAACTCTGGGGATATTCCAAGCATTCACCCCAAAAGAACTCCTGGCAAGATTCATTAAAAAACTCCTCTCTCGAAAAACTACTGGTAAATTAATTAGAGAAACAGGTGAAGTCTCTGAAGGAATCACTGGTGGAATCATTATTGTTATGTTGAGATCTTTAGAGAACATTATGAAGGAATCCTTGAAGGAATTTTTCCAGAATGTTTTGGAAAAACCACCGGAGGTTTTTTTTTAATTCGCTGTAAAATCACCGAAAAATATTGGCGGAGTTCCTTTAGAAACTTCTAATGCAATCCCTTAAAGAATTTCAGCTGAAAGTCTTGAGGGATGTTCTGATGGAAATCCTGGAGAATTGCCTTAGCGAGTTCTAGATTAATTCCAAGGAGGAACCTCTGGTAGAATCCTTCGAGAAACCCTTGGAGGATTTGTGTAGGCAATGTTTAGTAGGAATCCTCAGAGAATTTTTGAAGGAATTAATTTTGAATTTACTGAAGAAATTCGTTTTTTGAATCTCAGGAAAAACTCTTGATAGAGTCACTGGAGGATATACTGCTGGATTTCCTAATTTCCCCTGGAGATGTTCCACGAGCAATCCCTTGCAAAATTTTCAGTGGTGAAATCTTCACAAGAAATTTTTGGTTAAATCCCTGAAGAAATTCTCGTTTACCATCGGGAATCATTGGATATATTCAGGAGGAAATCCTAGAGAAATCCCTTAAGGAATTCAGAAATCAACTCCTTGAGCCGTTTCGCGAAGCATCCCTTGATTGATTCCGGAAGAAATCCCTTGAGGAATTCCGGGAGAACTCCATTGAAGAATTCCTCGAGGAATCTCTTGAAGAGTTCCCTATAGAAGATCATCTGATGGAACCTCAGGAGCATTTCATAATGAAATCTTAAAAGTTTTTCTAATGGAATCTTAGAAGTACTTCTAATGAAAAAACTTCTGATGGAATCCCTGCAAAAGCACCTAATGAAATCTATAAAAGAACTTCTGATTGAATCTCCAGATCTTTTGATGAATGATTTTGATCAAGGATCAGGGAAGAATTTCAAATGTAATCCCTGGAGTAATTCCAAAAGCGTAACGGAGGAAGGTAGGAGGGGGTCAAAAATTTCCAATTTTAGCGTTACGTAATATATGGACGCTGCCTGAGAATCTCCTTACGGGATCCCTTTAGGAACTTCGGCTGATATCCCTGGATTTCTGAATATATACCTGGCAGATTTCCTTAAAAAATACCAAGAAGAAATCCTGATAGAATTCCTCAAGGGACCCTGAATGAGTTCCAGGTAGAATATTCAAGGAACTTCTGATGGAATCTCTAGAAGTTCTTCGTGATCTTTCACGAAGTCGCTGACTTGTGCTTGGTTTCCTGTTGAATCTTATTTTCACAATTTTTTTTTACAACATTCGAACTAAGTGACCAGCCCACTGGAGTTTGCCGTATTTTACACGGGTCACCCCGCATTAGGACGTTTCGCATACGGATGTTTGGCATAAAGCAGTTTAATAGAAGAACAGGTAGCATTTCAAAGAAGGCATATAATTCTGATTATGCCAAATGTCCGTATGCGGAACGTCTTTATGCGAAATGACCCACCCCCAGTTTCACACTTCGTCTGCAATCTGAACACACGAAAGCAGATTGAGAGAATGATAAGTTGGATGCCTACTTAAGAAAGTTTCAGAGAATTCTACATCTTCTCATGGAAATCACTGAAAAATGTAAGTTGTTAATGGTAAAGGTAATTGCTGTAGGATACGTTTGGTCAACCTTCAAGCATTTTTTGTATATAAGAGACGGAAATGTGATTGAACTCATGACCTACTCTTTAGTAAGTATCCATTTGACCACCGACCCCGTCCAGCGAATGTGCTTCAGCATGCCGCACCCTAATAACTGCAAGAGCAATTGGGACATCCGAAAGAGCAAGAGGGGAAAGGTCAAGTCGGGAACGGTCTGACGGCGGGTATGGGGTCCGTATAAAATAATGACGCTGCGGTGCATAAAATTGCGGTGAAATGTATCGGCTTTCAAGGTCGATTACGTGACACAAAGCGCTTCGACCAAGCCCCGAGACTGGAGCACAGCCACGCAGCACTCGTGATGTCTTGACGACGACAGTTGAGGAATGCCCACAATAGCAATAAAATTGTTTTATTCGTGGTGGCTGCGAGTGCCAACGCCGGGAACTATCGAATTTCTCCCATGAAAAATCTGTCGTTTCTCACTGCTGGGTGTTCGATGACAGTATCTAATCTCTGATTGTGGTGGCGGCGATGATTGAAGCAGACGCGTCGGGGTGGGGAGCCTATCTAAACAGCTAATCGCGAAAATGGTCATTGGCTGCTCAAGACGTACACAGTAGAAAATAAATAAATTTATATCGAACGTGTAGTATTTATCTTTGTATCAAACATTGGAAGAAAAATGATCGCTCTTCCCTCAACCTCATAGGATAGCCGAGAGGAATCGGCTACGATTCTCAGTCGCAAGTCTAGGGTTCAAATCCAGGTAAACTTTTATATATTTTTTGTCAACATATCGAAAAGGTTCAATCGATTTTCTGGCCGTCAATTTTCAGCTCTATCCTTACTGGTTTTATAGGTTAAAAAAAATATTATAATATATTTTTTGCTGTGTACAGAGCGAATGATGACCGATGATGATGAGCTGCGATATGATTAATCAAATGTGAGCTGGCACGGCTTATTAATAGCCTCTACTTACAGTAAACAACGATTTGGAATTATGCGCTTTGTTCCGATCCGATCCGAATGGATGGAGACACGTAACAAAGGCGTCGATTTGCCTATTAATCTTCACGTCTTTCTTGTCTCTTTCAGCAGTTCACCGATGGTGGAGTTCCGTTTCCTTGGACGGGGGGTGCTGGGGCAAGCCCCAAAGGTCGTTGGCTGAAGCGGGAGCTGCTTCTGAATGCTGCTGTATGGAAGAGAGCTCTTGGCAGCGGCCTACGCGCCATTTCTCATCATGTCGATTATTGCCGGTATGAAAAATGAATAGACGCCGCGGCGAGCATACGTTCACTTTTTTTGTCAAGTATGAATGAAGAGAGTTCAGCTTGCAGTCAGGGTGCTCAAACCCAATGAATGTCTGCTAGATCAAGTGCAAAAGCGTGAGTAGGATTCATATTAGGGATAGAGTTAAACTTGGTGTGGGATTTGGAGTTGGATTTTAAGATAGATTCGGAGTTGGATTTAAATCGGTTTTGGATTTTGAGTACGATTGAGGCTGGCTTTAGCTTTGGCTCCGACTCTGTCTTTGGCTCCGACTCTGTCTTTGGCTCCGACTCTGTCTTTGGCTCCGACTCTGTCTTTGGCTCCGACTCTGTCTTTGGCTCCAACTTTATCTTTGGCTCCGACTCTGTCTTTGGCTCCGACTCTGTCTTTGGCTCCGACTCTGTCTTTGGCTCTGACTCTATCTTTAGCTCTGACCAGGAAATGTCTGAAAACTCAGTGCAGTGCCAAAACCATGCGTGCCACTCAGAAATTGATTGTGTGTCTCCCATTATTTTCGAGTAAACTCAAAGCAAGGGGTAGGAGACAATTTGTTTTTGTGCGAGACAAAGCAAAGCACAATCTCTACTCTTTCAGTCTCTTTCGTGAAAGCACAAAATCCACTCTAGAATATTTCCAACAAAGTATGCTTTGAAAGCGGACAAGCTTAATAAGTGCTTTGCAAAAACTTATTGTTGTGGATCTTGACATATTTGGTAGTGTCAGAAACATAAGGTGGTGACGAATTATGTTCAACGTGTTTAAGAGTTTTGACAGTGAATGACAAAATGAAATGAATTCAACTGAATTTGTTTACGCGTGTATGAAACGCAAAGAGTGAAAATGAGACAACTCGATACCATGCATCTCAAAGCACATTGCGTGTCAGCACAGCCAGGGTGCAGTCCAGAGAAAAATACTCCTGCACGTCTCTTTCGAATTTTGGGTGCTATCTCGCAGCAGCGCGTGTAGCACCGTGTAACGTTCTTCTCTGCTCCTCAAGCAACGGCTTTAGCGCCACCTTCGACTTCCGTAGGACCGTTACTCTGTCTAAGCCCGGTATGAGACCACCCTTCTCAGGGCAGGTCGCAAATAGTTCAATGCAGAAGCAAAAACTCCAAAATGGCACACACGAAAGGACAAATGAACGGAAATTTAACTACAAACCAACTGAAAACCGGAAACTAAACCAAAAAAGAAAAGAAAAAGTCAACCAGAACTGAGCGGTAGAAAAAGTCTTAACATAAGGACCCAACAAATCTGAATAATAACTAAAAATAAACGTAAAAGAGAATTAGAGTCGTTTTCAATCCGAACTCGAAATAAATATTATGAAACAAAGTAAATTTAAACGAATTTATTTTAGAAAAAAGAATTTAGAGAGTTATTTGCATAGGACCTATTGAAAATATATGCAAGCTCTCAATTTATTGTGAAAATTCATTAAAACCTAGTATCTAGTCTGGTGACGTCACGCATTTAACTTTCTTATTCTATATATACAATTTTTCGGATACTATTAATCAGTGCAAGAGCTAGTGTGGATCTGACCTTAGCTGCATCGGCGTGGTGCTCCAACGGCGATGGCTTGATCGTCCCACGACGGCAGGAAAGCTTTGCCGGATTCTAATAGGAACGTGTGCTATTCGGTAGACTCGCGCGTGGGCACGATCTTCAGGGTAGAGGCGTCCCTGGCGGTTGGTGGAGAGAGAGCAGGTTGCTGTTGCTCTACGCTTCACGCTTTGGCGAAACGAGTCCAATCGTCGATAATTCTACTCGATTACAGATCGGCGACTCGAGCACACACTTGGGCACAAGCTCACGTCTGAGCTTATCGATTCGGGGGAAAGCTTGATTGTTGGACGAGATTTTCCACCAACAATGGCCCACTAGTCGGAACAGTCTTCGGCTAGACACAGGAAGGAACTCCGTAGTCGGAACACTACTGGAACACGTGGACGATTCCCGATCACGTGGACTCGAAGTGACTCAGGACAATCCAGGGACAATTTGCACCAGCCTGGACAAGCTGCCCACTTTGGATGGGCTGGACGATGCCTACACAACGTGATAATTTTCACTAACTAAAGTTCAATAATTATTCTCCACCAAAGGCTTACCTGAATAGTCACAATAAATCACTCACTGGCAATAATTATCTATTACAGGTCAAACTATCCGACTCTGTAAATTCAAACTGAAAAACACTATTATTCAAATTATTCGAGTAGTTACGGAAACTCGCGAACTTACTTCGAACTCGGATAAAAGTTCACAAATTTATAGTAAAGTTCACTTTGGAACTATGGCTTCACTTTTCGATAAAAGCTTCACTGACTCTTTTCACTTCAATCGACTCCACCAGAATAAAATGGAAAGCGCACAATAAACTTGTTCGAGCCTTGAAGCTACGACGTAATTTCCACCTTATCATGTACAGTCTATTTTGTACGATCTTTTTTATTGGTCAGCTCTGGGGGACTCAAAATAATCTAAAAACTTTCCACTGATCCGCTTTTCCCGATTGGTGGATTTTCTAAATTCAAAGGACCAGGTACAAATTAATTAGTGGAAAATTCCGTAACTTATCGAATGTTTAAAAGCGTCCAGTTCGTTCGCCTTTGGTTATGCACCTTACGCAACACTTACTTAAGCTTTAGTCTTTTGGGCACAAAAGCTACTCTTAAAGCTTGCTAATCCTTTGGTTATGAACAAAAAGGGAATACGCTTAGACTGGCACAAAATATTTGAGTGTTACAACCGAAAGAGATTTGAGTCGCACCCCATCCCTGGCTCTGACTCTGTCCTTGGCTCCGGCTGTGTCTTTGGCTTCGACTCTGTCTTTGGCTTTGTTTTTGCCTTTGGCTCCAACTCTGTCTTTGGCTCCAACTCTGTCTTTGGCTCCAACTCTATCTTTGGCTTCAAATCTGTCTTCTTTGTCTCCGATCTGTCATTGGCTTCGACTCTTAAATATCTCGATTGATTTGTTTGGAATTTTTTGTAGAAATTTATGATGTAAATATCTGGAGAAAATTGAGAAATGTTTGTTGCTGAGACAATTTCTGGAAGAATCCGTGTAGGATTTTGTAGAGTAATCCTTGGAAAAAATATTGAAGGAATTGCTGAAGGAATCCCGGGATGAGTTTCTGTATAGCGAATCGTGGAGGATTCTATTTAGGAATTCCTGGATAAATCCCTAGAGGAAATACTGGGGAAACTCTTAGAGGATATTCTGGAGTAATATATTTGGGCATTACTAGTGAAATCACAAATTTCAATATTAAATTCCACTGTTGCTTCTTCAGCAACTATCATGCTATCCACGAACTGCGTATTGAACGTATCCAAAAACGTTTTGTACGATTTGCTTTACAGCTATCTTTGGCTTCAAATCTGTCTTCTTTGACTCCGATCTGTCTTTGGCTTCGACTCTGTTTTTGGCTTCGACTCTGTCTTTGGCGCCAACTCTTCTTTGGCTCCGACTCTGTCTTTGGCTCTGACTCTGTCTTTGGCTCCAACTCTGTCTTTGGCTACGACTCTGCCTTTGGCTCCGACTCTGTCCTTGGCTCCGACTCTGTCTTTGGTTCCGACTCTGTTTTTGGCTCCGACTCTGTCTTTGGTTCCGACTCTGTCCTTGGCTCTGACTCTATTTTGGCTACAACTCTGTCTTTGGCTCCGACTCTGTCTCTGGATCCGACTCTATCTTTGACTCCGACTCTGTCCTTGGCTTCGACTCTGTTTTTGGCTTCGACTCTGTCCTTGGCTCTGACTCTGTCTTTGGCTCCGACTCTGTTTTTGGCTTCAACTCTGTCCTTGGCTCCGACTCTGTCTTTGGCTCCGACTCTATCTTTGGCTCTGACTCTGTCTTTGGCTCCAACTCTGTCTTTGGCTACGACTCTGCCTTTGGCTCCGACTCTGTCCTTGGCTCCGACTCTGTCTTTGGTTCCGACTCTGTTTTTGGCTCCGACTCTGTCTTTGGCTCAGACTCTGTCTTTGGCTCCAACTCTGTCTTTGGCTCCGATACTGTCTTTGGCTCCGATACTGTCTTTGGCTCCGACTCTGTCTTTGGTTCCGACTCTGTCTTTGGTTCCGACTCTGTCTTTGGTTCCGACTCTGTCTTTGGTTCCGACTCTGTCTTTGGTTCTGACTCTGTCTTTGGTTCTGACTCTGTCTTTGGTTCCGACACTGTCTTTGGCTCCGACTCTGTCTTTGGTTCCGACTCTGTCTTTGGTTCCGACTCTGTCTTTGGTTCCGACTCTGTCTTTGGTTCCGATTCTGTCTTTGGTTCCGAGTCTGTCTTTGGTTCCGTCTGTGGCTTCGACTCTGTCTTTGGATTCTGATTGGCTTAAAAATAGTTATGGAATATAAATAGCTTTGACTATACAGCCCATTCAAGCTACGTCTCTGTCGTTCAGATTCTTCTCCAGAAAATTGTCTTTGACTCTGTCTTTGGCTCCAACTCAGTCTTTGGCTCCGACTCTGTCTTCGGGTCCGACTCTGTCTTCTTTGGCTCCGATCTGTCTTTGGCTACGATTCTGTCTTTGGCTGCGACTCTGTCTTTGGCTCCGACTATGTCTTTGGCTCCAACTCTGTTTTTGGCTCCGACTCTGTCTTCTTTGGCTTCGACTCTATCTTTGGCTCCAACTCTGTCTTTGGCTCCAACTTTGTCTTTGGCTCCGACTCTGTCTTTGGCTCCGACTCTGTCTTTGGCTCCCTCTGTCTTCTTTGACTTCGACTCTGTCTTTGGCTACGACTGTCTTTGGCTCAAACTCTGTCTTCTTTGGCTCCACTCTATCTTTGGCTTCGACTCTGTCTTTGGCTTCGACTTTTTCTTTGGCTACGACTCTGTCTTTGGCTCCGACTCTGTCTTTGGCTACGACTCTGTCTTTGACTCCAACTCTGTCTTTGGCTCCAATTCAGTCTTCTTTGGCTCTGACTCTGTCTTTCGCGCCGACTCTGTCTTTGGCATCGACTCTGGCTTTGGCGCCGACTCTGGCTTTGGCTTCAACTCTGTCCTTGGCTCCGACTCTGTCTTTGGCTCCAACTCTGTCTTTGGATCCGACTCTATCTTTGACTCCGAGTCTGTCCTTGGCTTCGACTCTGTTTTTGGCTTCAACTCTGTCCTTGGCTCCGACTCTGTCTTTGGTTCCGACTCTGTCTTTGGTTCTGACTCTGTCTTTGGTCTGACTCTGTCTTTGGTTCCGACACTGTCTTCGGCTCCGACTCTGTCCTTGGCTCCGACTCTGTCTTTGGTTCCGACTCTGTTTTTGGCTCCGACTCTGTCTTTGGCTCCAACTCTGTCTTTTGCTACGACTCTGTCTTTGGCTCCGACACTGTCTTTGGCTCCGACTCTGTCTTTGGTTCCGACTCTGTCTTTGGTTCCGACTCTGTCTTTGGTTCCGACTCTGTCTTTGGTTCCGACTCTGTCTTTGGTTCTGACTCTGTTTTTGGTCTGACTCTGTCTTTGGTTCCGACACTGTCTTTGGCTCCGACTCTGTCTTTGGTTCCGACTCTGTCTTTGGTTCTGACTCTGTCTTTGGTTCCGACTCTGTCCTTGGCTCCGACTCTGTCTTTGGCTCCGACTCGGTCTTTGACTCCGACTCTATCTTTGGCTCTGACTCTGTCTTTGGTTCCAATTCTGTCTTTGGCTACGACTCTGCCTTTGGCTCCGACTCTGTCCTTGGCTCCGACTCTGTCTTTGGTTCCGACTCTATTTTTGGCTCCGACTCTGTCTTTGGCTCCGACTCTGTCTTTGGCTCCGACTCTATCTTTGGCTCAGATTCTGTCTTTGGTTCCGACTCTGTCTTTGGTTCTGACTCTGTTTTTGGTCTGACTCTGTCTTTGGTTCCGACACTGTCTTTGGCTCCGACTCTGTCTTTGGTTCCGACTCTGTCTTTGGTTCTGACTCTGTCTTTGGTTCCGACTCTGTCCTTGGCTCCGACTCTGTCTTTGGCTCCGACTCGGTCTTTGACTCCGACTCTATCTTTGGCTCTGACTCTGTCTTTGGTTCCAATTCTGTCTTTGGCTACGACTCTGCCTTTGGCTCCGACTCTGTCCTTGGCTCCGACTCTGTCTTTGGTTCCGACTCTATTTTTGGCTCCGACTCTGTCTTTGGCTCCAACTCTGTCTTTGGCTACGACTCTGTCTTTGGCTCCGACACTGTCTTTGGCTCCGACTCTGTCTTTGGTTCCGACTCTGTCTTTGGTTCCGACTCTGTCTTTGGTTCCGACTCTGTCTTTGGTTCCGACTCTGTCTTTGGCTCCAACTCTGTCTTTGGATCCGACTCTATCTTTGACTCCGACTCTGTCCTTGGCTTCGACTCTGTTTTTGGCTTCAACTCTGTCCTTGGCTCCGACTTTGTCTTTGGCTCCGACTCTGTCTTTGGCTCCGACTCTATCTTTGGCTCTGACTCTGTCTTTGGCGCCGACTCTGGCTTTGGCTTCAACTCTGTCCTTGGCTCCGACTCTGTTTTTGGCTCCAACTCTGTCTTTGGATCCGACTCTATCTTTGACTCCGACTCTGTCCTTGGCTTCGACTCTGTTTTTGGCTTCAACTCTGTCCTTGGCTCCGACTCTGTCTTTGGCTCCGACTCTGTCTTTGGCTCCGACTCTATCTTTGGCTCTGACTCTGTCTTTGGCTCCAACTCTGTCTTTGGCTACGACTCGGCCTTTGGCTCCGACTCTGTCCTTGGCTCCGACTCTGTATTTGGTTCCGACTCTGTTTTTGGCTCCGACTCTGTCTTTGGCTCCGACTCTGTCTTTGGCTCCGACTCTATCTTTGGCTCAGACTCTGTCTTTGGCTCCAACTCTGTCTTTGGCTACGACTCTGTCTTTGGCTCCGACACTGTCTTTGGCTCCGACTCTGTCTTTGGTTCCGACTCTGTCTTTGGTTCCGACTCTGTCTTTGGTTCCGACTCTGTCTTTGGTTCCGACTCTGTCTTTGGTTCTGACTCTGTCTGTGGTTCTGACTCTGTCTTTGGTTCCGACACTGTCTGTGGCTTCGACTCTGTCTTTGGCTTCTGATTGGCTTAAAAATAGTTATGGAATATAAATAGCTTTGACTATACAGCCCATTCAAGCTACGTCTCTGTCGTTCAGATTCTTCTCCAGAAAATTGTCTTTGACTCTGTCTTTGGCTCCAACTCAGTCTTTGGCTCCGACTCTGTCTTTGGGTCCGACTCTGTCTTCTTTGGCTCCGATCTGTCTTTGGCTCCGATTCTGTCTTTGGCTGCGACTCTGTCTTTGGCTCCGACTATGTCTTTGGCTCCAACTCTGTCTTTGGCTCCGACTCTGTCTTCTTTGGCTTCGACTCTATCTTTGGCTCCAACTCTGTCTTTGGCTCCCTCTGTCTTCTTTGACTTCGACTCTGTCTTTGGCTACGACTGTCTTTGGCTCAAACTCTGTCTTCTTTGGCTCCACTCTGTCTTTGGCTTCGACTCTGTCTTTGGCTTCGACTTTGTCTTTGGCTACGACTCT
Organism: Aedes aegypti; assembly: GCF_002204515.2. Classification (NCBI taxonomy): domain Eukaryota; kingdom Metazoa; phylum Arthropoda; class Insecta; order Diptera; family Culicidae; genus Aedes; species Aedes aegypti. The sequence goes on from NC_035107.1 coordinate 87,952,443, forward strand.
GTCTTTGGCTCCGACTCTGTCTTTGGCTACGACTCTGTCTTTGACTCCAACTCTTTCTTTGGCTCCAATTCAGTCTTCTTTGGCTCTGACTCTGTCTTTCGCGCCGACTCTGTCTTTGGCATCGACTCTGGCTTTGGCTTCAACTCTGGCTTTGGTTTCAACTCTCTCTTTGGCTCCGACTCTGGCATTGGTTTCGACTCTGTCTTTGGCTCCGACTCTGGTTTTGGCTCCAACTCTGTCTTTGGCACCGACTCTGTCTTTGGCTTTTGAATGGCTTTGATTGGCCATGGAATATAAATAGCTTTGCCTTTACTGCCCATTCAAGCTACGTCCCTGTTGTTCAGATTCTTCTCGAGAAAATTGTATCGATGTCTTCTTTCTTCTCTTGTAATTTCTTTTAGCCTTCCACCTGGCAATCAGTTCAAGTTGTCCGTATCCACCGGATCCCAAACGGCGGTCCAAACATCCAAACCAAGTCGCAATAATTCATTAATTTTTGTTTACTTTTGAAATAAAAAGCATAAATCAATTTGACTTCGGAGACTCCTTTGCCGCAAAGCGGGGGCTTCCGAGAGAACCTGCCGTTGGATATCTGGGGACAAGAGCTTGCGCGCCAGTGGTCAACTCTTGCTGCTGCCTCGAAGAATCGAAAAGCTGTCCCCGTGATTCTCTTGTTTTGTCAATTTCGTTGAATGCCTCCTGCTTGGGATCGAACGACAACGAAGACGGCGACAGGCGAAAGAAAAGCTCCGGTCAAGTTGGGAAGAATTGTTCGATTTTGAATGGGGGGAAAGGTGGCGCAGCAAAAAGTGAAAAATGGTTTATTAAAATCGAACGAGGCTATCTCAAAAAAAAAAAAAAACACCGAGATCGAATCGAACTGTCGTCGGAGGAAAAAGAATCCGCTCTATTGAATTTGAATTTGGAGATGACCGAAATGCGAAATAGTTTATGGACTCTCGGTATCAGTCGTTTGAAATTTAGGATCAGATTTCAAGACACTGTTTCCAGTCTAGGTTTATGGAATGAAAAATAAAATCGTAATTTATCGAAGGCATGGAATCTACTAATTTAAAAAAGCCACTTTGTATGGAATCTCTGGTATTTAAGAAATCTGGACTTACTCCTGATTTACGATCTGAATGATACCTGACCTAGATGTTTGCGACTAACTCTTCCTACAGTAATGGAATAAAACCACAAATGTTGGCTATTTGACGGCTATCTTCTAATCAGCATTTTTACAGTTATTTGCAGGTCCTTCCTCGACTTTCAAAACGTGACGTAATTTATAGATGCTTCCTTAGGCTACGATAATGTTAGTTTTCCAAGTGTTCCCAAAAAAGGCTTCTCTAATGATTGGCTAGAGTGCCAAAGGTGTCCTTTATTGTTTTTAAGGTTAAGATCGAAATGACAGAAAGTCGAAAAACAAAAGGTCAAAATGTCAAAATTTTCATTTGTCATTGGTTTGAAGAACAATGAAAAAAGGACAAATAGTCAAAAATATTCATAGAACGAAAAAAATCCCACCAAACAAATCATTCTTGATCGTTTGTCCTTTCGACCTTTTGTCTTTCTACCTTTCAACCTTTAACCATCAACCCACTACATTGAGTTATTGAGTTGAGATTACATCAACCACCGATTAAATCTCCATTCGGGCGGATTAATTACACCCAATAATTGCCCAAATAGTCTTCATTATAAATCACAAAAAAAAGCTTCACAATGGAATCACAAAATTGATGCTGGAAAAAATTACCCCAACGAGCGAAGATTTGCTGCAATCGCTCAATCGTATCGGTAAATTTACGATACTTTATTGACTTTTTTACGACCGATTCGACTCGCTCGTATATTTTTCTTTCTGCTGGGAGTCCAGGGAACGGGACAGAGACGGCGGCACTTGGACAGATATCTTCGACAGGTTCTTCATTTTCAGCAATTGACTCTACTTTATGGAGCTGGCTCTGGTTGGCTTGGTTGGGGCTTTCTGCAAGCTCACTTCTTTTTCGCGCACTGGCTACTTCATTCCGCTCTCACTCAACCGGGGTTCATTATATTCAGCGAGCTCAACTCATCTGCATGCATTTAAATTGAAATGACAATCAATTTGCCGCTCGTCGCGCCATCTGACCATCTTCTTGCACCGGGATGGTCACCGGAATCCGCAAACTGCAATAGAGGAGTAGGGGAGGTGGTGGTGAAATGAACGCGTTGAGGATCTTATCTCGTTTCTAATGGCACGAATTTGTATGATTTTATCGCATAACAACAATAATATATTTTTTGCCAAGGCTCTTCCACAGTTATTAACTGAGTTGCCCACACGTGATGAAAACTCAATTAGGTTTGTTTATTTATTCTTTATAATCAGCAAGGTGCTCATTCTACCACCACTTCCCCTACGGCATTTGATAAAGGCGGCGAAGTCCATTCAGGGAAAAAAAATGTCGGAATAAAACGCAAATTGTGAATGGTTCCCCTGCGTCGTCGTTGTCATCGTTGTCGTCCGAAGAGGAACTGTAACTGATGGAGGACATGCATTGTATGTCAACGATTATGCGAGAAAATAAACTATAAAGAATAACTCGGTGTGCGAATGAGGATGACAATCAAATAAAGTATCAATTTGTCAATCGACGAGAGGCGATATGAAGAATGGGGTACTAAATATGGCGGTGGACATGATTTATGGTGAGCCAAGTTGTTTCATCCATTTCGTATATTTTGAGGACATCTGTATGTTTTGAATTACTAGACATTGAGTAGACATTAATTATTATTGAAAAAATTGAGACAATCTAAACTAGTACTCTATAGAGAAAAAGCATTCGCCATTGTTTGGCATGAAGGTTTGATCGTAAAACTTTAATTTTCCAACAAAGTTATCTGTCAAATCGTACACTTCAGGTTAATTATCAGAACTCCAGATCTGAAAGACTTCCTGTAAGAGCTGGTGTTCGTCAAAGCAGCATTTTGGGACCAATATTGTACAATATTTTCACATCTGACTTACCTGAGTTACCTCAGGGATGTCAAAAATCTTTATTTGCGGATGACACAGGCTTCTACGCCAAAGGACGAAGCCTGCGTGTCATCTGTAGTCGATTGCAAAAAAGTTTGGATATTTTTTCTTCATACTTGCAAAAATGGAAGATTTCTCCTAATGCTTCCAAAACTCAACTAATAATATTCCCACATAAACCAAAAGCTCTTTATTTGAAACCTTCAAGTAGACATGTTGTCACGATGAGAGGGGTTCCAATAAATTGGTCAGATGAAGTTAAGTATCTAGGGCTCATGCTAGATAAGAATTTAACTTTCAAAAATCACATTGAGGGCATTCAAGCCAAATGTAATAAATATGTAAAATGTCTCTATCCCCTTATTAATAGAAAATCAAAACTTTGTCCTAAGAACAAGCTATTCATTGATATTCAAACAAATTTTCAGGCCAGCCATGTTGTATGCTGTACCAATATGGACTAGCTGTTGTAATACCAGGAAAAAAGCTCTGCAGAGAATTCAAAATAAAATTTTGAAAATGATTCTGAAGCTTCCTCCCTGGTATAGTACCAATGAGTTACATAGAATATCCAATGTTGAAACATTGGAACAAATGTCAAATAAAATAATAAATAATTTCAGGCAAAAATCGTTACAATCTTCTATTACCACGATTAATGCGTTATATGTTTAGGTTAAGTTAGGTTAAGTATATTCAAAGCGTTTTTTTTTCTCTTATGAGCAGGTGAAATCAACTCACCTGTAAAAAGTCTGAACTGCTACGGCAAATGAAATGTAATATGTTGTTAACAAAATGTTAATCAAATCTTAAATTTGTTTAACCAAATTAGGATAACACAGAACACCGAGATATAAGAAATGAATGTAATGTTTGGAATGATACTAATAAAGAAATTAAAAAAAAAAAGATAATTTATAATCTTAAAACCTTTATAATTAATTTACAAATAAAACAAATTTCTCAATAAGGTCAATCAAAATCTTCATAATCCTTGAAATCTATCATTCCTTGACCTTTGGTTCTCTAGAATCCACTCTCGTATCGTACTAAAATTCAAACAAAGAATATGGATCCTGTCAATGATTGGTAAAATTATTTCTATAGCAGTATTTTAAGGAAGATCAAGACAAAAATCTTCAAGAATATCTTAATATATCTCTTCCCTCTTCCCAGTTATTTTGCTACATGTTTCTCTAAAGATTCCATTACCGCAATGCTAATTTCGGAAGCAAAAGTTTTCCGGTGTGGGGGGGGGGAGGTGGTTTAACAAATTCCCTCTGAAAATTCGGAGGCATGAGACAACAACAATTTTCTTTCTTATTCTTGGATAATCCGGGGATTGAAAGTAAGAAAAAAAACATAGAAGAATTTTTGACGCAATTCGTGCAGTTTTTTTGGAAATATTTCCTAAGGACTTTTGATGAACTTCGCAAAAAAATTTGTAATACATTTTTTTTGGAAAATGATATAAAGAAATTTACAGAAGAATTTCTAATAGAACTTTCAGCAAATTATCTCAGTAATAGATTAAACAGAATAAATGTTTTTTTTTTTTGGAAAAATTGAACTTTTGAATAATAATGAACATTTTTTAGGTGAAACCCGGGGAAATTTTCCGGAATCAATTGCTAATGAAAAGTATACATAGAAGGAATGGATGTCAACCAGGAGGAAGTTGCGATGAAAGTATGAACAATCCCCACAATTATATTTGACTAATTTCCAAGAGATTTGCAAAAGGTCTGAGACCACCCTTAAATATTTCTTGAAGAATTTGATTATATATACTAAAATTCTATAAAGACTATCGAAATTTTTTGAAAAATTTGAGTTGGAAATAAATCAAAAAAAATATGAAATAATAAGTTGTCCTGGAAAAATATAGTTTAAGCAATTAATTTATTAATGCAAAAATAATTAATAATTTGAATCAAAATCAAAGAGAAAATTGATTGCTGAAATAAAAGTTTCTGTTATTCATCTGAAGAAAACTTGACCATGCCGGAAAGTCTTGAAAGTTAAGCCTAATTTTTTGACAAAATTCCCCGCTTTGTATTGTTTGAGAAATTCCTTTAGTAATTTCGTCTAGTTTTTCAATTATTTGTTTTCGGACACTGTACGAGTTATAGTTAATTTATGGATTTCTTTAGTGAATTCTTTTAAGGGAAATCTTCATCACCGGACACCTGGAGAAGGGATTCCTCCAAACACATGAGAATGCAGTGAATGTTCTGCTCTATGCTGAAACAGCATTATTCAGAAAAAGACGAATTTTGGGAATCAAGCTTCCAGGATATCAACGCTTTCTGTACCACGGTATTTTTTGCAACAAAAATGTCGAAAAATTGCACTTACCGCATATCACAAGAAGCTAGTTCTAACAGTAGCCATTCGATCGACAGCCGGACGATTAAGCTTTCGGTTGTCGTACGATTCACCGAAGTCAGAACTACCACGCTGATGTTGTGTAAGACAAGCGAGGTTTTCTCACTATTGTTGTACAACATAAAATAACGGAAAAATTCAGAAGATTCTGCTTCATGCTAAATTGTTTTATATTATCAAATTTTTATTTTTATTACCATCGAAAATTCTGGGGGGGCTTGGATGATTCTGGAAGGGGCCAGGCCCCCTGCCCCCCCCCCCCCTTGTTCCTACGCCAATGCGTAAGAATCATTTTTACTTAACCGATTTTTATAAGATTGATAGGGGAACTTACGTATTCTCGGCAGCTTAAGCCGATGCCGTGCTTCTTTTGTAATTTTCTCGGACATCAGCAGACAAATTCTATGTTTGTCTATTTACATTTATGCGTTGCCTAATCCTCTATCGATTCACACCGACAGACTTGTCAAAATGCTTTTGGAAACGTTTTTACAACGCTGCGAACATCCCTTGTCAGTGTGACTATTGTCGGCAGCCTCATTCTCTTCGGCAACTTTCCCATAACAACTGCTGGTGAATCTCTTCGGCAGCTCCAAATCAGTCGCATTTTGAGGCGTTTTTATTTGAACTGATGACATCTCCGGCGATATCGTTTGTTTAGTCTCGGAAATCTCGCCAGCGGGAAGCGGACAGAACAAAGAATCATCTGAATGTTTCCACTGGTTTGTTTTGATAAAAAATACTTTGTGTTTGGCGTTTGAAATTTGATTGCTTATAATAGTCGAATGGTGCCGAAGCCGTAAGTCTCCCTATATGAAAAAACAGTCTTTAAATATTATGACAAGTTTTGTGTTCGATGGCTGTTTAAGATCATCTTAGAATTAGATTGAATACAGACCCAAATCACCATAAGCACTAATAATAAGCCCTTGATCAGCATCATAAATGCATACATGCATTATAATAGCACTACAAATGCTTACACGCATAATAACAGCACTTCTACTGCATAGAAACCCTATTATTGCATCATCTATGCTTCTAAGCCTGATGCATACAGGCATTAAATAAGCACTATATTGGCTCTATATTCGCATATACGGCATGTTTAAATGTCCTCCAGTGTTTTGACAGATGTACCACGTGCTTTGTGTTTGCATATAGTAGTAAGAGGGAGTCAAAAATAAATCTTTTCACTACTGCAGTCGCAGGTTTATGATGGGGTAAAGTGATGGCTTAAATTGGTCATTTTTCGTCCCAATAATATTCATCTTATGTGGCCGAAGGAGCAGCCCTTAAAACCTGGCGAAAACAACTGACTTTTCTCACGCGGTCTTATATTAGCATTAGTGGTGCAGAGAAGCAAAAACAAAGATTTTAGAAAACTCCGTTTGAGAGTTAGAGCTGACGTAACTTTTAGCTTGGAGGTCTTGATGTTTTTCAATGATGTGAATATCGTTATAATATGATGTCAAATATAAAACTTTTAGATTTCCTTTTGAATGGGTTACAATCATTCATAGATATATTTTCAGGAATGCTATGGAAATTTCTAAAAATATATGTTTTGCTCACGTTTTTTGCATGATGTTCATTTTACCACCAACAGCTGTTCATTTCACCATCGTTTGTTCCTAGCGATAAAAATATGTGACTAAATTTTCACTGTTTTAGTCTGAATTCGTATTGCTGCTTTAGATAACATCCCTATTTTGGATCTTGTGCAATGGAACTATGCATATTCCTCGTTTTTTCTATCAAAAAGAAGATGATATCCTTAAGGTATTCATTTTACCACCCCTTCTCCTAAATCTGAACTTAATTATGTTCACAATGGAAACGAAATTTTCATCAGAATTCAATAACGAATTTGTTTATATGATATTTATCACCTACGCTTTACAACGGGCTTTAGACAATTTGATCGAATGACGTTTGGTCGAAGAGACATTTGGTAGAAGGGACATTTGGTCGAAGGGACATTTGGTCGAATGGACAATTGGTCGAATGACTTCAGAACATTTTGTCGAAACGTTGTTTCATAAGAATCTATGACATTTGGTCGAAAGACATTAGGTCGAATGACATTTCGTCGAATAAACATTTGATCGAAAAGGTTTAGTTACAACAGAAAGCATATGATATTTGGTCGAACCGACATTTCATGGAGAGGATAGTAGTCGAATCTAAATAGTATGGAAATGAAGTTTTATGTTTAGTCTGACTATCGTCGAGAGTTGGATTTTGTCGCTAATACAAGAGTTATTGAAAAATTGATAACTCATCAGCTATTTTATCACACATCTCTATGCGATTAGCAAATTTTTGTTATTCAATTTGATGAACGCTCCCCCAGAATATTGATCAACCTCTTGTGTTTTTGACATTTCATGCTGCTTATTCGTTCAGGTATATTCTGCGATTCGAGATAAGCTGATCTTAAATGGAAGCAAACCTGCTTTTCTCGCCTCAGTCAACTCGTCTTCCCTTACCCGACACGTAGAATTAGCACAATTTTCATTTTTAATAATTCAAAGCTTCTACTGCACACTCCCGAGGTCATGAACACTGTCAGTAGAGCCATATATTTGCCTGAGAAATTTTATAAAGCTGGAATTCACAATAAGCTAATTTACCATAAGTAGAATTGCAGACACCTAACATTCACTTCGCCATAAAGGTTTTCCACAAAGCAAATTATTCCGCCCATTATAATTATGATTTCCGCATTCAAAAATCTTACCCACGTCCGTGAGCTGCAAGACCCGGAATTCAAAAAAAAAAATCCCGAGCACTCTTTCCGAATGCTTTCATCAGATGAAAATCAGCAGTTCATTACGAAGAACGATAACATTTCATAAGAATAATAAATAATGGAAACATTATGCTCACATCGTTGACTAATAAAATAAAAACTGGTTGAGCAGTTTTTCAAAGAATGATAATATTTTCAAAGAATAATAAATTCACTAGAGCTTTATATTTCAGTCAATGTACAAAAAAAAAAACAACTTATATAAACAAATTGAAATAATCCTCGAAATCCTATATTAAAAGATGTATGAAATTTAAAAATAAATCTACAGAAAATGTCCCATTTTTTATTCAACAACAGTTAATGATTCAGATAATTCAAAAGAATGCGATATCTTACCAACTTTGCAGCACATAGAACATAATATCCAATTTTACCAAATGATCTTTCAATAAACTATTTGATAATAATATTTGAACCAAATTTCCGTTCAACTAAACGTCATTCGTCCAAAATAAATGTTCCAAAGCAATTCGACCAAATGTCCATTCGACCAAATGTCCTTTCGACCAAATATTTTTTCGACCAAATGTCATTCGACCAAACATCATTCGACCAAATGTCATTCGACGAAATGTCCTAAAGCCGTTTTATAATGGTTGTTCGAAAAATTATTTGGTTCAACATATTTGAAACCGAGGGGACGGACCTGGTGTAGTGGTTAGAACACACGCCTCTCACGCCGAGGACCTGGGATCGAATCCCATCCCCGAGATAGTCACTAAAAAATTTAGTGACGACTTCTTTCGGAAGGGAAGTAAAGCCGTTGGTCCCGAGATGAACTAGCCCAGGGCTAAAAATCTCGTTAATACAGATAGAAATAAAAAATTGAAACCGAACCATTTTTGGTTTGGAAGACGGGACGTTTTATTTTACTGCATTTTAAAGAAAGTAATTCAAAAGTAATTGTTTTTATTTATTGCTCAACTTTGGAAATGTTATGATTTGTTGAATTTATTATTATTTCAAAATATCATTCGTTCTTCAAACAATGGCTGATCTAAGGATAACTTCCAGTTAGAGTGCTCAAAATCTGTATTACCCAAGAAGCTTTATTCATATCGTACGATCGTAGGTAAGAATTTTGAATGCTTGAGGAACAACATGGTCAGCTTGAGTAGTCTGGATATAATGATTTTGATGGCCATGGCTTTTAAGAATGCTGTGACTGTGCTAAATAACATTCCTTGGGAAAACGTGTGGCCTTGATAACAGAGTGGAATATTTTGATTCATAATAAATTGGTAATAAATGCACTCCAAAAAAGCAAACGAAGATAATTGCCCAAGTAACCACTAGCCCGCTAATTCGTCTGTTTCGCCTTATAGGGCCATTATACAGCTAATATGAGGCATTGTCTGCTCTATTACAGTACTATATTGGCACGCAGGTTAAATGAAATTGTTATTTGATAACTTGGGTGAGTTTATCGTGTGAATCGCCTGAAATTAAATAAGTCGCCTTAGGTGACAATACAGTCGACTCTTCACATCTCGATGTTCTGTATCTCGATATATCTCCCCATGTCGATGATTTATTCGGTCCCTTCATTCTGCAAACGATTTCTCTCTTCATATCTCGATATCCTTCCTATCTTGATATCTTCATATCTCGATGTGTTCCTGTTGATTTGTTGTTCCCATTGTTTTCTCCATATGTCGATATGAACATTATCGAAGGTTACTAGACCAGATTTAAGTGATTCAGAACAATTTTGAAACTCAAAATTAAGTTTGTTTGTTTATTATTTTCCTAGTAACGGAGCGATTTTCTATCTAGTGTTCAGTAAATTAATGTTCTTTGTCTCGATCTCTCCCTATCTCGATGGTCCCTTTGATATCGAAATGTGGAGAGACGACTGTAGTTGACTTGCTTTTATTTGAGATCAGCTCGTCGCGATTCGCCCGACTCGCAGAATAAGCCTGAATGAGAAAAATGACTCAAGTAACGACAATAACACAAGGGGCCAATCGATCTTGCGGAGAAGTCTGTAAAATAATCTGAAAAAATCTCTACTCGACTAAATGTCCTTTCGACCAAACACCATGATTCTTAAAGCAATCATTTTTTTTCGACCAAATGTCCATTCGACGAAAGGTCCATTCAACCACTTTCATACTTTCGGCGTCTTTGGACCAAACGTCATTCAACTAAATGTCATAGTTTCTTCACAACGTAGTTAGATTATGTACTAATCTCTTCAATGTTTTTATTTTTTAACCATTTTCAGATTGTTGTTGTAGAAGTACATTAGAAATAGTGTAAAATGTCATAGAATTATTTTTCATCGTTTATCTTAATATATGTCTATTTTAAAGTTGCTCCTAGTAGTACTCTATTTATTGTTCAATGTTGCAGGTATAATTATTTGTTGAATTTATTATGCTTTCAAAATATTATCATTCTTTGGAAAAATGCATCCTATAGATTTTCGTTGCTCAGTTATTGAAATATTAAGCATTGTTGAAATTGTTATTCCTTCAAAATGTCATCGTTCTTCATATTCTGCTGATCTTTATCTAATGACAACTTCCAGTGTAAGTTCATCTTTATTAAATATCATGTTTTTTCAGCGTACGACCGTGGGTAACAATATGAAATGCAGATACCAGACGGTTGAGGTCAATGATGCGAACGTTTAGAGGTAACCATACCATACTGCGGCAACACACACGAGCTGGGAACAGCTTTTATAGTGATGGGTGATATGCAGAGGCACGTGATCGGGTGGTGGCCGATCAATAGAAAATGTGAAAGTTGAGGCTCAGAGGCCGGTTTTTCAAGTTCAGCGTAATAAACGTGCACAGCCCTCACTCCGGAAGCACTGATGATGATAAAGACGCTTTTTACGCGCAGCTCGAACGCGAGTACGACAGCTGCCCAAGCCATGACGTCAAAATCATCAGGAGATGTATACGCTCAGGTTGGCCAGGAGGATTGGTTCAGACCGACTATTGAAAAGTTCAGCGCCCACCGCTTGACAAACGAAAATGGCTTACGACTAATTGATTTCGCCACCTCCAAGGATATGACCATCCGTAGCACCTACTTCCAGCACAGCCTTCCATACCGATACACCTGGAGATCACCACAGCAGACAGAATCACAAATCGACCACGTTCTAATTGATGGACGACATTTCTCCGCCATTAACGACATCAGGACCTATCGTGGCGCTAACATCGACTCTAACCACTATCTGGTGATGGTTAAACTGCGCCCAAAACTCTCCGTCGTTAACAACGTACATTACCGACGTCCGCCCCGGTTCGACCTAGTGCGGCCCAAGCAACCGGATGTCACAGTGGCATACGCGCAGCACCTCGAGGAGCTACCAGAAGAGGGTGAGCTGGATGAAGTCACTTTTGAGGACTGCTGGAGAATAGTGAAGGCAGCTATCAACAATGCAGCTGAGAGAAATGTCGGGTACGTGGGACGGAGTCGACGGAACTATTGATTCGACGAGGAATGTAGGCAGATTCTGGAGGAGAAGAACGCAGCGCGGGCAGTTATGCTGCAGCAAGGGACCCGGCAGAACGTGGAGCGTTAAAGACGGAAACGGCAACAGCAGACTCACCTCTTTCGGGAGAAAAAACGCCGCCGGGAGGAGACGGAATGCGAGGAGGTCGAACAGCTGTGCCGGTCTCAGGAAACACGTAAGTTCTAGCAGAAGCTTGACGCATACCGCAAAGGCTTCGTGCCGCGAGCCGAGATGTGCAGGGATAAGGATGGGAGCATCTTGACGGACGAGCAAGAGGTGATCGGAAGGTGGAAGCGGCACTTTGATGAACACCTGAATGGCGCTGAAAGCACAGGCAATGAAGGACGGGACAACAAAGGAAACGCCTTCGTCAGTAATGCGGACGATGCAAACCAACCAGCCCCCACTTTGAGGCACTTTGAGGGGGTTAAGGATGCAATTCATCAGCCCAAGATAACTAAAGCTGCTGGTAAGGATGGTATCGGAGCTGAACTCATAAAGATGGGCTCGGAGAAACAGAACAGCTACCGGAGAAGTGGAAGGAAGGTGTAATATGTCCCATCTACAGGAAAGGTGACAAGTTATATTGTGAGAACTTTATAGCGATCACTGTTCTGAATACGGCCTACAAAGTATTGTCCCAAATCATCTTCCATCGTCTGTCTTCTGTAATAAACGAGTTTGTGAGAAGTTATCAAGCCGGCATCGTTGACGGCCGTCGACAACGGACCAGATTTACTGTACGGCAAATCCTCCGAAAATGTCGTGAATACAAGGTCCCAACGCATCACCTGTTCATCGATGCCAAGGTGGCACACAATAGTATCGACCGCGTAGATCTATGGAAAATCATGGACGACAACAGCTTTCCCGACGATGGAAGTAGTGCAAAATTGAGTGAAGGACGAGCATTTCAGTTCGTTTGGATCTCACCGGGGACTACGACAAGGTGATGGACTTTTGTGCCTGTTGTTCAATGTTGCGCTAGAAGGTGTTATGCGAAGAGCCGGGCTTAAAAGCCGGGATACGATTTTCACGAGATTCGGTCCATTTGTTTGCTTCGCGGATGATATGGATATTGTCGGCCGAAAATTTAACAAGGTGCAGACCTATACACCCGTCTGGAGAGGCAGCGAAATTTGGACTGGTGGCGAATCCGACCAAGACAAAGTACATGCTAGCTGGGGGAGGGCGAACGCAACAGGGCTCGCCTATGTAGCAGTGTTACGATAGACGCGGATACGGTCGAGATGGTCAACGGGCCTTAGATCCTTGCTGGTGTTCATCTACCTTGGAGCCTTGCTGACGTCGTGAAATACGGAGGCGCATCATCAGTGGAAGTTGGGCCTACTATGGCCTCCACAAGTAGCTGCGGTCAAAAAATATTGACCCCCACACCAAAAGTACCATGCATAAACGCTCATAAGGCCGGTAGTCCTCTACGGGCACGGCATGAAACATGGACGATGCTCGAGAAGGACTTGCTTTGGTAGTGTCAGGTAAACGGTGTATGGCAGCGAAGGATGAACCATGAGCTCGCCCAAATCTACGGCGAACCTAGTATCCAGAAGATAGCCAAAGCTGGAAGGAAACGATGGACAGGGCATGTGGCAAGAATGCCGGACAGCAACCCTGCAAAGATGGTGTTCGCGTCGGTGTCCGGTTGGTACAAGAAGGCGTGGAGTGCTGCGAGCTAGGTGGATTGACCAGGTGCACCAGGACCTGGAGAGCGTGGGTCACAGTCGAGGATGGAGAGAAGTGGCCATGAACCAAGTATTGTGGCGTGAAATTGTTGATTCAGTGTTATATGTTTAGATGTTTCCACAGCTCTACGAGTTCCTGAAGGAATCACTCGTAAAATACTATAATGGTATTTTCTTGTTTTCAGGATCCCGACAAAAAATATTCCAAAAACCATCATTTTTAGATCCGGCACAGAGTAAATTATATTGCATTAACTCCCTTCTGCGGATATATGAGCTGCAATCCCCGTCAATTCATCGCTGCTGCAACTTGAGTCACAGCCCGGAGATTCATGGCCCAATTTTCCCCCAGCATCCAGTATCAGTCAACCTTATTGGTAAGTGTACACGAATTTATTTATTACCGGCAGCCATAAATCTCGATCGAGTCTACTCCGGTTGTGTCGCGTCTCCTTTTACGAATTCGACATTTATTAGCTCCGATCTGCCGCCGCCACGTTGTCGATATTCAGCGAAAGGGGTGAAATAAATTTTATACGTACCTACGAAGGTAACCAGAGCTCAGGCGCGCACACTTTTGTAGCTGCGCTAAGATAAACGTTGTGAAACTTCTCGTGCCCGGATTTGGGAAAGTACCGGCAAACGGGGTGGCTTGTAACAGTTTTTCAACTCAAACGCACAAAAACTAAGATGTTATCGACACTTCAAACTTTAAATTCGATAACTCGAATATGTACACGCTTTATTTCACCCGACGTTTCGACCATTGGTTAAGGACCTTTTTCAATGGAAAATAGTAAACCTTCAGATTTATCGGAAATAATCGAATTCGTCAAAAAATATTGTAATATTCTTAAAAACTTCGAAGGCGAACAGAGATTTAATTTATGGGTTGAATTTAGTTAATTATGGTCATCGGAGAAGTGAAGAAATGTTAATTAGTCAACCATTGTTACTAGAGACCAAATATAGCTCTACAACCAAATCTCCATACAAAAAGCGAGTGTTCGGAATATGAGTCTGTTCGGAATTTGAGACAAAACGGTAGGAGGATTTATAACAAAATTTTCTGATACTTGAATTTTACAGTGAAATAAGTTGGTAATCAATCAAGTGTTACAACTCACCCCGTTAGCCGGTAAGTTCCTACATCTCCCTCCGTAGGACGAGGGTGAAAGTAAGTATTTCACGTGGTACGCAAAGACCACCGAAAGTCGTCGAGGGGTCGAAGAGATTCTCCGACACTCGGCGCAACGGAAGGGAGAGTCAAACAAAAAAGTGTCAAAGTGTGTATCTTCACACTGATATATGGCAGCTAATTTACGGCTCGGTTTCTCAAGTTACTTCCTCTCGTGTTTGTCGGAATGGGACTTTTGTTGGTGATATTGCCTGGTAACAGCGAGATGTTTTGTTTTATTATCCTCATCGTCTATTTTTTTATAAGGTTCGACTGTAGGCGAAGGATAAGGGCGTGGCAGCTGAAGCGCGGGAGATAAAGTGCGAAAAGAATGGAAGTAATTTATTAATTTGACTGTTTTCAGCAAATTAAACGTTGAGTTGATTTCCGGCGTGCTGGGGCGACGTAGAACTCTAGGAGATAAGTGCCGTAATGAAAAGTGATGCGGTTTATTTGTTATGGCGGTTGGTGAATCCTGAAAATTAAGGTCTTTTCAGTATTCTTCAGTACAGTACATCGATTATTTCTGACGTTGCGTTCCTACTGGGTGCTGCTTCTCAATTGAGTGTTCTACGAGAAATCTTATCGACCCCTTCTTCTTGTTATTATGTCCTCACTGAGATGAATCCTGCTTCTTAGCTTACCCGACCAGTGGGTTACAACAGAGCTGTAACAGGGTTTGTTACTCAGTTAGTGCGTTTTTGTTACAAAATATGTAGTTAAAATAACAAAAAAATTAACTCAATTTCCTCTACTCGTAAAAAAATTGATATGGTTTGTTATAATTATAACAAAATTATGTTATAATTTAAACAAAAGTGTTACTAATTATGTTTCAAATAAGCATAAAAATAAGGATAGAAAAAAAACAAAGTTTGGAAATGGGGTTTTGCCAGCTATTTGAAAATCTGGACCAATGTGCGTCGTCGCGGAATCGTTCAACAGGAAACATGAGCGCGCTGGCAGTCCAACGTATAGCGGTAATCCTAAGTGGGGGTATTGCTGCACAATATAACGGTTGGCACATCACATCCTAAAATAAACGTATTTAAATCAACACGAACTAACCTGAAGATTTTAAAATGAGTACACAAACTTTTCTCCACGTGTAGAAAACAAAATAAAACTTCAAATAGGAGTTCAAAAAACTGATGCAGCAGAAAACTTTTGCTTCCATTTTTTTTGTTACTCATTAGGCTGATACAAATATTGAATTTCTTTTATGTCCGAGACCACTTGGAAGGTACGAGGGGGGGGGGGGATAAAAATAAATAAGGCACAAAAAAAAAACTGAAAAAAAGTTATTTTTTCGAATTTTTATTTTTAACGATAGTTGTTAAACTGTTTTTAATCGTCCTCTGGATCATTATTTTACTTGTTTTTTACTTTGTAAATTGAAAAAACCTAACTGATATCAAAAAAATGATGAATCTTTTATTCCCCCCTTCGAAATTTTCGGATTTTCAAAGGGGGGAGGGGCGACATAAAAGAAAATTATTATTTGTATCAGCCTTATGTTTCAAATCAAACAAAAATATAACTAACTTTGTTATGTTTCAAAACTGAATTACAACAAAATTTGGTACAAGCAATTTCTCCCAATTTTTACAACAGATTGTGTTATAATGATTTTATTTCCATTGTGTTATAATTTAGTTGGCATCTTGGCCGTGCGGTTAGTGTAACCAAGCATTTGGCCGCATCGAGTCAAGAAGTGTGGGTTCGATTCCCGCTTCAGCCCGGAAAACTTTTCGTCAGGAATGTATTTCGACTGAGACACTGGGCGATGCATGGTTTAATCTGTAAGAAATATTGCCTTGAGATCTACAATACACTACCAGCATAAAAACTGTTTGTTCGATTAGCAGTATATGTCCAGTAGACTCATGTTATTTATCTGGATGAATTGTTGAGAAGAGCGAACGCTTGTTTTTATCCAATAACTTCCTGGAATACAGGTCATAAGATCTACGCTCGTAATAAATGGCACAGATGTTTGGGGACCTTTGAAATATTGAACACTTTTAGTATATCTCTGGTTACGCTTGCAGGTTCTTTTGACTTTTGTATCTACAACTTCAGGTTTTCTCAAAATAGACCTTTCTGTTCTCGGTTGTACTCGGTTGTGCTATTTTTCTCCGAATGTCCTTTTTCTGAATGCCAGTTTCTCAAATAAATTACTCATAGTTGTCATTTTTTTTTTTCAACATATCAAGGTAGTGAACGAACCAGTCATCTGATATGCACCTTCTTTATATGATTTCAAATTTCTCTCGAGTTTCACCGTCCTCAGCATTTTTGGCAATATGAGTTTAGTCGAGAATGACAAAATATTTCCTTCTTTTGGCTGGTTATCTTTGTTTCGAATTCCCTTTTACTGAAGACTATTCTAGCACCTTTTTGAACTGTACCACTATTCATGGAAACGCGTCATTCGGGGAAACGACATTTTGAGAAAAGTAGCACAAACATGTTCTCTCTAGGAGTACTATTTGAGGAACTCTCGGATGCATTTTATTAAGAATCTTTAGAGACATTTGTTAGAACGGTTCCGGGTCATTTGGCCGAATGCCGTTTGGCCGAAATTGAAAACAAAAGTGAACCACAGTTAGCATGGATTTATAATAAGTTTCAAAGTTGAATTTCAAAAAACTTATTCAACTCTTTTATACATAAAGAAGATAAAACATAATTGCTACACAAATAACTAGCTTTTAAGTGTCAATGCACGAAACACTTCATTTCTAGCAGTAATAGCCACCAGCAGATGTTTTCGTATCGCGTTTGTATTTAGCTTTTGACAGTAACTAAAACGGTTTAAGACTTTTCATCCTTCTGCTGGATCAGGTTGCTCGAATCGTACTAAGTAATATATTTCATAGTTCTAGCAACCAAGTCTTGGCTTCTTCATTTCACAACGGAGAAACAGTGAGCTTCTTTGACGTAAGTGTTCACCGAGTCGTTCGGTTTAGTGCTATACGCAAGCATCGGTAAAGAATTCAGTTCACACGTTTCAATCTGAAACTTGGAGGAGAATGCCATCTCACATAAGTTAATTCTTGGCATAATAATATATTTGGATAAGATTCTTTATGAACGGGGCCCAGATAGCCATAGCGGTAAACGCGCAGCTATTCAGCCAGACCAAGCTGAGGGTCGTGGGTTCGAATCCCACTGGTCGAGGATCTTTTCGTAAAGGAAATTTTCTCGACTTCCCAGGGCAGGAAGTATCTTCGTGCCTACCACACGATGTACACATGCAAACACGGGCAAAGAAACCACTCAGTTAATAACTGCGGAAGTGTTCATAAGAACACTAAGTTGAGAAGCACCCAGACAACCAGAAGTCGCATAACAGTTTACGAACAAAGTCGTTTACTCATACAAATTGCTTCACATTCTCACTAAATGTGGGATTAAATCGTTTCATCGGTGAGTTTTCTCGCATAAAAAGCTGTTTCATGAGTTCATGAGTACATTTCTTTTCGTTCCGTAAACTCGTACAAAGTAAATCGGATCAATCCGTAGCAGCTGTCAAACAAATTTAATTATCATAAATTATGTTGCATAATCATATCAGTTCGCAATAAAATCTATACACCCGCATTGCATGCTATCTTTCGTCATATTAAATATGCACGTTTATCGCCTCCACTTTTGTACGTATAAGGCCTTTTCACGACATCTTATCCGTGAAACATTGCATTTATAAACATAGCATAATGCAAAAGGTGATTTCATTATACGTGCATTCTGGTTGTCTGGGCAGGCTTTGTCCCAGTTGGGATGTTACGCCAGGATGAAGAAAAATGAACGTATTACATATATAAGCCTTAAATCCAAAAACTATAAAAAATACTTTTGACAAAGCAGCCTATGATATAGAGAAGGAAAAATCTCTTATAAAAATTTTAGCAAGTGTAATGCATATAATCGTTTTACCAGTAAAACTTTAAAGAGCTGCCGATAAACTTAAGAAGGTAAAATTCCAAATTAAATTAAAATCTAAATAATTGCCGATTGTAATGAAACCAGTATAACTCGAAAGAATAGCCTAAGTTTAAAAAAAGGATAAAAAAATCTGATTGAATCATTCAGTCGTCGCGCTGTTGTATTTTGTACAACACTAATGAAAAAGCTCGCTTTTCATTCTCAACAGCAGCGTGGTGGTTCTGACGGTAGCGAACCGCGCGACGACTGAAGGGTTAAAAAAACACTTGAAACCCTATTACACCCAAGGCTGGTTCATTGTACTCTGTAGCCAGAGGGGGCTGAACCCACCTTGAAGTTCACTACTTCGTCCTGAATTAACGGGTCGATTTTGTCATTCTGGTCATCCTGTCTCATAATAAAAATCAACAAATAAATTAGCTGATCAGTAATTGGACCACACGCATGAATCTTACACATCAGCGTTGTAACAATTTGATTTCATTGTTCGTAATTCGGCCGAACGGCATTCGGCTAAACGATCCATTCGGCCAAATGGCATTCAGCTAAATGACGTTCGGCCAAACGGCATTCGGCCAAATGGTCAGACATCTTTAAAATCTAGTTCCTATGTCCTAAACCAAGATAGTTGAGTTAAGATTTTTGTTAATTGATTCCGTTGGGCAAATTTTCAAAACAATCTGAAAAGAAAAAAAAAGAAAATTCGCATGAAATATTTTAAAAGAATCCATCCATAAATGTATACTAAATGGATCACATGAACAATACATAGTGAAATCCTTGAAAAAAATGGAAACAATGTGCAAATCTACAGCTATTACAAGGCAATTAAGCAAAATCTATTTTAACAAGCAATAATAAAATTCTATAATTGCATAACATTCTAAATGGTGTATAATGAAGAACTTACCGGACAACCAAATGAATTCTCCCATTTTTCCCAATCTGGAATTGTCAAAAACCGTTATTCAACCCCTTTATCCAGTTTGACAGAAAATAGAGGGCGAACTTCGTTCATAGCTTTACATTCCATGTACAAATATTAAATTATAGTGCAAAATTAATATAAATTGTAGAGACGATATGTAAATGATCATTTTTGCGTGTAATTCGTGAATGAACTATTGAGGTCGCTTTGACGCTTTTTAAGAAGTTAATATTGAAAAGAAAAAAAAACCGTTTCAATTTAATTTTTTTGGATCACCCTACATACTTCTATTGAAGATTTTTTTTTTTAATTGTTCCGTTTGTGGACTACAGAAAAAATATTAAAGTTGTTTAATGCTTAGTGTTTTATAAGTTTGTCAAAAAATATTTGCCACTATTTTTACAAATAAAATATCAGATCAAATTATGTAGGTAATATTGTAGACCTTCCTAGTTGTAGATAACATAAATATAAGACCAATATTTTAGAAACAATTTTGTATACGAATATCTCTGTCCGAATAACCTTCCTAGTGCATGTAAGGGGCTGTCCATTAACCATCATGATCATTTTTTCTCGAATTTAAGATCCCCCTCCCCTCTCGTGATCATTTGTCCATACAAAAATTTGAATGGACCGTTGTCATTGGTCAGACCCCCTCCCTTCCCCCTATAAATGACCACGTGGTGTATGGACAACCCCTAATTACGCATATGTATATCGTGTGGCAGGTTTGAAGATACTCTAAGCTCTGGCAATTCGGTTAATTCATATTTTGACAGATTTCGAAGTTTTGGTACCAGTGCAAATGGGGCTCCAGGAATTGTTTCAGGAAAACCTCCATGGGTTTCTTCAAACATTTCTCTCGATAAGTCGCCAGAGACGCTTTTAGAGCTTTCTGCGCGAATTATTTTGAAGATTTTTCCATGGATTTTCCCATCCACCAAGATAATCTCTAGCGTAATTGATACAGCAATTTCTCCAAGGACTCCTTTGAGGATTTCGTTAGAGATTGCCAGAGAACTCCTGGAGCTCCTCAGCTTCCTCCAAGGACTCCAGCAAGAACATATATACAGGTATTCTTTTAGAGATCTTGACAGGACTTCTTCAGAAATGGCTGCAGTGGTTTCTTCATAGATTCCTCCAGTTTACTGAGATTCTTCCAGCAATTTCTCCAAGGATTCCTTCAGGATTTGTTTTAGGAATTCTTATCGGAACACTCCGGAATTTCTCCGGACATTTCTCCAGAGTTTTTTCAAGTTATTTCTTCTGGTATTCCTTCAGAGATTCCTTTAAAAAATCTTCCAGAGACTTCTCCAAAGATTCTTCCACGAATATCTCTGCATGGATTTTTGCAGAGATATCTTCAAGGTTTTATTCAGGAGTTACACAAAAACAATCTCCTAAATGATTTCTGCGGAATTTCCTCCGGGGATTCATCAACAGATGCATACAAAGATATCCCCAAGTCGTTGATCGAACATAAAATATGAGTCGAAAAAATTCCTAACCATAGCAGTTCTCCAACAAGCAGCAAATTTTTAAACATTTGACAAAAAACAAATAGATATAGTTCCATTGAGGGATGGTACACAGCGTTTTTAGCCGCTCCCTCCTAGTCACACTTTTTGTATGTGACCTTCAAACATTTTGTATGGCTCGTCTCGCAGTACCTGACTTTCTGGTGCGTGACACTATTTGTGTACCCTTTGAATGCCTAATTGTCACAGTTCCGAAATGAAAAGCTTGGTTAATTAAATTAAACAAATCTTTTGAGATTAGGATTAAGATATTGAATTACCCAAGTAACACCGAAAACATAAATCCAAATTTAAAAATACACAGTTTGTCTTACAATGATTGCTAGAAAGTTTTTGAAACATGTCATGTCTCACGTAAGTCGCTATTTTGTTTTGTTAAACCTTTCAATATTGAACTTGAATGGAGATATTCTACAAAGGCATTAGATTTGTTTTGCAATACAAATCTACCATTTTGCTGAAAATGTTCTAATTATGTTTACTATGTTTCAACCATATTATGTTTTATATTTGTCTTCTTATGTTTATCAAAACATGTGTTTGGTTATATGTCTTATTTCGGTTGTTTTAGACATGTACGACAAATAAACAGTCTCAATATGTCATATTAATGTTACATGTATGTCATAATATATACTCTTTTCAAACATGTTCTGAATAAACAAATAATGTTTATTTTCAGTCAAATATAAGTTTTTCTAGTTGTCTATAAAACAAATGCAACAAATGACATTTAATACTTTTGATAGCATGGATGATACACTGCCGGCTAAGAAATTCGTCATATGGTGTTCACTGAATACTTTTAAGCAAATGTTTAGAGTAAATTTTTAATTTTAAGGTATGATCTAAATGCCAATTTATCAATTTATATGAATGACTAGAGTGTGGTGGTTGTTTGCCACTGTTTAGTACGAAAAACGTTCAATGGAATTACCTAACTCGCTTACAGTTGTGTTCATGCAGGGCTCACGTGTTTTTGTGAAAAATTGTAGGAAAAAAATATAAATACTTAGAAAACATACACAAACAACACTTCATAGTCATTTGGTATAGGAGTTTTCCGTCAACAAAATTGTAATATAAAGTTTGCCGGAATAGTTTTTGGTAATAACCTGATTAGACTATTTTATTTCGGGTACAAATCAACAACGGTTCGTGAGATTTGAGGAGCAACTTCCATGCTACAACTTCCGTTTATGCTGTCATAGTGATTTATCAAACTTATATCACACTGTAAATTTATGATCACACTAGTTGTCCCTGAAAACATTTCACTGCCTTGAATGAAACAATGGAAAATGATTGGCAATGTAATTTTTGTCTTTTCCCAAAACACTCGTCATGCAGTGTGTTTAAGGGAACCATCTTTAATTTATGAATTTCATTTTGAATATTTACCATAACGATGAGATTTTTGTTCTGAAGCTTTGAAAAAAGTAATAATAGTTCAGTAAGAGTTCAGTGTATTAGTAGAAAACAAAATAATGAATTAATTTGCAAAATGTGATGATTCCTTTTTGGAAATATTTACTTGGCTTGATGTCGAAAAATGTATATTGAACGATTTATAAGGGCGAATTAATTTTTTCGAAGTAAAAGTGCATATTTCACCATAATTTTTGATTCGCATATTAATTAAGTGTTAAATAACAGTTATGCAATCAAAAATGAAGGCTTGTCAATGTTTGCACTTTTACATTTTGCATTGTCGACCATCCAATGCATTTCCACTACCAAAATGTTCTCAGTATTTTGTTGCGTTAATGGTTTGTTGGACAAAGTATAATACATAATTATGTATACCTAAACCCATATGATACATAATTTTGACAACAAAAATATGTTGCACAAGCTCCAACTTCTGCGCTTTTTCAGTCATATATAAGTATGAATTCCAGTTTTTTCGCTATGAAACAGAACATTCTTATTAGTCATATTGAAGTCATTGTGATTTATATGAGACATGTTGTGTTACTTGGGTAAAATAAAAAAGAATTAAAGATTGACCAATACACAATGGTCGGGCTCCATATAGAGCAGCGGCCAAAACTACCAAAACACTTTTTTGAGATTTTTATGGTTTTTATCATTTTAAAATATACCTCATGTATTATATTATTATGATTCTAAATTGAAATTGAACTAAAATTTAAATTTCTTTGACTTTTATGACGTCAAACTGACTGAAGTCGAAAAATTGAAAAGTATAACAATAAAATAAAGTATAAAATTCAAATTTAAGGAATGCAATATTTTCCCAAAGTTACACACTATCTGAAAGCTTATGGTTCAACACTTTTATCGAGCATGAGGATGGAAAAAAATATTTGGTTGAAGCTTGATTACTTTTCAATATTACACTTTAGTAATTTTGATGATTTTGAACATGAAAAACAACTCTTGTCGCGTCTTGTCGCCGCCATTTCGAATATTGCACTTGAAAATGCATCCTTAGATCTTACAAAAAACGTTTAAATTTTTTGCAGAAATTTGCTGATTTGCAAGTTAGAGCTATTTGAATAATGCAATATTTTCATAAATTTTGACGATATTTTTCATACAAAGTTGATATAAAATATATTGAACCACTCTTTATACATAATTTAATTAAACTCGTTAAAATACAAACATAATTTGTGCTTTCAGTCAAGTTTGATTGCATTGCTAATTAAAAAAAAGGTAACGTATTATGTGAACAACCCTTTCTGAAACAATAAAAACGCCAAATAACATATTCAGAATACATATTTCATTGATTAAGGCGATAAAACTAGTTTTGGCCAAACTTCGTTTTTTTCCGACCATTGTGCAATATACAGTCAGTGACAATACTGAGTAATCAATTTTTTTTGTACTTAATACTTTAGTTTGGGGCTCTGTATCTCAGCTTTTTGTATTCCAAATTAGCTCAAATTTGGATGACAAACTACAAATAACCTGAAACCTGCAGTGGAATCATTACAATACAGCCCTTTTCGTTTATTTTCAGAGGGTTGTTCGAAGGCAAAATAAGTAATCGAGCGATTTTTTGATTCCATTAAAAAACAATTAGTTGTGAACGATTGGTTTGCTCGGTAAAATCATTCAATTTTCAAAGTTATACGAATTTACATAACACACCATCCACCTACAAAAATACGTCAGTGAAATTAATAAGAAAATAACTCAGCTATTTACTTTGTCGTCGAACAACTCTCTGAAATTCATTGGAAAATGACTACATTGTAATGAATTAACAAAATATCTGTTTTTTTTAGTTCGTCATCCAAATTTCAGTCTATTTGGACTACCAGGAGCTGCGATACAGAGCCCCAAATTTGTGCATTTTGTATGAAAAAAACCATTTGGTTACTAACTTTTATCACTGACTGTAAATCTCACTTCACGATTTTAGTAGGAATTACTTATTCGATTTAAGTGTGTGAAAAATCGGAGTTCAAACGGAGATAAAGAACAGGTGCTCCACGTGATGATTTGATTTCAAAAAGTGCTCCGCTAGCCAAAATGGATGAAAAACACTGCTATAGAGATTCATCCAGGAATCTTTCCGGGTACTTTTGCGAGATTCCTCCACTAATCATTCCATCAGGAATTTCTCCAGGTGTTTCATTACTCACGAATTCCTTGAGGGAATCCTCAAGAATTTCCTCCAGGAATTCTCCCGGATTTACCACCAAGACAATCACTACCTGATTTACTCCAAGGATTTTTTTCAGGTAATCCTCCAGGTATTTACCCGGAATTTCTCCAGAGATTCGTTCTGGGCCTTCAAAAAATCCTCCGGGGATTTCTCCAAGAGTTCGTCTTAAAATTCCTCCAGCGATTAAATTCCTGCAGAAATTTCATCAGAAATCATCCTAAGAATTAGGAAAATCTTTACAAAAAATCTCTACATAAATTCATTTTAGAAATTCCCTTTTTGATTTCTTCAGAACTGTCGCCAATAGATTGATTATGCAATTGATTATTCCAGAATTTTTTCTAGTGAAATCTCTACAGGGTTTGTTTTTCCAGGGATTATTATTATTATTATTAACTTTATTTACGAGAATTTCAGCCCGTGGCTGGTTCGTCTCGGATCTTTTCCAGGGATTTCTCTAGGGATACCACCAACAAAATCTACACAGTAAATCTTCCTGGGATACCTCCTAGAATTCTCCAGAGATGCCTCCAGGAGTGCTTCAGTAATAAACTTAGATAATCCTTCACATATTCCAACAGGAGTTTCTCCAGACACTCCTCAAGCGATTTCTCCAGGAAAATATCTACAGGGATTCCTCCAAAAATTTATACAGCTTTCTCTTTCAGAATTTCTTTAAAGAATGTTCCAAAGAAGTTTCTAAATGAATTTCCCTCTCCTGTATATTTTGATGACATATGCTTTTCATCTACGTTGTCTTTATTACGTTAATGTCGTTGAAAAAATAAAGACTGCGTAGCCGAAAAGCATATACGATGTTCCAGGTGTTTCTTCGGGAATTTCTCCACAGATTTTCTCGTAAATCCCTTCATAGACTCTTGTAAGAATTTTCTCGAGAAGTTAACTGGGGATTCCTCTAGAGATACCTCTAGATTTTGTTTCTAGAAGTTCCTCCTGGGAGTGCTTTAGGATACCCTTCAGGAACGTATACTGGGATTTCTCAAAAAATTTACTTCAGGAAAGAAGTTCCTAGAGGGATCTTTAAAAAAATTCGCGTAGGAAACCCTGGAGGAATTCTTATTCTATTTTGTGAAATTCCTAGAAGAATGAATGGTTGAATCTTTGTAGGAACTTCTAGATGAATTCTTGGTGGAATCCCCGGAGGATGTTTTGGAGGCCATGAAATAATCTCTGGATAAATATCGAAGGGAATCCCTTGAGGATTACCTGGGAAAAGCCTTAGAAAAATTCATGTAGCGATTAACTGGGAGCGATCATTGGGACAATTCCTGAACGAAACACTTAAGAAATTCTAATAGAAATTTGTGAGATTATTTCTTGTAGAATCTCTATGCGAATTTCTTGTAGAATCTCCAGGAAAACTCTTGATAGAATTCCTTAAACGATCCCTAGAGGAAATTTCAGGAATAAATCTTATAGGAATCTCAAGAGAGCTACCTGTAATTGAGGTAATTTCTTGCAATATTTCCTGGAAAAGTTCTCTGGTCCTTGAAGAAATCCAAGGACAAATCCCAGTAGAGGTTTCATTGGAGAAATCTATGGAGGAATTAGTAGTGAATCCTGAGAAAATTGAGAGAATCTCTCACGCAAAGCTCTATGTAACTATCATAATATACAGTACATTATGAGAGACTGTTTATCGTATACTGCTACAACTTTGATCAGATCAGGGGGATAGCAGTACATGATAAAACCCCTCTAAACAAGCTCCAAATCAGGGGGACACTATTGCGATTGTTTAGGCAGCGTCCATTTATTACGTAACGCTAAAATTGGAAATTTTTGACCCCCTCCCCCCTCCGTAACGCTTTTTGTATGATTTTTTTTATTTTTGTATGAGCCGTAACGCTTGAGCCTACTCCCCCCTCCCCCTACGTTACGTAATTTGTGGATGCCGCCCAATCGTGGAAATTGCTCTCACGGGAGACATTGACATTTGAGTGTGATCACATTGAATTTAAATTACATGTGGAACTTTTATTTTCAATGAATTAGGTAGGGTAGTTCAATCGAATTCACAAAACAAATACAAAGTCAGTCAAACTACGAAAAACTCAAGATCTCGTTTATTGTAGTGGTTTCATTATTCTTAAAGTCAATACTCATTTGGCCACCTACCAAATAATCACAAGCTCTAATTATGAGCTCTAAATAAGCATCACAAATGCGTATAGGAATTGTATTGGCATTATCGTTCAGAGAAGTACGGTTACATATTTTCATTATAATGGCATGGCGACATATGACTACCTTATATGCGCAATGCGCATGTAAGGCTGTTATAATGCTGCATTATCGTGCTTACTGGTTAATTGGGTTTATCTAGCCATTATATGAAAAATTCTCATTAATTTTAAATGAAGATTATTGCAGTTACGTGTTAGTTATGAAAGATTTAAATCCCACACCGTGATATACGTGATCAGCCCTGGCAAACAACAAACAAGTAGTTTCACGACATCATCACCTGCCTAAAAACATGGCCGAGTCCTTTCGCGTCCAAACCCCATCTATACGACAATTCCCTTAATTCGAAACAATTGCGAATTATAACTCATTTTGCTTCATCCGAGCCACCATGACGGGGAGGCCTACCCGTCGAAAACCAATCACGAAATCGTGCATCTGCAATCTGCAAGAAAAAAAACAAACCTACAAGAGCAGGAGATGGATCCAACCATAAACGACGAACGGCAATCCATGCGATGAACACCGCCGAAGGAAGCCCATAAAATTATGTCATAATAAAAGTACAATTTTCAATAAGATAAACATAAGTTGTAGTTTTCGTCGTTTCCATTCGGTGGACTGCTGTATTAGGGTGTCCCAAAAATGCAATGTTGTCAAAAAGATGTAACAATCAAACTTTCGAATGAGCTCTTAGAAATAATGTTTGGATTTTCTGATACTCATTGTCTTTATATTTATTACGGATCCCACAGGGTTC